>NC_141698.1:1123442251-1124042251 GCF_964263255.1 Lissotriton vulgaris
GCTGCAACCCTGTATGAATTGTCTGTGTTTTCGAGTTTTGGTGACGTCACAGTATGCTCTGCACAGGAACGCTAAAATGACGCTCAGTGGACGACATCATTGTTAGTGGGTGAGAAAATCGTGTGGCAAGGAAGAAGTAAATCCCTCCGTATTTCATCTCTCTCTCTCCCTCTCTTTCTCTCTCTCTCTCTCTCTCTCTCTCTCTCTCTCTCTCTCTCTCTCTCTCTCTCCCGCCCCCACACACCATGATGTATTCCTGGGCCTGCTGTCACTATACAAGGTGCGTGTCTCACGCGCCCGCTGTCTTCTCAACCCTGCGCTCAGTTTTGAGTTTACTTTGAAGTCTGTGTGTGAATCTTGTAAATTTGAAACACGCTCTTGAAACAACGGCTCTGTGGAAGACACGGTGATGTCAAAATAGATTTGCATCAATAGGTTAAAATGGCAAAGAAGGAAACTGCCTTTGCATCTTGTTTGGATGGCATTTAAATATACTTTATCGATGTTTCCTGATGCAGAAAAAACTCCTTCGCCTCCTCCCCTCCGTCCTGACCCCTCCCCCTCACTTTTAACAGGGGTGTTATCATCATCACATGGGAAGGATTCTGACCACCCCGGTGCTTCCAGACTTCAAGTCGTGGGAGAGAAGTGACGAGTGTTCAGGCGTCAGAGAACTGCCTTGCACCCCTTGAACCCCCGAGCCCTGCATCCCTTGCACCCCTGCATCCCTTGCACCCCGGGAACTCCCTGTACCCCCTGCATCCCTTGCACCCCTTTACCCCCTGCATCCCTTGCACCCCTGTACCCCCTGCACCCCTGTACCCCCTGCACCCCTTGAACCCCCTGCACCCCTGTACCCCCTGCATTCCTTGCCCCCCTTTACCCCCTGCATCCCTTGCACCCATTGAACCCCCTCCACCCCTGTACCCCCTGTACCCCCTGCATCCATTGCACCCCTTGAACTCCCTGCATCCCTTTCACCCCCTGCACCCCTTGCACCCCCTGCACCCCTGTACCCCCTGCACCCCCTGCATTCCTTGCCCCCCTTGACCCCCACGTGCAGCATCTTCGGGCCTTGTCCCTCTGCTTGAGCTGGAAAGAATAAACTCCTGCACATGAAGCTCCATACTCAGACTGACTGGAAAATATTGGTAATTGTAACTGTATTTATATAGCCTTGCTACCCCTCATTGACTAGTCGATGAAGCGCTCTTTGGCGAGTAGCAGGCTACTCCGGAACCTAAAGGTGGATCAGTGGCGGATTAGTAGCGGCAGGGCTCGAGTCGGAGGTACACGCAGGTACACGGCGTCCCCCATACTTTTCACGGTCTGGACGCCATCCCCCCTGCCAAGAAGATGGGCCCCACAGAAATATGATGAACTTGTCCCGGTGTCATTTTCAGACACCAGACACGTTCAGCAGCACCTGCGCGTTGCCTGCTTTTCATTCCCAGCCGCAACGTGCAGACAGCAGGGAGCCTTTTTTCACCTCCAGCTGGGCCCAAGTTAAGGTGCCATCCGGCCTCCTTTTGCGCCTGGCGTGCACTGCGTAAGCAGTGCCGCGCAGGCGAAATTTTTTGATCTTTAGTACGGGGCTTTAACCCGCCTTTCTCTTCCATTGGCGAGCTCCATAAATGGAGGCTAGCCATTGGAAGAGAGATGTGTCAATAATTGTCGGAGCAGATTCGTGGGCGTTCCGCTGTTTTTTTAAGCTCCGCCCCTTTTTTGCCGTCATGAACATGTGGGTGTTTACTTTTTTTTTTTTCCAGATGTTTGCGGCCGCCATTTTTTTTTTCATGGGACTGGGGTGGGTGGGATGATTGCGGTCCAGCGGGTGGATGTGTGCCTTGGTGAGAGGCGGTGCAGTTTACCAGCCCACGGCACCCTTTCCGGCAGCAACATGTATTGTGCCTACCCCGTGCCCGGGATGGGGACCAACTCGCTGAGGTGGGGCCTGAAGGAGGCAACTTCCTCTTCCCCCTGCTTGGGGGAAGCCATTGAGACGTTGCCTGTCTCCCATGCGATGGAGGGAGATCGGAGATTCCCACCCCGCCGCCGGAAGCAGCACTGGAGTTGCGGGGCTCCCATGATGATGGGCGATCCCTGGAGGGATGGAGGGAGACCGGAGATTCTTCACCGCCGCCGGAAGCAGCAAGGGAGTTGCGGGACTCCCATGATGATGGGGGAGCCCTGGAGGAAGAATGCGCCCGGAGCCTTGCGGGCTGCATTTTCAAAGTCCCGGTCCCGAGATGGGGGACCGGGTGAAGGCCGGCGCATCGTGAGGTCTGGCGCTGCGAATGCGGGGCTCTCCTGAGGAGTGAGAGCCCCGCAGGCGCCACTGAGAGTTGCAGAGATGCAGAGGGGCTGGAGGCACATTGCCGGTGCCTGCCCCGCCGCGTAGGCAGGGGGCAGGGCTCTTTTCAGTGTAGGGGGGCCCCGGATGGCAGCGGGCTGCCCCAACGGTGCCCAAAAAAAGCTTCCGAGTCCTCGTGTGGCTCCGTGGGGGCATGTCCCATTCCTAGGTGTGGGCTTCAGTGCACTGTGAGTATGCAGGGTGTTTGGTTCTGTGCACAGTGTGTATGCAGGGTGTGGGTTTCAGTGCATTGAGAGTATGCGGGTGTGTGGTTCTGTGCAGTGTGTAAGCAGGATGGGGGCTTCAGTGCACTGTGAGTATGTGGGGTTCTGTGCACTGTGTATGCAGAGTGTGAGGTTGTGTGCACAGTGTGTATGCGGGTTGTGGGGATCAGTGTACTGTGAGTATGCGGGGTGTGGGGTTGTGTGTATGCGGAGTGTGGGGTTGTGTGCACTGTGTGCATGCGGGATGGAGCTTCACATCCCTTGCTTGGAGGCCTTGGAGACGTTTATTTGTGTGGATAATTTACTCTTTCACATAACTTCCCCAGCACTGTGGCTGTAGTTTGTGCGACATTTGAATTGCTTTTGAGCATAGAGTGTTTTGACTGCACGTTGATTTGTATTTCAAAATTATTGAGGGGACTTCCTCTCTGTGTGTCTCTTTGGCAGGCCCCAGCTGTGCAACTTCTGGCATGTGTGGCTCTGTGTGTGTGGCTCTGTGTGTGTGGCTCTGTGTTTGTGGCTCTGTGTGTGTGTGTGTGTGTGTGTGTGTGTGGGTGCAAATGCAATAGGTCTCGCATTTGTGAGAGATTAAGCTATTGGCATTGTAAATGACAATGCCATTTATTTATCTGTTTTCAAACCAACACATAAATAAAAATGTTGTCATTTACAATGCCAATAACTCTAGTTTTTGCAAAGGCGATACCGTTGCATTGTAAATGCTTGTGTTTGTATGTGCTGACTGGGGGCCAACTGGAACCTTATATTTAAATGTAAATGCCACTGAGGGAAACAAAGGCACACTGCTTGCCTTCTCTTCACAGGTACCTAAGGGAGGCAGCTTTTGCCTTTGTTCTGTCCCTGTATTTACACAAATAATTTAAATAGCACTATTTTATTTATTTTATAGCGCTACATTGTGATATCATGAGGTCATTTGCATATTGTCGTACTTGGTCAGTCCACCCACTTCTTTTCATAGGACTTGTGCCCTGAGTAGCAGGAAATATACATTGTTTTTGGCAGTGGTGTGAGCGGTGGTCATGTGAGTCTGTAAGTTGGATGAATAGCATAAAGGAGGGATAGAGGAGGGAAGAGTCTAGAAAGGGTTATTTGAAGTTCATAGAAGTAAAGTGTGATTAAATAATACGTAGCCCGCTGTGGGTACAGGTTCACACCACACCAGCGGCCCTGAGTATCTCGCACTTATCAGCAGGGTGACCAGGGCTGCCCCAGCCGGAGCGGCGCTCTAGGGCTCATTTAGAAAAGATTGTGATTCACTAGAAGGCTTAGATAGTAGAGTTATAACTAAAGAAATCTCTTGTCACCGTGTACCTGGCTGGACTCGGTGTCTCCTGGGTCACTGGCTGCGTAATTAAGCTACACCTGGAGCAGGCACGGGTCTGAGACCAGCGCAGCATCAACTGACCTCAAACTTCCATGGAC
The DNA here is from genome assembly GCF_964263255.1 of Lissotriton vulgaris. Taxonomy (NCBI): domain Eukaryota; kingdom Metazoa; phylum Chordata; class Amphibia; order Caudata; family Salamandridae; genus Lissotriton; species Lissotriton vulgaris. The sequence goes on from NC_141698.1 coordinate 1,123,446,275, forward strand.
AACCTCAAGAAACACAGACTATGACAGACACAGACACAGTCACAGACACCCTATCAAGATTCAGACACAGACAAACCCAGACACTGACGAATTCAGATAAACCAACACCCAGACACAGACCCAAACAGACCCAGACACAAAAAGACCCAGACTTGCACAGAGCGAAGAAGACACCAGACCAAGACCCAGTCAGAGACAGACACAGACCAAAACAGACCCAAACATATGAAACAGACCCAGAGTCGCACAGAGCGAGGCAGACGCAGACAAGACTCCGTCACAGATAGACACAGACCCAGCAAGACCTAGACACTGATCTAGACAAGGGCAGATCGAGACCGACCAAGCACCGAACACAGACCCACATAAAGACCCAGATAGATCCTTATGCATACCCAGTCTCATACAGACCCAGACCAAGACACGTACCAAGGCAGGCCCATTCCCAGGCAGACCCACAACCAGAAAACCCCAAACCAAGACCCAATCACCAGCATGCCCACATCCAGGCTCAGACAAACAGACACACGCAGACACAGACACAGACAGAACAGGACCATCAAACAGACCCAGATAGAATCAGACACAGACTCGCACACTCCAGTCTGAGCAAGATGCAGACACAGACCTAAGCACAGAAAACCCAGACTCCGGCAAACCCAGTCCCAAAAAGGCCCAGACCAATACACAGTCAGATACAGACCCAGTGCCAAGCAGGACCATACCCTGACAAACCCGGACCGAGACTCAGGCACGGACCCGGACAGATCCAGAGGCACACAGACTCAACCTCAGAGAGGCTCAGACAGACACAGGTAGACCCAGACCCAGACAGATCCAGACCCAGACCGACCCAGACCCAGACCGACCCTGGCAGACACAAACGAAGACAGACCCAGAGGCACACAGACTCAAACTCAGAGAGGCTCAGACAGACACAGGTAAACACAGACTCAGACAGACACAGGGAGACACAGACTCAGACAGACACAGGGAGACACAAACCCAGACAGATCCAGACCCAGATCGACCCTGGCAGACTCAAACGAAGACAGACCCAGAGGCACACAGACTCAAACTCAGATAGGCCCAGACAGATACAGGTAGACACAGACTCAGACAGACACAGGGAGACACAGACCCAGATAGATCCAGACCAAGACTTAGACCCAGACCTAGACAGACCCTGGCAGACGCAAACGAAGACAGACCCAGAGGCACACAGACTCAAACTCTGAGAGGCTCAGACAGACACAGGTAGACACAGACTCAGACAGACACAGGGAGACACAGACTCAGACACACACAGGGAGACACAGACCCAGACAGATCCAGATCCAGACCCAGACCGACCCAGACCCAGACCGACCCTGGCAGACACAAACGAAGACAGACCCAGAGGCACACAGACTCAAACTCAGATAGGCCCAGACAGATACAGGTAGACACAGACTCAGACAGACACAGGGAGACACAAACCCAGACAGATCCAGACCCAGACCGACCCTGGCAGACCCAAACAAAGACAGACCCAGAGGCACACAGACTCAAACTCAGATAGGCCCAGACAGATACAGGTAGACACAGACTCAGACAGACACAGGGAGACACAAACCCAGACAGATCCAGACCCAGACCGATCCTGGCAGACCCAAACAAAGACAGACCCAGAGGCACACAGACTCAGACAGACACAGGGAGACACAGACCCAGATAGATCCAGACCAAGACTTAGACCCAGACCTAGACAGACCCTGGCAGACGCAAACAAAGACAGACCCAGAGGCACACAGACTCAACCTCAGAGAGGCTCAGACAGATACAGGTAGACACAGACTCAGACAGACACAGGTAGACACAGACTCAGACAGACACAGGTAGACACAGACCCAGACGGATCCAGACCCAGACGGATCCAGACCCAGACCGACCCTGGCAGACACAAATGAAGACACACCCAGAGGCACACAAACTCAGACAGACCAAGAGCTGGACAACCCTAGCCCAGACCCAGACATGTCATGTTGCGTTGCATAGTGTTGCATGGTTTTTACATGGCACACACCCAGCATGTACTTGCCCCGCGCTGTACGTCTCTACATTCGTTGGTGTGCCCACGGAGGGTCACCCATGTGGCTCTCCATGAACAAACCATGCCCAGTACGAGGAGGCCGGAGTTCTGGGGATATTCGGTTTTTGCAGCAGTTCTGTTCGAATGAGGGAGTGGATCATTGGGACCTGTTGGCCAAAGGAATGTGTGGTGTTTTTAGGGTCGCCTCTGTGGGTCATAGGACAGTGGCTTGACCGGTAAACCGGCTGTTCGTCTGAGGAGTCTCAGTGTACTGCCCTCTGTGTCATTGCAGTGCTTGTTAGAGAGGGTGTGTGTTAGTGAGAGTGTTTAAGGTGGTTTATTGTCAGGCTCACCTGTGGGTTCTATGAGTAAGTGTACTTCCATGGGTGTCATTGCCAGTGTTTGTTTGTGTGTGTGTGTGTGTGTATGAGAGTGGTTACAGCGATTTAATGTCAGGCTCACCAGTGGGTTCTGTGGGTTAATGCACTTCTATGAGTGTAATTGCAGTGTGTGTGTGTGGGTGTGTGATGTGTATTTGAGAGTGGTTAAGGTGGTTTATTGTCCGGCTCACCAGTGGGTTCTACAGGTTGGTGTACTTCCATATGTGCTATTACAATGTTTTCTTTGAGTGTGTGTGTGTGGTGTGTATGTGTGAGAGTTTTTAAGGTGGTTTATTGTCAAGCTTACTTGAGGGTTCTATAGGTTGGTGTACCTCCATGGGTGTTAGTGCAGTGCTTGTTTGAGTGGGCGTGTATTTCTCAGAGTGTGTAAGGTGGTTTATTGTCAGGCTCGCCTGTGGATTCTGTGGGTTAGGGAACTCCCATGGGTGTCATTGGATTGCTTGTGTGAGTGAGTGGGTGCGTGTGTGCGGTGTGTATGCATGTGTGTTATTGGATTGCTTGTGTGAGAGTGTGTGTGTGTGTGCGGTGTGTATGCATGTGTGTTATTGGATTGCTTGTGTGAGAGTGTGTGTGTGTGTGCGGTGTGTATGCATGTGTGTTATTGGATTGCTTGTGTGAGAGTGTGTGTGTGTGTGTGCGGTGTGTATGCATGTGTGTTATTGGATTGCTTGTGTGAGTGGGTGTGTGTTTGAGTGTGTGTGTGCGGTGTGTATGCATGTGTGTTATTGGATTGCTTGTGTGAGTGTGTGTGTGTGTTTGTGTGTGTGTCTGCGGTGTGTATGCATGTGTGTTATTGGATTGCTTGTGTGAGAGTGTGTGTGTGTGTGCGGTGTGTATGCATGTGTGTTATTGGATTGCTTGTGTGAGAGTGTGTGTGTGTGTGTGCGGTGTGTATGCATGTGTGTTATTGGATTGCTTGTGTGAGTGGGTGTGTGTTTGAGTGTGTGTGTGCGGTGTGTATGCATGTGTGTTATTGGATTGCTTGTGTGAGTGTGTGTGTGTGTTTGTGTGTGTGTCTGCGGTGTGTATGCATGTGTGTTATTGGATTGTTTGTGTGAGTGGGTGTGTGTGTAGTGTGTATGTGCGGTGTGTATGTATGTGTGTTATTGGATTGTTTGTGTGTGAGTGTGTGTGTGTGTGTGTGCGGTGTGTATGCATGTGTGTTATTAGATTGCTTGTGTGAGTGGGTGTGTGTTTGTGTGTGTGTGTGGTGTGTATGCATGTGTGTTATTGGATTGTTTGTGAGTGGGTGTGTTTGTAGTGTGTATGTGCGGTGTGTATGTATGTGTGTTATTGGGTTGTTTGTGTGAGTGAGTGTCTGTTTGTGTGTGTGGTGTGTATGCATGTGTGTTTTTGGATTGTTTGTGTGAGTGAGTGTATGTTTGTGTGTGTTTGTGTGGTGTGTATGCATGTGTGTTATTGGATTGTTTGTGTGAGTGGGTGTGTGTGTAGTGTGTATGTGCGGTGTGTATGTATGTGTGTTATTGGATTGTTTGTGTGTGAGTGTGTGTGTGTTTGTGTGTGTGTCTGCGGTGTGTATGCATGTGTGTTATTGGATTGCTTGTGTGAGAGTGTGTGTGTGTGTGCGGTGTGTATGCATGTGTGTTATTGGATTGCTTGTGTGAGAGTGTGTGTGTGTGTGTGCGGTGTGTATGCATGTGTGTTATTGGATTGCTTGTGTGAGTGGGTGTGTGTTTGAGTGTGTGTGTGCGGTGTGTATGCATGTGTGTTATTGGATTGCTTGTGTGAGTGTGTGTGTGTGTTTGTGTGTGTGTCTGCGGTGTGTATGCATGTGTGTTATTGGATTGTTTGTGTGAGTGGGTGTGTGTGTAGTGTGTATGTGCGGTGTGTATGTATGTGTGTTATTGGATTGTTTGTGTGTGAGTGTGTGTGTGTGTGTGTGCGGTGTGTATGCATGTGTGTTATTAGATTGCTTGTGTGAGTGGGTGTGTGTTTGTGTGTGTGTGTGGTGTGTATGCATGTGTGTTATTGGATTGTTTGTGAGTGGGTGTGTTTGTAGTGTGTATGTGCGGTGTGTATGTATGTGTGTTATTGGGTTGTTTGTGTGAGTGAGTGTCTGTTTGTGTGTGTGGTGTGTATGCATGTGTGTTATTGGATTGTTTGTGTGAGTGAGTGTATGTTTGTGTGTGTGTGTGTGGTGTGTATGCATGTGTGTTATTGGATTGTTTGTGTGAGTGGGTGTGTGTGTGTAGTTTGTATGTGCGGTGTGTATGCATGTGTGTTATTGGATTGTTTGTGTGTGAGTGTGTGTGTGGTGTGTATGCATGTGTGTTATTGGATTGTTTGTGTGAGTGGGTGTGTGTAGTGTGTATGTGCGGTGTGTATGCATGTGTGTTATTGTTTATTTATTTATTTATTTATTTTTATTTATGCAATTTTATATAGCGCGGAGCGCTTCACAGAAGGACCAATATTGATATACAGGGTGTTTGTGTGTGTGTGTGTGTGGTGTGTATGCATGTGTGTTATTGGATTGTGTGTGAGTGGGTGTGTGGTTTGCATTGCTGAGCGTCTTTAAGGTGAACTAATGTCAGGCTCGCCTATGGGGGCTATGGGACAGACAGATGGGCTGAGACACACAGACATACAAAAGAGACGAGCTTATTCCCAAGGAAGACTTATTACAGGAGAATTATTCTTTGTAAATTAAGTTGCACACATTTTTTGCAGACACAATCAGCAGGATGTTCTTGTATCACTGCCGCACTCTGGCCCGCCGAGCCGGTGGTCAGGGGTAGAGGGGCCCCTTGGAGACAGTTCTGGGCCATTCTGTACCTCTGGCAGGCCTTCTGTCACAAGTCGGGCACTCCCCTGGCACGTGCCACATGCCCTCCAGGCTCTGAGAGGTCTGGCATGTCCTGGGGGCCTCCATCCACAGCCCCCACTGCCCCACGGCGAATCCCCCGTACCTTACAAGGGGTGCCACCCTTGGGCTGTTAATCACTTCCCTTCCCCTAGACCTTGCATGGGGGGTGTCACTCTTCGACAGCTCTCTCCAACCGCCCCCCCCCCACCCCCCCTTCCTCCAGGACGCTCCGGACCTTACAAGGGGTGCCACCCTTGGACTGCTAATCACATCCTTCACCCAGACCTTGCTTGGGGGGTGTCACTCTTCGGCAGCTCTCTCCACCCCACCCCACCCCCTTCCCCCAGGACTCCCCGAACCTTGCATGGGGGTGTCACTCTTTAGCAGCCCTCTCCTTCCCACCCACCCCCGCCCCCCTTTCTCCAGGACTCCCCCGGACCTTACATGGGGGTGTCGCTCTTCACCCACTCCCCCCTCCCTCCCCCCGTCTCCCCCGACCTTACAAGGGGTGCCACCCTTGGGCTGTTTATCACACCCCTCTTCCCCCAGACCTCGCGTCGTGCCCCTGCAGCTCCAGAGCCGGCGGCCCCGTGGGAGCGCCCGATGCCAGCCGGGTGCATTGTTCCGAGCTGCCCTGCCGTGATGCCCCGGTGCCAGGAGCCAGCTCCGGGACAATGGCGCCGAGGCCAGGGATTGATCCGCCATTGTTCGGGCGCAGCGGGCCTGGCTGCCGGTGACCCTCGGCGGACAATGCTTGGCCGGGGAGGGCACGCTGCCCGCTGCCTCCTGGCAGCACACGGCGAGCTGTGGGGAGCCCTGATCGATGAGGGGCCCGGGGCGGGGAGGAGGGGCCCCCTCTTCTTCGCCTCGCCCAGGCTCAGAGATTGAAATCATAAGGCGCGCTTCGGACTTTCTGAAGTCAAGTTCCATTGCAGACCTGACGCACTGTGTGATACTGTGCACATCCCCTGCCCTGTCTGTGTCCTTTAAAGTGGCAGTGAATGGAAACCATGCATTTGGAAACTGGCGGGCTGGGCTGGATCTCAAAGCAAATTTGGGATGCAGAGTAGATCTGCATGTAATGTGCACTGTTCCCTTGGAAATCACCTTATTTCCACGTTTTTATATGAATTCAATTTATTAGCAATTATCAGCATATGTTATTATTACAAGGATATGAACTCATAAGTGTGTATTCCTTGTTAAACCTATGTCATATATAAAGTTTCATGCATAAACATCTGTTGGATTATATACAAAATCCGTACATACGTTCCAATTTTCAATAACATCTCATAACATGTCATTATACTGTCTCCAGAAACATTTTTGAACCTATATACATCAAAATGAATAATGGAGAATCATTTCTTCATGTTGCTCCTGTTTCTGTGACCGATGCCCAATGCATTTCGGGAACTAGTCCCTTCGTCAGGGGCGATAACCTATGGGAATGAGTGCAAAGATTTAGAATATCTAAATTCATGTAGTAGCTCGTGCAGAGTGGTAACACACACGGGGGTGCCCAGTGTTGGTGAGGGCAAGAGACCGTGGGCACCCAGTGAATCATTCGAGTGTGTGACTGCCGGACGTGTTTGTACGTACAAGTGAGGTTGTGGTGGCGATTAGTCTGCAGATTAAAAAGGTCGTGAATAATGTAGACGCTATAAACATGCTCGCGAATGCGATTAGTAACTGACTGTGTGGTATCAAAGTGCGTTGAGTCGAGGGGTAAGTGATGAAAATCTACACGTATCATGCTTAGAAAAACAATGTACCTTGAAAGAACACTCATTTCCATAGGGTATCGCCCCTGACGAAGCAGCCAGAACTGTTCTTTCTGAGTGGAGGATAGCAAAACTCTCGTGTAGATGGGGGAGTCTCTCTGAGGAACCCGAACGCCTTAAAATTTTACTGCCAGAAAGACGGCGTCCAGACACGGCTCCACTGACACGTCGCGGTTGCTATGGGATTCGGGGTTACTCAGTGAGAATCCCCATCTACTCGAGAGTTTTGCTAGTCTCCACTCAGAAATAACAGTTCTGGCCGCTTCATTGACTACACGTGAAGGATTATCTCATCGCCAAATATTTCTTTGCCCTGAAGAAGCCCATGTTTGGGTGAAACGCGTTGGCTGGTTTCGTCATCTACGTACTTTGCATAGCTGAAAATAAAAGATGAAAAACAGTGTCTAAATATGTTGTGTCATTGAATGCCTACACTTTGTTCTGCTCTTTATATGTTGCCTCTCATTCAAACTCGCTTGTGATATTTTTTTGTGGTCTACTAGCAGCAGGCCACTTGAGGTGGGCAACATACTGCATCACAATCTGTGACGAGTCCTGGTAGTGCAGTCGTCTAGGACCCAGCTGCCTGGTGCTACATGTCTTCTCAAGCTTCTCTGTTCTTTTAGTTCACTCCCCCTGCGTTTTAAACATGGCTGCTCAGTGGCACTGCTGCCCACTATCACACCTGGCTCGGTTCTCCTCTTGTCTCGCGTTACACCTTTGCCCCCTCCTTTCCCAGAGCCTAGTGAGCAGAGCTCCAGAGCGATCAAAGAATGTGTCCAGGATCACACAATGTATTCAAGTGTGCAAGCTGACCCCATAATGTCCCCTGGTTCTTGAGTCTGCACTTTAGCCCCTAGGCCACATCTGCTCACACTCTGAAATGAAAACAGTGTGAAAAGCTGCGGCCCCGGGCGGGCCTGGATTATTTTCCCATCAGCCTTGAGGCGGACAATAAGCGCTGATTTCGTGTTTACTTACTCGCAGCTCGAGGGCCTTATCAGGGACTTTGTTTGCTCGCCCGCCTCTGATAAGCTTCTCGTAGCTGCCATGGCTGTTCCCAGCACACCTGCTGTTTGGGGACAGCAATGGACTGAGGGCCCAGCCCTTCGCTTGTACATTTGAGATCCAGTCCCGGCTCCCCTAACCCGCCGCTGTGTGCTCCTGGGTCCGTCAGTGTCCCCAGATCTGACTTCTCTTAGCAGACGAGTTGGGAAAGGCGTGCAGCCTAGTATTACCTCATCAGCCCCCCTCCTCTTCAGAGTCCTGTGAATGTCAACCTGTCCCATGTCACGAAGAAGCGGCAGATCAAAGGCTGATGTCTAAGATGTCTCATCTCAGGTGAGGGAAACTCACCCAGGCCTGAAATCTAAGTTGTCTCATCTCAGAGGTGAGTAACTTAACCACGCCTGAGATCTAAGCTGTCTCTTCTCAGATGAGGGTAACTCAACCAGGCCTCAATCTAAGCTGTCTCATCTCAGAGGTGAGTAACTCACCCAGGCCTCAATCTAAGCTGTCTCATCTCAGGTGTGAGTAACTCAATAGTACCTGAGATCTAAGCTGTCTCTTCCCAGGTAAGAGTAACTCTATACTCTTTAAGATCTAATGTCTCATTTGAGGTGTGAGTAACGCAACCAGGCCTGAGATCCATGCTGTCTCCTCTCAGGGGAGAGTAAGGCAGAGGTCTTCAAACTTTAGTCAGCCGAGCCCCCCCATCTAAACCTTTTTACAGGTCGAGCCCCCCTCCCACCACCACCTGACAAAACAGTTCCGGAAGCTGGTACTCGGCATCGTTGATGGCCATTCCCTCCTGCAGAGCCCAGGTCATATAAGGTAAATGATATTAAATAAAGTAAGAGTGATTAGTAAACTGACGTTTCTGTAGTGCTTGTGCTTATTCTAAAGTTAAAATGCAAAGTCTCCAAGAAAAAAATGAGCACAAAAAATTACATTGTTGCTTTATTTTTCACATAAAACACAACATTTAGGATAGATTAGCAAAAACACTCCCAAAACACAGGGGTGGGAGTGCATGTTTTTCTCCAAAGAGACAATATGTAGATGGATTCTTGCTTCTGCCATCCGTGGGTTGTGCTCCACTTCCAGTCTTGAGCAGTGCCTGGAAACAGGAGTGCTCACAACATTTTGCAATATATTTGTTGTAGTTTCATTTAGGGCGAACATGACCCAAAGGTATTGTAGCGCTTTACAGGAGCATCTTTTACATTACACAAGCACACATTCATTTTTTGTAAGCACAGGAGATTAAGTGATTTGCCCAGAATCACAGGATGTTGAGCAGACATCAAGAATTGAACCTGGTTTCCCAGCTCTACAGTCATCAGCTCCAGCTGTTGTGCCACATCCTTGCCCCTAAACAAGATATCAGAAAAAGAAGTTCCACAAAACATGCTTTCTGACACAATCGAAAAATCCATGATTAAGTGGAGTATGGCCAGGTGTTGCCAAGTCTGTAGGAGGCCAGCCACAGTTTTCCAAGAAGGCCTAGGGGATATTTACATCATACACATGTGATATAAGGGATTCAAGAGGATATATACATCTTTATTCTCCCGCGGCATCAAGAGTCATTTTGTTAGCAGAGTTGGCTTATAAAGAAGAACGCCTTCCAAAGCTTCAGAAATAGATGCACAAGAAAACATTTACATTTGGTCTACGAAAGAAGCGAGGGCAGATGGTAGGCACACTTCACATTATTTGTTATATTTGACTTGTGGACTCAGCTCTAGGGATTGGAACATGTTAAACAAGCACCAGCGACTTTAATCAGGTCAAATTCATTTTTCGTAAGTCACTGGTTTATTAAGTGATTGTCCCAGGATCACACGATGTTGAGTTGAACCCATGACTCGAACCTGGGTCCCCAGAACCCAAGGCAGCACCTATGGCATTAATGCCAAATCCACTCCTCCTTGAAATATCCAATGTTCCCACTAGTATTGGGACGAAGGGGAAAGGAGCGAGGCTTTAAACAAATAATACAAAAAGCTCTTCACTCTTACCTGCCAGAGATTGGCATCTTCAGGAAGGATGTAACTGTTGTAAACTCCTTGCAGTGAAACGTACTTCCGACGTGGGAAGCAACATGGAGCGCAACTAGACAGAACTTCGGGCGGGGGGGGACTAGGATTACCAGCCAGGGCTGGCCCTAATTTATCGCACACGTGAGAGGGACAGGTGAGTGAAGTATCGCATGAGCAGTGTGAGTAGTGTGCTCGTGTGACTGCAGGGTGAGGTACAGGGTGACCTCATGTGACTGCAGGGTGAGGTACAGGGTGAACAGCGCAAGAGCATTGTGAGTGGAGAGTGATCACTGTGAGTGCAGAGTGTGCGGTGTGCTCATGTGACCGCAGGGTAAGTAGAGGGAGAACGGTGTAAGTTCATGGTGAGTGGCATAAGTGCAGTGTGGTCACTGTGAGTAAGTGGTGAGAGGGTGGGTTCAGTGCCTAATGATCAGTGTGCGTACATTGTGATCCCTGTGAGTGCAGGGTGAGTTTGAAAGTGAAGGACGAGAATGAGGAGTGAGTTGTCTGAATGCCGGGTGCATTCCCAGACACAGTTGAAGTTACTCAGCATGTTATTGAGGCTTGGCATAGGGTTTGAGATATAAGTTAAAATATTGCTTTTATGGCAAGTTCTAGGGATCGAGGGTGGGGGAAATAAATATTGTGCTCATCCTGCAATAAACTTCCAGCCTTGCGATTAGTGTTGCCAGCTCATTACACTGATGTCCTAGAAGGTAAAAAAGTGAGCAGTCCCCTAAGGCCTATTTTCAGGGCTGATTGGTGGACACTTGGAACAGCTAAAATACATAGACAGTATTTTTAATTGTGTTCTAAGGCTGCCTGAATGATCTATGACTTATAATTAAACGGAACACAGATTTGAAACGTCAAATTACAAAAGAATTCATACTATTTCATTTATAACCCTATTTAGTGTCAAGACAGGGCCTTTGCAGGCTCTTTAAACAGCACATGGCTGGCATTTTTATTTTGGTAACCCTACTTTATATTCCGTTTCATGAAATGCGTTCTCACACTAAGGCAGTAAAAAGGAAAATGTAAGGAATAGGCAGAGTGGGGGCACAGGGGGGACTGGAGCCAGAAAACAAACAGCCTCTTTAAGCAGTTTACAAAGGTATGTAAATATGCACAAGGGGCAGATTTACAAGCCCCTTGCGCCACTTTTGCGTCACTTTTTCAATGTTGAAAATGACGCAAAGTGGCGCAAGGGGCTTGTAAATGAACCCCATGGTTTTTACCAGGCGCACAACGCCCATGGGCTCAAAAGGCTTCAGCATGCCTCCCCCCCCGCACCCCCCACCCCCACCTGTCGTGTGTGTCAGCCCGTGCTGAGGCAGCTTGGGCACAGACACTTTTGGAGCTGTGCACCTGAGTACTTCACAGGTCTTTAAAAGACCATTTAAGCGTTAATGAGGCTTTGTTGTTTTCCACCCTTTCTTAGAGCCCCTGCATCTCCATGAGAATTAGACCCCTACCCCCTCCGGAATCGGCTTGCCTCTGGCCTTTAAAGACCTGTGACTCTTGACAGTCTCAGCCGAGCGAGCCCCCAGCAGCTGCAGCAGCCTGGGCTGAGAGGCACGTCTCGCGCCTGGAAGCAACAGTGTGGGGTGAAGTGCGCCCCACAGTTTGAAGAGCTATGGAGTAAGGGAACCAGGTCTGAGTTCTAAACTGTCTCATCTCAGATGTGAATAACTCAACAAGACCTGAGATCGAAGCTGTCTCCACTTAGGTGAGAGCAACTGAACTAGGATATTAACTGCCAGATGTAGGTAATTCTTAATTTACCACTTCTAAAATACCGAATCATACCGATTCGGTATTTAAGAAGTGGTAAATTAAAGGGGGGGGGGATGTAGGTAATTCAGAATCGGTAAATACCGAATCGGTAAGATTTGGTATGTTCCGATTCTGTAAATACCGAATCGGTATCCCCAATTGATTCCTATGGGCCTTGAAGCCCATAGGAATCAATGTGGAATACCAAATCTGTATTTACCGATTCGGTAAATTCCGAATTTTCCAAGGGTGCAGGGGGTGTCACTTTGACACCCTCTAGCACCCCAATTCTGGACTTGTGTGCCATGTGGCACACAGACATGCCCTAAGGGCATGTCTGTGTGCCACATTGCACAGGTGTGCATGCACAGATGTGCATGCACACCTGTGTTCGGTATTTTACCACCCAATAGGATTGGGTGGTAAAATACCGAATCTGACGGGCCTTTGGGACTCAGAAGAGTCCCACCTACATATGGAAGTTACCGAATCGGTATAAATACCGATTCGGTATTTTACTGATTCAGTATTTTACCGATTCAGTAAACTTACCGAATCGGTAAAAAAGGCCCCCTACATCAGGAATGGCCATTTACCGGTCGCCGTTACCGGTCGGTAAATGGCCACCTAAATCTGGCCCTAGCTGCCCTATAAACCAGGTCTGAGATCCAAGCTGTCTCATCTCAGGAGAGAGTAACTCAACCAGGCCCGCACAGCGCCTCCCGGGGTCAGGCCAGGGATTGGGCGCTAGACCAGCCGGTATCTCGTTATCGCTAGATTGGGCGCTATATTCGGGGTCAGGGAGTCGCAAGTTCACGAGGCCCGTGTTGTTCCGCCTCGAGCTGCCAGTGTTAATATTTGACACCAACGCCCAGGGGTCGAAGGTCAACTCTCTTCCACGAAAGCGGCTGTGTGTTCAGGAACCCGGATGTGCTGCGGCCCGGTGTGCTGAGCAGCAAGGATGTGAGTGTGCAGAGAGGCTGTTTGCGAGTAGTATGGAGCTGTGCACGTGTGTCAATACTGATGTGAGTGCGTGTCTGTGTGTTCGTGTGCACATATTTACAACCAGGACACCGGTGCACACAGTTTTCAGGGATACTCGAACAATGTGTTATAGTGGGTGCTAAGACTCGCTTTTCTTGAATCGGTTTTCTTAACACAGACTTGACCGTGAACTTTGCTTTGTGTGTAGTGGAGGTTTAGAAAGTGGCAGCTAATGTGCGCGTGTGTGTGTGTGCACGCACGTGTGTGTGTGCGTGTGTGCGTGCACGCACGTGTGTGTGTTAGGGCCGTTGGTGAAGCACTCTAAATTGCATGAAGGGTCGTATGGCAGAACCCCGCTTGGGTGTGTGTAAGACCGACGCTCCACACCTGCCGGAAGCTGTCCCCCCATAAACATTTTGGAAACAAACGAGGCCCAAATGTGCTTTTTATGCATACATTTTCAAAAGATTGTGGGTTACTGTTAGAAACGTTGGTGTCATTTTATGAAAATATATTTTTTTCCCGAAATACAAGTTTTTAAGTCAAGCCTGCCAGGTGCAAAAGACGTTGTGAGTTTACAGTGGCGTTACAACCCGCCCAGTGCACGCCATTGGTCGGCTTTGTTGTCACTCATCTGTTTGCTGCATTCAATGGTCCGCCTTCCTCTTCTTGTGTTTCTCTCCACTAGAGCACTTCCTCTTTACCACCCTTAGCACTGGCTGACATATCCTTCCATTGCTCACATTTAAGGAACTACTTTTTTTAAAATTCAATACTCGATGAGAGTGCATGTGTCTTGCTGCTCTCTCTCCCAGAGAAGACTCGATGACGCTTGTGCACAAACACTCGTGCCAGCTCCTGGAAAGAATCGTGCAATGCTTCGTGGCGCTGTGTGCACATGTGGGCCATGCAGCTGGAATGAGGAACTTTTTGATGCAATCTGAACAATTTTCAGATAGGAGGGGAATGGTTTTTGGGAGAATGGCTTCTTGTGTGTGTCAGCGGGAGTCCGTGGTGCACATAGTGGCTGCGTGTGTGCAGGGGCGGGCAAGGGACGGAGGGGCTGGGGCGCTTGAGTCGATACAAGCTGCGGAATGTGGGTGACCCCAGGCTTTGAGCTGGAGCTGGCTGGGTCACACATTTACTTGACACCAAGAGCCGTCGTTTGAGTTACACACTAACATTTGGAGTAAGGTCTCTACTGTAAGTTAATGATATGACCTTCGCTGAGGAGGCCCGTGGGCTTAAACAGGGGCGAAGCTGAAGTCTGAACTCTCTTGTAAGCCATAGAGCTCATACATGACTTGGAATATCCTTTTAAGATCTGGGACATGCCTCCCTGTGGTAGTGGAGATCAGGCAGCCGAAGTGTCTTAGTTGCAAGTTGGTAAATCCATGTGGCGCAGCCCCACCAGGAGCAGCCTGCCTGCTGCTCAGCCCATTCTCCAACTAGCTGCCTCGCCTCACGGGCACCCAAACATTCCAGTCATCATCACCACTCCAACATTCCACGCAGAACACTCACACTGGCTGAGCAGCTACTGGCAAAGCAGCAGGGGAGAAGCATAAATGCATTTACAAGATACTACACTTCCCTACAATACTTAGTTGCTGCATCACCCCCACCTCGTCCCAATGCTCCTTCTTAACGAAGATATCTAGGGGTGGGCGGAACTCGCGGAGTAAATTCCACAAGATTTAGCTCAGTTCTATGTGCGGTGGAATTTCGTCACGTCGCGCTGCTTGCACGGATTTGTTCTGTAATGTAAGAATCGGCGCAAACAGCCCCAGGTGCAGCGCCAGGGGGGCCTGCTGCTTTCTGCTGTTCACGTAGATTTTCTACTCGAGCGCAGCTTTGTCAACACAAACTGTATCGAGCTACTGCAACCCCCAGTATTGACAAACCACTCCAGGACACGTCTTAGTGCTTGATTTTCTCGATTGTGCGAGCCGCGTGTGAGAAAAACTCTGCCACGCCGTGGTTCGCAGAGTTTTTCGGGAACTCCGCACTCCAGCTGGAGCGTTAAGTGGGCAAACCTCTGCAAACTCTGCAGGCGGAGTGGAGTGTACCACTTACCCCTGAAGACATCCTTCTTGCAGATCTGTGCAATAAATGCCGGATCTATACGTGTGAAGAAACACTCCAGTACACCAGCGGCGGCTCCTCCGTTGCGCATCTTCCCGCCTGATGCGAATGCAGCAGGTGCACACAGAATAATCAAATGGTCATTATCATTTTATTATTCTATGTGCTGCCGGCCGCAGCGAGTGGATGGTGCAGGCGGGGCAGATTCCTGCAGATTGCAGAATGACATCGTAGGCGCTCACTGGGCATGTCAGATAGGCACGCTGTCTACAGCCGGCCAATCTAACATGCGCACTTCCTCCTGCACAATCCCAGCACTGTAAAACAGCGGATGGATTCCAAGCACAGGTCTCCATCCTGAAAATGAGCGCTGGATTAGCCTGCTCCAACCAATCCTGGAGCTGCAGCAGCTCCAGGATTGGTTGGATTCGAATGCAGGAAGTAAACTACCTTCCTTTCCTGCTCGTCGTCCCAGAGAAGAGCAAATATCGGTGAGTTTTACAGCGCCCCGCATCTCACCGGTTTTTAATGTTGCGAGCCTCCCCTTCATACGCAATATATAACTTGTTGCAAACACATAGTTTAGTCAATTTAAAGTAAAGCACTTTAAACACCGGTTGTGAGTTAATTTGTGTGGTAATATGCAGAGAGATGCCAACATTCTTGTAATGAACTTCAACAGTGCAGTAAAACACACTCACACACATCTCTTCCTCAGTGAATGACTGTGGACATTGAGGGGAAAAGCTCCAAAGAGTTAAAAAGTTACCCTCACCTGTTTGGTGGGGCCCCCCAGAGAGCTAGTCTGGCATCTGCCACTGTGACGTAATAACTCAGCAACTCAGCCTGTAACATGTTATTACAGTAGAATGCTATCATTTCTGTATTACAGGTAAGTAGTAGTGTCAGAGCAAGAGTATAATATGAACGTGAGAGAAGCTTTGATACAGCTGTTACAGACTTCCATGTATTACAGAATTATGTTTATATATGTACATGCATAAACTGTAAAGTGATATGTGTAGAACTTTAATGATACATGTCACTATGAGACACAGGAGGTTCTCAGTCACTGAGATCCCAGGAGGCAGCGCTTGGCTGCAAAGTAAGGTCCCATGCATTACAGACCTAGAAAAGTACTGCTCTCAAACTACAGCAAGACACACTCAACAACTGTAAAATGACTGCTCTCAAACGACAGGAAGACCCACTCAACAACTAGAAAAGGACTGTTCTCAAATCATAGGAAGACACACTCCTGACCTGTAAAACAACTGTTCCCGAGTTATAGAGACACACTCCTGACTTGGAAAATTACTGTTTTCAAATAATAGCGAGACACTCTCCAGACTAAACAAGCATTTGCACTGCAATTGGTCTTGCATTTATGAAAGTTTGAGCTATTGGCATTGTAAATGATAGTGCCTTTTATTTATGTGTTGTTTTTAAAACAAATAGATAAAAGACATGGTCATTTACAATGCCAATAGCTTAAGTTCTCGCAAATGCGAGACCTATTGCATTGCAAATACGTGCTATAAAAATTGTAAAAAGTGTTAGAAGAGATTGTGTCCTGCCTGCAACAGCAGTCAAGACAAAGCTATTTGAGAAAATAGTGCTCAGAGACTGTAATTAATGTGTACCGAGCAACAACACACGTAACAGGGGGTGCCTCCATGGGAGGTTACAAAATGAGACAAGGCGGTACTAGGGAGGGACTACTAAACCGTTTGACCAATGAACATGGACTATGGATTATCAATAATTAATATGCATGTAAAAAGCAAACCATCACTTTATGAAACATAAAACTATTGCTATCTCTGGTCTGGTTACATTTTCAAAGCCCTTCGGCTCATCATGAATGATGTCACTACATCACACATAGACGTTATGGGGTTGGCACGTAGCTGCTTTCACTTAGGGCACCACGTTTCCTTTCCCTGGATTTTGGGTTACACATTCCTAACAGGCATGTGAGTCCAACAGAAGCCAAAACACATGAGGCAGTCAAATCAAAGCCCAGGACTGTAAACATGGTGGGGGCTATTCACAAACGCAAACTGACACGTGAGTAGGTCTACATGCATATATTTATTCTTACGCTTTTAAGTAACATTACTATTTTTGTCTACCTATCATTTACCAGTGTAAAGTTACTTAACATTTCAACACCCCCTGAACTCTGGATGTGGAGTTGAATTTAAAAATTTAAGTATGTAGAGAAAGGTTTCCGCCACCAGGGCATAGATCTCCTTATGGTAAATTGTAGGCAGCAGTTTAAAAGTTTATTAAACTTAATAATACATTAGTAAACATACTTCAATTGAATCTTTTATTATAAATTAATGTATTTTTTTAATGTAGAATAGAATAAAAATGCTATATTACTATTAAGTTGATTTTTCAGATAATTTTTAACATATTAAATTACAATTATTGGTCTTAAGATTTATATTTTAAAAATCCCACTGAAACTATAACATTAATGTTTTATTATTATGTAAAGTATTTGTAATTTGCTAAATAAAAGTTACATTAATATTTCCCCTTGACAAAGGTTATTCATATATTTTATAATAAACTAAAATGTATGTTTCATTGATATACACTTTTTTTAATTAAATGAAACCTATTTAGTTATTTTTAACATGTTAAATTAAATCACAATAATTTTTCTTAAGACTTAAATTAAAAAAATCCCACTGAAATTCTACTGGCCCACTTCTTTTACGACTGGTGTCGCTGGCCGTTGGTCAGAAATCAGAAACAGTTGCGCGTGGTCTTTCGCGGGAGGAGCAAGCAGCACGGTGCGGACGGGGCTGCATGAAGCTGAGCCATGTCGGGTTGCTAGGTTGCTGGTTCCGAATACATTAAATTTTTCTAATTTGCTAAATATAAGTAACATTAATCTTTACATTTCATAAAAGTTATTAATATATTTAATAATAAACTAATATTAGTTTCATTTATATACATTTAAAAAAATTAAACGTTTATATTGTTCAAACATTAAAATAGCTTAATTTAATTAACAGTAGTTCTTATGGGCTTTATTATAAGTCCCCACCTCCATTATTCTTTATGGGGGGTGTTGCAGTACCAATGCTTTGTTACGGTGCTTAAGTTAATCCACGTCTGAGCTGGAGTGTATTAACAGCTGTAATGTGTTGTTTTTTACTGTAGTAACTGTGTAAGTGCAGCTTGTGAACAGGGGTAGGCTTAATCTTCTATGGGTGACTGCATGTCACCCTCTAAACACCTCCCCAATCCTACTTTAACCCCACCTTACTCCTACTTAAACACCTCCCATTTATTCATAAGTGTTCCCCGTTGTCCATTCCTACACTCGTGCATCCCATATTTACTACTAAAACGTATATCTACGTGTGCGGAGGTCCCCGCTGTCGGGACGGAGATCTAGGTACATCAAAGACAGGGGAGGTGGAGCTGTAGGCCTTCGTGTGTAGGTTGGTGAACAGCATATTGCAGTATGGCAGGAGTACTATTGTTTTATTACTGAACATACTGCAAAATGCAGTTTGTGAATATGCCCTAGTTTGGGTAAGATACAGAGGGAAGGTGTCAGCCCTCTGAGAGTATAATGCCCAGTCACTAAGGCTGTTACAAAACAAACCGTATTTATCAATAGTAGCTTTGGGAGAGCACTAAAAGGTGCTCTTTGTTTCAATGACCTCAATAAGTCTTGGGAGAACACAAGAAACATTTAGTCTTTCCTCCAATGACATCATTGAGTGTTGGGAGAGCACAATAAAAAAGTAGTCTTTCTTCCAATGAGATCAATGAGTCTTGGGAGAGCACAAGAAAAAAGTAGTCTTTCTTCCAATGACATCATTGAGTGTTGGGAGAGCACAAGAAAAAAGTAGTCTTTCTTCCAATGAGATCAATGAGTCTTGGGAGAGCACAAGAAAAAAGTAGTCTTTCTTCCAATGACATCATTGAGTGTTGGGAGAGCACGAGAAAAAAAGTAGTCTTTCTTTCAATGAGATCAATGAGTCTTGGGAGAGCACAAGAAAAAAGTAGTCTTTCTTCCAGTGACCTCAATAAGAGCTGCTCTGTTGACCCATGTGTGAGTTCTCTGTGTACAACTGTCAGACACAGCATTTCTAATTCCTTTTCTCTCTCCTCACATTGCAGGTGAGAAGCCGTACAAATGCACGTGGGACGGCTGCGACTGGCGCTTTGCGCGCTCCGACGAGCTGACCAGACACTTCCGGAAGCACACAGGTGCCAAGCCCTTCAAGTGTGCAGCCTGCGGCCGGTGTTTCTCCCGCTCTGACCATCTGGCCCTGCACATGAAGCGGCATCAGAACTAAGGTGCTTGGCTGTAGCGGGGTAATGTTCCTCCGCATTCTGTATATAGGAACAGTCAATGACAGGAGACCCATGTACGCTCCAGGTCCTCGCCTTCAAGATACGTGCACCAGGCCTCGCCCAGCAGGAAGTGACGTGCTCCAGCTCAGAACAAGACCGCTCTAGCCAAGGAGTCCACCGGCCACTCATTTGTCGAGTGCTTCTCATGAGTGCCTGCAGAGACCAGACCAAAGACTTATCGCGACACCGCATGCATGGGGACTATTTGATAGCCATTATTTATTTGAGACATTTCAGGCTCTCTTTTGACAAATAAATTTACAGAACTAAAAGCCTGGCTCACACTTCCTTGATGCCATTTTGATAAGAGGTGAAACGCAAGCATGGAGTGTGAGCCGCAGACCAAGAACCTGCTTCTCTGGACGACGTTAAGGAACAACATGGACCTGGGACAGACCCATCATGCTTGGTATTGCACCATTCCCCCGGCTCACAAAGGAGGACTTAAGGGAGCCGGCATGGTCTAGTCAAGAAGTTGATGTGATGAGGGGAAAACAAACATTGCATAGGCCGTGTGTATGCTCGAGCGGAAGTGGGGTGGCCGAGTGGGTGGAACACATGAGAAAAGGGAGGCTCTCTGATTGGTCACGCGTGATCTTGGGATGTTCTCTCATTGGTCATGCTTGATCCCGGGAGGTTCTCTCATTGGTCATGTGTGATCCCAGGAGGTTCTCTCATTGGTCATGCATGATCCAGGGAGGTTCTCTCATTGGTCACGCGTGATCTCAGGATATTCTCTCATTGGTCACGCGTGATCTCAGGATGTTCTCTCATCGGTCACGCGTGATCCCGGGATGTTCTCTCATCGGTCACGCGTGATCCTGGGATGTTCTCTCATCGGTCACGCGTGATCCCGGGATGTTCTCTCATCGGTCACGCGTGATCCTGGGATGTTCTCTCATCGGTCACGCGTGATCCCGGGAGGTTCTCTCATCGGTCACGCGTGATCCCGGGAGGTTCTCTTATCGGTCACGCGTGATCCCGGGAGGTTCTCTCATCGGTCACGCGTGATCCCGGGAGGTTCTCTCATCGGTCACGCGTGATCCCGGGAGGTTCTCTCATCGGTCACGCGTGATCCCGGGAGGTTCTCTCATCGGTCACGCGTGATCCAGGGAGGTTCTCTCATTGGTCACACGTGCATGTTGAAGCAGAAGGAAAGAGCGAGATGCATGACTCTGATATATGATGGGGTGAGCAGAGAGCAGCAGTTTGAAAAGTGCCTATTAGGGAAATGCTAGGGATCGGCTTCTGCAAACAGGTTGTCCTGTCTCCGCTGGCCACGCTCTGTTGACTGTCGTGATCCTCACACTCTGATCTTCCCCTTCAGCCGTGATGGCCAAATCTTGAAGTCTGGACATTGGTACAGCGATGGGCTGTCACACTGAGAAGCACAAAGACCTCCAGAAAAATCTAAATCTCCAGATTTCAATGAAGTCGAGTCTTCCCCAGCTTTTCAAAAGAGTCTGACTGAGTGGAGAGAAGGTGGAGTAGGTTGTACCAGTGGCTCCTTGACACCCCTCAAAAGAAGGGGCACAGGAGGCGAGAGCAAACACTCACAATTCTCATCACTGTGTGTAAAGGTTCTACTAGGAAAGAGAGGCAATCTCAGGGCACTTCTGCCACCTTGGTGGCATGATAAACTCAGCCAGGATCATATCACACACATGGTCGTGACCAGGGCATGGCCGGCAGGGCATGGCCGTCCATGTATTGAGCGGTGGTCTTGGATGTAAGCCTATCACTCGTAACCCCGAAGAGACGCCTGGATTTGCAAGTCTTCGAAGTGTCTGAGGTGCATTTCAAGGCTGCTGGTGTCATGTGAATCCACAAGACCCGTATCTGGACCAGACACACCATACAGGCACAACGCTGTCGGAAAAAGAGGCACTGACTCCGAGACCAGAGGGGAGCTGGAAGCACGGTGGAAAACAGTCCAGCTTGTGTCTGACCGCAGATGTGTGTCTCTGGTGAGCTATCCTCCTGGGAACTGAGTTGTGGTGCCTAATCAAGAGATGAGACCTGCTGTTGTCTTGCTGAGGTCTACTTACTCCTGCTGAGATCTGCTGAGACCCATCAAGGCCTACTGACACCCACTGAGAGCTGCTAAGTTCCGCAGAGGCATCTTAAGGCTTAAGAGTCCCGCTGAGGGCTGCCTACACATGCTGAGTTTCACTGAGGCCAGCTTTCATTTATTGAGATCTGCTGAGTCGTGCAGAGGCCTGTTGAGACTCGCTCAGACCTGCTGAGTCATGAGGAGCCCTTTTGAGACTTACTGAGAACTGCTAAGTCATGCAGAGTCCGATTGAGACTCACAAAGGCCCCCTAAGTCACGCAGAGTCCTGTTGAGACTCACTTAGACTGGCTAAGTCATGCAGAGTCCGTTTGAGACTCACTGAGACCTGTTGAGTCATGCGGAGTCCTTTTGAGACTCACTGAGATTTGCTGAGTCATGCAGAGTCCGGTTGATACTCACTGAGGCCTGTTGAGTCATGTGGAGTCCCATTGAGATTCACTGAAGCCTGCTGAGTAATTTGACGTCCTGTTGAGAATCAATGAGACTTTGCTGAGTCATGCAGAGTATTGTTGAAACTCACTGAAACCTGCTGAGTCATGCTAGGGCCTGTTGAGATTCACTAAGACCTGCTGTGTCAGGCTGAGAGTGGCAGGGTTCCGATGAGACTTGCTAACTTCACTAGAACCTGCTGAGGTCCCCAGACGCCTTCTGAGTTCTGCGGAGGTGCTATATATACAGTTCCAAAGTGTACTGATGGTGCTATCACTGTAGTTAGTGACCGCAACTTCTTATTTAACCGTACTCAACACCCCTTGATCCATCATGCCACTCAACTAATAAGTGTTAAGGTACAGTAGTGATAGCACAGTGCTGCACACAGTAAAGTGTGATACACTTTGAGTGGTTCACAATGTTGTAGCAAGAAGTGCCATAAGAATTTCACTATTATACCAAACTTTAACGTGCCAGTTTTAGGCCCTGTCTTCAGAAATGCTGGAGAGTACCTCCTATACCACAGTAAAACCAGGTCCAGGTGTGGTAAATCCAAGCGTGTGCCACACAAGTTGCACAATAACACAAGCACCTAATCCTAGAGTGCCAGCTCTACAGCAGTGACAGAGGAGAACCGCACCAGCGCGTCAGGAGAGTGACGTGTTAGTGGCTAGATTTAAAGCAGACGATACTAGGTGCGAGTCGGTGCCCTTCCATGGGAATATCTGGTATACCAGATAGTAATGTGCCAAATATAGGCCAAAGCCATACTAATCCCATGGTAATATTACTATATTAGTCCATACAGTGCCAAATATGGGGCCAGACCCCTCCGCTGGGCTAAGATATGCCACGTACAGAGCCATGACGTTGGATTCTTTGAAGAACACCCGAGGATTGTGCCAAAGCCAGATCTTTACCGTAGAGATGTTGGTTTTCCAAACTATTATGTGCCTACTCACCTTTACACTTCCAATCCCTGAGCCTTCAGCTGTTCTTGCTGAAGTATGGTCTCGTGGGACTTGAGCAACGGACATTCTGTTCAGCTGAATCTAGTGCCTGTATCCAGTAGAGCGCTATATCACATGCAAATAATGTTGTTTCTTTCTACAGTGTTGGAATCTCAGATTGCCTACTGTCTCAAAAAGCCTTCTCTATATTACATAATTCCTGCAAGAAAGCCGACCTTGACTCAAGACTTCTGATTGTCGCCTTTCCTGTGCCTTCAGTAAGACTTCTGATTGTCGCCTCTCATTTTCCTTCGGTAAGACCTCTGATTGTCGCCTTTCCTTTGCCTTCAGTAAGACTTCTGATTATCGCATCTCCTTTGCCTTCAGTTAGACTTCTGATTGTCGCCTCTCCCTTTCCTTTAGTTAGACCTCTGATTGTCGCCTCTCCTTTTCCTTTGGTAAGACTTCTGATTGTCGCCTCTCCTTTTCCTTCGGTAAGACTTCTGATTGTTGCCTCTCCTTTTCCTTCGGTAAGACTTCTGAGTGTCGCCTTTCATTTTCCTTCAGTAAGGCTTCTGATTGTCGCCTCTCCTTTTCCTTTGGTAAGACTTCTGATTGTCGCCTCTCCTTTTCCTTCGGTAAGACTTCTGATTGTCGCCTCTCCTTTGCCTTCGGTAAGACTTCTGATTGTCGCCTCTCCTTTGCCTTCGGTAAGACTTCTGATTGTCGCCTTTCCTTTGCCTTCGGTAAGACTTCTGATTGTCGCCTCTCCTTTGCCTTCGGTAAGACTTCTGATTGTCGCCTCTCCTTTGCCTTCGGTAAGACTTCTGATTGTCGCCTCTCCTTTGCCTTCGGTAAGACTTCTGATTGTCACCTCTCCTTTGCCTTCGTAAGACTTCTGATTGTCGCCTTTCCTTTTCCTTCGGTAAGACTTCTGATTGTCGCCTCTCCTTTGCCTTCGGTAAGACTTCTGATTGTCGCCTCTCCTTTGCCTTCGGTAAGACTTCTGATTGTCGCCTCTCCTTTGCCTTCGGTAAGACTTCTGATTGTCGCCTCTCCTTTTCCTTCGGTAAGACTTCTGATTGTCGCCTCTCCTTTTCCTTCGGTAAGACTTCTGATTGTCGCCTCTCCTTTGCCTTCGGTAAAACTTCTGATTGTCGCCTCTCCTTTGCCTTCGGTAAGACTTCTGATTGTCGCCTCTCCTTTGCCTTCGGTAAGACTTCTGATTGTCGCCTCTCCTTTGTCTTCGGTAAGACTTCTGATTGTCGCCTCTCCTTTGTCTTCGGTAAGACTTCTGATTGTCGCCTCTCCTTTGCCTTCGGTAAGACTTCTGATTGTCGCCTCTCCTTTTCCTTCGGTAAGACTTCTGATTGTCGCCTCTCCTTTGCTTTCGGTAAGACTTCTGATTGTCGCCTTTCCTTTTCCTTCAGTGATTCTTTCCTACCTTCCATCCGTGCGCACCTTCTTTCTCTGAACACAGGCTACTCTGTCATGTGCGTTTACCATAATCTGTATCATTGCATTTCAGCAAGTTACCCACTCCTCTTTCCAAAGATCATAGCAAACTCCTTTGTAAGTAATACTCTTGTAATGCTTGTTTATCAATCCTACCAACCATCTCCATGAACTCACACATCCTAACGATCGCACTCAAGTCCTATTAATTTAATCTGCCACAAAGAAACTTAAGTAAATGCATGAATGGCTTACTTGAGAGACGCAAGATTAATTTAAATATACATCACACACTGAACTTACACTCTAACTTTGGGTTCCCGGAGCAGCGTGCTGCCTGGTGTGAAGTGCCTCAACATCTCCTCAGGGGTAGTAAGCGCTATATAAGTACAATTCCAATTCACAATTATAACTAGCACCAGAATAGCACAGCTCCTTTAATGGGATTTTTTCATAACTCCTGCCCTCTCGGACCCGAGGACCAAGGTGGCCAGGATCTTGTCGCAGTTGAGGTAGAACCTACTTTTCAGGGCCTTTTTGTTGCCCATGTTCTGCTTGAACAACATTTTGACTATGGTTTTGTAGACCCTTCATAAGATCAAGGCTGGTCCCACGATGCTTTGCTCACTCAGGGTACGCAGGCACTTCACCCGGTAGGATTCCTGTATCATCCAGATATGCTCGACCCGCCTGGTCCTCAGCTCCCCACCTGTTGGAGGGCCCCAGGGGTCGATCCTGGTGCCCCCTTCTATATGTCCTCTATAGCATATCCCTTCTTTGCACTATTTCTTCTTCGGCCTCGACTACCACCTCTATGCTGATGACACCCAAATCGTTGTCTCCACCCTCCCTTTCAGACCCATCACCCACTGGGCAAAGACTGACCATTTCCTCACTCAATGGCCCCCGATGACCACTTCTCTTCTGTCTCGCGTGAGGTTTGAGAGACAATGTGAGATAAAGGTGAGGGACTTCATGAATTAAGTGCAAGAGATTTAACCCAGTGCCTTGTGGGTGGAGGCAAAGGAGCGTTTGTTTACAATTTACGCTACTTCTAAATGTACAGATTCAAGATGGCCGCTGCACAGCCATGCTTTCTGCCTAGACATGTCCTCCCTAGCCATCATGACCCTCCGCTGTCCAATCGCAAGGGTCAAAGTTCATATCTATAGGAGGAGTACAAGTCAAAAGTGATAGGTGAAAAGCTGCTCAGTCGGTTGGATGTCGCTGACTCTTGTGCAATTACCCTCGAGGCACCCCTCCCCACAATCCCCCCCCCCGCCCCTCTCCCCACCCGTTTACAGTCAGGAACTTTAATAGGATTTATCGTTGGACTACAACAAATATCCCCGGATCCCTCCTGTAACTACCGACCACCATGTACAGGACTGTATGTTCTAGCTTTCATGTTTACCAGAAATTGTGAACAAAACCAGAGGAAAACCACGAAATCTCAAAACGAGAGGAATGTTTTGGGTTTGTATGTTGTGTGTTGGGTGGTGTGTGGTTTCCTTTTTTGCCAACATCTGGCGTTTAATAATGTAATAAACTGAAGTGAAGTGCTCGGTGCATTTGGTTTTGTATTGATGTTTTTTGTCTTGTTCCCTTCCTTCCAAAAAGATACATTCCTAGGGTGTATGACCTGCAGGTCACAAGTTTCAATTTCAGTCGAGCTGACAGAGACATTAATCATTCGGAAGCTGATAGAATGTGTGCAAATGAAAGTGTTACTAATAACACCTATCCCTGCAGAGCCCAGAGGATGAGATCATGGTGCATTATGTAAAGTTATTACTTGTAATATTATTTTTATAATTATCACATGCTTCTTTATGCTGAACTCTACTGTAAATCGCCCGAGAAGCACCTGTAGTTTGCCAGTAATTTCAGACCATGGGGAAGGATGGAAAGGGCGGCCTCTGGTTGGCTAGCTGCCGCCCAGTGCATTGTGGTACTTGTAGTGTTTTCTTTCTTGCTTTAGAAGCAGTCCTGTACGTCACACAGCACCCAGCTGTCGGGCATTCCTTGATGACCTGTTGCCCTAACACACTTCTCCAGCTTTAGCCCCAGCCCCTCCAGCACTTGCTAACGTCTTTGAGGGGTTCCAGGGCTTAACGAGGGCAGGGGGAGCCTTCTTTAAGCCCTCATTCACTGCCTGACTTCTGACCTCTTCGAGGATGCTGGGGACAGTATTTGTTTTTCAAACTTTTTACGTATTTTTTCTGGAAAAGACAAATGACCCTCCCTGAAGGGAAAGTACAAATAATAATTCTAAAAAGTGAGGATAATCAACTGTAAATAGAGATGCTGATTTGAGGTGTGAGATATACAGATTTTATAAAATAAAGATGCAGATGTTTTTTTTAAGCAAAAAATTCAATAAAATAACCTTTATAAGTTGTGTGAGTTCTTATTTCTGCCGCACTGCAGTGTTGAGAGGGTGTGCTGTTTGTTTCTGCTGAGATGGTGATGCTGTGTGTACCGCATGGGGTACTGAGATGGTGATTCGGTTGGGAACACGTGGGGGTGCAGAGATGGTGGCTCTGTTTGTACCACATGGGGGTACTGAGATGGTGATTCTGTTTGGAACACGTGGGGGTGCAGAGATGGTGGGTCTGTTTGTACCACATGAGTATGCTGAGAGGGGGTTGCTGTTTGCAACTGCCACATAGTGTAGTGTCGTTCCTATATCCCTGATAGGCTTTGCGCATTGGAATAATATACACTGTAGATTTGACCTAGGACTGAGGTCAGTATGTCTCTATCGAGTACATTAAACAGAGGCCACTAGAAACTTTCCTGAATGAACAAGAAGGGATTAGTTTCTGACAACCGCATAAACATGACAACTTTGTTTCCCTTAGAGTCGGAACAATATCTTCAGAGTCATGGAAACAATAGATAACCATTTCACTCAGTCAAGTTCAAGTTTAAATACTTTATTCGACAACATTGTCATAAAAGCATATATCCCTAAGCTAAACAGAATAAATACTAGTCTAGAATGTTAAAATACATATTAAATTCCATACAATTTATACTTTGTTGACGAATAGCTCAATAAAAGTGTACATTTATAAAATCAAGTCACAGCACGAAGTTTAAAAAAAGTATAAGTTTTGTCATTCAGTTAATTAATTAGAGTTTTAAAGTGCGCGTACGTATTATCCATGCCCACCCCATATATTTAGCTACAGCAATTGCAAGGTTGGGGGCACAATTTGATTTTAGAATCCTTAGGGCCTCTAAATATTTCCTTGTCCCCAAGTTTCTGCATGCAGGGTTCAACCATCTATTCCTTGGGGCAGCATATAAGGGGCATACAAATAGAAAATGTGGGATGTCCTCTACATGTGTTTTACAGTAAAAACAGGTATTTACATTATCAGGAGACCATTTGACCGTGAAGGCATTGAGGGGTAAAGAGCCAATTCTAAGCTGGAAATACAGTTTCCTATCTAAAGGCTTGGTGATCAAATCCCAGTACTGTTCAAGTTTTGGAATAGTTTTAGCTTCCAGGAACTGGGATGTCAACGCAGATGGTTGGTTGGAAATCAATACAGTGTTATTTATCATGTCCCAGTACATTTTTTTCAATGTAGTCTTTGATGGAAAATCATCTGGGTCTACTGCAGTCCACAAATGCTCAAGGTGCAGTTTTTGGAGTAATTTCCTTACTTCTTTGAGCCAAAGTACTTTATGAAACGTGTCAGAGTTAACAACATCCAAAAGGGCAGCTGCGTAATGGCTCAACTCAGGAGTAGTTTTTATACGCCTCCAATAGAGGAGGGGACGCAGTCTGACCATATCCTCGATCTTTTTCCTCCCAAGATCATATTGAAGTGGGGTCGAGGGGGTACTCTGAGGGACACCAATTATGCGCCGAAGAAATTTATTTTCTGCAACTACTAGTGTATTCAAATTGGTGAAACCCCATAGTTCTGATCCATAAAGACAAGCGCCCAGCACTTTCATACTGTAAATCTCCATTATTGGCTTGATAGGTCTTGTGAATGAAGATTTGTGCTTTTGGGCTATTGCCCCTGCCAGCTGATTAAATTTTAGCACCACAGAGTCCATGTGGGATCTCCAGTTCATGTTGGCATTTAGGGAGATGCCTAGGTAGGTAAAAGCGTCCACTTCCTCCAGGAAAGCCCCGTTGTAGATCATTTTCCCCTTGAATTTCTTAGCGGGATTCAGATTCATAAATTTAGTCTTTGATGTGTTTATTTCCAAGCCCCGGATCCGACAGAAGTCACCAAAAGCGTTTATTGTCTTTTGTAATCCGCTAGGGGTCTGCGAGACCAGCAAGGTGTCATCTGCGAACATTAGTACTGGAACTCGCTCCCCATCTAGTAGTGGGGCATCCGTCGGAAATTGCTTCAAAAAGTCAACTATGCCATTAATGTAGAGGGAGAATAAAGTGGGGGCCAGGACGCAGCCCTGTCTCACCCCTCTATCCACGGGGAAGGATTCCGTGCCATCTCCCTGGGCACCCCATCTAATCCGGGCATAGTTGTTCTCGTGCATCCTTACAAGCAAAGTCAGTAGTTCAGGGCTTATTCCGAGATCCCTTAAGACAACCCAAAGTTTTTGCCGGGGAACTAAATCAAACGCTGACTTCAAGTCAACGAAAACAGCAAACAGGGGACCATTTAGCAGGGTTACGTTTTTCCAGTACATAGTTAAAAAGTGGAATACCTGGTCGACAGAGCTGGTTAAAGGGCGGAAACCAGCTTGGTACGGGGAGAGGATATCCTTATCAACTATCCAGGCTTGTATTTTCTTTTGTATCATCCGGCCCATCAGTTTTTGAGCACAATCGATAAGGCTGATGGGCCTGTAGTTGCTTGGTAAAGCCTTGTCCCCTTTTTTGTAGACAGGTATTATTTCCGCTCCTTTCCAAGTTGCTGGAATCTTTGCTCCTTGTGCAATGGCATTACCAAGCCAGACAAAGTATTTACACCAGCTGGCCCTGTCCGATAGGAACACATCCGCCGGTATTCCATCAATTCCTGGCGCCCTACCTCTGGTTACTCCATCCATTGCCTCATTTACATCTTTCAATGTGAATAGTTCATGGGTATAAAATACCCTTACTGGAGGGGAGTCAATTTGTGAACCCGAATTGTCTGCATATTGAGGTTTGAAAAAGTCCACCCAGGTCTCCTTTGCTACATGATTTTTCGGGCAATCAGCTATTCCCCCAGAGCCCCACTTTAAAATGGCCCAAAACTCTTTCTGATGTTTGTCAGCACATGCTTTCTTCAGGTCTAACCATATGTTCTCGTCCCACAATTTTTTGCCTTGATTTGTGTTTTTCTGTATTCGTCCCTGGCCTTTAAAACTCCTATTTTAGATCTCAGCGCTACACTGAGATTTTGTCTCGCTATTCTACAGGATTGGTCATACCATCCTCTCTTTATAGGTGGTCTAACACCCTTCCTCTTCTTAGTTTTTTTAAAGAATAACTTCTGTATATTAGCAAAAAACTTTGGCTGTGACACTTCAATCAATAAATTAAAATTTGTATCATTCATAAGAACGTGTAGTCTGGTTACTTCTTCAATAACTATCCCCTCTAGGGCCTGCATATCCCCAGGGCTGTCTACCAAAGTTGTCCATTTAATGTGACGGAGATTATTAGATGAAACAACGTCTAGAGACGTAAGATCCCTAACTGGGTTTGTTGAGTTTACACTTTGTTCCAGGTTGAAGAGCAGGCACAAGGGATTGTGGTCGCTCTCCAACCTTGGAATCACCTGCATATCGACCACTTTGTGCCAACCTCTGACATCTATAAGGATATAATCTATCCTGCTACTTGATCTTAAATTATTAAAGGTGTGCTTACCCTGTGGGTCAGAGGAGGTGCGGCCGTTGGCTGCCCTCAGTCCTCTGGATAGGCATAGGCTTTTGACCTGTATTGCTACTTCTGTCCACTTTTTTACCAGCGGGAGGTCTAATTGGGGAATTCCCCATTTCATGTCTTCCTCTTGGGCCAGATCGTTATCCTCACAGCCTAAAGGTTCAAATGTTGTGTTTAGATCTCCACCCACCAGGATAGTGTGCTGCGTAGGTAGCGTCTCTAAATCATTATCTAAAGCACCTATCACATCCGAAGATGTGCCCCCTTGGGTTCCCCTGGCATAGATATTATATATTGCCAGATTATGACCATCAGCCCAGGTAAGCACGATAGAAAGTAGGTCACTGTTAATAATATGACTCTGCTTGATGGTGCATTGCAAAGATTGGCGTATCCATATAATTAGACCCCCAGAAGGGCGTCCCTTGGTATTCTTTTTCGCAGGTACATGGAAATTTAAAAAGCCCTGACGAAAAACTGGTACCACTGACCATGTTTCCTGCATCAAGATGACATCATGACGGTCAATGAACTCGCACCATTCGGGAGTCTCTATTTTGTGATGGATACCCGCTATATTCCATGAAATGAGCTTAATGCTTCCTTTCGCTTCAATATTCCCCTCATATGAAGGTATGCTATGGTTAAAGGGGAGCAAGGGGGATGGAGAAGTAATTTCCTCACCATTAGTACTGGTATGAACAACTGGTGAATTGTTCACTACTGTACTAAAGGTATAATCTCTATGGTCGGGGACCTTACCCTCACAACAATCTGTTCCTGATTTCGTAAGAGTACTATTGTTTCCGTAGTTAACCTCTACAACCTTAGCTTTCCCTAAGCTCCACGATTTTTCCAGTCAATCACATTGGCTTAGGCCCGAAAGGGCAGAGAACCTATTTTCGATCGAGATGCACCAATTATTTTTATTTTCAGGGATTTTGGCTTTTCTTAATACAGGGTTCCATTTCGTTTTCAGCAATGTTGGATTTAGAATGTTTCCTTTTTTTATATAAAAGAAATCCAACGTTAGTGGCACTATTTCAGTATATCTACGCTGAGGGGGGTATATGTTAGCTAGAATGTTTGGCAAAACTTCTGGGTCTGAGAAATGTAGCACCACACAATCCCCCTTGAATTTTTTGGTACCACCCCCGATCCATTCAATTCTTCTAGCTTTAACTACTTCCTGTGCCAACTGGTCCCTGCCTCCCGGTTTAAAAGCCATGTTCTTTGATAGCCAATGGAGTGATTTGTTTATCAAAGAAGGGATGTTCTCTACTTGCCCTGGTTCTAGTTGAGGGACATTTGCTAGGACCAATATTAATGGAGAGGCTTCCACTATTAATTCAACGGGCCCCTTCTCTAGGTTATCAAGATCTTTTGTGCCTCTGGAGCTCAGCCCTGCAGAGTACTCATTATTAATAACTGAATCTGGGTCTCTCGATCCCTCCCCCTCTTGGGCTGGCCTCCTCATAGTGTTCCGGGGAGTATTTGCAGATAAATCTGACCCAAGAGCAATTTGAATAGATTTTGGGTCAACTGTAGCTGGTTTTAACAAAGCAGTATTTGATTTTTCTTCTAATGTTTTTTGCAAAAGTACCCCCAGTCTGTTAACCTCTTCTGTGAGCTGGTCTATTTTGCTTAGGAGCGGTTTGGTAATAGTTTTGATTTTATTATCTATGGCATTCAGCAGCTTCTTAAATTGGTCTTCATCCAGATGGACCTTTCCTCCTGCATTACTCCTAGTATCATCTCCATTATTTCCCTGTGGGGAAGCAACGGGGCGCTTTTTACTTGATAGAAGACCACCCCGTTTAGGTATATTCTTTTCCCCCCCCTTTGTTACTCTAGGAGCTGGGACCGGTGTAGGGGCCTCCTCTTCTAGAGTAATAATGTCAATATCTGGTCTGCTCTCGGGAGCTGGTTCAGCGATGGCTACTAGAAGCTGGGTCAGTGGGTTGTTATCCGGGGTCTGAAACACCTCGTTACTGATATTAAGAGCTGGGGTAGGTAGAGGCGTGTTGTCAATAAGCAAGTCTGGCGAATAACTCAATCCCAGGGATGATCTCCTGTCATGATTAATTTTGGCAACTTTCTGAACCATGTAATTGTCTATGGTATTGAGGGGAACTGTTGATGTTTTAGATTTAGACATTTTCCAAGCAATTGTACAAAATTACAACAGTGCAGGTCCAACGGGTTTTAAGTCAATGTGGTATCCCAAGCACATACAGGGGTTTGGGGGAGTATATAACTTACTTGGGTGTTTTTGGGCAGCGTTCTTGGCCCTGCTCCTGTCTCTTCCTGCCGATGAGGGCCGTAGAGGGCCCACCCTTTGCCCGGGCTTCGCTCCGGGCGTCCCGCGAAGCGGGGGTGGCAGGGAATTTATTGCGCCTCCTGGCGCGTTCTCCCCGCGTCTGGCGTCACTGCTACGCGCCGCCGCGAGGCCTGCCGGGTGTTGTAGTCCCCCGGAGCGGCGGCGCGTTGATTGTGGATTTCGTGACTCTTGGCGGTGGCGGCTGGTACCTGCGGCGATTCCTCGTGACTCTCGGCGGTGGCGGCGGTATGTAAGTCTCCCCCGCTCCGCCGGGGTGGCAGGGAATTTATTGCGCCTCCTGGCGCGTTCTCCCCGCATCTGGCGTCACTGCTACGCGCCGTCGCGAGGCCTGCCGGGAGTTGTAGTCCCCCGGAGCGGCGGCGCGGTGATTGTGGATTTCGTGACTCGTGGTGGCTGGTACCTGCGGCGATTCCTCGTGACTCTCGGCGGTGGCGGCGGTATGTAAGTCTCCCCCACTCCGCCGGGGTGGCAGGGAATTTATTGTGCCTCCTGGCGCGTTCTCCCCGCGTCTGGCGTCACTGCTACGCGCCGCCGCGAGGCCTGCCGGGTGTTGTAGTCCCCCGGAGCGGCAGCGCAGTGATTGTGGATTTCCTGACTCTTGGCGGTGGCGGCTGGTACCTGCGGCGATTCCTCGTGACTCTCGGCGGTGGCGGCGGTATGTAAGTCTCCCCCCTATGTACTCTATCGAGTACATTAAACAGAGGCCACTAGAAACTTTCCTGAATGAACAAGAAGGGATTTGTTTCTGACAACCGCATAAACATGACAACTTTGTTTCCCTTAGAGTCGGAACAATATCTTCAGAGTCATGGAAACAATAGATAACCATTTCACTCAGTCAATCCTGCATGCTTCGTTTCTACAGAGTTGCATAGAAATAGAAAGACTGGCGTTTCAATAAGAAGGGTTAATTGAACAGTTATTTCTCGTGCAAGAGATATGAACTGCTACAATCGTAAGGCAGAATGCGAAGTATAATGCATACAACGTAAACAGTAATCTAAAATAATACTGTAATAGCATGGTCTGTTGCTATGACATATATAAAAATACATATATAAATAACACAGGCTAAAATACTCAACTGGTGCTTCTAAAATAATCCTACCCCAGAGTACCTAACCTAGGTCTAGTACGAGAGAAGTAGGTGCTGCCTTAGCATAGGTTTTAGTTCTGACAAGAATTGCCAAAAGTTTCTCTATGTTCTAATCAGCTCCATACCTTAGAATGAGAGAGGTTGGTATCTCTTTCCCAGGACTCGATTCTCTAACACCTCGCAAGGGGAGTCAGAAACACTGGAGCTGGATTCTCTGCGAGGAGGATGACAGCATCTGGTCAGTGCATCAGTTGGGGACTTGACTTCCTTCGGGACTTGCTGTGGCGAGCCGCGTCATGCAAGTAGGTAGCCAAATCGCACCGTGCCTTGCCATAGCAAGTGAAGGTATATTTATCCCTTGAAGGTGTTTAGGAATGCCAGTATTGACGTAGACGTCGGGCATAAGAACTTCATGAATGAACCCCTAAGGAATAGATGTTCATGCATAATAAATGAGTTCTTGGAGAAATCAATATTCAAGCAAGGGGAAGTCCTAAAGGCTTAAGAGTCTGGTTTTCCAGGAACTCATTGTGACGTGGATGAACGAATGTAAGTAGCCATGCCTGCATTTGGTTAGCATGGACAATGCCTAAACAAGGACTTCCATGCCTATTAAGGGAAATGTGAAATGTACCTATACAAGGGCATGAATCGGGAAATTCATACGGAATCTAAATCGATACACAACAATAGTGGTGAGTAGCTACGCTATACATAAGCTAGTTGTTCTACACCCTTTATCATCTTTGGGTACGTGTGGGCATAACCTGCATCATTCTGTGTAGCGTAATCGTATGGAATTACCCTAAACATTCTGTGAGATTACATAGAATATGCAAGAAGAGTAATTCTGCATTTAGTTATATTTTCTTAGCACAAAAATGTCCCTTCATATCCAAAATGGACACGAGGATGCATTTTGCGCTAAGAAATAGCACTAAATGCAACAGAATACAAATATCAGTGCAAGCAACAGCTGGTGCTCACTAAATGTGCACTTGGGGTATGATTTTCACCCAATTTACTCCCAGCATTTAGTGCTAGTTTCATAGTGCAAAATGCACCCTCGTGTACAAAATGTAACAAATGCATCAAAGAGAAACACAAAATTACCACAATGACTCTGATTACTCCAACATATTTAAAATTACTTCCAGGTCTACTTTGGAGGAAGTGTGTGAGAGAGACTTTGTTATGTATGTGGGGTACTGTGTATGCGAATACACATGCAGGGACAGCTGATACTAGTTTAAATCTACAGTTCACCCTGAATCAACCAATGCTGTTTTACCCACATGTGAGGTCAGATATATAAATAAAGTGAGATATAATAAATCCAATTTGAATACAAGTCCGAAAGATCTAGAGCTAATTAAGATGTTGCA
Organism: Lissotriton vulgaris; assembly: GCF_964263255.1. Classification (NCBI taxonomy): domain Eukaryota; kingdom Metazoa; phylum Chordata; class Amphibia; order Caudata; family Salamandridae; genus Lissotriton; species Lissotriton vulgaris. Next base: position 1,123,481,250 of record NC_141698.1, read on the forward strand.
GAACAATAAATCCTTTATCGTTAGCGAAAGTACGAGGGGAACAATGGAGTGATCCTCATTTATATAAATTGCGACAAAGAAGCCTAAACGTAACTAAATTACATAGGGCCATATTTATCATTCCAAATTGCGATCACAAATGCAGAAATTTTCAGAATTGGAGCGTTGCGCTCATAATTGGGCTCAGTGGTATGTATGAAAGAAAAACTGCCTCGCAAAATAAGGAATTGCAAAATTTGCAATTCCCTATTTTGCAATTCCATTCAAGGAATCGCAAATTGCTATTCCTTAAATGCAATGTAAGAATCACAGCAAAAGTGCAATTTGGCCTTAAGGAATCGCAAATTACTACCAACTTCAAGTTGGTGGTAATTTGCGATTTCTCAGAAAAATGCACTTTTTTGCATTTTTCAAAGTGCCTTGTGGTGCACATACATGACCTTAGAGCATGTATGTGTGCCACATGTGCACACATGCACATTTAAGGTTGCAACAGAGTGTCCTTTTGACACCCTGGCATCCTTCAAATTGCATTCTCAATTTGCGATTCTCTAATTGAGAATCGCAAATTGAGAATGTCTTCCCGTTCATTCTTATGGGCCTACAGACCCATAGGAATGAATGGAGAGGTATTCCTTAATTGCAAATCACAATTTGCAATTCGCAATTAAGGAATATGTAGGATTCTCAAAATTATTTGCAAATCCTACATACATAGCGTTTTGCGACTCTCAAATAGCGATTTGCAAAAAATCGCGATTTGAGATTCGCAAAATCAGAGTTTGATACATATGGCCCTTAGTTTGTTATTTTTTTTTTTCAAAACAAATTTTATTGATCAGTTGCAACACAATGCAGCTCCCCACCGTCAGGAGACATCTGCCAAAATCATCACCACATCCAATCAACTGCAATCCAAATCAATTTTTAGCCTTCCCCTGCCTCCCCCCCTCACCCCCCATCCCCCCCTTCCCACCTTCCCACCTTCCGCCACCCCGTTCCCACCCTAGCCCCGTGCAAGAGCTTGTCTCCGATTGAAACATGCATATACAAGTTTGTGTGTACCATTCCTCAAACCCGGCCCCCGCCTCCCAACAACTGTTCTTCGGCAGTGTGCTCCGGCGGCTCCAGCCATAGACCCCTGTATTCCGCACACCGTTTCCAGATTTTATAATGTTTTCCAGGACAGCCTCGGGCCTCAAAGATAGGACGCTCCATCCCCATACAAAAATCCAGCCCCTTCTTCCACAATGATATAGGGGCGCACGTTCACTCTTCCATGCCTGTGCAATATCACTTTTGGCTGTAGTAAGCTCTAGGAGCAGTAGGTGCCTTTAATAACGGTTACCCCCTACACCCTCCAAAACGTGTAGCAGCGCCAGCTTCGGGGTACGTGGAAGTTCCCAGCCCAGCACTTCAAACAGACAATCCCAGACCCCCCTCCAGAACCTCTCCAATACCCCACAGGACCACACAGTATGTAGGTGTACCCACCTCACTACCACACCTTAGGCAATCAGGGGAAGCAATCAGGCCCGCTCGCCACAGTCGTTCCTTAGTATAATATACCCTGTGGAGATATTTAAACTGGATAAGCCGCAGCCGCATGGCGATCGCCGCACCGCGCGGAGCCTCCAGAGCCTCACGCCAATCCTCTTCCTCGAGCGTTCCCACGTCTGCCTCCCAGGATTCCCTCAGCTTATCTAGGGAGGAGGAGCAGTGCACAACCAGGGTTTGGTAGATACGAGAGATCTTTTTGTCAACCAGGTCCCCCATAAATACCTTCACTTCTATTGGACTAAATTCCGGTAAGGACTCAAGGCCCACCAGGCTAGGTGCTATTGCATGGCGGAATAGTAAATATTTAAAGAACTGTGTGCGGGGCATACTGTACTCCGCCTGGAGGTCCTGGAAAGATTTGAGGATCGTACCAGCCATGACATTGCCCAGTGTGGATATTCCAATAGAATCCCACCCCTGCAGGGACAACAGGACTGGAAAGCGGCCGTTGCTCCTCAAGGGGGTTTCCTCTGTGAGCCTGTCCCACCACCCCATCCTCCGCAGCGCCTGCCTCCAAACCCTGAACACTACTTGTGTGGCCTGCGGGAGCCGCCGCTTCAGCTGCGCAGAGTACAAGATAACATGCACAGAGTCGGACCCCATAAGATGGCGCTCTAAAGCATAAGCTGGGTCGTCCCTGCCTCCATACCATCATTCATTAAGCACCATCAATTGGGCGGCTTGGTTATATGACAGTAGATCTGAAGTAGCTAGCCCCCTGCAGTACGTTGATAAAAAACAAGTGCGCAGTGCCACTCTGCCACTCCTCCTGCCCAAAGAAAGCGCCCCAGCACCGAGTTCACTTGCCTAAACCACGAAAGCTGGATCAGATAAGGATGGTTCTGTAGCTGATACAGCAGTCGCGGAAGAGCGACCATCTTAAAGATCGCGGATCTGCCATATATCGTGAGAGGCATGCGCGACCACGTTTTAATCTCTGCGCGGACCCTGTCCCTGACCGGCACCACATTGCGTTCCCAGGATACTGCCACAGACTCGGACAAAAACACCCCCAGGTACTAAATGCCCCCTACCGCCTCCCGCAGCCCAGATGCCCATTGACCAACTCCCGCCCTATCCCCCAACACCCACAGAGTGGATTTGCGCGGGTTCAGATAGAGGCCCGATGATTCTCCGAATATTTGCATTATTTCCAATATTCGCGGCCCTGACTTGTTAAGATGGGTAAGAAAGAACAGGACGTTGTCCGCGTACAACGCAATTCTATCCAACGGCTCACCCATCCCACTCAATTCCTGTCAACTGAGCATCCATCCGCACCCACGCCGCCAGTGGCTCCATGGCGAGGGCAAAAAGATACGGCGACACGGGGCACCCTTGGCGGGTACCCCGCTCAATAGAAAACGCAGCAGATGTAGCCCCAGCTATCCTCACCGATGCTGTCAGGTCAGTATAGAGCAGTCTCGGGTAGGACAAGAAGCGGGGCCCCAAATTGAGGCGTGGCAACAACGTGAATAGGTACACCCAACTCAAGGAGTCAAAGCCCTGTCAATGTCCGCAAGCAACAACGCCGCCTGCTCCCCAGTACCTCTAACTGCCTCTATTGCGACGTGCGCCCGCCTGATATTGTGACATGTGGCCCTATGCATAAGAAATCCGGCCTGATCAGGATGAACCAAGTAGGATATAAGCGGGAGTAGGCGGTTCGCCAGTGCCTTGGCTAGTATCTTTGCCTCAGTATTAAGTAGAGAAATCGGCCTGTATGACTCATGCCTTTCCGGGGGCCTGCCCGGTTTGTGGAAGACTACCACCCCGCATACCTCCAGTCAGCTGGGAGGCGACCCTGGTCCCTTGCAGCTCTATAATGAGTCCCTAATTGGAGACTGTATTTCGCAAAGAATTCACTAGGGAAGCCGTTCGGTCCCGGGGCCTTTCCAGTATTCAGTTGTCCTAACGCATGCCCAACTCCTCGATTGTGAGAGGAAGCTCCAATTGTTCCCGAGCCTCTTCCGAAATCGCTCACAGAGGTTAATCTGCTATGAACTTATCCACCATCTCTGCCTGGAGACACTCTCGATGAGCGTATTGCGTGCATAGTAAATTGCAAAGCTCTCTGCAAGTTCGTTGGGGTCTGTAATCGAGGCCCCTGCTGCGTCCAAGATCCCCAGAAGCGACTGCGCCTGATACGCATTTTGGCAGAGTCTATGAAGCATGGTCCCCGACTTATCTCCCCACTGATAAATCCTGCTCTGCGTCGCCAGCCATACCTGTCACGCTTCCTCCAGTAGCAATGAAGAGTAGGACTGCTGCTCCAATAACAACTGTGCAACAACACTATTAGCCTCGGCCCTCGCGCAACCCCGCTCTAGGACCTCGACCCGCGCAGCCACCGCCCCCAACTCCTCCCTACGCTTGCTACGCTCTGCTGCACACAAGGCAATATCAACCCCTCGCAGCGTGGGCTTCAATGCTTCCCATAGCACAACAGCATCAGCTACAGACCCTCTGTTCTCCTCCCAGTAGTGAGCAATAGCCTCCCTCATATGTGACCTATAATCATCGTGCTGCAGGGACCACGTGGATAGTCGCCACCGGAAGGCAGTCGCCCCTTGCCCAGCCATACGTCCACAGCCACAGGAGAGTGGTCTGACAGCCCCCTAGGTAGTATACATGCTGACTTCACTTTATGCACAACCATACGCGGAACAAATATATAATCCATACGCGAGAAGGACCGATGCACCGCCGAAACATATGAAAATTCCCGATCGTGTGTGTGGAAATACCTCCATGTATCCACCCAGCCCAGTCCCCCCACCATATCATTCAATTTAGTAGGAGCGTCAGCAGCCTGTCCACCCCCTGGTCTATACCGATCCATCCTCCCATTCATAACATCGTTCCAGTCACCTCCAATCACAGCCAGGGCCGCAGGAATTTCCTTCCATACCGCAAACAGCTTTTCGACCAGGGACCACTGCAAAGGGGGGTGCGCGTACACACTGCCCAGCACTATCTGGTCATCTCCAACATGGCCCTGAACAAAGAGATAGCGACCTTGAGGATCCACCCACTGCTTAAGATAGACAAACGACAGTCTACGATGAACCAAGACCGCCACCCCGTGCGATCCCTTGGCAAAGCCCGCGTGGTATACCTGCTGATAGCCGTATCTCTGGAGGCTGATTACCTAGCATGTGTGTTTCTTGAAGTAACAGGACCTCCGCCCCCTCCCTCTTCCCCGATCTCAGGACCGCTCCTCTCTTCACCTTATCTAGCAATCCCCTTACATTCCACCTGACTCTCCGCATGGACACTCTAGGGGTCAGTGACGTTGTGCCTTCGCCCACCATTCAAAGGGATATACACCAAAAGCCCAGAAGGCAGGCCAGTAGGACGGACACACACATAGTGATGAGACTTCAGCAACCTCGTGCAACAAAGGAGATACCCCACAAACCCCCCTCAACTCCCCCCCCAACTCCCCACAACCCCCCGCCCCCCCTCCCAATACCGCAAAAAACATTGAAGTACCTGTTGCGGCCTGGGCAGCTCCGGGACCCAAACATGGGTCCCTAGACCGTCCATGCCAATGGATCCTCACTAACAAACCCATCAACCCAGCACCCTCCCCCAACTAGCCTATGGTCTAGGGAGGTGGTCAGCCCCAACAGGTGCCCCCCCATCTCGCCCCAGAGGTCCACCAGCAAATCAATCGTCCTTGAGTAACCATCACCGGCCCTCCATAGATCCTCAGGTATGCTTCTGCAAAGCGTCTCTAGTAGTATCATCAGCGTAATTCTATGCCCCGCTCCCACCCAGCATCAGTGGTATATGCTCTCAGGGGTCCACGAGTGGGTGCTCTGGGGCCACCACATCTCCTCCTCCTGTCCCCCCAGGATCCGAGCACCTTCTGGATCGAGACCTCCAATTGCGTCCATTTCGCGTGCCACGCGCCCGCTGTGTCCGCGGTTCGCCCAAGGAGGAGTCCGAGTCTTGACCCGGTGAAGTGTGTACCCTTAGTTTCACCGTCTCGTCAGTCCATCTGAACACCTCCTCCGGGGAATCGAAGAAGTGGGTCCGGGATTGAAACACCACTCGCAAGCGGGCCGGATACAACAGGGCATACAGGAGTTTGAGGTTCCGAAGGCGCTCCTTGGCTGCCGCAAATGACTGCCGTTGCTGTTGGACCATTCTGGTGTAATCCGGGAAGATCATAATCGTGTGATTCTCATATTTAAGAGCGTCTTTCAGTCTTGCCTCCCTTAGAATTGTATTGCGGGCATAGTAATTTAGCAGTTTAGCTATCACGGGCCTGGGACGGGCCCCGACTGGCGGTTTCTGTATCAGGGCGCGGTGCGCTCTTTCTATGACAAAGCAGCACGACAGCGAGTCCGGAGGTAGCCAACTCTCTAGCCAGATCGTGAGAAAGTTCTCCATGTTGCCCTTCTCGCAACCCTTCGGAAAACCCACAAAACGAAGATTATTGCGCCGGGCCCGGCCTTCCGCGTCTTCCACCCTTAGGGCCAACCCTTTCTGGACGCTCTCCATGTCTGCTACTTTTTTCTTTAGAGTCGCCACATCATCCTCTACCCCCGTGATCCTGGTCTCGACCTCTGCAATACGCGACACAGCGTTCCGCAGATCATGGCGCAGCAATGTAACATCTGCCCCGACTGCACCAATTTTTGCATTGAGCATGTCTCTGGATTGGGCAATGGCCGCCATCAAGGCCGCATTGTCTGGCCCCTGCGCACTTTGGCCCCCTGTCGCTCCTCCCACGCCTCCGCTAGGGCCCGTAAATTTGTCAATAGACCCCTGCTTTGCTGGCCCACTACCGCCGCCGCCCCTGGTCATGTTGTATGGAGGCCCGGGGAACTCTCAACCGTGTAGGGCACTACAGGGGGTCAGGAAATCCACCTACCGCCCACTGCAGGGTGCGTTGCAGGCCAGGTTCTCCGGATATGCGCGGCAGATGGCTACCAGTCTGCTACACACCCGTCACCATAGAGTCTATGCCCCAGCCGCCACCACCTCCGACAGACTGGAAGCGCTCAGTATCCCTAGAAAGGCGATTCCTCCACGGGGACCCCGTCCCTACCGCAAAGCCCGTCGTGCAAACAAACCAGCCCGAGGAGGTAAGTGACTGGAGGATGTGTAGTGTCCAGCGCAGCCCAGGCACTAATGTCCAGTGTCCGTAGCGCTACAGTAAAGGCCCAGAACTACAGGGGCGGAACCCCGCGGACCCCAGGAGCCTGAGACGCCCTGGGGCCCCACCATTTCCCAACCCGGGATTCAATGAGGTCCTCCATGCAGCGCAGCCCCCCGGCAGCTCCACCAACTCATATATGTGCTCCCGGCCGCCGCTGCCACCCCTTGTAGTTTTCACCGAGGGCCGAGCCGCCCCCGAGCCCCACGTGATGCAGGCCATCCTCCTCTCACCTGTCGGGGGGGCGACTCCAAACTCCAGGGCCCGGCTCCGTCTCCTGCGATAGACCCCCCTGCTGGAAGCTGCCTAACGCCCTCCGAAACTACGTGGGAGCAGCTTGCCCAGTGCTGACCGCTATTGCTGGTGGTCTCTGCCTCTCGTACTGAAGGGTACACGCCGGTATCCCCGCCGGGCAGCCCGGCACCACACTGCCTGGCGTTGCGCTCCCCGACCGGGAGGCTCGAAAATCGAGGTCCCGGCTGCAGCCCAGCTACAAGGCCCCAGGGCGCCTCGCCCCCTTTCTCAATGTCGGAGCAGTGCCGGGCGCTGCGAATGGCACCGGTAGGTATAGGTGCTCGGCTCCGGTGACTGCTCCGTCTCAGTGAGCCTCTGCAGCAAGCGGGGAGGAAGGATTATTAGACGGATTATTGTCGGGCTGAGCGGAGCTCACTTAGAACCCGCCCGCCATAGCTGCCCGCTAAGCCACGCCCGCCTTAGTTTGTTATTTTAAAAAAGTACCAAGGGACAGTCTAAAAGGGCTGAAAATAGAGGCGTATTTACTGTTTAGACACATAGTTTTAAATGATGAACACCGTTTTTTTAATATACCAAATTCAAATGTTCAAGTAAATTACTTTTTGTTTGAAGAAGGTGATAAGCATTTGGCTGGAAGACCTATGTTTGATGAGTTAGGTTCGTAGTTGTGCATTTAGCTTTATTTGTGGTCACACCACTATAATATATTAAAAATCCTAGTGATTTGTTTTAATAGGCTACAAGATGCACTATGGGAGAAAGTATAAATCTTAGTGACAATGTCTTTCAAACTCCTCTATACATGCATCAACCACAAGAATGGATTTGAAGCTATGTAAATGTGTCCGATTATCAAATCAGCAAATTGTCTTGTTCACAGTACAATGTTATTGGAACTTGTGTTGTTTGTACAATAAATACTGTTTTTAATGAAGATCAATTGTATAAACAAAAGCAAGGATGGGCTGAAAATGTGTTTCCGCTAATGCCAACCTTTTTCTGAAGTGATAGAAAAGGGATCATGGGCCAGATGTAGGTAAATACTATTTACCTATTCTTAAATACCGAGTTTTACGGATTCGGTATTTAAGAATAGGTAAATAGTATGTAGGTAATTTTTTGGTAAATTTTACTGAATCTGTAAAATTCTGTATTTACCGATTCGGTGATTGCCATTCATTCTTATGGGCTTGGAGGCCCATAGGAATGAATGGCAATTACCAAAACAGTAAATACCGATTCGGTAAAAGGGGAAAAACATTGAAGGGTTGCAGTGTGTCACTTTGACACCCTGTTGGTCCCCTCAATTGTGTATGGGTGCACATGTTGCAGACATACATGCCCTAAGGGCATGTATGTCAGCAACATAGCACTGAAGCAATTTGCATAAAAGTGTTTATTGTTTTTTCTCGTAATTTACCACCTACTTGTAGTTGGTGGTAAATAACGAAACCTAACATGGGATAAGCACTCATTTAAGTGCTCCGTACATTAGGAATTCGGTAATTTACTGAATCAGTATTTAAGAAATCGGTAATTTGGGGGAGGAGCCAAGCTCGACATCGTGATGGCCGCACAGTAGCTCGGCTCCGCCGGCCTCCCTGCCCAAACTCATCTATCCTGCCGCCCATCCTGCCCAAAAACAATAACATTTTATAGATGAAGGTCTGCTGATACTTACCACCCGTCCTGGTGGCTCCGGCGTTCAGTGGGTCCGCAGCGGCGTCCTCCCAGGAAGTGCGGCCTCCGTGGTTTGGAGACCGGGGCCTTGCCTTCAGCGCGTGGCCGGCGAGACGGTGTCGGTGGCGGCCTCGGGTGGAGGATGGAGGCCGGCCGGAGGAGGCCGTTGTGCGAAAAAGCCGGAGGCAACTGAACGCACCTGGGACTACCGTCCGGTGATCCAGAGGTGAGGTGGGGCAAGTTGTGTGTGGGGGATGCCGTGTTGGTGGCTCCCCCCCTTGTTGCCTTGCCCGGCCATTCCGACTTTCATCGCTCATTGGCAGAGAGTGGCCCCAGCGGAGCGGTGGCGCCGGCGGGTCCCCCTCTTTTGGTGGTCCTCATTCCTGCATCGAGGTTGCTGTTTGGATGCTTGAGGGGGATCCCGCGGGGGCCCTGCTTGTGAGCCCGCCCCAGGAGTTGGTTCCGGAAAGACGGCGCTGTAATCGCAAAATGGCGACTGATGCCGTGTGCTGTGGAACGCCCCGGGAAGTCGATGCTGTACCTCTGTACTGTGATGGGGCCTGCACTGGGGAGCGTGAACCCACGATTGGCGACGTCCTACGAGCGCTGAAGATTTGGCAAATGACCTTGGCCCGGGATTCTTGTGTGCAAGACAATGTGGTAACCGCCATTGTTCCCGGGCCGTATCTCGAAGGCGCGGATGGGCCCGAGATGGTAGCTGTTTCCCGCATTTTGGTGGGGGTAGCGATGTCTTGGTTCGCATGCGGAAAGATTTGCTGGGGATCATTGACACTGATGTATATGACTGCCGTAAACAGCTTCTGCATTGCCGTCGGCGGAGGAGATCCCATGGGTTGCTTCCATTGGCCGTTCTGCGGCTGCTCCACGGCCTTTTCTCTCCGCTTTGTTTTATGCCCGCTACTTCGACATACATCGTGGCGATAGCTAAGAAAGGACTGGGGTGAGTCCGGTTTTTAATCCGGAGGACTGCTGCTCGGCGCACGGAGTTATGGACTGCCCCAAATTGAGAAAATTTGTCAAATCCTTACTATGTATGGCTACCTGAAAACAGGCCAGTTTCGTTTTGGGCTGCACTGATTGTTTGTATGGGCAGGGGGTGGGGGCTGTGCGCCTTGTTACATGGTATCCTCCCCCCTGGCTTTCCTTTTTCCCTTTTTTATCTGTTTTCTTCCCTTTCCCTATATTATCTCATTCTATATTTCGGGTTCATGTTTAGGGCGACAGGCACACTGCTGATAGGGGTAGGCCATAGCCTTCTGCAGGGGTGCAGGGTGGGGCGGGTGGATTGGGGTCTATTAGATAGTTACTTGTTTCTATAGCTCTTTTGTGTCCTTTTCTTGGGTCTCCATGACTGTGCGTGATTCCGCGGGGTGAGTGCCTGAGGGGGGAGGCTTGGGTATTCCTATATAATATGGTACTTTTAGGTTCTGCTTATCCTGACTTAGCCGCCCCGCCCCTAAGAACGTTTGCTGTCTGGATTGTTGATCGCCATTATCGCCGTGGGGCGGGTACAGTAACGTGGAGTCCCCTTTTCCTTTTCTCTAATACTTTCGTTTTCTTTTACTCTCCGGGTTGGGCTGTATAATGATTGCAACTTTATCCGTCTCGCTGATAACTTGATTATCAGGAGAGTGATGTTCTGCTTGTCTTTGGGCACATGAGGTTGCGGGTGGACACTGACCGAAGAAGAATTGCAGGGGCATCTATGGCTTGAACGCTTTGGACTATTCTGATAACAGATCTATGGATTCCCTACTATAATGTGGTTGGTTCTGTTCCCCACCATGTGCACCAGGACGCTTATTATACAACCGATCCTTTATTCTTTAACATAAAATTAACCTTCTGTGATCCTGTGTCGGGGGGTTACACTCAGTTGGCATTATGGACTCGCAGCATTGTGTAGTATTGCGTAACCACTCCATACTTTTTATTGACATTGGTGCTTTCCAGTTTGTTCTGTGGCCGGCCTCTGGGTTGTAGGCCCGTATTTGTATGCAACCATCTACATAAATAAAGGTTTTCAAAAATTAAAAAAAAAAAAAAAAAGAAATCGGTAATTTACTGATTCCTTAAATTGCCGATTCGGTAAATTACCGAATCCTTAATTTCGGCCCCTACATCAGAAAAGCCTATTACCGGTCGGTAACGGTCAAAATTCATTAATTTTGGCCGTTACCGACCGGTAATAGCCTCCCTACATCTGGCCCTATGTCTTTAAAAATATATGAATCAATATAAATTGAATATTGTACTACTCTGTTGCTCTATTGAAGACATATCATAGTTAAAGGTAACAAGGAAACCTTGTTGGTTTTCTTAGTCTATTGAATGTAAATGAAGTCAGCAGGGCATTCGGTTTAGGTTATGAAACCTAAGTAGCAGATGTGGCACTGGACATTAAAAATAAACAAAAGGAATCCTACTCAGGACCATGCATTTGCATGACTCATTGTTAAAGGTTGTCTTGCTTCATGAGCTTTCAAGAACGTCTGGGGTTGATTGCTAATTTTACAATAGACTCGGGACGAGTTTTCCTTCGTGCTACCCGACACGCTGCTCCGCTGGTGCAGCGTGGTCCTGAGTCAAAAACCGCTGTAGGCACATTATAGCCTTAATCTAGCATTAAAACACTGTAAATAGTCCTGCACTTTTGGTTATTTACACAAACCATAGAGATACGTGAGTAAGGTGGGGAAGTTGTGCTCCCATCCTGAAGAAGGAGCATATGCTCTGAAACATGTCGACGCACACCTGAGGTACTGTCCATAGTCACGACAGATAATTACCTCGCACTGCACTTCTTTTAACAGTACCAGCCCGGGGTTGTGAATAAAGTTTTTTCCTATACACCCACGAGCCAGGTACTCTTTAAACCTTCACTATATCCCACCACTCACATTAAAATACCCCAACCACTTCCACCACATACACCACACATAGTCCATACTTTCAGTGCTCCCGCGTAGTCGTAGGTCGCAGCACGCCCCATCCCGTTCGAGGGGTGCGAAGACCCCTTTGATGAAGCATGACACCAAGGGGCCTGTTGGTGTGTGAGGGGTATTTTACAAAACACTGAGTGTCCCCACACCTGTGGTAGACACTTTCCCTTTTCACTGTGAGTAGGATTCCTTTTGTATATGTTACAGTGCCCGTGGAGTAAGAATCCTACTTCTGTACTCAACCTCCCTCCTGATGTTTTTTTGTAACTGGACATTAAACTACAGAGAAAGTAACATCCACAAACATCGTTGACTTCAAATAAAAAACATTCCATATGTTAAATTCCTGGGGGCACATTGCTTGTACAGCAATATTTTGAAATGTATGAGCGAGGGCAGAGATTTATGAAAAAGGTTCCGCTTGAAAGAGAAGCGTACAAAAATGAACTTCTTAAAAGTAAAACTACTACTAAGGCTCTGCGATTGGCATCAGGTGAGAAGACGTGATCTATTCCTAAGTTTAATGCAGAAATGAGCAATAGTTCAGAATTTGGACATTAGCTTTCATTTACAATTGACCATTAAGTTAAAGAGTGTGACATTAAAAACAAGGATAACATTCAAGAATGAGACAACAGAGGGAGATTTGCTAAACCCTGGGGCACCATCACTTCTCTAACAGAACATCTAAGATTCCTGTATCTGAAAATGGATTCTTCAAACGTGTGTATGTTGCAATTACAAAAGGGGAAGAGAAATGGGGTTGTGGATTGTGTAAAACAAAGTATAAACTTTGTGACTTTCCAAATGTTAGCACTCTATATTGTGTCTGCTTGATAACATATCTGTGCTCTCCAACATATGATGGATCCAGTCTCAGCCCCCCCCCACCCCCGCCCCCCACCTCCGTTCCCCACAGGAGAGGAGAAGGAAGCACTGGAGGGCTCTCACAAACAGGCAGATAATGTGCATTTTGATGGTGTACCATCATAAAAATGAGATTAAAAGTATCTTTTTTGTAAGAATTTGTCAAGTGAAGCACCCGCCATAGAGGTGGTGAATTTAAGCTGCAGAAAACTACTATTCTATAGTTTAGAACTAGTTCAGAGAATGCAACAATTGAATAATGAACTAACCACACTCTGCATTAGCAGATGGATTATTTACATTGATAGAAACAGGGGCAAACTCAAAATGGTTTTATTGTGGTAGATATTTAGGAGGAAATTTCTTTGATTGGCTAAGAATTCTGTGCATCTCACAGAATATACAATATGCTGCTATATAATAGGTGTCTGGGTTCGGTACCTCCATGCTGCCACGTGCGGCAGGGCGTGTCTCCGTTGTCATCAGCAGGCATCTACGGCTTGTCCCCATATCAAATGTGAGAACATGACTTTTAACTCACGAAAAAAGAGGCTGGGGGTGTTAATGGGGGGAGACATAAAGAAATGCAAAAGACGTGGTAAGACCATCATCTTCAGTACAGTCACCCGGACGAACGGGGGCAGTGGAAGTCATTCCCAAAGCAGCAGGGCTGCCGTAGGCTGCCCATACCTTTGTTTAGATGTCTGTCTTAGAGGTCAGTGTCTGACTGATAGATCTGTACGCCGATGCATTTTAAAGCGTGCAGTTACCAGTTCAGGGTGATGGTCAGGTACAAAGGACACTCCTCAGAATGCGGGCATTCAAGGGTGGAAAGGCAGGATTCCCCCCAGTTTACTCTGAGTCCTGAATTGTCACCCAAGTTGCTCAGCAGTGGCACCAGCTGCGGCAAGTGCGTCAGGCTCCAGCAAATAAATGAATCCAGGATCTCCTCACCACATCGAGGGTTGTCCCATATCGACCCCCCATGTTGGGCCTCTTGTTCATATCGCATATTCTAGGGGTTCCAGAGCTAGGACAACAAATATGGGGGACAGGGGGCAGCCCTGTTGGGTACCTCTGAACAGCTACCATCTGTCCAAAAACACTCTACCCATGCCAGGGGCTTAGCACAGAGCAGGCGCACCCTTCTCAGGAGACCTTCCTCTATTCTCGTGGTAGGTGGTACCTCGAAAAGGTAAGGCCAGAGCAAGCTATTGAAGGCCTTTTCGATGTCCGGGGAGAGTTTCTTTGGGAAGTTGGTACATTAAAATGTCCTGTAATGCTTTCCAAATATTTTCTGATTGTTTGCGTTGGCTTTTATTTTGAAGAAATGGCGTTCTGACTTGAAATGGAAGAATGTGGTGGTCGCCCTATTGATCTTGAAGAGTTCTTCCAAGGATCGTTAAAGAGACTTATTCTGTGAGATCCAGAGGTTTAAAGTTTTGTGTTCATTGGGTCGCATGGCATTACAAAAGGATCATATTGATTCAATTCCCTGTTAATACCTGTAGGAACTGGGGTCACCAGTTCCCCGGGGTGTAGCTTGGCGCGAGCAGATAGGCATCCGAAAGCTTAGGTGTAAAGTGACCATAGAGCACATACATCCACTGAGACAAGTAACGCACACAATGACTGAGACCACACCAGTAAGTTTGATTCAAATCAATACGTTTTTATCTAGAGCAGAGTCAGGGTAATCAATAATCACAGTATCTCTATTCCATCAAAGCATTTCCTCAAAGCAATTCAACAGAGCATTTCATTAAGGCATTTCATCAAAGTTAGACATGTCATTAGGTCATTTGAGGCAATTAATCAACATCTCCCTATGCAAGAGAAAACAACTCCTTTGGCAGTACTAACATTTCATTATGAACCAGGCAAGTTCTCCTTATGTAAGAATAACCATCTCATTGTGGAAGGCAAACATTTCATTAGGGATAGGAAAACCATTTCCTCAGGTATAGGTAAAACATTTCCTTAGGCAAAGGCAAAACATTTCATTCATCCGTGATAACCTTTTCACTAAACAGGGATGGCCGGTTCAGTAATCTAACAGGTCAATATGCACCGTAACCTGATTGAAAACAAGCTGTAAAGAACACCACCCCAGCTGGGGGTTACTTCTCCTTCGGCCCAGTCGGTAGGGGCTTAATTCAGGCTTGTGCCCAATCCACAATACTCTTATGGGTCTCACTGGGGCCAACAGGGCCCAACAACTGTCTCCCCCGGGGAGGGGCGGCCGCAGGGCTCCCACTTGGCTCCTCGGGGGGCCCGCTCTTCCTCCTGGCCTCCCGCCCACCTCCCCGGGGAGTTACCTTAATCTTCGGCCCTCCCGGGCTCTCTCTCGGCCTGGTGATGGAAGTCAGGGGCTCCCGGTCTCGTCCCGAGCCCCCGCACCGGTGTCTCTCCAGGTCCCGGGCCTCCCTTGGCCTGGCAGGGCCCGGGATCCAATGGGGAGCAAGGGCGCTCCCGCAGCCGCCAATAGTGGCACGGCCTGTGGGTGCGCAGCGGCTGGGGCCAATGAGAGCGCGGTGGGGGCAGAGTCTCCGCCGCGCCCCCGTCACTTGATGCGGGCAGAGGCTTCCAGGCCTAGTGCAGCCTAGCGATGAAATGAGGCAGCCCTCTCCTGGCTCTGGGGGCCGCCGAGGGGGCTGAAATCAATAGCGCCGGCCCCCACCAGGGGAGCGCCGAGGCTGCAACGGTGTCCAACGGCCTCAGGTGTGCGGCGGGCTGCGTCAGCACAGCGAGGGCTGCGGCGGTGAGTTCCTAGGCCAGCGCTTCTCTCTCTCTCAGCGCTTCACCGTGGGGGCACACGCACACTGGGCTCAGCAGTGCTTCGGGCCCGTCCGTCTCGGGGGCTCCAGCTCGAAGCGGCAGACAGCGCGTGGGAGCCAGGGGCAGTTCAGTGGCTCAGCGATCTCGAGGGGCCTAGTGCCGGGGAGAGTTCACAGCACTCAGGTTAGTCAGCAGGTCGTGATTTACAGCGCTTCTTAGGGGGCACAGCAGGAGAGCGCTTGAGGGGCCCAGTAGGCAGTTCAGGCAGTCTAAACAGGGCAGTGGACACAACAGTGGCAGGACAGCACAGGGGCCCAGGTTAAGGCAAAGGGGGGCAGAGGGGGTACAGCCAATACCTGGTTGATCCCCAGTAGTCCTGTGGTAGGTAGGTTTCTTCTTGGCGCTTGATGGTTCCTGCGCCCTTGGTAGATAACAGATTCTTGGTTTCTTGGAAGCGGGGCTTGAGTTGAAGGCTGCTGACAGGATTCCTCAGCAGGTCACTGCAGGTGGTCCCTGGGTTCCCCTACCGCCGGGCCAGATCAGTGGGCTAGCTCAGTGTTCCTCACACAGCTTGGTGGGCAGCGCCTAAACCCTGTCACCCCCAGTGGTATAGGTTTCTGACTAGGCCCTACCGCCTAAGTCTCCTGAATAGGTTCCCCCAGGTCAGTGATGCCCCAACTGACTAAAAAATGTCCCTCCTTTCTTTATATATGCCCAGGTCAGGTGACCTTACTCTAAGGTGGCAAAAGCAGACCCCGCCCCTATTCTAGACGGTTCCAGGAGCTTCCCTACTCTCACTATGGGCAGGCAAGGCAGGCTGGTATTGCAACAATGTTTAGAGGTTTCAGCCAGATCCTGGCAACTAGGGTGCTACACAAAAAGACCACGCTGCAGTAGCAGGGGCCTACGGCAGCCATGTTTGAAGTAGAGAGCACCTGCACCTTAGCATTGATTAGCAATGGGAAGGTGCTCGGAGACCTAAGGCCAACAAAAAAAAGGTGGGAAAAAGTTAGGCAAGGGCAAAAAAAATAGGGAAAGACCACCCTAGGGCTGACAGGTCTAACAATACCCCTGTTAAAGTAATAAGGCTTTATGTAATACAGCTGTGGCGGGGTTGAAGGAAGGGCTCGGAGACTGGACCTTGGGATATAAGGTTTTATTTTTATTAAGGTTTTCTTTCTCCTCAGAGTGAGTCTCTCACGGACCAATATAGCAGGATCCGTATTTGCTCTTAAGGTTTGTGGTCTTCTTGGGTTCTGGGCGGTGCGTGAGGTGTCTCCTGCAGGTGGCTCTTCCTCGGTTACTCCACCATAGGACATGCGAAGAGAAAACACAGCGGTCAGGTGGTTTGTTCTCTCTCCATCCTACCCCAAAGGGAACCCGGGAAGTGAGGGGACACCAGTGCATACGTGTATATACAAACTCTTATATACACTAAGTGAGGGTAACAAACGTGGGGACAGGGTGGTGAGGGTAAAGGTATCTCGGGGAGTGGGAGCAACAAGAATGAAGTATTTACAAGGTATGCCCACAGGCAGTATCTGGCTCAATCGGTTACTTTTTACACTGTGTCTCCCCGCCTCCCCGCCTCCCCTCCTTCCCATCCAGCCCGACACACGCTGCCGTACCTGGCTGAGCCACACTCCTCCTCCGCGAGTGTGGCTGGGCGGTTCGTGGTGACGGTGGCCTCCAGGCATTGCAACCTCTGTAGCTGGCGCTTCTGGTCTTCTGACTCTCGCCTCCCTTCCTCAGTACGCTTCTCCTCCTTCGAACTCCACACGCTCTCCACTGCAAACCAAACGCTCCTTGGTTTTCTTGCTTCCTCTCTTGTGTCCACTGCGTGAAGACCCACGTCATCCGGGGGCGTGTTCTCCTCCTCTAGGTATGCCCAGTTAAAGGAACCTTCCTCCGTTTCGCCGGTGCGTTCGTTCCACAGCGCTCCAGAGTCCGTCCTCCATTCGTTCTGGTTCGAATGGAAAGAGGGGAGGGTATTCGAGTCAGCGACCCACCATTCAACCTGTGGGGATATAATGACACTGGTACGAAAAGGAATTCAATTTATAAAAGAACAAATACTAACTGATACACAGGGACGATATGTCATAGTCAAAGGTATACTGCGAGGGGTACACAGACAAAATATCGAGTTTTAAATTTCGATATACAATTATATCGAAGTTTAAATATCGATGGGACATAATATAGAAGGTAAGTAATATCGACAGTCTTAATATCGACATTAGTAATATCGAAGTTTTAAATATCCATGTCAATAATATCGAAGTAAATAATTTCGATGTTACTAATATCGATTTTTAAATACATTTTGTGTATATTATATTGTATTTATTACGTTTTATTATTTATTTTTAATTTAATTTAATTAAATATTGTCTTTTAGTACTGTAGCGGGTTGTGGGTTTACAGGGGAATAGGGTGGGAAGTAATTTAATTATGTTAAATTAATTATTAATTAGTAGGAATTATTAATTAATTAATTGAGAATTAATTTTTAATTAATTTTAATTGATTAATTGATAAATATGTTCTGTAGCGGGTTATGGGTTTATAGGGGAATAGGCTTTGGCCGGAGTGGTCGCTCCCAGCGCTCCCTGGAGTGTCCTGGTATCGTTATTGCAGCGCTTTTGTGGATTTTACCTCCTCTGTGCCTCTGAAAGCTCTGCCTGGCTGCCGCTTTGCATATAACGCGCTCTGGCTTGTATTTGCTGCTGCTGTGTTAGCGCGTTCTCCCCTAGCGCTCTGTTGTGCTCCCCCCTCCTCCATTTTGTTGGTTGTTGTTCTCTTGGTCAGCCCGCCCCGCCTCCCAGCTGAGTCGCCCTCCCACAGGATACAAACAGCGCCTCCATACCTGGAAGCGCTGTGACCCGCTCTTCGCTTTGGCCGGAGTGGTCGCTCCCAGCGCTCCCTGGAGTGTCCTGGTATCGTTATTGCAGCGCTTTTGTGGATTTTACCTCCTCTGTGCCTCTGAAAGCTCTGCCTGGCTGCCGCTTTGCATATAACGCGCTCTGGCTTGTATTTGCTGCTGCTGTGTTAGCGCGTTCTCCCCTAGCGCTCTGTTGTGCTCCCCCCTCCTCCATTTTGTTGGTTGTTGTTCTCTTGGTCAGCCCGCCCCGCCTCCCAGCTGAGTCGCCCTCCCACAGGATACAAACAGCGCCTCCATACCTGGAAGCGCTGTGACTCGCTCTTCGCTTTGGCCGGAGTGGTCGCTCCCAGCGCTCCCTGGAGTGTCCTGGTATCGTTATTGCAGCGCTTTTGTGGATTTTACCTCCTCTGTGCCTCTGAAAGCTCTGCCTGGCTGCCGCTTTGCATATAACGCGCTCTGGCTTGTATTTGCTGCTGCTGTGTTAGCGCGTTCTCCCCTAGCGCTCTGTTGTGCTCCCCCCTCCTCCATTTTGTTGGTTGTTGTTCTCTTGGTCAGCCCGCCCCGCCTCCCAGCTGAGTCGCCCTCCCACAGGATACAAACAGCGCCTCCATACCTGGAAGCGCTGTGACCCGCTCTTCGCTTTGGCCGGAGTGGTCGCTCCCAGCGCTCCCTGGAGTGTCCTGGTATCGTTATTGCAGCGCTTTTGTGGATTTTACCTCCTCTGTGCCTCTGAAAGCTCTGCCTGGCTGCCGCTTTGCATATAACGCGCTCTGGCTTGTATTTGCTGCTGCTGTGTTAGCGCGTTCTCCCCTAGCGCTCTGTTGTGCTCCCCCCTCCTCCATTTTGTTGGTTGTTGTTCTCTTGGTCAGCCCGCCCCGCCTCCCAGCTGAGTCGCCCTCCCACAGGATACAAACAGCGCCTCCATACCTGGAAGCGCTGTGACTCGCTCTTCGCTTTGGCCGGAGTGGTCGCTCCCAGCGCTCCCTGGAGTGTCCTGGTATCGTTATTGCAGCGCTTTTGTGGATTTTACCTCCTCTGTGCCTCTGAAAGCTCTGCCTGGCTGCCGCTTTGCATATAACGCGCTCTGGCTTGTATTTGCTGCTGCTGTGTTAGCGCGTTCTCCCCTAGCGCTCTGTTGTGCTCCCCCCTCCTCCATTTTGTTGGTTGTTGTTCTCTTGGTCAGCCCGCCCCGCCTCCCAGCTGAGTCGCCCTCCCACAGGATACAAACAGCGCCTCCATACCTGGAAGCGCTGTGACTCGCTCTTCGCTTTGGCCGGAGTGGTCGCTCCCAGCGCTCCCTGGAGTGTCCTGGTATCGTTATTGCAGCGCTTTTGTGGATTTTACCTCCTCTGTGCCTCTGAAAGCTCTGCCTGGCTGCCGCTTTGCATATAACGCGCTCTGGCTTGTATTTGCTGCTGCTGTGTTAGCGCGTTCTCCCCTAGCGCTCTGTTGTGCTCCCCCCTTCTCCATTTTGTGTTAGTTGTTGTTCTCTTGGTCAGCCCGCCCCGCCTCCCAGCTGAGTCGCCCTCGCCCCTCCCCCTCCACTATCCATATATGACAGCAGTTCCCGCGCGCAGCGTTCACGCGCAGCGATCGCGCCCCATTCGCGCCGAAGGTGCGCCAAAGGTAAACCCGTCTTCGCCCGTCCGCGCCTGGACCGCGCCCAGCGCCAGTCCCCCTGCCCCTCGCGCTGCCCAGCCCTCCCGCATTACCTACGATGCCGCCACCCTCCTAGCCCTTAACCCCGGTCGCGCCCCCAACTGCGTCCAAGCCGCTCCTGGACACACCCATGGACCTTTCTCCTGCTACTCCTGCAAATTCAGCGGCACCGACAACATCTCCACTACGACCACACCACTGACTCCCAACCCCAACCACCTTCAATGCATCCTTCTCAACACCCGCTCGGTCCACAGACACGCCATTGACCTATGGAATCTACTAGACACCATCTCTCCAGACGTCGCCTTCCTAACAGAAACATGGATGAACGCTTCCTCCGCCCCAGACATCACCATTGCCATCCCTGAAGAGTATAAGATCACACGCAAGGACCGCACTGACCACACAGGAGGAGGAATCGCTATCGTCCATAAGAAATCAATCCGCATCTCAACCAGCTCTGACGCCAACCTCGCTAACTCCGAACACCTTCACTTCCAGATCCACATCGACCCCAATACCACACTCAGAGGCACCCTCCTCTACAGACCACCAGGACCCCGCGCAAAATTTAGTGAAGACATCACGGACTTCATCACCCCACACGCGCTCCCCTCCAAAGACTACATCCTTCTGGGAGACCTCAACTTTCACCTCGAAAAGATCAACGACCGCAACACCACCACCCTCTTAGACAACCTCGCCAACCTCGGACTTAAACAACTGGTCACTTCCCCCACCCACATCGCAGGTCACACACTCGACCCCATCTTCACCTCCAGCAATCATGTCTCCTTCAGCCACACTACGGACCTCCTCTGGACTGACCACAGCTGCGTTCACTTCACCTACAACAAGCCGAAACCCACCAACCACCTCCAACCAACTCTGCAAAGAAGCTGGAACAAAATCACCACGGACCAGATCTCCGCCTCGCTCCTTCTAAACGCCCCAGCCCACTCTTCTAACGCAAACGAAGCCGCCACCAACTTCACCCTATGGTTATCCAACACCGCCGACACCTTAGCACCACTGAAAAAACGTCAAAGCAAACCTGGCAGCAAAAAGGCCTCATGGTTCAACGATGATCTTAAGAAGTCCAAGAAACTCTGCCGCTCCCTTGAAAAGGCCTGGAAAAAAGACCCAACCACTAGCACCAAGGACGCCTTCAAAAACGCCAACCGCACTCACCACCAACTAATCCGAAAGGCCAAGAAAACTGCATTCAAGGACCGACTTGACAACAACGCCCACAACAGCAAGGAACTTTTCAACATCGTCAAGGAATTCACCAACCCTTCGGCCAACTCCAACGACATCACCCCCTCCCAAGCCCTCTGCGACTCCCTAGCCTCATTCTTCCACAACAAGATTGCAGACATCCACAACAGATTCGACAACCAACCTGGAAACCAACCCACCCTACCATTTGCTGAACATTCTCCCCCCGGGAACACCCTTAACGACTGGAACCCAATCTCCACTGAGGACACAATCCGCCTGATGAATTCCATCCACTCAGGATCCCCCACAGACCCATGTCCTCACCACATTTTCAACAAAGCAGACTCCGTCATAGCACCGCACCTCCGAGATGTCATCAACTGCTCCTTCAACTCCGCCACCTTCCCGGAAGACTGGAAACACGCTGAACTCACCGCCCTTCTGAAAAAACCCACAGCGGACCCCACCGAACTCAAAAATTACCGCCCCATCTCGCTCCTTCCATTCCCGGCCAAAGTCATCGAGAAAGCTGTCAACAACCAGCTCGCCGCCTTCCTCGAAGCCAACAAATCCCTCGACTCCTGACAATCCGGCTTCCGAGCAAAACACAGCACTGAGACCGCCCTCAT
Organism: Lissotriton vulgaris; assembly: GCF_964263255.1. Taxonomy (NCBI): domain Eukaryota; kingdom Metazoa; phylum Chordata; class Amphibia; order Caudata; family Salamandridae; genus Lissotriton; species Lissotriton vulgaris. The sequence goes on from NC_141698.1 coordinate 1,123,502,922, forward strand.
CGCAGCAACAGACGACATTCGAACTCTACTGGACAATGGAGACACAGTCGCCCTCATCCTCCTCGACCTCTCTGCAGCATTCGACACAGTCTGCCACAGCACCCTTTTACAACGCCTCAATAACATCGGAATCCAAGGAAAAGCACTTGAATGGATCACCTCGTTCCTCTCCGGAAGAACCCAGAGAGTCCGCCTCCCACCATTCAAGTCCGAGGCCACTGAAGTCATCTGTGGAGTACCTCAAGGATCCTCACTCAGCCCCACCCTCTTCAACGTATACATGAGCCCCCTCGCGGCCATCGCCCGCCAACACAACCTCAACATCATCTCTTACGCAGATGACACTCAACTAATCCTTTCTCTCACCAATGACCCCAGCACCGCCAAAACTAACCTACACGAAGGAATGAAAGAAGTTGCCGAATGGATGAAACAAAGCCGTCTGAAACTGAACTCAGACAAAACAGAAGTCCTCATCTTAGGTACATCCCCCACTGCATGGGACGACTCCTGGTGGCCGGAAGCCCTCGGAAAAGCACCCATCCCGACAGACCACGCACGGAACCTAGGCGTCATCCTGGATTCTTCACTCTCAATGAACAGACAAGTCAGCGCCGTATCCTCTTCCTGCTTCAACATTCTTCGCATGCTCAGAAAAACATTTCGCTGGATCCCCACCGAAACAAGGAAAACAGTCACCCATGCTCTGGTCACGAGCCGACTGGACTACGGAAACACCCTCTATGCAGGCACTACCGCTAAACTCCAGAAGAAACTCCAACTAATACAAAACGCCTCAGCCAGGATCATATTAGACATCCCACGCAACGAACACATCTCTGGTCACCTTAAAGACCTCCACTGGCTACCCGTCAATAAGAGGATCACTTTCCGACTGCTAACCCACGCACACAAATCACTCTACGACATCGGACCAGAATGCCTCAACTCACGACTGTCCTTCTACACCTCCTCCCGCCAACTACGATCTTCCAGCCAAGCCCTCGCCACGGTACCTCGCATCAACAAGACCACCATGGGAGGCAGATCCTTCTCATACCTGGCTGCTAAAACATGGAACTCACTCCCCGCTCACCTTCGCCTTACCCAGAACCACCTAGCATTCAGAAAGCAACTTAAAACGTGGATATTTGACAAGTAATCCTCCTCCCCTTTCTAAGCGCCTTGAGACCCTCCGGGTATGTAGTGCGCTATATAAATTCTATGACTTGACTTGACTTGACTTGTGGGAAGTAAATTAATTATGTTAAATTAATTATTAATTAGTAGGAATTATTAATTAATTAATTGAGAATTATTTGTAAATAATTTTAATTAATTGAATAATTGATAAATATGTTCTGTAGCGGGTTATGGGTTTATAGGGGAATAGGGTGGGAAGTAATTTAATTATGTTAAATTAATTATTAATTAGTAGGAATTATTAATTAATTAATTGAGAATTATTTGTAAATAATTTTATTTAATTGATTAATTGATAAATATGTTCTGTAGCGAGTTATGGGTTTATAGGGGAATAGGGTGGGAAGTAATGTAATAATGTTTAAATAATTATTAATTAGTAGGAATCATACATTAATTAAAAATAATTGGTAATTATATTTAATTATTTTGGTAATTATTTTTAATTAATTAATAAATATGTTCTGTAGCCGGTTATGGGTTTATAGGGGAATAGGGTGGGAAGTAATTTCATTATGTAGAATTAATTATTAATTAGTAGGAAGCATACATTTATTTTTATTAATTGGTAAATAAATTTAATTAATTGGTAATTAATTTGACATAATTCATTAATTGATAGATGTAATTTATAAATATGTAATTTAAACCCCTACGCTATCCAACACTTTCCCTAATGTTGCACTCTCTGGAGTTGGAATAGTAATTGTTACCCCTACGCTATCCAACACTTTCCCTACTGTTGCACTCTCTGGAGTTGGAATAGTAATTTTTAATCCTACGCTATCCAACACTTTCCCTACTGTTGCACTCTCTGGAGTTGGAATAGTAATTGTTACCCCACGCTATCCAACACTTTCCCTACTGTTGCACTCTCTGGAGTGGGAATAGTAATTTTTACCCCTACGCTATCCAACACTTTCCCTACTGTTGCACTCTCTGGAGTTGGAATAGTAATTGTTACCCCTACGCTATCCAACACTTTCCCTACTGTTGCACACTCTGGAGTGGGAATAGTAATTTTTACCCCTACGCTATCCAACACTTTCCCTACTGTTGCACTCTCTGGAGTTGGAATAGTATTTGGTACCCCTACGCTATCCAACACTTTCCCTACTGTTGCACTCTCTGGAGTGGGAATAGTAATTTTTACCCCTACGCTATCCAACACTTTCCCTACTGTTGCACTCTCTGGAGTTGGAATAGTAATTGTTACCCCTACGCTATCCAACACTTTCCCTACTGTTGCACTCTCTGGAGTTGGAATAGTAATTTTTAATCCTACGCTATCCAACACTTTCCCTACTGTTGCACTCTCTGGAGTTGGAATAGTAATTGTTACCCCTACGCTATCCAACACTTTCCCTACTGTTGCACTCTCTGTAGTGGGAATAGTAATTTTTACCCCTACGCTATCCAACACTTTCCCTACTGTTGCACTCTCTGGAGTTGGAATAGTAATTGTTACCCCTACGCTATCCAACACTTTCCCTACTGTTGCACTCTCTGGAGTTGGAATAGTAATTTTTGACCCTACGCTATCCAACACTTTCCTTACTGTTGCACTCTCTGGAGTGGGAATAGTAATTGTTACCCCTACGCTATCCAACACTTTCCCTACTGTTGCACTCTCTGGAGTTGGAATAGTAATTTTTAATCCTACGCTATCCAACACTTTCCCTACTGTTGCACTGTCTGGAGTTGGAATAGTAATTGTTACCCCTACGCTATCCAACACTTTCCCAACTGTTGCACTCTCTGGAGTGGGAATAGTAATTTTTACCCCTACGCTATCCAAAACTTTCCCTACTGTTGCACTCTCTGTAGTTGGAATAGTAATTTTTAACCCTACGCTATCCAACACTTTCCCTACTGTTGCACTCTCTGGAGTGGGAATAGTAATTGTTACCGCTACGCTATCCAACACTTTCCCTACAGTCGCACTCTTGAGTGGGAATAGTAATTTTTACTCATACGCTATCTAAAATATATTTTGCTTTTTTATTAGTATTATGTTGTTATTAATTGTTATTAATGTGAATATTTTATGTAAATAAATGTATTAGTAATTGATAACATTTTTATTTGTTTTTAAGTTATGACAATAATTAATTTAGAGTTATTATTAATGAAAAATATATTATGTATTATATATTTATTAATATTAATTTGTATTACATTATGTATGAATTTTAAATATTATTGTAAATTTTTAAATATGTTTATTAAATTTATAAGTATTATTTTGTTAGTATTACATTTTTATTATATTAAAAAAAAACGATATTTTACAAAAAACGATATTTTTGTCATTCTATATTTTATTTTCGATATATTTGTACTTACCTTGTTAGGGATAGGATTCCTATATTTTTGACTTCGATATTTTTGTTCCGATATTTTTGTATATCGATATTTGTGTTATCGATATTTTGTCAGACATTCACTGCGAGGCACTAGGATAGGACTCGTTAATACATTTGGTCTAAATGTGGATGATCCCGACTTCTTCGTGAAAGTACATGTCAGGATATGGGAGCTTCCAGACATGAATGTCACATTGGACAGCACATGCGACAGATTGCCTTGCTGGACCCACTTTACGCTGAGACAATACATAATGCAATAGATGACTACTTTGCCACCAATAAGCAATCAGCAGAAAGCGCAAGCAGACTATGGGAAGCCTTCAATGCGACTTTGCTAGGTGTCTGCATAAGCACATCGGCAGGAATTCTTAAAGATATTCAAACCCAATTGACACGATGTAAACAGCAAATAAAAACTTTAGAAACAGAATACGACGATACGCATAAGGCAGACATTTTAAGTGCTATCAGAGATGAAATAGGCACTTACAATGCTCTAGCGGATAACAAAGTGAAATATTTAGCGAAACTCCAAACAGCACGCAGGATGCGTTAGGGAGGTCGGCCGGGACGTATACTGGCACAAAAAATATGCACAGAGCACAGACAACATACAATACTCAGAATGATAGCCGACAATGATGTACAACATTATGATACAGCGGGCATTCTACAAACATTAATGGACACCTATGGCGCACTATATAAAATACGAGATACGGCACACGCACAAGAGAGGATATAGCCCTAGTCTAGCTCTCCGACAGTTACCGTGAATATCTAGCACAGCTGATCACTCTAGAGGAAGTATAGGATGCTATAAAGACCCTCCCTAACACCAGGCCCAGATAGCTATACAGGAGAATTCTAGAAAACCTTCTCCGAGTTAATTAGCTCATACCTCTTGGAAATGTATGACTAAGCATATAACAATAAACCTCTTCCCCCAACACTGCGTGAAGCGCTTATAGTCGCTTTACTTAAACCAGAAAAAAAACGGAAGTAGTTGAGTCCTATAGACCACTCTCCTTAATAAATACAGACGCAAAAATATTAGCTAAGATAATTGAAAACTGGCTTCAATCGTTAATGACCACTATTGCATTACCTGATCAGTCGGGGTTTATATCATCCCGATCCACTACTCATAACGTGCGTACGATATTCGCCCTCCTGCATCAACTGAACCTGGAGTTGGAGGCTGCGGCTGTGCTGCTAGACACGGCCAAGGCCTTCGACTCCATCAAATGGACCTACCTCTTCACTAGTCTCCAGCGGATAGGTCTCCCACTAATGCTAATACAATGGATCAAACTTCTTTACACAAAACCCACTACTCGCAAAAAAGCAAGGTTGACCGCTATCACGTTTATTATTTGCAAATGCTCTAGAGCCCCTGGCTGGTAATATATGCCAGAATTATGCATTTACAGCCTTGCATTTTAATTTGCGCACATTGGCATCTCATTGCATGCCGATGATGTGGTATTCTAGAATAGGGATGCCGCTCATAACTTATCTTCTATACTGCAAGAATACATAAAGTTCAAACGACACTCCGGTTTACAAATCAACTGGTCCAAATCTGCGGTGATACCATTGACAACCAGCACAGAATCACCACAAATGAACTTCCAGTTGATTTGGCAGGCGGATCCTTTAAAATATCTAAGTATTTGAATACACCACGACTCTAAGCTAGTAATTCGGAGTAACTATGATACAGTAATTGATAAATTAGAAACACAAATAGAGCGATGGATCACATTACCCTTATCACTAGCAGATAGGATTTCTCTCGTAAAAATGGTCCTCCTGCCCAAACTGCTGTCTTTTTCCAAACATTCCCATAACTCCCCCAGCCCCCATCTTACGCCGATTACGCTCTCTGTTGAATAAATTAATATGGGCGGGTAAGCAAGTCTGGATAAATTTGTGCACAATGACATTACCATACAATGCAGGAGGCTTCACAGTCCCAGATCTCTATCCATACTATTTATGCGCTCGAGCGCAACATGCCTACTACTGGTATTATCCAGTGCAATATATGCCACAGCTTGCAGTGGACGATGGTGATGCCTGTAGTGTCCTGTAACGCTCTAGCTTATCTTACGCACACGCATCCATGCACCCGCAGGCCAGGCGTGGCCTGCGGCGTACAATAAAAGGAAGGCGTGCGCTCGGGCACGTCACTTCCGACAGTGACCCTGTGTCCAAGCCTCTTTGCTGTAGCGGCGCTGCCGGCCCCCGCGCAAGGGCGCAAAGTCACCAAGGCCACTGGTGGCCCCTAAAAGGTCACAACAGAACACTGGCGACGAGCGGAGGGGGCCCAACCCTCGCTCGCGCACACGCAACACCTCGGAGCCTGCTCGCTCCTTCCCGCGGTGCCGACCGCGCTCCTGCGGCCCTCTGCTAAGGGCCGCACTGGAGACCTGTGTGCCTGTCTGGGCTTTCGAATAAGGCCTGCCCACCCCTCTGAACTCTGTGCAAAGGCCACCTGGGGCGGAGGACCCCCCTGCAGCGAGGGGTATCAAGCGCGACTTCTGGGTGAGGAGCCGGCCCGCCTGGTGCGACAGCATGCTGTTTCCCACGCATTGCGCGTGAGATGTGAATCGGCCCGGTGCCCCGTTTTTCCCACGCATTAGGCGTGTGCAGCCTGCAACTGCCTGGAACCAAGGTCAGTGGTGCCAGGGGATTGAGGACTCCTGCGGAGGGCGTACCTACCCTGTCCCTGAGTGACCCCTACTGTGGCCAGCAGGAGTGCTGCTGTTGTACCGGCGCCATACCCTGTGTGCTCTTCGAGCTCTTCGTCATCAAGGGAGAGACACGCCCTACGGCTGGGCTATCACGAGGCGCCCCGAGGCCTACCACCTCGACGGCAACACGGAGGTGAGCGGCGCAACGTCACAGGGTGTGCGTAAGGGAGGATTTTAGCAAGAGAGACTTACTAGCAGCTCCGGGGTTCCTACGCCATGGCGGACGAAGTCGCACCGGGGCCGGTTATGAACATCCCATTCCAGCATGCTGCGACAGGGGCACTACCACCATTTAGCGAGGCGGCGGACCCATCTACGGCCTCCCCAAGATGGAAGATATGGCTAGAACGATTGGAAAATTACTTCGTCGTCACAAGGGAAACGGATAAAGCGGTGAAGCGGTCCCTTCTACTACACTACGCAGGCGATGAGATATTCCGATTGTTCAAACACCTGCCCAATACGGGAGATGACTACGACACGGCGGTCGCAGCGCTGAACGCCCATTTCGACCCCCAACTAAACGTAGACTTCGAGGTCTTCAAACTGGGCCAAGCGCGTCAAAGGGAAGGTGAGACGATGGACCAATTCCATGCCCGTGTCAGAGAGCTGGCCAGCTCCACCGATGAAGACCAACCAAGGGCCATACGACGGCAAATCATCCAGGGATGCCGGGACAAGACACTGAGAGGGGCGATCCTACGCAGGCCAGGCATAACGCTAGAGGACATCTTGATCCTTGCTAGATCCCATGAGCTCTTGAGCGTCAGGGCCTCCGCCATGGAACAGGCACTCCACCCACCACAGGTCAAAGCAGAGGCCATCAAAGTAGAACGGGCGGACGCAGTACGACCCCAGCCAAGGGGACCACCGAAAAGGGAATACCGGAGAGACCCACCGCGGACGCGATGTGGGTATTGCGGACATGAACCTCATGGAGCAAAAGACTGCCCGGCACAAGGTAAAACGTGCGCGAACTGCGGGATACCGAATCATTTCGCCTCAGTGTGCCGCAAAAGGAACACAACGAAACCATTTTGGAGGCCACGGGCACCCACAAAAGCCGTCCGTCAACTGTCGTTGGAGGAGGCAGCACCAGCCAGAGCAGAGAAACACCTTCCCACGGTGTACGATGACTCGGAGTCGGAGGACGAAGAGGCGTACATCGTGTCGTTCGCACGAGAGCTAAAACAGCGACGATGGCCTCAGCCCACGTGCATTGTGCGAATGGCGGGAAACTAAGTTAAGGCCATAATTGACACTGGGGCTACTGTAAATGTAATGGGTTTACAACAATTCAATAAACTACGCCCACGGCCCGAAATATTACCGTCCAAGACTAGGATTTTTGCTTATGGAGCGGACACTCCTCTGCCTCTAAAAGGAAAGATAACAATACCAATTCAGGCCGACGAGACACAAGTAATGGCAACAATCCACATCATCAACCGTGAAGCCGATACTTTGATCAGCAGTCACACAGCAGAAGATTTGAAGCTCATAGCCTTCGCCAACCGGATAAGATCGCACCAGGTGGATGAACTTTTGGCACGATTTCCTGAGCTGTTCCAGGGCCTAGGCCGTATCAAATGCGAGCCTATCAAGCTGCACATAGATAAATCAGTCACTCCCACCGCATTGCGACACCGCCGAGTGCCTTTTCATCTGCGCCCAATGGTGGAAAAAGAACTGGAGAAACTAGAGACTCTTGGGGTCATCGAGAAAGTCACGGGACCCACACCATGGGTATCACCCATGGTGATTGTCGAAAAACCCAAGCAACCAGGCGCTATCCGCCTATGTATCGACATGCGATTGCCAAACGCCGCCATCCGAAGAGAGAGACATCTGACCCCGACCATGGACGACATTGTCGCTGACGTAAATGGGTCGAAGTGGTTCTCAAAGATAGATCTAAACGCCGGATACCACCAGCTGCCCCTAGCAGAGGAAAGTCGCTTCATAACCACCTTCAGCACTCACCTGGGACTCCGGCGTTACAAACGACTAAACTTCGGCATTTCGTCAGCGGCGGAGGTGTTTCAAAATACCATTCGTGAACTTCTCTCAGGATTACCGGGAGTCGTCAGCGATGACATCCTAATACACTCGGCCACCGCCTCAGAACACCACAAGCACCTGAGAGACGTCCTGAAAAGACTCAGCGCCTATGGAGCAACACTCCATGAAGAGAAATGCCAATTCTTTCAGCCCTCGATAGAATTCTTCGGCTACGTGTTCAATCAGGAGGGCATTCAGATTGACCCAAAGAAATCCAAGGCCATCAAAGACGCCCTTGCGCCAAGATCTCCTACGGAGGTGAGAAGCTTCCTTGGCATGGCCACATACTGTGGCCGGTTCATACTGGGCCTAGCCACCAGGAGTGAACCGCTGCGAGCGCTAACGAAGACGGATGTCTCGTGGCAGTGGGGCCCGCGGGAAAAAGAGGCTTTTCGGGGGATCAAAGAAGCGCTTTTGGAAAAGGCTACGCTATCCTACTTCGACCCCAAGAAGCGCACAGAGCTGATCGTGGACACCAGCCCGGTGGGACTCGGCGCAGTCCTGACCCAAGAACATATGCCGGGCCAATGGGCAGCACTAGCGTTTGCCAGCAAAGCCCTGACCCCAACAGAGACCAGGTATGCCCAAATCGAGAGGGAGGCTCTTGCCATCAAGTGGGCCTGCGGCCACTTCCACCTCTACTTACAAGGACACCCGTTTGTGATGGTCACAGACCACCAACCACTAGTGCCCCTTTTCAAAGGAACCGCTCCACACCCCCCACCTCGCATTGAACGGTGGGTAATACAGCTACAATCCTACGAGATGGAGGTCACCTATCGCCCGGGAGCCAAGAATCCCGCGGACTATCTGTCACGCCACCCATCCCCACAGGAACAGGAGCCAATGCAAGATGACCGAGAGGAGTACGCTCCGTGGGTGGCCCTTGCGTCGTGCCCGAACAGCATGACCATAGATGAGATAAAAGAAGCCGCGACAGACGACAACGTGTACCGGAGGACGATCCAGGCAGTCCAGGATGGTTCGTGGACAGAATACCTGCGCCCACCCACATCCTGGGGCGCGGAAGACAAGGAATCACTCACAAGGTTCTGGCGGATCCGGCATGAGTTGAGTGCCACGGAAGACAGAGTACTCCTGAGGGGCTCACGATTAGTCATACCCCACAGCCTGAGACACCGGGCAATACAACTGGCCCACGGAGGACATCAAGGCTCGACGAAAATGAAGGCGCGCATGAGAGAGAAGGTCTGGTTTCCTGACCTGGAGATCAGGGTGGAGGAATACGTATGTGGGTGCATGGCCTGTCAGCTGACCAGTGACCTGGAGAGACCCGTGCCCATCATCACAGAAGAAGCCAGCACCTCCCCTTGGACCAAACTCAGTATAGACTTCGGAAGTTTTCCGGGAGACGAACACACACTGGTCGCCATTGACTCGTACTCTAAGTATCCAGTAGTGGAGAGGGTTGCCTCCACGGCATTTGCCCATGTAGGACCGGCGCTAGAAAAGAACTTCTCCACCTTCGGCTACCCGTCGGAAATCCGAAGCGACAATGGGCCACCGTTCCAAGGGGCAGAATTTGCCACGTTTCTCACGACCAGGGGGATTCAACACCGCCGCATCACCCCTCAGTGGCCACAAGCAAACGGAGACGTGGAGAGGTTTATGCGGACTCTCAATAGGGTATTCCGGATTGCTCTGGTGGAACAAGCTGACCCCCGAGCAGAGACTACACGAATTCCTGAGGGAATACAGAGGCACACCCCACTGTGCGACACAAAGAAGCCCATGGACCCTGATGTTCCAAGGGCCACGGAGAGACCTCCTCCTGACTGCGCCAGGATGGGCGCCACCCCCGGCTGACATGGAAAAGGCCCAGTCACGGAGGCGACAAGAGAACCAACGTGCCAGCACGTACAGGAGGGCCCAGCCGAGGAGTCTCAGCCCGGGGACCCGAGTGATCATTCACAACAGACGTCCTGGTGGAAAGTTCCAAACCCGATACGAACCAGGTCCGTGGACGGTCATGTCCACCAAAGGGACCATGGTCACCGCCAAAAGAGGAGGAGAGGAGATATCACGGAACATGTCATGGTTCAAGTCGCTTCCGCTGGAATCCAGTCAGCAACCGGAAGCGGCAGGAGAGGAAGCCCGACCCACTGGAGTGGAAACGACCAGCGAAGAAAGCGTCAATGTCCCGGAATGTCGAGTGCAAGAACGTGACTCCGCAGCGCCGCCCCAAACACCGACGGCTGCAAGCAGAGACACTTACCAGACTAATGAAGGTGGCAGAGGCAACGCCCGAAAATAAAATCTGAGGCCTAATCCCCCACCGAGCCAGATGCTCAAAGACTATGCCTGCCGACTGATGTCCTGAGCTCCAAAACAATGGACACGCAAGTACTCAGGCACTTCCATCTTACATGTTATAAGACTGAATCTGTTCTATCGTTATCTGTTTTAAAAAAAATAAACATTTGCAAGTTGGATAGGGATGTAGTGTCCTGTAACGCTCTAGCTTATCTTACGCACACGCATCCATGCACGGAAATTAGCGAATGTACTGCCGCATGTGAGACCTCATCCGACCGAACATGAAATTAACACAATCCGCACAACGTCATTGGCATGGAAGCGAATGAGCCAACTCACCGATAAAACCCGACTATACGCACCGAATCTACCAGCAGCACAACATCCTTCTTTGTTGGTCACACAAGAGAAGGGTGGTATGGGACTCTTGGAGCAGGGTGGCATCACAATGATGGGGGATCGTTACCCGAATGGGACATTTATAGCTCTGACTGACTTGGCAAATGTAAAGAATCAAAGGCTACTATTCAAATTGGCTTACCAAAAAGAACATCTTCCATAGCAGCCTTGTCTAAGCTGCATTGGCTCCCAGTGAGAGAAAGAATCAAATTCAAGAGTCTTTGCTATGCCCATAAAATTGCACACAACAAAGGTCCTACCTATTTAAGAAATCTTCTCACTATCCATCGTCCTACCAGAAACCTCAGATCCTCGGGTATGTCACAATTTAAACTTCCCCGGATCTATAGAGCAAAACTGGGTGGCCGCTCCTTTCGATTCCTTGGAGCAAAACACTGGAATGCCCTCCCAGTTCATCTGAGAATGGAGCCGTCAGAAACCCTTTTTAGAGCTAAACTAAAAACCCATCTCTTCCCCCATTAATACTTTTCTGTACTCTGTTCCGGTAGGCCGTAGGGAGTTTTGTCAGCAATTAGCGCGGGGATACACAGTTGTGCAGCCATGCGCTTTATAAAACGCTTTATTATTATTATTATTATTCATAGACTATGCGCTGCAATCCAGGTATTATACCCCACATTTCCTCATGAACCCCCCTCTCTAGAGACGCTTCAGCTATTAATTACTGCGTCAGACAACACACATATAGTGGCACGAGTTTACAAGGCCTTGCAGAAAGAAATTGGCGCTGACATGCGGAAAGCACACGAAAAGTGGCATCTGGTACTGGACGCACCTCTACAGGGAAAGAATGGCAAACCTGCTGTGCACTTACTGAGCTACTCACGACCAATGGCAATTTACATATAATACTTTATAAATACTTGCACCAAACTCACCACACTCCATTCCATTTACATAAACATGGATTACGAGAGGACGCAAAATGCAAACACTGTGGTGCAGATCGGGCCGATTTTTGGCACCTAGTGTGGCATTGTGATAAAGGAAGGCTGTTTTGGGAGCAGGTGGTACTGGACTGCATGCTACAACTGTGTTTATTGGGGCACCTAATACATTTGAAATCTACCAAGAAAAAATTGACCGCAATCCTGCTCTATTAGCAAAATATAATAATAATCCACATTTGTAAAGCGCACAATCACCCGTAAGGGTCTCTAGGCACTGGGGGCCGTCGGGAAGATTAAGCAAACTATTGCCCAGAGTCACATGGTGCTGGGCTGACCTGCCGCAGGTGCCTGGGATCAAACCGTGAGCCCTGCACTCCAGAGTCAGCCGCCCTGGCCGCTGCGCCACACCTCTTCCGTGGAGTAGCCATGCATTGGGACAGCAGGAAGGCCCCTACTGTGGCCCCATGGGTACGAGACTCTATCTACTGTAAAGATCATTTTCTGATCTATGCTGTAGACCTGTCCACAGCTGCTAAACTGTCTAACTTCTGGGAACCGCTCACCAAATACTTACGAGACCACCCTGACCTCCTAAAAGCTGATGTATAGTTACTGTACATGTAAGGAATATGCGACAACACTGGGCTGTAGCATGGTTCTGATGAGGGGTGCTTAAAGTGATGTGCTATGGAAATGTATCACCTGTGGATTAGATAATGCAAGAGAGACTTGATGACATGTATAAGTATGACTTGTTTCATACGATGGTGAGAGAGCGCAATTTGAATGAAACATATGTCCGTACCATATTTACAAGACTATAGCATAAAGTTAGAACTTGTAGCGTAAGGTTAGCACATGTAACTTTAGTAATAGGAATGTATCTGTATTTACTCCAGAATGTGCATTAGAATTAGAAAGGCCCGTACATAGGTTGGGCTAATATAGAAATGTGAAAATGCTTAAGAACAGTAGAACGTGCTAAACAGAGTTCATGTATGTATGCAATAATTAAACGGAGAAAGAGATGAAATGTAAATTGAAGGAATGTGCAGACTATATAGCACTGTGTAAGAACGAGAGTATAACATTGTATTTTATGTAACATAGATTCGATTATAATCAATGATTTGCTAATTCGATTATATATATATGTGTGTTAAAAGTCATACCGTGTAGAAGAGTTTGTAGGAATTTTAGAATGGTGTGATCATATGCTATTTTAACCTAACGGACCAAGGGTTCGCAAGAGTGTAGTCCACTGCATATAATTTAGTGGTCACACAGGGATAGGGGGATAGCTTTGATCTGTACGTGCGAGCCAAGAGTCAAAGATCTTGTTAAATTAAAGTGACAATGCTGGATGAAGTTTATGGCCTAGCGAGATAACGGACGTTTGGAATTTGGAGTCCTGTTTCGAAGTGTCTGTTTTCGAGGTGACCAAGGGGGTTATAATCACAACTGCAATGAATAGAGCTCTGTTGAAGTGATAGACTTTGGTCTGAAAGTGTCAACTGGAATGTCATGAGGTTACCAGCACGAAGGAGACGGCGCCATGAGAAGCAAGGTCAACTTAACAGACGACTTGAAGAGACGAAACTATGGAAAAAACCCAGAAGCGGGACTACGTGAAATGTGTACATGGTGGGCGTCTCAAAGGGGCGTTCCATCCATACTGTGATTTTGTATTTAGGGACAGCACCCCGGGGAGAAGGCAGAGCAGAGGCAGAGCAGATGGCCTGAGCAAGAGAGTAGAGAGCAGTAGGCCGAGGACCCTTAGAGAGCGGATGGGTAGGCAGAAAGGGTACTGCTTCTCGACATAGGTTTTCATCAGAGATTAAGAGAGTTTGAACTTCTTTGGAAGTGAAACGGCTGACACCTTTTTAGGTAAAGAACTTGTTGAGTAGGGATGTCATCTAGCATAGAGTAGGGACAGATTTAACTTGTTTCATTTTTTTATGTAAATGACACATCATATTCATTTTGTGTCTATGCTATTCAATTTGCTAATTCTAGAATTGGTTTTGATTGTATTCTTTTGTAGACTGAGATTCTTTAGGGAATTTATGTTCCTTTTAGTTCCTGTATACTTGTTGAATCTTATCTTGAGAGGATTGTATTTGCAGATAACTTTGGGATTATATTAAACTTTTCAAACTTTACCAGTCGTAAGTGGTTCTTCAGAGTTGCGTCAGTCTATGGGGTTGATTTAACTTATGTGGGTTTGCCTTTTACTCAATGACAGTCAATAATCGATCCAAAAAGGAAGAATGAGATAGGTATCTAGGTGATCAGATAAGATATCAAAATCTCATTCCCCGCAGTTGGTAGCAGAGGATGGTTGGCTTCTTGAGGAAGGCAACCTAGGTTAGGTCTAGATTACCCCAAGGCCCCTAGTCATCGACGACCAGAAGAAGAATCCCTGCCGAAGAAGGTGCTGACGGTGCGAGAGAGAAAAGCAGCAGAGTCGGTCGAGAGTGAGTATAAGGGTCATGCGTTGCCAGATTGCGGTGTTTTGTGTTGTACCTGTGTTGTAATGTCAAGCGGAGTTGAATGCCTGTAGTGTGATTGTGGGAAGGTTGTGAGCGCGCGCAACCGCATAAAATCTTAAGTCCAGGGAAGGGCTTAAGTGGTTCGGGTGTATCGAACACCCAGAGTAATTGTCTACCATTGTAAAGGGGGTCATGAGGTACCATTGATCGCCCGCAGGACCGAGATAGGGGGAATGTTTGAGTGAGTGTATGAGTAACGGACGCTGGTCGGACGTTTACTGTGTGTAAGTAACCTATCAGATAAGGCGAGCGTCTGAACGTGAGAGGAAAGACGTCTCGTCAGTTGAGGTGACAATTACAGTTAGACTGTGGACGTACAGTCAAGAAAAGTGATCGCTTGGTCGGAAGTGGTCATTTTTCGGCGTATGAATGAAAACGCATGCAAGACCGTGAGACGAGCTGAGAAAGGAGGGGAACTGCTGCAGAGGGGACGAGTGACGTCAGCGTAGAGTCGCGCTGGGATTGGCTGGTAAGCGTAGAGTCGCGCTGGAATAGGCTGGTCAGCGAGAGCCGCGCAGGGATTGGTGGTTTGTCATCGGGAAGTAAATAAGGAAGAGAATTAAGAAAAATCGTAGATTCTTGAAAATGAAGTGTTTTAAACGTTTAAGGGCGATCTTTAAGAGAGATAGAGGAAACTCGTATGCAGGGGAAGAAGCCCCACCGGAGGGCACACCAGCTTATTATATGGCTGTGAATGTAGGGTTACACTCAATACTATGGATCTCCGAGTGGAGTAAGCTAACAGAAGGAAATAAGGAACTCACGTTCCCGAAATACGGGACGTTTAGGTTAGAAGCATTGAATCAACTGAAAGCGGTAATGCTCGCAACGAGACCTCTACCGAGGCCAACACAGTTCGAAGCCCTCAGTGCATGGTTCAGGGCAGCAAACGACAGGAGCTTGAATAGACGCCAAGAAAGAGTGAGATGATCTGTAAGAGCAGTGCAGGATGCTAAATGGGATGATGAAGCCAAAAAGTGGAGGGTGCAAAGAATAGAAGCAGACAAACTGTACCCAATGCTAGAGGCTACGGGAGAAAAGAAACCTCCAGAAGAGGATGAGGAGAGCGAGACGGAGGAGGATCTGATAGATAGGCTATTATTGGACAGACCACCTCCGTACAACAGAGAAGCCGAAAGTCCCGAACTACAGCAGGGGGACGGGGCTAGGAAGGGGGAATATAGACCGCTCCCAGTAACAGAGTGGGAACCCAAGAAAGGTGAGGAAGTACCTCAATCTAGTCCCGTACAGAGAGTAGTAGGAAGATTTGTGGTCCAGAAGGTGCCAGAAACGGAGTGTGCAAAGTCGTATCAACTGCCGGATGCTCTACAAGTACCTGTTACCATAGGTCCTATAGTGTCAATCTATAACCCGGAGGGAGCCCAGCAGGAGGAACAGGCACGGTGGGACAGGGAAAGGGCAGAGATGGAAAGTAGGAACAATAGATCAATTCCCAAAGGCAGTTGCTAGGACCAAGGAGTCGGAGTACCCCATTGGGTCCAGTAACGGATCCCTGGATAGAACAGGGGGGTCAGAGAGGACAGATGGATCTGAGGGGACCAAAACCGAAATCCTTTAAGGAGTTGAGAGAGTACTTGAAAGAATGGGATGCTGCCGTAGAGACTCAGAATAAAAGAATAGAAACAGAAACAGAATGGAGAGATCAAGATAACAGGATCCTCTCTCACTGCAGAGCTGGCGAAAGCAGCCCGGAGTGGGAGGGAGGGAGTCAAGGAAGCAAAGGAGATACTTGCCATACCATCGGTGGCAATAGACAATTGTGTGAAGACAAGAGTACAGGATGTGGGGGAGTGCCTCGCCCCATCCTTAGTGAGGGAGAACGAAGGACACAGGAGTACCGAGATAGTTTCAGGTGCACTCACCATGCCCCGGACGAAAATGTGCGACATTGGAGTCACGAGGGTATGGGGAGTCGCGAAGGGTCTCGCCATGCATCCGGTGATCACGGACGGGATCGCGGGAACATGGAGGGCCATGAGGGACCTTTCCGTTTATTGAGTGACACCAGACAGCAAGGGAATAGCAGTGATTTAGAACAGAACGGAGGATCCTATCTTGCATCTAGAGAGACCGAGCCAAAAAGACAGAATGCAGTGATGGGGAATAGAACGTTGTTCCACCATACCCCTAGGGAAGATGGGAAAGCTTGGGACCTAGAGAGGTGGGAACAAAGAGAAGCAAGGAGGACTCCTCATAACTCACCTGTGCCTAGACGTAGGACTCGTAGTGGGGGTGAGAGGGATGTGAACGGACCTAGGAGTGAGGTACTGAGAGCTGAGATAAAAGCAAAACGGCTCGATGTAACCAGTTTAAAATCAGATTTGGATGAAATAATAGACGGCACATTGCCAATGGAAAGGATCGATCTGTATGAACAGGATGAAATACTGTTTATGTCTAAGGATGTTACTCGGAAAGCGAGGTCAGTTCATGAAAAATTATCTGAGTTGGCAAACAGGTATATGATAGACTTATCACGAACTAAAGCTTTACAGGGTAACCATAGGTTAAACTGCACGGATCAGGATCTAGATGAGCGTAGGACGATTGGGCTGAAAATACACATAAAGGAACTGATCTTGAGTATCAGATTGTGGAGGAATTTGGATAAATGGGAAGAAAGATGGTCCAAGAGGGGATCCGTCAGAAGGAGTACACTTGCGGGGTCCCCGGAGGGAGGGCTAATGCGAATGGAAGCTTTCCCTTTGCGAGAAATCGCGAACGGAAACTACGTGCATGTGCCCTGGAGTAGGGGGGATCTAGCGGCATTTACCAATTCTTTCCCAAAGCTAAGGGAGAATCCCGTCGAATGGTACAAACAGGTAGAGAGGTTCGTGAAGATCTCTAAGGTGCTGTGGGTCGACTTGAACACCCTGTTTGATATTGTAGTACCCGGAGATTTATGGACGGCATGTAAGCTCAGTGTCGAATGGCCCATTTGTGAACCAGATAGAGATGCCCTGACGAATGGACCATCAGAGAAAGTCATGGAAAAGTACGAGAGGGTAATGGCATGGCTGAAAGAGAAGGTGCTGTTGCAGGACATAGACTGGGTTAAGATAGATCGAACCACTCAGGAACCTAAAGAGACCGTTCACGAGTACTATGAGAGATTGCTGAAAGCATTCAAACAGTACAGTGGATTGGACGTGATGGACCCCAAAGACATAGGACAGTTTGTGTCGAAGTTCGTCCTGGGATTGAGAGCAGACATAAGCCTAATGATTCAACAGCATTTGATCTGTTGGCAAAACAAACCTTTAGATGAGATCCTGAGGTATGCGAGGTACTGTAGCGATGAAATAGATTCGAAAGCAAAGAAACTTAAGGAGAAGCTGATGTTGGTGCAGATGCAGTCAGCTGGAAAGGGCGGACAGCGGCAGCAGGGAACAGGAACCCTAGGGAAGAAACAGCTTAATCAAAGCAGAGATGAGGAGGAAAAACCGAGACCTAGGGTAGATATCGCGACACTGAAAAAGACAACGAGGTGCCATCAGTGTAACGAGGTGGGACATTGGAGACGCGAGTGTCCCTATAATGTCGAGACGGGGGAATTAGAACAGGAGGAGGATGAGGTTCAGAACAGCCTGGTAAAAGGAACAGCGGCCCCGAAGGGAAAGTTTATCAAAGGGGGGACTCAGACTCCTCGACCTCAGTTCCCTCAACCGCCTCGCATTGCAAATGGAGGGAAAACCTATAGACAACTACCACTGTTCGTAGGAGGAGAAGAATGCTACTACGTTGATCCCCTTACAGGACAGCGAGTGAATAGGGAAGAAGACTGTACCCTAGGGGCAGCCCTGGAGGTAGACCAGAGGGGACCATACGTGGAGGCTGAGGTGGCTGGATGTCCTACGACCTTTTTGGTGGATACGGGGGCCACTCGATCCACTTTGAGATCGGCGATAGTCCCAGGTCTGCCAATGTCGGGAGAAACGATCCAGGTGGTAGGAGTCGCAAATAGGAGAATGACGAATCCTCTGACAGAACCAGTGTCGGTGAAGATAGGGAAATACAGTGATGAACACCAGTTTGTGATTTGTGATTCAAGCCCTGTGTGTCTGCTAGGAAGAGATCTGTTGTGTAAACTAAACTGCACCATATATTGCACACCTGAAGGAGTAGAAGTGCAGACTAACGACGATGATGCCGATTTTAAGGTTGTAAATTCACAGGGATGTGTGGAACTATACCCTACCCTAACGGTGGAGGAGCTTCCACAGGACTTGAAGGAGACAGTGTCAGCTGAGGTGTGGGATTTTACTGGAGAAGAAATAGGACTGATTAAAGGGGTAGAACCGGTAAAGATCATGGTAAAACCCAATGCCGACTATCCAAGAACACCACAATATAAGTTGACACCGGAGACGATTGCAGGAATAAAGCCTGTGATCGAATCCATGATTAAACAGGGAATACTGAAGGAGATCGTGGGAAGTCCATGTAACTCCCCGATTATGGGTTTGCAGAAGCCTAGTGGGAAATACAGAATAGTGCAGGATCTTCGAAAGATTAATAATATTGTTGTCTCATGTTGTCCAGTGGTACCGAATCCATCAGTGATATTGTTTCAGATACCGTTCCAAGCTGAATGGTTCACAGTGATAGATTTGTGCCAGGCTTTCTTTTCAATCCCTCTAGATGAGGAAAGCCAATATTTGTTCGTTTTTAAGCTGGAAAATCGCGTTTTAACATGGTGTCGTATTCCCCAGGGGTATACAGAAAGCCCATCGATTTTTAACCAGCTGCTGAAGAAAAATCTTGAAAGTCTAGTACTGCCCATGAATTCAGTTCTGGTCCAGTACATAGACGACCTACTTGTGGCGTCAGAAACTGAGGAAGCTTGCAAAGTAGACACCATCACCTTACTAAATCACTTGGCCGAGAACGGACACAAGGTGTCTCCAAGTAAATTGCAGTATTGTCTGACAGAAGTACAATACTTGGGCCACAGGATTGAAAAGGGAAAACGGAAGGTGTCTCCAGACAGAATAGAGGCGATCATGAAAATGAGTGCGCCCAAAACACAAAGAGAAGTCAGGATGTTTCTAGGCATGGTTGGTTATTGTCGGCAGTGGATAGCCAACTTTTCACTAAAGGCAAAACCTTTACAAAAACTGACGCACAAGGGGGTGAGTGATCCGGTACCATGGGACAAGGATTGTTTGATGGCGTTTTTACAGCTGAGGGAGGACTTGTGTCGTGCCCCGGCTTTGGGAATGCCTGATTACGAGAAACCATTTTTGCTTTACTGCTGTGAAAGGGAAGGTTGTGCTTTGTCAGTTTTGGCCCAGATACACGGAAATGCCCGTAGACCCGTTGCATACTTTTCGGCTACCTTAGATCCAGTAGCCGCAGCGTTGCCCGGATGTCTCAAATCCGTTGCTGCAACGGGTGTCAGCATTGAAAGGTGTGAAAATGTGGTTATGGGACATCAGTTAGTGGTGTACGTACCGCATTCTGTGGAATTGTTAATGACTAGGACTAAGACTCAGCATCTGACGAATAGCAGGCTCACACGCTATGAACAAGTCATATTGGCTGCTGAGAATGTGACCCTAAAAAGATGCTCTGTCTTGAATCCTGCTACTTTGATGCCACTTCCTAATGAGATTGATGATGAAATTTGTACAGATCATGACTGCCTTGATGTGACTGAACTATGCACCAAACCAAGACCAGATATCGTAGATGAGCCATTGACTGACCCTGATGAAATATTCTTTGTTGATGGTTCATGCGTAAGAGACGATATCGGTCAGCTGAGAGCAGCATATGCAGTTTGTACCATTACCGGAGTAGTGGAAGCCGCCTGCCTGGAAGGAGTACACTCCGCTCAGGTAGCTGAAATCATTGCTTTGACCCGTGCCTGTTTGGCAGGCAACAAAATTCGAGTCACCATATACACCGATAGCCAGTATGGTTTCGGGGTAGTTCACGACTATGGGCAGTTGTGGTCTCAAAGAGGTTACATGACCTCCTCGGGTTCTCCCATTAGGAATGGAGAATTCGTGAGATTATTGTTAGAGGCATTGCAAGGTCCAGCAGCTATAGCGGTTGTTAAATGTGCCGCACACACAAAGAATACAGATTTTGTGTCGCAAGGTAACCGATATGCAGATGAAGTCGCACGTTACTGTGCGGAACAGGGGTATTCTCTCACAGAGGTGGAAGTGGGGGGAATACAGGAAAGAACTGATTTGACTATGTTGCTAGATACTGTAGACACGTGGGATGAATTGAAGTGCGTCCAGGAGAATGCACCTGATTTTGAGAAAAAGGCATGGGAAACAGCTGGTTGTACCAAAAGTGAGATGGATTTTTGGATCTCTGCAGATGGGAGAGCAGTTTTACCAAACGAACTTGTTAGTCCAATGGCAAGGAGATTGCATGGACCAGCACACATAGGTAGAGATGCCATGGTGAGAGTATTCAGACAAACGTGGTACAATCCGAAGTTTAGAGTAGCGGCAGAAGCAGTATGTCAGCGTTGTGTGATCTGTCAGCAGCTAAACGTAGGAAAGAGAACACCAGTCACATTGAGTCACATAGGGAGGTCTGGGGGGCCTTTCAATAGAATGCAGCTGGATTTTATTGAAATGCCCAAGTGCAATCGACTCAGATATGTCTTAGTGATTGTCTGTATATTTTCCAGATGGGTTGAAGCTTACCCTACACGTAGGTGCGATACACTTACAGTAGCAAAATTGTTGCTTAGAGAGCTGATACCGAGGTTTGGGGTGCCAGCCTCTTTGGAATCGGACAGAGGAACACATTTCAACAGTGAAATAGTGAAGATGCTATGTTCAGCCTTAAGTATTGACCAGAAGCTCCACTGTAGTTATCGACCAGAAGCTTCGGGGATTGTAGAGCAAATCAACAGCACCATAAAATCCAGACTTGCCAAAGTTTGTTCATCGACGTCCTTGAGCTGGCCTGATGCACTTCCATTGGTTCTTATGAGCATACGTAGCACGTCAGATAGAAGAACAGGTCTCTCTCCACACGAGGTGCTAATGGGGAGAGCTATGAGACTGCCATCGGTTCCGACTGCAGCACTATTGAACATCACGGACGATTTGATCCTGGACTATTGCAAGGGACTATCTGACGCCATTCATTCTGTGTCCCTCCAGGTGCAGGCTGCAGAGGTTCCATCAGCTCAAGACTTGTGCCATGACCTGTGTCCAGGGGACTGGGTCCTGGTGAAGAAGCATGTCAGGAAGAACTGTCTAGACGTGCGCTGGCGTGGACCATTCCAAGTCATTCTAGTTACGAACACTGCTGTAAAGTGTGGAGGCTTGCCCAGCTGGATACACGCCTCACACACCCGAAGAGTTCCAGCACCTCTGGAAGAAACAGCTCCTCTCTCGGATGAAAATCCAGCGGAAAGCGGAGAAGCCACAGAGAGGGAAAGTCAAGCTGTAGAGGTGATCGAAGAGGCTGAGCCTGTGTCGGAACAGGCTGATGACGGTCAGGACACCAGTGAGACCGAAGTTGCCTCAGAAGAGGAAAGTAGCTGGGAGGTTGGGTCAGACACCGAACAAGCTGTAAGTGGTCAAGATACGAGTCCAAGAACAAGGAGCAGGAGGACAAGGAATGGAGAAGCTAGTTGGCCGGAAAGAAGGAGAAGGTCAAGCTTGAGAGCAAATCCAGAGAGAACCCTTGTCCCGATCTCTGAAGATTCAGATCTAGACGAAGGAGCTACGGACTCAGGCTCTGAGAGTCCGAGAAGATCAAGGAGGGTACGTGTGCCCTGCAGAAGATACGCCACCCCTGAGTGGACCTATCTAGCAGCAGATGTCCTGGGGACAGAGATATGGGAGAGTGAGAGAGGTGCAGGTGACCAATCTCGATCCAATTGTGACGGTGGAGATATGGATGTTGACGCCTGGAATCGAGACTGAGGGGTTACTGACCTTCACACTCCCCATTCCCCTTTACCTAAATCGGATCAAAGGCCTAATGTTGAATCGATTAGAGTTTCCAACTTTGGGTCATCCAATACCAGCACAGGAAGAAAAAAAATCATTCGTTTAGAACTGTTGGAATATGCCATTAGAGCTGCAGGTACTAGAATCATTGTAGATGCATAAAGACTTTTGTGATTAAGCTATAAGGAAGAAGATAACCTAGCGCCGAGTGGAAAGAAGAATAAAATTAGGGATTACATTTAGAGGACGGAGAAGGGTTAGGGTTGTCTGTGGCTGAAGTAAAAAGACATTGTTGTGAAAAAGAGACTTTTGTTGGTTAAGAGTGCTTCACAGACTGAGAAATCAAATAAAGCAAATAAAGACCTGAAAGAGAAAACTTTTCCTCGAAAAAGAAAGGAGCCACGTTGTTTGATAACATGGAGACTGGCAACCCAAACCGAAAGGTCAGATGCATAATAGGTACACTAATAGCAGTAGTAATTTCTCTTATCATTACAGTAGTTACCATATCATACATAGTAGGAAATGCAAGTGTAAAGGAGACAACAGATGTAAAGCCTGTAACGACTTTGAAACCTGCTCTTGTTGGGAAGAAGGAGGAGAGCAATGAAATCCATGAAAAGGCGTTACTGGCAGATGAAGCTCGTAGGTTACACGTAGACGAGTCGCAGGGAAATTTTAGATCAAACGCATATGCAAAGTTGTTGTATGAGTACATTGATGCCATGGAGGCCAAGGATTGTTATGTTTGCATGCAATTGCCAGCTTCTGTAGATGAAGGCATCAGATATCATCACCTCCCACTGACATATGGGATAACATGTAGTTTGTTGCTCAGTATATTTTATGGCCGAGAAGGGTTTGAGTACTACTTTTCAAATTATGATTCGGTACTGCCTGAAGTCCCGAATTATAAACAAATGAATAAGTGGGACTATCACAAAAAGGAAGATAGACTAGCAAAGTTCTTTCTTCCTTGGGATACACTAGATACCTCATATGCACGCCGAAATAATCTAACTTGCAAAGTGTCAGAGATTGAGAAGAAGTTTATTGGACAAGTAGATGACAGGTACAGGAGGCAGAAGATTCTAAAAATGTCAGGACAATGGAAAACAGATTGGACCGAAGAGGAAAAGGCACACAAAAAGAAGGGTAGTAATGGTCCAATAGCTTTGGATAGAACGCAGAAAGGAAAGTTATGTTTAACTCGAAGCAAGACATATTATGAGAGTGTATTTGTAGGTGAAGTTAGTTGTGAACATGCTTTTCGGTTGGAATATTACACGAAAGATTTCATGAAAGGGATGCAAGCGATTCCTAATGTATATTTTGTATGTGGAAGAAATGCCTATGTAAAGTTGCCTGACAATTGGTATGGTTCATGTTATTTGGCAATTGTCTTCCCCAAAATATATCATGCAAAGGATTTAGAGGTAATAGAGGGAAAGGCTTCGACAAGAGGGAAAAGGGAAGTAGGAGATGTTGAGGTAGTTGGAGACGTATTCGGAGCAATGTTTCCTCTTTTAGGTTTGATACTTAATGATGTTAAGATCAGGAGACTAGCTACAGTTGTGGATAGATTGTCTGCAAGTACTGCAAGGTCATTGATGCTAGTAGAAGGAGAGATGCAGTCGATTAGGGCAATGGTTCTTCAGAACCGTCTTGCTTTAGATGTTCTGCTAGCAAAAGAGGGCGGAGTCTGCAAGGCTTTGAAGGTCCAAGAATGTTGTACTTACATTCCAGACAATTCAAAACCACTTAAGAAGGTTATACGGAACATTACTGAGATACATCGAGAAATCGAAGATTTGACAAAAGTAAATGTGTGGGAAAAAGTAGGTCATGGAATGGGAAAAGTTGGAGGTTGGTTTGCCAACCTTGGTAAAAGTGTTGTTTGGTACATTTTGAAACCTGTCTTAATAATTTTGATTTGCATAATCACATTGTGGGGTTTAGTGAGATTGTACAAATGGTATAGGTCAAACCGGTTACAAAGGTCCATGAGAGAGCAAGAAAGAAGATTAGCTGCTTTGCAAGATCAGCAGTATAGAAGTTTGAGAGCTCTCGAGACGATAAAAAGAGGGAGCCTTGTAACTAGTTCTGTGTAAAGCGACATTCAAATTGAGGTGTTAGTGATGACCCCTAGAGGTCATCAAAGGGGGAACTGAGAGAGTGCAATTTGAATGAAACATATGTCCGTACCATATTTACAAGACTATAGCATAAAGTTAGAACTTGTAGCGTAAGGTTAGCACATGTAACTTTAGTAATAGGAATGTATCTGTATTTACTCCAGAATGTGCATTAGAATTAGAAAGGCCCGTACATAGGTTGGGCTAATATAGAAATGTGAAAATGCTTAAGAACAGTAGAACGTGCTAAACAGAGTTCATGTATGTATGCAATAATTAAACGGAGAAAGAGATGAAATGTAAATTGAAGGAATGTGCAGACTATATAGCACTGTGTAAGAACGAGAGTATAACATTGTATTTTATGTAACATAGATTCGATTATAATCAATGATTTGCTAATTCGATTATATATATATGTGTGTTAAAAGTCATACCGTGTAGAAGAGTTTGTAGGAATTTTAGAATGGTGTGATCATATGCTATTTTAACCTAACGGACCAAGGGTTCGCAAGAGTGTAGTCCACTGCATATAATTTAGTGGTCACACAGGGATAGGGGGATAGCTTTGATCTGTACGTGCGAGCCAAGAGTCAAAGGTCTTGTTAAATTAAAGTGACAATGCTGGATGAAGTTTATGGCCTAGCGAGATAACGGACATTTGGAATTTGGAGTCCTGTTTCGAAGTGTCTGTTTTCGAGGTGACCAAGGGGGTTATAATCACAACTGCAATGAATAGAGCTCTGTTGAAGTGATAGACTTTGGTCTGAAAGTGTCAACTGGAATGTCATGAGGTTACCAGCACGAAGGAGACGGCGCCATGAGAAGCAAGGTCAACTTAACAGACGACTTGAAGAGACGAAACTATGGAAAAAACCCAGAAGCGGGACTACGTGAAATGTGTACATGGTGGGCGTCTCAAAGGGGCGTTCCATCCATACTGTGATTTTGTATTTAGGGACAGCACCCCGGGGAGAAGGCAGAGCAGAGGCAGAGCAGATGGCCTGAGCAAGAGAGTAGAGAGCAGTAGGCCGAGGACCCTTAGAGAGCGGATGGGTAGGCAGAAAGGGTACTGCTTCTCGACATAGGTTTTCATCAGAGATTAAGAGAGTTTGAACTTCTTTGGAAGTGAAACGGCTGACACCTTTTTAGGTAAAGAACTTGTTGAGTAGGGATGTCATCTAGCATAGAGTAGGGACAGATTTAACTTGTTTCATTTTTTTATGTAAATGACACATCATATTCATTTTGTGTCTATGCTATTCAATTTGCTAATTCTAGAATTGGTTTTGATTGTATTCTTTTGTAGACTGAGATTCTTTAGGGAATTTATGTTCCTTTTAGTTCCTGTATACTTGTTGAATCTTATCTTGAGAGGATTGTATTTGCAGATAACTTTGGGATTATATTAAACTTTTCAAACTTTACCAGTCGTAAGTGGTTCTTCAGAGTTGCGTCAGTCTATGGGGTTGATTTAACTTATGTGGGTTTGCCTTTTACTCAATGACAGTCAATAATCGATCCAAAAAGGAAGAATGAGATAGGTATCTAGGTGATCAGATAAGATATCAAAATCTCATTCCCCGCAATGGAAAACGTATAAATAAAATAAAAAAAATTGTTTGGTAACTTGATTTTAATAGTTGAAATGATTATTTCATGAACATTCGCAGCATGTTTGTCTTGAGTAATCTTCATATGGGGTCATTCTGTTTGTAATGTTTACTGACACCGGAATATTGATTATTTTGGAATGTAGTATTTAGGGTGTCCCGTACATCTAATGTTGCCATATTTTGTTTCCGATGCATTTGTCCGGGTGTGGGGTGCTGTTTTCTTCTGCACCTCGGCAGGGGTGGGGCGGGTGGTCTTTTGTCGTTTCATAGGGTTGTGAGGGAGAGGTTTCCTTTCATTTTTCCATGTGGTGTCGAGCACGGGTGGTGTTCTATTGTTTCCATGGTGGTCGTACTTGTTCTTTGCCATGGGGTGGCAACAGTGGGTGGCGCTGGTTTGGTATTCCACGTAGCGTGGATGGTACAAGATGACGTGTTGCTGTTGTGTAAAGTGGTAATGGCAGAGTCGTCCTTTTGTCCGCTGGTGGTGGAGAGAGAGACAGAGAGTTGTTTTGCGTGGATGGTGATACAAAAGAGGGCTGGTTTCGATCCCAGTGGTGTTTGGAGAGTTGTCTTTTATCCCCGTCTACATTAACCCTTTCAGGTGCCCACCAGGGCTACCATATCTACATCTTTCTGTTACTCTGGGGACACCTCAGCCTGGGGTCATCAGTCATCCAAGAACTCTGTGTGGGCCTGCTCGGCTGCTACCAGCTTCTGTGTGATCTGTGTGTGTTCCCCAGCCCACCACACTACTGACTGCTGCAGCTTAAGACAGGATAAGAGCTCCACTCTGGCCACTCGTGCACACCATCGAAGGGCGTGGCACACAGGTCTCACTGCACCCAAGCACTCCCAGTGTCTCGCGAGAGCTGTGAAATGCTGTGACCCCTATCATACTCAGGCCAAAGCAAGGCCTCACAGCACGCACTCTGCATACACCAACCCAAAGCGCATAAGTAAGCTTGGCTGCTGTTAGTAAAACTACAAACCAGTGTTATGTTATGTTATGTTATGTTACAGTCTTTTGTATTGCGCACAGCTGCCCCAGCTAAGGGGCGTCCTGGTGCATGGCAAGTAAAAAGCAACACCTACAGGGAACATAACAGAAAGAAAGACAGAGGCGAATTTATTAAAACAGAAAAGTTTTTACAGCTTTGCGAAAGGCTAAAAGGTCATCTAGCAACCGTATCTCTACTGGACGAGAGTTCCAGAGCTCGACCGCTCTGACCCGGAAGGATCGGCCACCGACCCACCTCCAAACCTTGCTTTGCAAGCAGCATCAGTCTCTAGAGGACAGCAGGGCTGACCTCCTGAACTACAAGCAGTGTTTAGGTAGTGTGCATGTCAGACACAGGTGCCATTGGGCAATGCTGGGAGCTTTGCCATTTATCACACAATACAGTGTTTGTTCCAAACAAGTATCGCATATTAAACCGACCTAAATTAGCAGGTGTGAGACACCCAATGCAGGCAGCAGAAGAGAACGTTCACGAGTGCCAGGTGGAGGCATAGAAACATGACTCCACTCCAGAAAGGAACCATGCTGTAAGAAAATCAAGCCTTCTTCCTCCTCTCTTTCTGACTCTGAGCCCTTTACCACTGCTGACCAGAGCTGAAGTGCTTGTGCTTCTCTCCTGAACATGTATCATTGTTGTATAGCTGATAGGCATCTTTAGTTTACTTATACGCCCCTTGTAAAGCGGTATACCATGTAACTAGGTCTGTAAGTTAAATACTACTAGGGGGCTTGCAAAAAGAACAAATGATGGACAGAATGCTGAGCAAATCCAATATTAACCCCCAACCACAGAGCTGGGAAAAAACATTGTTCCAGTTTGGACCAAGCCATATGCAAATCAATCTTGACCCAGCTCCTCATGGGAACAGTCCAGCCCGAACTGCCAGGCCAGGTCCTCCCTGGACCAAAAAATAAGCAACCAGATGAGCAAAAAAACTATGGATTTAACCCAGATCTGTGACTGGAGGTGAATGCTTTCATTGTTCAGCAGTCCGTCTTTCATCTGCTCTTTTTACGGGTGAGCCTGGAGGCCTGATTATGGCACCCACCGAAGTGCCTTCCAAACCTTGCTCAGACCTGCCACTGCAGTGCCTATGTGTGGACTTTACTTTCACTACCACTTAGCATTTAAAACTGCTTGTCAGCCTTAAAACCCCCTTTTAGTACATATAAGTCACCCCTAAGGTAGGCCCTAAGTGCCCCTAAGGGCAGAGTGCTATGTACGTGAAAGATAGAACATGTACAAAAATGTTTTACATGTCCTGGTCGTGACAAAACCAAAATTCATTTTTCACTTCTGTGAAGCCTGCTTCTCTCCTATGTGACCATTGCGAATTGCTTAATACACTTTAAAGCTGTATTCCTGATTGCTGAGGAGTAGCTGCTTTATGTTCAATAGCATTGAATTGGTAATGACAAATCCTCTTTACTGGTGAGGTTGGATTTAGAATTACTATTTTAGGAGCGCCATTTTTAGAAAGTGGGCATTTCTCAGCTCTTAACTCTTTGTGTGCCCTCCAGCCTGCCTCCAATTCACTTCTGGGTTTGGGTGGCTAATCCACTTTGTGCATTCCCTCTAGAAAGCCACAAACGCAGGACACTCAACTGCAAACTGATTGGTCTTACTAGGCAGAGGGAAAGGGAGGGACTGACACATACACTTCAATAGGCAGTGTCCTGCCCTCACACAAAGCACTGATCAACCTCCCTGGGTTAGCCTGGCATACAGGACTGGGCTGAAAGGGGGCCTGTGCACTTAAAAGACTTTCCTTTAAAGTCACCTCCACTTTAAAGGCAACTTAGGGTATAAATACTGGGCTCCGACCCCTTCTAATGAGACATGATTTTTGACCTGTAACCAGACATCGCTGGCTCTACATCTGCACATTTCCAAAAGGAACAACTGTGCTGCCAGGAAGGACTGCCACTTTGCTAACTACTCTGCTACGTTGGCCTGCTGCTTGCTCATTGCTGTGCTGTAGGAGGAACTACCACTTTGCAACCTTCCTTGTGTTACTGGCCTGCTTACTGCGCCTACTGCTGCGCTTTACTTCAAGTGTTCTCTGAGGGCTTGTTGGTTTGCCCCCTGTTTTGTAGCCTCAAGCCCAACAAGGACTCCTTTGTACCACAACTACCTTAGGACTCTGAGCCCGGCAGTTCTAAGTAACACAGATCAGCGCTTCACTCTTCCACTGGAAGGGTTCTGGTGCGGGGGACCCAGCATGCGTCCTGTCAGTGACTTGGTGCCCTCTACATTGAGATCCGGAGCTCTGTTCTGTCCAGTATTGAGTGACTTTGCTTTGCAGCCAGATCCAGCTTTCTAGCATCACCTCAGATGCAGCAGTGCCAAGGGAAGCCCCGTGAGCGCGGTCACAACTGGTGCCTGTGACAACCAGAGCTTTGTGTCCTCCAGTGCCAGCTGCACCTTGGCGCGGAGCTGTTACTGCGCGCCTGCAGTGACCATTCCCCTTTGGCAATGGACTACAACGTATGCTGCCAGCACTGACACGAGAAATCCAGCACCTCCCCGCCTTGACACAGGAGAGCCCCTGTGATGCATGCCCCCGGCAGGCTGAGGAACGCACTGTAAACCCGAACCTGAGCCATGTCGTCCCATTAGCTGGCCTGCGTGGCCGGTCTCCGGAGACCGGAGGGGCACTGAGTGGTGCAGAGCCGGTGCAAGCATTCTTTTAACACCTTCGCTGCGGCGGCTATTACGCCGCAGCGCTAACGGTCGCAGGGGGGCGCGAGGCTCACCTGCGCGGGTGACAGAACCGTTCCGTCACGGCTCGCAGGTGAGCTGTGCTTGTGATGGAACGGTTCCGTCACGGCCCTGCCCGCTTAATGAAACGCGCCGCGCAGGCGCAAAAATAGCGCCGCGCAGGCGCGGCGAGCGGGCCGTGACGGAACCGTTCCGTCATGAGCACAGCCCACCCGAGGGGCGTGACGGAACGGTTCCGTCAATAGCGTCGAAAGAGTTAAGCACTGTACTCAGCTGATCGGTAGGGCTGTTAAGAAGATTCTGAACATGATGGGCACTTTATGCCCTTAATGGGATATTTTACAAACTGCCTAACTTGAAAGAGTACTTCTCCGATTTTGATCGCTTTACCTTTGTTTTGTTCAGGACATCAAGGAGTATCCTTATGTATATGTAAGTGAATATCTTGAAAAGTATATACTGTATTTTAAATGTTTTGGTCCTCATGTGCTTATAATATCTATTTTTGTAAACCTGTGTGGAGTCTTTTTGTGGTGTATTCATTGTGTATTGTGTGTGTGTGTTGCACAAATACTTTGCACATTGCCTCTGCTAATGAGTCTGCCTCCTCTGTGCCAAGCTTCCAGAGGGTGAGCACAGGTTATCTTTGTTGTGTACCTAGCTTATCCTGACTAGAGCGGTGGGTTCTGCCTGGCTTAGGTGCATAACTTAGGCAACTATAAACCCCACTTCTCACAAGCACTCAAGAACAACAGGCAACAGGGCAAAGTAGGAAGTAATCCAACTACTCATCGCCTTCAACTCAATGCTGACATTGGTTCTGGTATGAATCTAGAGCTATTGGTGTTCAGGGTGTCCAATTTCAGGACTTGTTTACCTGTAGGCACTCACCAAAGGTATGGAACACACTTATCTAGTCAACCTCTCACAAAGCCGGTTCCAGCCTGTGTTATTACAATATCCATATGCCGAATGCAGCCAAAGAAATGTTTCTAGCCAGCAGAAGCCGCGGCCATGCCAACACCACAGGCAGTAAGCAAAGGGTCAATCCCTACCACTGGCTCAAGAAGGACGCAGTGAGACACATATGCCAAAGGCTTGGGTTTGATGATAATACAGAGACATGAACAGAATGCACAGATGTCAACTCACACACGGGCACTGGCAGGCAATTTCCACAGGTCTCATCACAGGCAGAAGTTCAGAACCAGAAAAATACTTCTGACAACTTCACACGGGGCAGTTGTGCACATTCTTCCTCAAAGCAGAGATATTGGGAACACCATGGGATCGAACCAAGTGAAACTCCAATGGTATGAAGAGGATCTTTCATGACGGGAAGATCTCTGATGTTAGGAGACAAGGATGGGATCTGTGATGGAGGGTCAGGGGAGAGGATCTCAGGTGGTAGGGGAGATGGTGAGGATCTCTGATGGTAGGAGAGGAGCAGAGGATCTCTGGTGGTAGGAGAGGAGGAGAGGATCTCTGATGGAAGGAGAGACGATGTCTGATGGTAGGAGAGGAGGGAAGGATTACTGTTGGTATGTGAAGAGGAAAGGATTTCTGATGGTAGGAGAAGAAGAGAGGATCTCTGATGTAGGAGCGGAGGTGAGGACCTTGTGGTGTCTTGCTGATATCATCTGAAATCTAGAACATTTACTGTGTTCCAGATGCCACAGCAGACGGTTTTGCCCCGGCTTGTTAGATGATGCTGACCTGTTTCTCTCCTTGATAAATAAACCAACTTACCTTCATTCTTGAGTGCTGTCATCTTTTGGCGTGAACAACATTATACTGGCGACAACTGGAAAATGAACCATCAAGCCTGGAGCTCTGTGGTGAGCAGCTCGTGAGTCCGTCCACTGTCAGAAGCCACTGAGCATCTCCTGGACCTGTCTACTGAAGACTCTGTTGGTGATTATTCTCATTTCTGAAAATTGCATCAAAATAGAAGATTGCAGTGAGATTTTATTTATTTGCACTTTGCCGTTTTGCACTACTTCTCGTGCACAGACCGTGCCTCATGCTCCTCTTGAAGTCTACATGTGCTGTCCCTCGCACATTGATCGTGAATGCGCTATTACCTGCGGGTGCCATGGAACTGTTGCCAAGGAAGTCTTTGTTCTGTCGAACGAGCATGTGCCTCGGAAGTCTTTCTTCTGTTGAACGCGCATGAGCACATGTGATAGTAAAGACTAGAGCGCTGACTTCTTCTTGATGTGGACTCTGTTTGCTATTGTGAACCAGCGTGAAGACTAGAGCGCTGACTTCTTCTTGATGTGGATCCTGTTTGCTATTGTGGATAAGCGTTTTGTTTATCTACATTTCGGTGACATGCACACCAAAGATACTTTGTATCATTTTAAGCCAGCATGTTGCCATCTCTATACCTCTGTGACACCCACCCCTGTAATAGCTAAAATGCCATATTAAACACTCTCAACTAGTGTTGTGCTATTCTTATATTTTGGATTCACGCATACCAACAATTTCTTCATCGTCACAAGTCAAGAAGTTACTACTCATTAATTTTCATTAAAGGCACGTTCTGTTTCATAGTTTCATATTCGTATTTCAGTGTTACGGCTGCACTCACAACAACAATTCTTCCAATTAACATTTTTTCCATTTTTATTATTAGGCATCTTTACTATGGAGGGTAATAATGCACCTGCTCCATTTTTATCCTCTCCTGTTGAACCCATTCTAGAGTGGAAACAATGGAAAGAAGGTTTAGAGGCACACCTTGAAGCCATTGGTGGTGATTATTATACGGACAAGAGGAAACTTGCTATCTTAAAACATTGTCTAGGTGCAGAAGGCAGGCATATTTTAAGTCACTTACCTCCTATTACTTCAAATTGCACATTGTCATCAGATGACGATATTGATGTATTTGATGAGGCTATTAAACAACTAGACAAACTGTACGTAAAAAAAGTCAACAAGGTTTTTGCACCTCACAACTTTCTCAGTAGAGGCCAATTATTAAATGACTCCATAGACGTTTCTGTCAATGATCTGAGAATCTTGGCATCTAAATGCAATTATTCTATGTTTCATGACCAGATGGTACGTGAGGAACTAGTACACAAAGTTGCTGATGTCAAGCTATAAGAAAAATTATTATCTGCTGAAGATTTGACACTAAACAAAGCCATAGATATAGCCCATCCCTTTGAGGATATGAAACTTGGCTTGAAGGAACTTGCTGAACAGAAAGTCTCTGAGGTTCATTTAGTCAAAAAGTCTAATGTTGATGAGGGCACTTCTAGCAAATCCAAGACTAAAACTCATTTCAACCAAAAAAGAAAATACTATGTATGTTTCAAATGTGGCATTCCCGTTCATTGGAGAATGACAAAAGGTGTCCTGCCATTGGTCAAGTATGCAGATATTGTAAATTAAAAGGGCATTATACTAGGATGTGTAGGAACAAGAACAAATCCAAGAATAGAAATATTGATTATAAGAACCAAAATGCTGAGCAAGTGAAAAAAGTCTCGAAGATGAGGAAGTTCTTCTAGCTGTTTATGAAGTTAATAGTAATGCAAAAGATGCTCCTTTTTGCACTGTTGTGATTGGTGATAAGGATGTAAGAGTCATGGCAGACTCTGGTGCTAGACATACTCTTATTGGGGATGAATGGTTAAAGGAATTAGCTAATGTATGTTTATCTCCTCCAGACATCAAACGTGTAGGTTACAGGAGAAAACCCATAGATGTATTAGGATTTTTCACAACCACTCTTAGTTTTAAAGGGAAGTCCGTTTCTTCCAAAGTATATGTTGCAAGGGAGGGTTCATACCTTTTAGGTTGACCTCAGCAAAGAGACCTTATGATCACTCTAGACCCCAACCATCCTGATCAAGTTCTTGGGTACTCAGATTTAATTCTCCATGTAGGGATTGATCCTGCATCCAAGTGGGGAAAAACAGTTTCCCAGTGTATTCTCCTCTTCTCAGTTAGGTCTTCTTAAATATTTTGCCCACAAAATAATTTTTAAACATGATGCCGTACCCAGAGTTCATAATGTTAGAAATGTTCCATTACATTTAATGGAAGCTATT
Organism: Lissotriton vulgaris; assembly: GCF_964263255.1. Lineage (NCBI taxonomy): Eukaryota > Metazoa > Chordata > Amphibia > Caudata > Salamandridae > Lissotriton > Lissotriton vulgaris. The sequence continues at coordinate 1,123,536,969 of NC_141698.1, forward strand.
AAGAAAAAATTAGAGAGATGTACGTAATCTTGAAATTATTGAGGAGCTTGAATCCTCAGAGTGGTTGTCACCCGTAGTTGACACACACAAACCTAATGGCCAAGTCAGATTGTGTGTAGACTTAAGAGATCTCAACAACAGTGTATGGGTGAACAGACATTCTCTGCCAAATATTAGTGAAATGTTTGCTAAACTCAAATGAGCCTCAGTATTTTCGACTCTCGATTTGTCTAACGCCTATCATCAGATAGCTCTCCATGAAGATAGCAAACATCTCACCTTATTTATTACATCTGAGGGTGCTTTTAGGTAGAAGAGAATGCCTTTTGGGTTAATATCTGCATCCTCTGTTTCGCAAAGGTTAATGCATAAATTGTTTAATGATATCAAAAATGTATTATACTTTCAAGACGATATTCTGGTTGGTTTTCATGCAAGTCACAAGAACATACCGATACGCTTCATAAAGCTTTGTGTATATAACTGGACAATGGTCTGACTTTAACAAAGGACAAATGTAAGTTTGGTGGAACAAGGTGGTGAAAGTTCCTCAGTGGCTATGGCCTGCTGAAAAGACTGCTGATTCCACTGTTGCGTTGTTCCCAAGCTCTCATGCAATGGAACAAATTGGCAGAAATCATTACATCAACAATCTGGTGATCCAGATAGGTACCATGTGCAAAGGCAATGTCATTGTCCTGTCTGGTGTAAGGATTATCATTTGGGTAAATTAAATCTCTTGCATTTTATTATTAATGATATGTATTTCTTGTATTTGTTCCACTTATTTCATTCTAGATTTTCTTTAGTTTATTTTTCTTATTTTTTTGTTGTTGTTCTATTAATGAAGGGGGATGTGTGGTGTCTTGCTGATATCATCTGGAATCTGGAATTCGTACTGTTTTCCAGATTCCACAGCAGATGGTTTGGCCCAGGCTTGTTAAAAGATGCTGACCGGTTTCTCTCCTTGATTAATAAACCAACTTACCTTCATTCCTGAGTGCGGTCATCCTTTGGAGTGAACAACATTATAGATCTCCATTGTTAGGAGAGGATCTCTGGTGCTATGGGAGGAGGAGAGGATCTTAGATGGTAAGAGAGGAGGAGAGGATCTATGATGGTAGGAGAGAAGGAGAGGATCATTGATGGTAGGAAAAGAGGGGAGGATCTCTGATGGTAAGAGCAGATGGGAGGATCACTGATGGTAGGAGAGGAACTCTGATGGTAGGAGAAGATGTGAGGATCTTGGATGGTAGGAGAGGAAGAGAGGATCGCTTATGTTAAAGGAGGAGAAGAGGATATGTGATGATAGGAGAGGAGGAGAGGATATCTGATGGTAGGAGAGAGGATGAGAGGATCTCTGATCTAGGACTTGGGGAGAGGATCTCTGATGTAGGTGCTGAAGAGAGGATTTCTGATGGTAGGAGAGGAGGAGAGAATCTCTGCTGGTAGGAGAGGAGAAGAGGATCTGTGATCATAGGAGAGTATCTCTGATAGTAGGAAAGGGGGAGAGAATCTCTGATGGTAGGAGAGGAGGACAGGATCTCTGGTAGGAGAGCATCTCTGATGTTAGGAGACAAGGAGAGGATCTCTGATGGTAGGAGTGGAGGAGAGGATCTCTGATAGTAGGAGAGGAGGAGAGGATTTCTGATGGTAGGAGAGGAGGAGAGAATCTCTGATGTTAGGAGAGGAGGACAGAATCTCTGGTAGGAGAGGGTCTCCGATGTTAGGAGAGGAGGAGAGGATCTCTGATGTAGGAGCTGAGGAGAGGATTTCTGATGGTAGAAGAGGAGCAGAGGATCTCCATGGTTAGTAGAGGATCTGTGATGCTAGGGGAGGAGGAGAGGATCTCTGATAGTAGGAGAGGAGGAGAGGATCTCTGATGGTAGGATGGGAGGAGACGATCTCTGATAGTAGGAGAGGAGGAGAGGAGGCGATAATCTCTGATGTTAGGAGAGGAGGACAGGATCTCTGGTAGGAGAGGATCTCTGATGTTAGGAGAGGAGGAGAGGATCTCTGATGCTAGGGGAGGAGGAGAGGATCTCTGATGGTAGGAGCGGAGGAGAGGATCTCTGACTGATGGTAGGAGAGGAAGAGAGGATCTCTGGTAGGAGAGGATTTCTGATGGTAGGAGAGGAGGAGATGATCTCTTGTTAGTAGAGGATCTCTGATGTTAGGGTAGGAGGAGAGGATCTCTGATAAGGGAGGAGTAGAGGATCTCTGTTGTTAGTAGAGGGTCTCTGTTGCTAGGGGAGGAGGAGAGGATCTCTGATGCTAGGAGAGGAGGAGAGGATCTCTGATGGTAGGAGGGGAGGAGAGGATCTCTGATAGTAGGAGAGGAGGAGAGGATCTCTGATGCTAGGAGAGGAGGAGAGGATCTCTGATGGTAGGAGGGGAGGAGAGGATCTCTGATGGTAGGAGGGGAGGAGAGGATCTCTGATGGTAGGAGAGGAGGAGAGGATCTCTGATGCTAGGAGAGGAGGAGAGGATCTCTGATGGTAGGAGAGGAGGAGAGGATCTCTGATAGTAGGAGAGGAGGAGAGGATCTCTGTTGTTAGGAGAGGAGCCGAGGATCTCAATTGTTAGTAGAGGATCTCTGATTCTAGGGGAGAAGGAGAGGCTCTATGATGGTAGGAGAGGAGGAGAGGATCTCTGACTAATGGTAGGAGAGGAGGAGAGGATATCTTGTTAGTAGAGGATCTCTGATGCTAGGGGAGGAGTAGAGTATCTCTGTTAGTAGAGGATCTCTGATAGGGGAGGAGGAGAGGATCTCTGATGTAGGAGAGGAGGAGAGGATCTCTGTTAGTAGAGGATCTCTGAAAGGGGAGGAGGAGAGGATCTCTGTTGTTAGTAGAGGGTCTCCGATGCTAGGGGAGGAATAGAGGATCTCTTATGTAGGAGAGGGGGAGAGGATCTCTGTTGTTAGGAGAGGATCAGAGGATCTCCATTGTTAGTAGAGGATCTCTGATGCTAGGGGAGGAGGAGAGGATCTCTGATGATAGGAGAGGAGGAGAGGATCTCTGATGGTAGGAGAGGAGGAGAGGATCTCTGGTAGGAGAGGATCTCTGATGCTAGGAGAGGAGGAGAGGATCTCTGACTGATGGTAGGAGAGGAAGGGAGGATCTCTGGTAGGAGAGGATCTCTGATATAGGAGAGGAGGAGAGGATCTCTGATGTAGGAGAGGAGGATAGGATCTCTGTTGTTAGTAGAGGAGGAGAGGATCTCTATTAGTAGAGGATCTCTGATAGGGGAGGAGGAGAGGATATCTGTTGTTAGAGAGGAGGAGAGGATCTCTGATGTAGGAAAGAAGGAAAGGATCTCTGATGTAGGAGAGGAGGAGAGGATCTCTGTTGTTAGTAGAGGATCTCTGATGCTAGGGGAGGAGGAGAGGATCTCTGTTGTTAGTAGAGGATCTCTGATGTAGGAGAGGAGGAGAGGATCTCTGATGGTAGGAGGGGAGGAGACGATCTCTGACTGATGGTAGGAGAGAAGGGGCCCAATTCACAGAACTAACTTAAGACAAAATCCTAAACTTACCACTTTTGGTATTCACAGAAGTTAGGATTTTGTCTTAAGTTTGTTTTAAGACAAACTTAAGACAAAATCCTAACTTCTGTGAATACCAAAAGTAGTAAGTTTAGGATTTTGTCCTAAGTTAGTTCTGTGAATCGGGCCCAAAGAGAGGATCTCTGTTGTTAGTAGAGGATCTCTGATGCTAGGGGAGGAGGAGAGGATCTCTGATGGTAGGAGAGGAGGAGAGGATCTCTGGTAAGGGTGGATTAGAGAATATCTCATGGCAGGACAGGAGGGAAGGATTACTGGTGGTAGGAGAAGAAAAGAGGATCTCTGATGGTAGGAGAGGATCTGTGATGGGAGGAGAGGATCTTTGTTGGTAGAGGAGGATCTCTGATGGTTGGAGAGGATCTGTGATGGGAGGAGAGGATCTGTGATGGGAGAAGAGGAGGAGAGGATCTCTGATGGTTGTAGAAAGGATCTCTGATGGTAGGGGAGAATCTCTGATGGGAGGAGAGGATCTTTGTTGGTAGAGGAGGATCTCTGATGGTTGGAGAGGATCTGTGATGGGAGGAGAGGATCTGTGATGGCAGAGGAGGATCTCTGATGGTAGGAGAAGATCTCTGATGGTAGGGGGGAGAAGACGGTCTCTGCGAGAACCTCTCATCGTACGATGATAGGACTGTATTTATGATAGTGAGAGAGGGAGAGCGGACGCACGTGTCAAAAATCTACACCTGAGGGTCATAGTTCATTCTCTGAAGTATCCTGTGTGCACCTAGATGCATGCAAGGATGCTTACTCAGGACAGAATGAGCGGGAAGTTGCATCCTTAGTTTACTGAGAGTTATGGACAGCAGTGCCCAAGAAGGGCAACGCCTCGAGCACGTCATCGCCAGCGTGCTGCCCACATCTACAAGCCTGCAGTCCCAATACATGAAGGATGCTGGCGTCAGAGCGAGTGCCCTCTCTGCGGTGAACAGTACTGCAAGCAGCGCGCCGAAGGTGTTCACCCTACCGTCGCGACCCCCCGGCGTTAGCACCGCAACGGGAGTGGGGTCCCTCGTGGTCCTCTTCTGTCTGCAGCTCGGCAGACAAAGGGTCACAATTAAGGCTGGAACACAGCGTCAATGGAAGGAGGAAGAGGTCTGGGTGAATAGACCAGGAAGGAAAGAAGAAATATCGGAAGAAAGGGTGGGGAAAAGGTAGTATGGATGAATATGGTGATGGATGGATGAATTTGTGTGTGGATGAAAGGATGAGTGAATGATAAGTGGGTGGACAAGTGAAAGGATGGGGACAAAGGGATGGATGAGTGAGTGAGTGAGAGAATGGATAGGTGGGTGGACAGGTGAAAGGATGGCCACAAAGGGATGGATGAGTGAGTGAGTGAGAGAGAGAATGGATAGGTGGATGGACAGGTGAAAGGATGGGCACAAAGGGATGGATGAGTGAGTGAGTGAGTGAGTGAGTGAGTGAGTGAGCGAGTGAGTGAGTGAGTGAGTGAGTGAGTGAGTGAGTGAGTGAGTGAGTGAGTGAGTGAGTGAGTGGGTGGGTGAGCGAGCGAATGGATAAGTGGGTGGACAGGTGAAAGGTTAGCAGAGTAAAGGGAGGGATGGATGAGTGAATGGATAGGTGGACGCACAGGTGAAAGGATGTCAGAGAAAAGAGATGGACGAATTAGTGAGTGAGTGATTGGATGGCAAAGTGGATGGATAGCAAGATGAATGGTAGAGTGGATGGATGGCTGGATGCAGAGTGGATGGGTGGCAGAGTGAATGGATAGAAGGTAAAGTGAATGATGAATGGGTGAATGGGTAAATGGATGAGTGAACAGATAGATGGCTGGATATCAGAGTAGATGGATTGAATGGCAGAGCGAATTGATATATGTGTTAATGAATGAATGGCACAGTGGATGTGTGAAGGATGGAGTGATGGATGGAGGATGGGTGGATGGGTGGCAGGATAGAGATGAGTGGATGGCAGAGTGGATGGATAGCAAGATGAATGGTAGAGTGGATGGATGGCTGGATGCAGTGGAGATGGATGACAAAGTGAATGGATGGATGGCTGAGTGAATGGGTGGAAGGTAATGTGAACGATAGATGGATGAATGGGTGAATGGATGTGTGAACAGATGGATGATTGGATAGTCGAGTGGATTGATGGATAGTAAGGATGGATGAATGTATTGATGAATGAATGGAAGGCAGAAAGGATGGATGAGTGGATGGCTGGATGGACAGATGGATGGCAAAGTGGAGGAGAGGACGGCAAAATAGATGGATTGCTGGATGAATGGCAGAGGATGGATCGAAAGATGGATGAAAAAGACTTGGAAGTTGTTCTGTGGAGGGTTGGGTTCACTTGCTTCGCGTCATTGGTGGCATACGTGCTTTAGTTCAAAGTGGGGTGTATTTGTGGCTCCTCCCTTGCGCACAGATACCCAGGCGAACACCCCTGTGTGCCGCCAGCTGGTGTCAACGAGCCGGCCCCGAGCGCCTTGTCCAGGAAGCTCCCCCCCTAACCCCCTCACCCCGAGGTGTGAAGTGCACGCTTTTTGTTGGCACTGAAACCGTATCTGGCACCGGTGGCACTCGACGGGCACCTTCGGAGACGGCGCTCTTCTGTTTCTGAATTCTTCACACATACTCTTGGCTTCATCTTTCCTGGCACAAAGGGTCCTTTGAGGGGAGAATGCGGGGCTTTGTCTGCTCCAGTTACCGCCCTGACCCTGCTGGGGGGCGCTGTGGGGAGGTGTGAAGACGGGGGGAAACCTGCACCGACCGCCCGAAGAGAAGAAAGAGTATCAGATTCAAGGGAATGACACGGGAGCGCAGGATCACACAGAGAGAGAGCTGGAGCTGCCGGGAAAGGGAGCGGAGCCAGAGACAGAGGGATGGATCCCAGGAGTATGGGAACTCCCCACAGAGGCAGGAGACACAGATGCTGGGAAGGTACTGGCACCTGCTTACAGTACTGTAAGACACTGGCACTCACCGGCCTACAGTCCTGTAAGACACTGGCACTCACCAGCCTACAGTACTGTAAGACACTGGCACTCACCGGCATACAGTCCTGTAAGGCACTGGCACTCACCAGCCTACAGAACTGTAAGACACTGGCACTCGCAACCCTACAGTACTGTAAGACACTGGCACTCGCAACCCTACAGTACTGTAAGACACTGGCACTCACAACCCTACAGTACTGTAAGACACTGGCACTCGCAACCCTACAGTACTGTAAGACACTGGCACTCACCAGCCTACAGTCCTGTAAGACACTGGCACTCACCGGCCTACAGTCCTGTAAGACACTGGCACTCACCAGCCTACAGTACTGTAAGACACTGGCACTCACCGGCCTACAGTACTGTAAGACACTGGCACTCACTGGCCTACAGTACTTTAAGACACTGGCACTCACCAGCCTACAGTACTGTAAGACACTGGCACTCACCAGCCTACAGTACTGTAAGACACTGGCACTCACCAGCCTACAGTACTGTAAGACACTGGCTCTCACAACCCTACAGTACTGTAAGACACTGGCACTCACCAGCCTACAGTACTGTAAGACACTGGCACTCACCGGCCTACAGTACTGTAAGACACTGGCACTCACTGGCCTACAGTACTGTAAGACACTGGCACTCACAACCCTACAGTACTGTAAGACACTGGCACTCACCGGCCTACAGTACTGTAAGACACTGGCACTCACCAGCCTACAGAACTGTAAGACACTGGCACTCGCAACCCTACAGTACTGTAAGACACTGGCACTCGCAACCCTACAGTACTGTAAGACACTGGCACTCACAACCCTACAGTACTGTAAGACACTGGCACTCGCAACCCTACAGTACTGTAAGACACTGGCTCTCACAACCCTACAGTACTGTAAGACACTGGCACTCACCAGCCTACAGAACTGTAAGACACTGGCACTCGCAACCCTACAGTACTGTAAGACACTGGCTCTCACAACCCTACAGTACTGTAAGACACTGGCGCTCACCAGCCTACAGAACTGTAAGACACTGGCACTCGCAACCCTACAGTACTGTAAGACACTGGCACTCGCAACCCTACAGTACTGTAAGACACTGGCTCTCACAACCCTACAGTACTGTAAGACACTGGCACTCACCAGCCTACAGAACTGTAAGACACTTGCACTCACCAGCCTACAGTACTGTAAGACAATGGCATTTGCCGGCTTACAGCACTGTAAGACACTGGCACTCGCAACCCTACAGTACTGTAAGACATTGGCGCTCACCGGCCTACAGTACTGTAAGACACTGGCACTCACCAGCCTACAGTCCTGTAAGACACTGGCACTCACAACCCTACAGTACTGTAAGACACTGGCATTCACCGGCCTACAGTACTGTAAGACACTGGCACTCACCAGCCTACAGTACTGTAAGAAAATGGCATTTGCCGGCTTACAGCACTGTAAGACACTGGCACTCGCAACCCTACAGTACTGTAAGACACTGGCGCTCACCGGCCTACAGTACTGTAAGACACTGGCACTCACCAGCCTACAGTCCTGTAAGACACTGGCACTCACAACCCTACAGTACTGTAAGACACTGGCACTCACCAGCCTACAGTACTGTAAGACACTGGCACTCACCAGCCTACAGAACTGTAAGACACTGGCACTCGCAACCCTACAGTACTGTAAGACACTGGCACTCGCAACCCTACAGTACTGTAAGACACTGGCACTCGCAACCCTACAGTACTGTAAGACACTGGCGCTCACCAGCCTACAGAACTGTAAGACACTGGCACTCGCAATCCTACAGTACTGTAAGACACTGGCACTCACCAGCCTACAGAACTGTAAGACACTTGCACTCACCAGCCTACAGTACTGTAAGACAATGGCATTTGCCGGCTTACAGCACTGTAAGACACTGGCACTCGCAACCCTACAGTACTGTAAGACACTGGCGCTCACCAGCCTACAGTCCTGTAAGACACTGGCACTCACAACCCTACAGTACTGTAAGACACTGGCACTCACCGGCCTACAGTACTGTAAGACACTGGCACTCACCAGTCTACAGTACTGTAAGACACTGGCACTCACAACCCTACAGTACTGTAAGACACTGGCACTCACCAGCCTACAGTACTGTAAGACACTGGCGCTCACAACCCTACAGTACTGTAAGACACTGGCACTCACCGGCCTACAGTACTGTAAGACACTGACACTCACCGGCCTACAGTACTGTAAGCCACTGGCACTCACCGGCCTACAGTCCTGTAAGACATTGGCACTCACCAGCCTACAGTACTGTAAGACACTGGCACTTGCAACCCTACAGTACTGTAAGACACTGTCACTCACAACCCTACAGTACTGTAAGACACTGGCACTCGCAACCCTACAGTACTGTAAGCCACTGGCACTCGCAACCCTACAGTACTGTAAGACACTGGCACTCGCAACCCTACAGTACTGTAAGACACTGGCACTCACCAGCCTACAGTACTGTAAGACACTGGCACTCACCGGCCTACAGTCCTGTAAGACACTGGCACTCACCAGCCTACAGTACTGTAAGACACTGGCACTCACCGGCCTACAGTCCTGTAAGACATTGGCACTCGCAACTCTACAGTACTGTAAGACACTGGCACTCGCAACCCTACAGTACTGTAAGACACTGGCACTCACCAGCCTACAGTACTGTAAGACACTGGCACTCACCAGCTTACAGTACTGTAAGACACTGGCACTCACCCGCCTACAGTACTGTAAGACACTGGCACTCACCAGCCTACAGTACTGTAAGACACTGGCACTCGCCGGCCTACAGTACTGTAAGACACTGGCACTCACCGGCCTACAGTCCTGTAAGACATTGGCACTCGCAACCCTACAGTACTGTAAGACACTGGCACTCGCAACCCTACAGTACTGTAAGACACTGGCTCTCACCGGCCTAGAGTACTGTTAGACATTGGCTCTCACTATCCTACAGTACTGTAAGACACTAGCACTCACCAGCCTACAGTACTGTAAGACAATGGCCTCTAGAAGCTCTCCCTAGTTGAGGGAACTGGGGCTGCGAGCTGCACGTGTAATGCTGTGATCTGTGTTGTTATTTGCGATCTGAACTCGGAGCATTGGAGCGTTTTTTACAAAATTTTAAAATTGCATCATTTTATCCTGGGGGGCTTTTAGAATAAGGGGAATTTAAATTACAGGCACTCTGACACCTTAACAAACTATCTATCACTTGCCCAGCCGCTTCTCAGCCGATACTCGGCGGCGGTGGGCGCCATATTGAGTGAGGCGGGGACAGCGCTCTAGTCGCGCCGTCCTCCCGCCCTCTTCTCTCCCTTCCCTCTATATCATGTGTCAGGTGGCCAGACGGCGCAGCGGGCTGGCGCAGCGGGCGCGCCGGATGCGCCCCGAAGCCGCGCCTAAGCCAAGCCCGTCTGCGCCCGTCCGCGGCCGACCGGGGCCAGGGGCCATGACCCCTGCCCAAATTATGAGTAAGATGCCGGACTCTAGCGGGAATTTCACTTATACACGCCGCGATTTGCTGGATCTGGCTGGTACGACGGCCATAAATACATCTGATTGCGCTCACATGGGTCCGATGGACACTTACGGCCCATTTAGCTTTTACAATTGTAGATGGGAAAGCACCCCCACGCTGATTCCCGTGAAACTAAATTTACCTACAGTTCCCCTTAAATGCATCTACACGAACGCAAGATCATTACCCAAACACTCCACCTATATTTGGGATCTTCTTAATGAACATCAACCCGATCTATTGTGTTTAACGGAAACTTGGCTAGATGACCACAATATCCCTGATATAGTCACAGCCCTTCCCCCAGACTATAAGATATTGAATGTTAATAGAGTCGATAAAGGGGTGGTGGTGTAGCTCTATTGTTCAGAGACCACCTCTCATGCAGGCAAGAGACTATCGTGCCGGCTGAAAAATATGAAGTCCTGGCATTTACTGTGTCCATGAACACCAATGTACTATTCGGAGGCTTTTTAATCTATAATCCCCCAGGTTGCACTTTAAACTTTAGTACACAACTACTCACACAAATCATGCCTGTCTGTTTGAAGAATAAGAATATCCTCCTTCTTGGAGATTTTAATATACATCTGGACAACAGTAGTAGCTCCCTGACGAATCTACTAGTGGAAGACATGGCTATCCTGCAATTATCTCAGAGAGTCCATCAACCAACTCATATTGCAGGACATACATTAGATGTGATATTCTCTAATATTGAATCTATAGACATCGACCCTTTAATACCACTGTTATGGACTGATCATTACTTGATTACCTTTCGTATCAATCTTCCTATCCCCCAGACCAAAAAAAACAGTGGATTTACAGTAAGCACGAGAAATTGGAAATCTTTCACAATCGATAAATTTAGAAATCATTTCTCACACCCCGCTTGCACAAGCACCAATATCCATGAGGAGATAGATCTCCTTCACAAAAATATTAAAAATGCTCTTGAACATTGTTCGACCACCCAATCTCGTCATACACCAGGCAACAAAAAATCAGAGAGATGGTACGGACCTGAGCTTAAACTTCTAAAAAGAAATTGCCCTTCTTTTGAGCATAAATGGAGAATATCCAAAACAGATGAGACCAAAGATAACTTCAGGAAAGCTCAAACACTCTATCACAGGGCAATCAGAAAGGCGAAAAAGGAATACTTCACACGTAGAATATCTGAGAATAAAAATTCCTCAAAAGAACTTTTTAAAATCGTCAAAGAACTATGCAACCCAATCAATCTCTCCCTGCATCTTACCCCCTCACAGGAAAACTGTAATAAGCTCAATGACTTTTTCTGTGAAAAAATTGATACCATCTATGCCTCCTTTCCAAATCACCTGACCGAAATCAATGAACAGGATGTACCAACCGTTGCACATACCAGCTGCCACGGTTTCGGCCCTTTTTCAGAAGAGGAGGTAGAAAAGGTCATGCTTGAGGTCAAGTCGGGTTCTCCACTTGACCCTTGTCCACATCACATTTTCTCCCAGTTAACTCCTGGAATATGTCCAGTAGTTACTAGAGTACTCAATCTCTCCCTTAGTTCTGCTGAATTTCCAAATTCATGGAAACAGGCCCTAGTCACCCCTTTAGTAAAGAAGGCTGGAGCAGACGTAAACAATCCGGCCAATTACAGACCAATATCCCAGCTACCTTACTTATCAAAGGTTCTGGAGAAGTTAGTCAACAGAAGTCTTTCCACATTTTTGGAAGCAAATGGTCTGCTGGATGATTCACAGACAGGGTTCCGGACAAACAACAGCACCGAAACTACACTCTTAGCGGTGACAGACAGTATCAGAACCAAGGTGGATCAGGGTAGAACAATCGCACTGATACTCCTTGATCTATCAGCGGCTTTTGATACCGTACCCCACAATCAACTATTGAACATCCTGGCAGAGAAAGGAATACTGGGCAAAGCATTAGGATGGCTACAATCGTTCCTAGCGGATCGAACCCAATCAGTACGTTTGGGTGACTACACATCCCCTCCACGACTCATAAAATACGGAGTTCCCCAGGGGGCGTCATTGAGCCCAACTTTGTTTAATGTATTCGTCTCCTCGCTGGCAACCATTGGCAAAAAGTGGGGTGTCGAAATGTGCTCCTATGCTGATGACACTCAGCTGATGGTCACCATTGATGGAAATGATGACTCCAAAACCAGATTGACGAACTGTTTGACTGAACTGGCAACTTGGATGCAGGACCACTGTCTTAGACTAAACGCCGACAAATCCGAAATCCTACTGTTCGGCAGAGGTACACAGGCCTGGGACAACAGCTGGTGGCCAAGTGACTTGGGTTTGCCTCCCAATCCCACTGCTAAAGCAAAAAACTTAGGAATAACACTGGATAGGGACTTATCCATGAAATCCCATGTTTCTATAACTTATGGAAGGAGCTTTGGACTTTTGAAGTTGCTTAGACGTGTCTTCCCCTGGGTGCCAACGGATTGCAGGAAGACCTTAGTCCAGTCACTACTGATGAGTAGGCTGGACTACGGTAACTCTCTGTTTGTAGGAATGGCAGATTATCTCTTTTCTAAATTACAGTTGGTTCAGAATGCCGCTGCCAAAGCCATCTGCAATAAAAGAAAATATGATTCAGCTAAAAGTTGCATGCGTGAGCTTCATTGGCTCCCAATGCGGCAACGAGCCATTTTTAAGCTGTTGTGTATTTCTCATAAGGTACTCCACGGCTCAGGCCCCACCATCCTACACGACAGGGTCAGATTTCATAAACCCTCTAGACACCTACGATCTATGACGTTAGGAAGAGCAGTTATCACACGAGCTCGTACTGTCAGGATGGGAGAGCGGGCCTTCTCTCACATTGCGGCAACAAAGTGGAACGAGCTACCCCCTAAAATTAGAACAAATTACTGCTTTGTCTCATTTAAGAAACAACTGAAAACATTCCTTTTTCCCAGGCTGGATCAATAATCTTCAATCAGAGCTGATGTCAAATCACTTGCAACTTTCTTTAGCACCGTGATGTCCTTTCAGGATGAATGTTAGGGCTTTACAAATAAATAAATACAATACAAAAAAAATACAATACAAATACAATGGCATTTGCCGGCTTACAGTACTGTAAGACACTGGCACTCGCAACCATACAGTACTGTAAGACACTGGCACTCACCAGCCTACAGTACTGTAAGACACTGGCACTCACCGGCCTACAGTCCTGTAAGACACTGGCACTCACCAGCCTACAGTACTGTAAGACACTGGCACTCACCGGCATACAGTCCTGTAAGACATTGGCACTCACAACCCTACAGTACTGTAAGACACTGGCACTCGCAACCCTTCAGTACTGTAAGACACTGGCACTCACCAGCCTACAGTACTGTAAGACACTGGCACTCACCCGCCTACAGTACTGTAAGACACTGGCACTCGCCGGCCTACAGTACTGTAAGACACTGGCACTCGCCGGCCTACAGTACTGTAAGACACTGGCACTTACCGGCCTACAGTCCTGTAAGACATTGGCACTCGCAACCCTACAGTACTGTAAGACACTGGCACTCGCAACCCTACAGTACTGTAAGACACTGGCACTCACCGGCCTACAGTACTGTAAGACATTGGCTCTCACTATCCTACAGTACTGTAAGACACTAGCACTCACCAGCCTACAGTACTGTAAGACAATGGCATTTGCCGGCTTACAGTACTGTAAGACACTGGCACTCGCAACCATACAGTACTGTAAGACATTGGCACTCACTAGCCTACAGTACTGTAAGACACTGGCACTCACCGGCCTACAGTCCTGTAAGACATTGGCATTCGCAACCCTACAGTACTGTAAGACACTGGCACTCACCGGCCTACAGTCCTGTAAGACATTGGCACTCACCAGCCTACAGTACTGTAAGACACTGGCACTCACCGGCCTACAGTCCTGTAAGACATTGGCACTCGCAACCCTACAGTACTGTAAGACACTGGCGCTCGCAACCCTACAGTACTGTAAGACACTGGCACTCACCAGCCTACAGTACTGTAAGACACTGGCACTCACCAGCCTACAGTACTGTAAGACACTGGCACTCACCCGCCTACAGTACTGTAAGACACTGGCACTCACCAGCCTACAGTACTGTAAGACACTGGCATTCGCCGGCCTACAGTACTGTAAGACACTGGCACTTGCAACCCTACAGTACTGTAAGACACTGGCACTCACCAGCCTACAGTACTGTAAGACACTGGCACTCACCAGCCTACAGTACTGTAAGACACTGGCAGTCACCAGCCTACAGTACTGTAAGACACTGGCACTCACCCGCCTACAGTACTGTAAGACACTGGCAGTCACCAGCCTTCAGTTCTGTAAGACACTGGCATTCGCCGGCCTACAGTACTGTAAGACACTGGCACTCACCGGCCTACAGTCCTGTAAGACATTGGCACTCGCAACCCTACAGTACTGTAAGACACTGGCACTCGCAACCCTACAGTACTGTAAGACACTGGCACTCACCGGCCTACAGTACTGTAAGACATTGGCTCTCACTATCCTACAGTACTGTAAGACACTTGCACTCACCAGCCTACAGTACTGTAAGACAATGGCATTTGCCGGCTTACAGTACTGTAAGACACTGGCACTCACCAGCCTACAGTACTGTAAGACACTGGCACTCACCCGCCTACAGTACTGTAAGACACTGGCACTCACTATCCTACAGTACTGTAAGACACTGGCACTCACAGGCCTACAGTATTGTAACACACTGGAATTCACCGGCCTACAGTACTGTAAGACACTAGCACTCACCAGCCTACAGTACTGTAAGACAATGGCATTTGCCGGCTTACAGTACTGTAAGACACTGGCACTCGCAACCCTACAGTACTGTAAGACACTGGCACTCACCGGCCTACAGTACTGTAAGACATTGGCTCTCACTATCCTACAGTACTGTAAGACACTTGCACTCACCAGCCTACAGTACTATAAGACAATGGCATTTGCCGGCTTACAGTACTGTAAGGCACTGGTACTCGCAACCCTACAGTACTGTAAGACACTGGCACTCACCGGCCTACAGTACTGTAAGACACTGGCACTCACCGGCCTACAGTACTGTAAGCCACTGGCACTCAACGGCCTACAGTCCTGTAAGACATTGGCACTCACCAGCCTACAGTACTGTAAGACACTGGCACTCACAACCCTACAGTACTGTAAGACACTGGCACTCGCAACCGTACAGTACTGTAAGACACTGGCACTCGCAACCCTACAGTACTGTAAGACACTGGCACTCACCAGCCTACAGTACTGTAAGACACTGGCACTCACCGGCCTACAGTCCTGTAAGACACTGGCACTCACCAGCCTACAGTACTGTAAGATACTGGCACTCACCAGCCTACAGTACTGTAAGACACTGACACTCACCGGCCTACAGTCCTGTAAGACATTGGCACTCGCAACCCTACAGTACTGTAAGACACTGGCACTCGCAACCCTACAATACTGTAAGACACTGGCACTCACCAGCCTACAGTACTGTAAGACACTGGCACTCACCAGCCTACAGTACTGTAAGACACTGGCACTCACCCGCCTACAGTACTGTAAGACACTGGCACTCACCGGCCTACAGTACTTTAAGACACTGGCATTCGCCGGCCTACAGTCCTGTAAGACATTGGCACTCGCAACCCTACAGTACTGTAAGACACTGGCACTCGCAACCCTACAGTACTGTAAGACACTGGCACTCACCGGCCTACAGTACTGTAAGACATTGGCTCTCACTATCCTACAGTACTGTAAGACACTTGCACTCACCAGTCTACAGTACTGTAAGACAATGGCATTTGCCGGCTTACAGTACTGTAAGACACTGGCACTCGCAACCATACAGTACTGTAAGACACTTGCATTCACTGGCCTACAGTACTGTAAGACATTGACACTCACTATCCTACAGTACTGTAAGACACTGGCACTCACAGGCCTACAGTATTGTAACATACTGGAATTCCCCGGCCTACAGTACTGTAAGACACTAGCACTCACCAGCCTACAGTACTGTAAGACAATGGCATTTGCCGGCTTACAGTACTGTAAGACACTGGCAGTCGCAACCCTACAGTACTGTAAGACACTGGCACTCACCGGCCTACAGTACTGTAAGACATTGGCTCTCACTATCCTACAGTACTGTAAGACACTTGCACTCACCAGCCTACAGTACTATAAGACAATGGCATTTGCCGGCTTACAGTACTGTAAGGCACTGGCACTCGCAACCCTACAGTACTGTAAGACACTGGCACTCACCGGCCTACAGTACTGTAAGACATTGGCTCTCACTATCCTACAGTACTGTAAGACACTTGCACTCACCAGCCTACAGTACTATAAGACAATGGCATTTGCCGGCTTACAGTACTGTAAGACACTGGCACTCACTATCCTACAGTACTGTAAGGCACTGGCATTCACCGGCCTACAGTACTGTAAGGCACTGGCACTCATCGGCCTACAATATTACTGTGAGATATGGGCACTCACTAGCCTACAGTACTGTAAGACACGGGCAGTCAGCGGCCTAAAATAATACTTTGAGACACTGGCACTCACGGGGCTATAATAATACTGTAGGACACTGGCACTCACTAGCCTACGGTACTATAGTACACTGGCACTCACTAGCCTACAGTTACTGTAACACACTGGCACTCGCCAGCCTACAGTACTGTAACACACTGGCACTCACCAGCCTACAATAATACTTTATGACACTTGCACACACCAGTCTACAGTATTATAAGCCATTGGCACTCCCCTGCTTACAGTACTGTAAGACATTGGCACTCACTAGCCGGCAGCATTGTAAGACACTGGCACTCACTAGCTTACAGTACTATAAGACACTGGCGCTCCTCGGCCTCCAATAATACTGTGAGACATAGGCACTCACTAGCCTACAGTACTGTAAGACACCGGCACTCACCAGCCTAAAATACTTTGAGACACTGAAGAAACCAAAATCTTCATTCTCAGGGGTCTTACTAACGTCAATAAAGAACTTGGCACAGAAGCTGAAATATGAAAAGATATCTTTATTAAACTTTCAATAAGTGAGGCTACGTCACCCAGCTGCCTTAGCAATTGAATGAGGCAGTCTGAGGAATACAGAGAACAGAGGTTTTTTATATGCGTAGGGTTACAAAACTCAGCACAAAAGTAAGGGGCAGTCCTAACTTTTGCAAGCATGCAAAAAGCCCAACATTCCTTCTTACACAAGCCGGACAAACCCATAATAAAAGACCACAACCCATATCGTAAACAAGCCATAAAAGAAGGAACAGAAACAGATGAGAAGTAGG
The DNA here is from genome assembly GCF_964263255.1 of Lissotriton vulgaris. Classification (NCBI taxonomy): domain Eukaryota; kingdom Metazoa; phylum Chordata; class Amphibia; order Caudata; family Salamandridae; genus Lissotriton; species Lissotriton vulgaris. The sequence continues at coordinate 1,123,554,441 of NC_141698.1, forward strand.
ATAAGGGGTGTGTATGTGCACACCAAACTTTACAATCTCCTGTGCTCTGATCCTTAATCTTGATCAGCTACTGGGCAAGGAACTGGTCTAACAAGGTCAGCTTCAGGCAACAGGGTCAGTTCACTCAGGTCATCCAAAAGTCAGCTAAAGTCATCGGCCTATGTGAGGGCAACCACAGAATGGCTGCCATGCACAAAATGGAACCCAAGGGTTCAGAACGAAATCTTTAAATACACAGTGAATCCATCGGTGTAACATGACGAAAACACTCATACATGCTGAGCTCACTGTTTACGGTTCGCTGTTACCAAATTCATAGCAGAACCACGACCTTTATGACCCAGGTTCAGAATTTACAGACCCTCCTTTTGCCCTTACATAGGCAATAACCTAAACTTGCGCCAATCTGAATCCAGGTCTAGATTCGTCAGATTATCAAGATGTTGCTGGAGCATAATCCTATTGCTTAGCAACTCTCTCGGGACAGGTCTCCTTACACACGTAGTAGCACAAAGGCTACATATGGCAGGACAAATTAGGGAATACCTCTATCTGTAGTATGTGGCATAAGACCACACACCCAACAATTAGTGATGTTCACTACTAACTGGTGTTAGTGCAGAAGCTGTACAAAGGAATTATTAGTGAACTCTGACCTCCTAATCAGTTCATGTTCAGGTAAAGTAGGGACAGAATGCAAAGTTTAAAAAAACACTAGAAAACACCTTTTTAAGAACATATAGACAACAGTAGAAAGTAATGACCTCTATTACGAACAAGATTATAATCTTTCACAACCCTAAGCAGAAAGCAAATCCTAAAATTATCTAGTAACATTTTTATGGCTCCTATGCATTTCAGTAACCCATCACATGTTCAGGTGAAACTGGTGATCCCAATCAATGCTCTGAGGTGAAAAAAGGATACTCTTCCACAGAAAATTGACTTTATTCTGCTTTTACTAAACAGAATACTACTTTAAAATAATGCCAGAAGAACAATAAGAATCAGTCTCCTAACACCTAGTCTATACAATCACACGGAAACCTCTTGTGAAACCAACTATGCCCAGAGTCCATTCAAAAGCCTCTCTGGCAGGCTTCTATTGTCCATCAAGTCTGCTCCCGTTGTTGCATGGGTCTCTTGATTCAGGCCTCCCATGGGAAAAAAATGCTTCTCAGTATCCGTTGGAGTGCCCTCCTGGCAAACACTCAATGCTCACTTAAAAGTCTCAATGTCTCAATGCAGTGCACCAGTATCTCTCCTCTGCGGCAGACACTACAGATATTGTGCTCTTCATTGGTCATGGGCACAGATCATCTCGTGCAGACCCGGGACCATTTTCAGGCTCCAACACTCATCATTCAGTGTCAGAGGACGCTCAGGCTGCTCTTTCATGGGCACCAGAATGTAGTGCCTTTTGCCAATCTTGGATCCTCCGGTGCACTGCACTTCCGTTGGAGCAAAGGAAAAGGGGGGTGCGTGTGGCCAAAACTCAGGCCAAGGAGCTGAAGGGACTGCACACTGTCAGAGGTTACCAGCACATGACAGGCGCTCTTTTGCACTGAAATTCTGGTTCTGTGATGTCCAATGCCGTCTGATGGAGCAAGTGCGATGCTTTAAACAGTTCATTGTATAAAAAGGGGACTGCAAACAGGTGGCCTGCGATCTTCAAAGGAGTGGCCACACACCATGGGACAATTCTGGTCTAGAATACACTGTCATTTTCAAAAAGCAATACAAATAAAAAGGCAGTAGGCAAAACAGTGCCTCTAGGCTTTTCAATTGGGTTTCCGTGTGAGAGCATTTCCTCCATCATCTAAGGGTAGATAGCAACATGATTAAGTCTAAAGAAAATTCTTTAAAAACCAGTCTGGTCATACAAAAGTGGATTATACATAATATGGGGGTTTCTGGTACATTACTGCAGTCTGGAAGTGTGAACCTGAACAATACACCAATAATATTAAATGAGCTGACTGGTGAAAGGAATACGGAAAAGAGAAATGGGACTAGGACACAGCTAAAATCCCCAATAATTAGGTTCAATGCGACATCGGTCAGGGGAGAAGCGACAAAAGAAAAATCTATAGGAAGAACAAGAAATTACTTGGGTGATAGTCAAGCATGTGATACAATACCAAGAGTATGAGTGATATACAAAACAAAATCACAATAGTTTTCAAAGGTTAGCTCTACTGCTGGCCCTAAGCCGTATATGGTAACCTCAGCTAATGTTCCAGTTCCTTCTTAAGGAAAAAATTAAACCTGGTTTCCTTTATGGTACAAAGCCATACACTACTTAGGAAGCAGAACAAAACTGACTAATGTAATATAGAAATTAGGTCACCATGTACAAGAGTCACAGATCTATAATTTTATCCTTGCGTCCAATCAGGATACATAAATGTAGGGCTGCCTGTTCCTTTAAGGGAAGGGGCAGTAAGTGACTGTGACACACTTTGATCCTGTATATCTTTTTTATTTTTCTTGAAATACCATTATGGCCAAATTTAACATACACTGATGAAGTGTTGTCTGTCTATCTGTGAAATTTAGTGTCAGAGCAAATCTGTTTGTGCAGGATACACATCGTCATGTATATCCCTTCACAACATAGGTAAACTTGTAATAGTATCAAAAGCAGCAACATAAAACAAAAACATAAAAAAACACACAAAACGCACATGTCAAGCCATCATACTTGCTGTATATCAAGCACAAAAAGGATAGACAAAACAATAACATATGTGAATGACAGATATACTTGCTGTATATTGTTGTATTTGCTTGTGCTTTTATGTTCCTTTCATGGAACATATACTGTTGTCATGGTACTATCTTGATTCTAATTCTGTTTTCTGTCAGTTGGTTTACTCTGTGCCTGCCTAAGGTGCGGTGGCTCGTTTCTTTGTTAATAAACTCACCAACTAACTGCATTCCTGCCTCCAGTGTCTTCTTCCAACCCACAACATATCTTTGGCGACGAGGACTAGTGTTACTAAAGCGAGCCACTGCTTCGAGTCGTCTCAAGATTCTTGGAGAAAGAAATCTGAGTTTTTGAATACAAGATTGCCTTTAAACTTCTTCTTTTCCCTTCTGCTAATTAACCTTTGGACCCCCTCCCTTCTCCAGCGGCTGTAAATTATAACAGGAATTAATTTTCCCCAGCGGCAGTTTCCTGAATCTATTTTCCAGGTGAGGAGGTTGTAGGGCGGGTTATATTTTTGTAAGCGTTGGAGACGCCTTTAAACATTACGCCTGTAAGGTTCTTCCAAGCCCCTGCTTTGTAACTTTATCACCTAAAGTTACTCACCTCCCGCGGGCATTGGCCGTTACTGTGTGTTCACCCTACAGCGAGATCGTCTTCCTTTCAACGCTTGTGGCAAATGATGACGTTTCAGAACGTTCATCAGGAGTTGGTGGACTGACAGCACGTCATAGAGGCTGTCACTGGTTACACATCCCGTAACTCAACGTGCGTTCTGTTTGTCCTTCGTTCAGTTTTCCTCACGCAGCTTATGAGACGTTCCTCTGTAAACAAACGAAGCAGCATCGGAGGGAGTTCATTAGTGCTCATTCAAAAGCACATTTTGACGAACTTCAACATAATGTCATTCCTGCATTACTGAAGAGAACTTCACAACTTCACTCCCTCATTGTTTTGACATCCTGGCGTTCGCAAAGAAAACATTACAGTGTTCACGGCGAGTGTATCTCTGTTTATGGCACGTCTTATATTTGTTTAATTTTTTTTCTTTGCAGGTTTTCTTCAAGTGGAAGGAAAATTTTTGCATTAAGACTGTATTTTGTTTTGTTTACTTTGTTGGGGACTGTACTTTTATCGAAATGCAAGCTGTAAACCAACCTCCCCCTTTCTTAGAAAGTCCAGGCACACCTCAAATCCAGTGGAGACAGTGGTTTGATGGGTTTGAAACCTATATTGGTGCCATTGGCGCTTCTAGGTACAGAGCTGAAAGAAAGACATTTTTACTTTTGAATTGTTTGGGGTTTGAGGGTAGAGAAGTTTACAAACATTTACCTGATTTAGTTCTTGCTGAAGGAGAGGTTATTGATGAATATCAGGAAACCATAAAAAAAACTTGTTATCAAATTTGATGTTCAACCAAGTCTGGTTGCACAAGTTTTTCAAGGCACAAGGCACAAGTTTTTCAAAAGAGCACAACTTCAGAGTGAAGATGTTGATTCCTATTTGAGTGCATTACGCAAATTGTGTGCCGAATGTCAATTCAGTGATTTTAAGGATCAATTGGTGAGGGATCAATTAATTGCTCATTGTAGTGACAGACATATCCACCAGAAATTACTTACTATGGGCAACCCTTCTTTAGAAGAAATTATTAAAGTAGCTAAAAGTCTTGAGCTAGCTCAAACGTCCATCAAGGAACTTTGTAAGACTGACATGAATAAAGAGAATGTAAATGCTCTGGTGTCATATAAGTCTAATTTACAAAAAAAAGAAAAGGTTAATGAAAAGAATTCTTTTAAGAAGAACATGTGCTATAGATGTGGTTACGCTCCGCATTCTAAAGAAAACAGCTTTTGCCCTGGGAAGAATGCATTTGGCGAACGTTTGCCAAGCCAGTTTGAATAAACCTGAAAAGGTCAGTTGTGTGTTGGAGAATGAGCATGTCTCGGAGAGTGAAATGGTGAATGAATTTAAGGATACGTTACTGTCACTGACGATTGTATTGTCACTGGGAATCCTGATGAGTGTGTAGATCCTTATGTGGATATTTTTGTTGGTGATGTGTTTTTAAAACTTCTCGCAGATTCTGGAGCCAGAATAACCATGATTTCCTTGGAATTGTTTAAACAGTCATGGTCTGATAGAGAATTATTTCCCCCTGATAGAGCTCCTGTTTCCTACAAGGGTCGCAAGATTGTTTTGGAAGGGTTCATTGAAGATATTTTGCAGTTCAAAGATAGAAAGATACAGGGAAAGATTTACGTGGCTGTGCGAGGTTTGAACATTTTAGGTTGGTACCATCAAGGTCTGTTTGGTATGTTGTTGAGGCCAGGTGCAAAAGAACAGGTACTAGTGGTGCTCGATATGCCTGATTCTTTATCCCTTGAGAAAGAGTTCCCCAGGGTCTTTTCTGACTCTCTTGGCGAAATTGTTGGGTTTAAACACAAGATCAAAGTTAAGAGTGATGCCATACCGGTGAAACATAAGGTTAGGTCTGTACCTTTCAGTTTGAGGGCTGATCTTAAAGCAGAACATGAGAGGCTAGAAAGAAATGGTATCATAGAACCCATTGAATCCAGTTTGTGGCTTAGTCCTCTGGTGGTCCCACGCAAAAAAGATGGGGAAAATTCGTCTTTGTTGTGACCTCAGGAGTCTTAATAAAGAAATTTGGGTGGACGCTCACCCACTTCCTAAGATTGGTGATTTGTTGGAGGAGTTGAGAGGTGCACAGTGGTTTTCTAAAATAGATTTAGCCTCTGCATACCACCAGATTGTCCTGGAGGAAAATTCAAGGCATTACACGGCTTTCAATTCTCCTTTTGGGACTTTTCAGTTCTGCAGAATGCCCTTTGGGCTAGCCTCTGCGGCTTCTGTTTTTCAGAGAATCATGCAGAGTGTTTTGATGGATGTCAATGGAGTTGTGATTTTTCAAGATGATGTTTTAATTTTTGACAAGTTCTTGGATCAACACGATGTTATTCTCAGGTCGGTTCTCAATAAGTTTGATGCTAAAGGCATTGTGGTTAAAAAAAACAAATGTGAATTTTGGAAGAGGGAAGTTGAGTTTCTGGGTCATTTGGTGTCTGGCTTAGGAGTTTCTCCTAGACCTGGGTTGGTCAAAGCCGTTGTGGACTGTCCCGTGCCCAAGAATAAGGATGAGTTATGATCTTTCTTAGGTTTGTGTGAATTTTATTCACGTTTTATTCCGGATTACGCCAGCAAGATGAAGTCTCTGTCTAGTATGCTCAGGTCCAGTGTTTCTTTTGTTTGGGATGAGGTTTGTCAGTCTACTTTTGATTTGGTTAAATCTGAGTTGGTCAATGCCAAAATTTTGAAAGCCTATGACCCCAGTGTCAGCTGCATTATTACTGTTGATGCAAGTAGTTATGGCTTAGGAGCTGTTCTCACTCAAATTGTTGATGACAATGAAGTCACCATTAGTTATGCCTCAAGGGTGTTGAGAGATCTTGAAATCAATTGTTCAGTGATCGAAAAAGAGTTGCTTGCATGCTATTGGGCTTGCGAAAAATTTCGCACCTACATTTGGGGAAGAAAGTTGGTTATTCAGACTGACCATAAGCCTCTGGTCTACATCTTATCTGGTGATCGGATAAAGTATGCCACACCACGTATAGCACGTCTTACTACTAAATTGCTGCAATATCAGTTCGTGGTTAAACACATACCTGGGAAAGAAAATTGCACAGCCGACATGCTCTCTAGATTGCCTTTACAGGAGGTGGATGGTACTGATTTGGATGAAGATAGGGAGGATTGCTTCATTGCCACTTTGGACGCTGTTGAATGTGTTGGTTGTTCTGAAAAAGAATGGATGGATGCCATGATTGCTGATGCTACTTTGTTGAGTGTCAAGGATTACATTATGGCGGGATGGCCTAGAGAAAGAAGTTTACCTATTCATATTCAACCCTTTTGGAAGGTTTCTGATGAACTTTCTATAGAAGATGGTGTTGTCATGAGAGATGACAGGTGCATTCCCCCTTTGAATCTTCGTGTAAAATTGATAGACAAGGCACATGATGGACACCTTGGGCTCACTATGACTAAGAGACGATTAAGACTGCACAATTGGTGGCCTTCCATGGATGGTGAAGTGGAGGAAAGAGTTAAGCGCTGTAGTGTGTGTGCATCGGCTGAGAAGGGGTTGAAAGTTTCTGTCCCTCCTTTGCAACCAATTCCTTTTCCTTCTAAACCTTGGTTTAAGATTGGCATAGATTTGGTTGGTCCTTTCAACTTTCTTCCTTCTCACTTAAGATTTGCCTTTGTGCTTATGGATTTCCATAGTAAATGGCCTGAGGTTAAGTGTTGTTCAAATCCCTCTGCCAATTCTGCTATTCTTTTTCTTAGAGAAATCTTTATGAGAGAAGGTTTTCCTGAGTGTCTTGTTTCTGACAATGGCGTTCAATTTGTTAATGCTGATATGCGAGTTTTTTTATCTGAATCTGGTATTAAGCACTTGAAGAGTTCGGTGGGACATCCCCAAACCAACGGTCAAGCTGAGAGGATGAATCGTGTCCTTGTGGAATGTATTAAATGGGCCAAGAGTAACAATTTTGTTGTGGAGAGTGCTGTAAGGGCCATGATTTGGTTCTATCGCACTACCCCACATTCTGTGACTAAGGTTGCTCCTTTTGTTTCCCTCAGGGGTAGGTTGCCCACGTCTACTCTTTATCCTGCTTGACTTTTGAGAACTGTTGCTCAAAAGGTTCCTGCACACATTGCCGGTCATGATGAGTTGCAGTTGCGTGTTAAAAATGCTCAAGACAAAATGGCTTCCAGGTTCAATGACAAAAAGTCTACTAAGAGTGTCAACATCTCTCCTGGAGACATGGTGCGAGTGAAAAATTATATGTCTGTTAAGAAAGGTTCAGATTCTTTTGGTGAACCTGTTCGTGTTGAGAAAGTGTGTGGCAATGCTGTCATGGTGGAAGGAGGTCATTGGTGGAATCTGTGTTAAGTTATCAAGGTGGTGGTGAGTGATGGTGTTCACGTGTCTCATCCTGATGTTACCTGTTTTGAGGAGAGACCGACTCCTCCACCTGAAGTTTCTCATTTGGGTTCTGTAAGGAAGTCCTCACGTGCAACCCGTCTACCTTGGAAGCTTTGTTAGTTTCTGAAATATTACTTGGGTTTTGTTGTTCCTCTTTGAAATTTTGCTTTGTGTATTTATTTCTTTTCTTTTCTTTCTTTTTCTTTTTGCCCTGTTTATTCGTTCTTTTATTTGTAAAAAAAAAAGATAATGTTGTATTTGCTTTTGCTTTTATGTTCCTTTCATGGAACATATACTGTTGTCATGGTACTATCTTGATTCTAATTCTGTTTTCTGTCAGTTGGTTTACTCTGTGCCAGCCTAAGGTGTGGTGGCTCGTTTCTCTGTTAATAGAAACTCACCAACTAACTGCGTTCCTGCCTCCAGTGTCTCCTTCCAACCCACAACATATATCAAGCACAGAAAACATAGACAAAACAATAACATATGTGAATGAGCAGTGACACACAACACCATGTAATGTACTTTATGTAACTGTGAAATTCGGGCCTGCTTAATTTGTCAGGTTTAAAATCCTTACCCTCCTTTTGACTGTAGATCACCAGTTAGTGGATATCTGCTGTCAAATACAACTTACTGTGTCTCTTCTAACATACAGGACCAGCAAGAACAATTCATGATAGGACCAAATACACAAACATAAAAAAAAAACATGAACATTTCTTTCCAAAGGAGTTACGCAAAAACACATCTCCTTTCAACCAACCAAACTCACGTGTCTTGTCAGCCTTATATCACCCAGAACAATCCATGAATGATCTGTAGGCAGAAGCAAAAACAAAACATACACAACACACAAAAGAGAGACATTTCTCATAACAAACAAATATAAATTATAACTTTTAATCAGAAGACAAAACATAATACATATTAACAAACACAAAAATAAATTTCCATTACTTAACTGTTACCATCTTGTCAGTCAGCTTGCAACATTCAGTCACCTTAGTTTTGCCTTTCTAAAAGTAAAATTGTTACACTGACACTCCATATTAATTTGGCACCTATCGTTCTCACTTAGGCACATAGCCTTCAAAATTTTAGAAAAGGGCTGCATCTTATTTTCTGTCTAAGACTTAATGCAACACTTAGTTTTCTGTCAAATAAAAGCAACTAGCAGACATTATTTTTTCAGAGCAGAGACACAAATGTATCAGTTCTGCAGAGCATTTAGCATGATGTTGGGACTTTCAAAAAAAACCTTTTTATATTTTCCCTTTGGAATTAAATTCTTTAATTTTATTGATGTTCTTGTGGAGAAACCAGAAATCCCACCTTTCAGAGGCCTGTTTAGCAAGGTTATTCTGCATTCCACAGAGACAAGGCCCTAATTTAAAAGGTCACAAATGTCAACATGACAGCCTCTTCCATTGTTTACAGGGAAACTAAAGATAGCATCTCAGCGCAACTTGAGCCTCTGCAGCTTTTCTAGCCTCCCAGATTATTAAACTACATTTACTGTGAATAATTCACAAAACCTATAACACACATACCAGTTTTTAGAACAAATGCTTGTTGCAATGGTACTCATTTCAGCAACCTTAATTGGATCTCACTGGGCCATTTAAAAGTAAACCCAAATGGGGACAACCTGCAAATTTGTATTATACCTACATGTATGCTTTTACTGAAGCCCAAAACGCTTTAAAGCTATTAAAGATGGCAAGAATGTTTTTTTAAATGGTCTATTTTACCCAAATTCGACTTTGATCTTAGGGGCACTTAAAAATAAATATCCTATAATTGTGTTTCATATTAATCATCCTCAGAATGTTCTTTACAAATTGCAGATTTTGGACATTAGACATATCCCATGTAAATCCTTATAAAAATGAGTTTTTTACGCCTGCGCTAAGTAAAAATTCCATATGCTAATGTCCTCATTATGCAGGATAGCACAACTTAAATTAAATTATAATGCTATGTGGTCACAGTATGAGCATTAAGCTTCATGAATAGTAAAAAACGAATTTTGTAGCACTTATTTTTAATAATTATTTTTCATAATTAATAATCATTTTTAATAAACCCAATCATTTTTGATAATTCCACATATAAAAGCAAACTGCATCTCTTGCCTATCATTTTTAGACGCATTCATTTATAAGCCCAGGCACAGAAGCCTAACTTGCAACATGACAAAAATGTTTGCGCCACTTTTTTTTTTCTTTCTAAAAAGGACAATTTTATTTAGCAACAGACCCAAGAATATGCTTACAAAAATGCTTAAAGAGAGAAAACCCTTAATTGAAATGCCTTCCTGTAATACAAAATAAGGAATCTTAGTTTTGGAACCTTTTGAAAACAACATTCTGAAATGCAAGTATTCACCCGTGTTTACCTAGGGCAAAATCCTGGCTAAGTAAATACTCCTGTTTATTTAGTTTGTCTCTCAGCATTGTAACATGAGCACAAATGGCAGTCTTTTTCAAACGAAAACACATCAATGCATGTTCTATAATATACTTCTGAGTTCAGCAAGACTTTATTTCGGCTGAAGAGTTTGCCTGGAAATTTCTAATACAATGTATGTAAGTAAAAAAAAAATGCTATAAGTTTGTTTTTCTATAAAACAACCAATTTCGTTTTTGAGGCCTTTTTATTCCTAGTGAATGTGAATGTTTAACTTTATTATTATTATTATTTTTTTAAACATCAAGGGCCAGATGTAGGTAACTCAATTTTACCGATTCTTAAATACCGATTTTTACCGAATCGGTATTTAAGAAAAGGGAAATGAGATGTAGGTCAAAAATCGGTAAAAAATACTGATGCTGTAAAATTCGGAAACCCCGAGCCGGTATTTACCAAATCGGTATTTACCAAAACGGCAAATACCGATTCGGAAATCCACATGCAATCCTATGGGCCCGGATGCCCATAGGAATGAATAGAATATTCCGATTCGGTATTTACCGATTCGGTAAATACAGAGTCGGTAAATACCGAGTCGGGAATACAAAACATCAGGCAGTTGAAGTATCAACCAATCACATGCCTCCACCCCGCCCCTCAGCCAACCAACAAAGCAATCCACCAATCCTGTGCAACCACCCCACCCCACCACCAGGAAGTGGCCACACCCATGCAGGTGCAGAGTAACTGATCACACAGGAGAGCAGTCACACAGAGACAGGCTGTTGTGAAGCAGAGCCCTGCAGGACAAACAAATGGATCCCCAAGACTCTCAGAGGGAAGGAGCAGAGAGAAAGAGGAAGATTACGTTCAGCACTGGTGAACTTCAGGTGCTGGTGGATTAGGTCGTCAAGCACTACCCAAAACTATTTGGAAAGCAGTCCCTGCAGGTTCCAGAGGCTGTCGAGAGAAACACCTGGCTGGGGATCCAGACCAAAATAAACGCCATAGGAGTGACCACCAGGGAAGTGGGCGATCTCAAGAAGAGATGGTATGATCTAAGGATCATTACCAAGAAGAAATTGGCAGCAAGAAGTAAGGAGGCCAATGCCACAGGTGGAGGGAAGAACAGGGTACCAGCTCTCACGGACCTGGAGGAGCTTGTGGAGTCCACACTGGAGCCAGAGTGCGTTGTGGGGATTGGTGATTCAGACAGCTCAGTCCGAGCTGCAGCTAAGAAAGGTAAGGGACATGTCCATCATCCCTCACCCCCTGCCTGTGTCCCTCCCCCAATGTGGCTATGTGTTGAGGAAATCCAGTACAGACTTCAGTACTCACCTGCAATGCATTATGGGAGTGGTAGTCATAAGAATACCCATCAGAGCTGTCACCATGAAATAATGTCAGGCATGCCACACAATACAATCATAGACATGGGAGGAGCAGGAAATAATGATATTATAATGTGATTTAATAGTGAATTACACGGTGAAAGCACCACTAAGACACTGTCCATATCTGTCCACAGGGGAGACATCACGCAAGTCACTGCAGGAGAGGGAGAAGACACATCCCCAAAGGGATAGGAGTGAGTACGAAGGCAGGGATGCAGGGCCCAAGACTGCAACACCTACAGCAACCTGCACAGAAGCAGCTGCCACACCAGAGGCAGACGACACCATGCAACTTGAAGCATCTCCAGTGCTCCTTGACTCACCACAACATGAGTCACGACCTGACACACCAGCAGACACAGAGGTGTCAGACATCTGCAGGCCCAGGAGGCATGACGGTCCCCCGCAAAGGATCCTACAAACATCCTCCGATGAGGAAAGGGAGTCTGAGGAGTCAATAGATTCAATGGCAGGAAATGCACCAGGTCTCACATCCACTCCTGTCAGCCGATCCGGAGGAACAAGTCGTCGTAGGGTCCGGGAGGCAAGCTTCAGTGGCCGTGATGAGGGTGTCTTCCGTGGCCTTGAGACCACAGTGGTCAAGGTGCAGCGCCTGCAGTCAAAAGCTATTAGTGCAGTGCACAGGCAAATGTGCCATTTAAACACAAATTTCAATACCATGAACAAGGGAATCACATCAATGGCAGACAGCATGAGGGACTTGGCCGATGGAGTCAGGGACATGTCACAGTGTGTCATGTCACTCTGTGAGGAACTACATGAGGACCGTGCACAAAGGCGCAGGGAGAGCCATCGCATGCAACAGCAGACAAGGGGCATGCACCGTCTTGCAACTGCGACTTCACTGCTGTGTCGCCGTTCAGTTGCAATGCAGGAGGGGCTGGTGCACTGCTGCACTGATCTCACAAGGGGGATAGGGAGAGTCACTACACCAATGGAAGTGCTGCTGACAAACCAGTCAGCCACCACAGGAGCAGAAGGTGTAGGGGACACAGATACCACTAGTAGCAGGAGCAGCACCCCTGTCCCTGAAATAAGGAGGAGCAGCAGACGCCAGAGGGCCGGCACTGGCACAGCAGGCTTGGAACTAAGCCAAACACAAGCATCACGCGGTACTGTTCATGGCCGAAAGCAGTGAGACTGCCATATTCAGTTGGACATGTGAGGGTGAGGTAACCCCCATCCACCCAGTAGTGCTAGGCACACTAGTATGTTACAATTGTGTCTTCTGACATTTAAACGTAGTGCCGAATAAACTACGTGCTTTGCAGTACAACCCGTGCTTTGTCTCTATAGTTACTCAAAAGTAGTTGTGTGTGATTTCTGCCCGTCTCTGTCTTCCGTCTGTGGGTGTTGGTACTCCTACTGTGTTGGCTGCTGGTAGTGCCTGCTCATCGTCATGGTCTTCATAGTCCTCCAATTCCACCTCTGTGCCCTTCTTAGTTGCGAGGTTGTTCAACATTGCACAGGTTGCAATGATCTTACAGCATGTTACAGGTGAGTACTGCCGCGCCCCCCCACTTTTGTGGAGGCAGCGGAACCGGCTCTTCAGGAGCCCAAAGGTGCACTCCATGATGTTCCGGGTGGATTTATGTGCCACATTGTATCGTCTCTGGCTGGGGGTTGTGGGGTTGAGGTAGGGTGTCAGGACGAAGGAACGGAGTGCATATGCACTATCCCCTAATGTGAAAGAAAAAAATACATTACTCACAGGCACACTTTGACAAACGTCTGCCCCATCTATCAAGGGAGTGTCACCCAGTAATTTACCTAGCAGGTATCCTTCCCCGAATTCACCCGCTGTCAGGCGGGTATAGATCCCACTGTTTTGGAATATGTAGGAGTCGTGGGTGCTTCCTGAGTACCTGGCCACTATATCTGTGATAATGTACTTGGCATCACAGATTGCTTGTACATTAATTGTGTGTGATGACTTCCTGTTCCTGTATATGTGCTCAGTGGCAGCTGGGGGGCAAATGGGGATGTGGGTCCGATTAATGCAGCCAATCACGTGTGGGAAATTTGCCATGAGGTAAAAGTCAGTCTTGGTCCTGAGCAAGTCTGCATCAGTGTCTGGGAAGTGGATGTAATGCTCCATTCTTTGCATCATGGCACCCAGGAACTTTTCGGAAAAAACGCGTCAGGCAGCTCTGGGACACCCCACCTACCGCTGCCACAACACTCTGGTAGCTCCCAGATGCAAGGAGGTGTATGTTACAGAGCACCTGAACATGGGGTGGGATGGCGTGGGCCCTTGGTTTTGGGTGGTCCAGGAGTGGGTGCAGGTCCCTGATCAGGTCCATGATGGTCTGGGGGTGCAGTCTGTATCGTTGTAGTATCTCTGGCTCAGTCAATTGGAAGAGTGTTATCCTCTGACGGTACACCTGCTCCTCCCTTCTCCATTCCCTCTCACCTGCTGCCTGTAGCCGTAGACTTCTTGCTATGACATAGAAAGCCGCCATAGTGGTTCCAGTGTTGCATTTTGGGGTCCTTTTTTATAGGCTGCACCTTGTTACCACCTGCTTCCAATCCATGTTAAATACCGATTCATAAATACCGAATTTTCGTGAAATTCGGTAATTTATGGGTGACCTACATCTCGATGGTGTTGTTTTTTCCATTTCTTAATTTCCGATTCGGAAATTTTACCGATTCGGAACATTTACCAACTCGGTATATTTTCCGATTCGGTAAAATTTCCGATTTGTTAATTTTACCAGTTCGGTAATATTTCTGAGGCGGTAATCTACTGAATCGGAATTTTTACCGATTCTGTATATTTTGGGCGACCTACATCTCACTTTCCAAATACCGGTCGGTAACGGCCGAAATTACCGATTTTCGGCCGTTACCGACCGGTATTAGGCTACCTACATCTGGCCCTTAGACATTTTGCTTAATAGACTGAAAACATTAAAAAAAAACACAGACACACATTTGAGCTCATTTCAGACATAAGCAGAAAAGGGTCAAACCCTCAGGACTCACAATACGGCGTGCCATGCATTTCGTGAATAGCGCCATCGCTATTCACTTACAGATGTTGCACTAATGAGAAAACCACATAGACATTTAAACACACATTTAACCCACATATCAATATTCAGGTCAGAAATAAAGGACCGCCCACAGACTGTACTTAGACCAAACCATTCGCAAATACTAGTTGTAAGTCATATTTACAAGAAACGCTTCTCAATAGTGGTCCAAAAGACTGCAAAAACAGCCCAACAGACTGATGTATGTCCAAGAAGTGAAAATACACTCAATTCACTAGCTTTGGCTAGCAGAACACCAAACAAAATCATTCTGCATATCTTTGTTCATAAAACTGCGCAGAACAAAGGATCCTTGTTTTGTATTATGTTATATTTTAATTCCCTGGGGATACAAAATCACAAAGGAAGAAATATGTTTTTAAATCTAAACCTATTTAGATATTCCCTAATCCAAACATTTACAAAGTTGGCCAACAGAAAGCTCCAAATTTGCTAAGATCAGGCATCTTATAGCTCACTAATCTAGCTTCAAACTTCAAGGGGCTATCTCTATCGATACACTCGTAAATATACAAGACCCTCGGTTTTTGAAAATTGCAATCTTCAAATAAAAACTAAGGACCAAACAAACTAAGAACCAAACTAAGGACCAAGCAAAAACTAAGAACCAATCAAACTAAGGACCAAAGAACCAAAAACTAAGGACTAAAAGAACCAAAGAACCAAAGAACAAAGCACTGGGAGCGACCCACTTATACGTAACTTTTACTACTCAAAAGGTTATTCAAATTCTAACTGTCAAGTTCTACATGACTTAACGGTCTTTTTTTTTTTTAGAATACTAACGCCAAAAAGGTTCTCAGTCAGGAGTGACATCATGTGGAGGATCCAAATCAGGAAGATCAGAAATAAACTGGGCTGCAGAAACAAAGAATCTCCAAAATCCCTGTGCACAGAGTACCTTCTTAGTAGAATCATGTTCTGTCCTCCTCAGTAGATTTCAGTCTCCTGACAAGATCACTCTCACAGAAAGTCACTTCTCTGATGAAGCCCGAGTTGGCTGCGCCATTTGAAGAAACCAAAATCTTCGTTCTCAGGGTTCTTACTAATATCAATAAAGAACTTGGCACAGAAGCTGAAATATGAAAAGACATCTTTATTAAACTTTCAATAAGTGAGGCTACGTCACCCAGCTGCCTTAGCAACTGAATGAGGCAGTCTGAGGAATACAGAGAACAGAGGCCTTTTATATGCTTAGGGTTACAAAACTCAGCACAAAAGTAAGGGGCAGTCCTAGCTTTTGCAAGCATGCAAAAAGCCCAGCATTCCTTCTTACACAAGCCGGACAAACCCATAATAAAAGACCACAACCCATATCGTAAACAAGCCATAAAAGAAGGAACAGAAACAGATGAGAAGTAGGATAAGGGGTGTGTATGTGCATACCAAACTTTACAATCTCCTGTGCTCTGATCCTTAATCTTGATCAGCTACTGGGCAAGGAACTGGTCTAACAAGGCCAGCTTCAGCCAACAGGGTCAGTTCACTCAGGTCATCCAAAAGTCAGCTAAAGTCATCGGCCTATGTGAGGGCAACCACAAAATGGCTGCCATGCACAAAATGGAAGCCAAGGGTTCAGAATGAAATCTTCAAATACACAGTGAATCCATCGGTGTAACATGACGAAAACACTAAGCATGGGTGGAAAATCCGTTACGCTCGCGGATTTTGCGGATTTTCGGTAAATTCGCAATCCGCGAACGCTCGCGAATTTACCGAAAATCCGCAAATTCGCACGCTGCGGATTTTTTTTCTTGGTGATACAATTTTGCGGCGTGCGGTGTAAGTTCGCAACTGCGAACATGTAGGTGCGGCGGGCAGCAACAATCTCGCACTCGCGAAATTACAAAAATTGCAATTCTGCACAAGAAATCTACTAGCAAGCAGCATAGACCTTCTGAAAATGATGATTTTTATCAGAATAACTCCTCAGGTTGACATTTGCCTGCACTTTTTTGGATTTGAGGCCTTTTGATTTTCTTTGGATAACTTTTGGATTAGAAATCAACTTTCTCATATAAGCTTGGTGGGGCATTACAGTTGCTGTAATGCTGTTCTGCAGAAAAACGAGTTTTGCAAAAGTGAAAGCAGGTTCAAAAGTTCAAACTCATCATTAGTAACCGTTCCCTGTAGTGCTTCCTGACAAGGGCCCCTCCAGAGTTCAGTTGCTAGTTGCAACAATTGTATGACCCTGCTCTGACCCTCACAGCAGGCTCATAGAATAGCTACAAGTAGGCCACAAAAGTCCTGGAAAAAAAATTGCACTGCAACAGAAAGCAAATTACAGATAGGGAAGCAGGTGCCAGACTGGAATTTTAAAACAGTGGCACATTAATAAATCAACCCCAAATTAATTCATGTCAGTTGAAGCAGGCAGGTGTGCTTGCTTTTTCCCCCCATAATCTACAGTGATGATGAACCAGAGGGTGGCATTGATGTACCAGAGGGTGGCATGGGTGAAACAGAGGGTGGCAGGGGTGAAACAGAGGGTTCTGGGAACCTGTGATGATGAACCAGACGTAGAAACAACATAATCGTGACCGTTGCGAGCCGACATGTAAGTTCGCAATTGTGAACTGGTACAAAACCCTCGCGAACTGTCAGAAATCCTTGCAAACTGGCAGAAATCCTTGCGAACGAAAAAAAAAATTTGCGAGAATTCGCGGATTTTGCGGATTGCGAGTTCGCAAATTCGCAAAATTCGCGAACGCCAGATTCGCAAAATTTGCCCATGCTTAGAAAACACTCATACTTGCTGAGCTCACTGTTTACGGTTCGCTGTTACCAAATTCGTAACAGAACCACGACCTTTATGACCCAGGTTCAGAATTTACAGAACCTCAACACTGGAACTCACTGGGCTATAATTATACTGTAAGACACTGGCACTCACTAGCCTACAGTACTGTAAGACACTGGGACTCACCGGCCTACAATACTGTAACACACTGGAACTCACCAGCCCTACAATAATACTGTAAGACACTGGCACTCACCGGCTTAGAGTACTGTAAGGCACCGGCACTCACAACCCTACAGTACTGTAAGACATTGGCACTCACTCGCCTACAGTACTGTAAGACATTGGCACTCACCAGCCTACGGTACTGCAAGACATTGGCACTCACCAGCCTACAGTACTGTAAGACACTAGCACTCACCAGCCTACAGTACTGTAAGACACTGGCACTCACCAGCCTACAGTACTGTAACACACTGGCACTCACTGGCCCACAGTACTGTAACACACTGGCACTCACCAGCCTACAGTACTGCAACACACTGGCACTCACCAGCCTACAATAATACTTTATGACACTTGCACACACCAGTCTACAGTCTTATAAGCCATTGGCACTCCCCTGCTTACAGTACTGTAAGACATTGGCACGCACTAGCCGGCAGCATTGTAAGACACTGGCACTCACTAGCTTACAGTACTATAAGACACTGGCGCTCCTCGGCCTACAATAATACTGTGAGACATAGGCACTCACTAGCCTACAGTACTGTAAGACAGCGGCACTCACCAGCCTAAAATACTTTGAGACACTGGCACTCACTGGGCTATAATAATACTGTAGGACACTGGCACTCACTAGCCTACAGTACTATAAGACACTGGCACTCACCGGCCTACAATAATAACTGTGAGACACTGGCACTCACTCACTAGCCTACAGTACTGTAAGACACCAGCACTCACCAGCCTAAAATACTTTGAGACACTGACACTCACTAGGCTATAATAATACTGTAGGACACTGGCACTCACTAGCCTACAGTACTATAAGACACTGGCACTCACCGGCCTACAATAATAACTGTGAGACACTGGCACTCACTCACTAGCCTACAGTACTGTAAGACACCAGCACTCACCAGCCTAAAATACTTTGAGACACTGACACTCACTAGGCTATAATAATAATGTAGGACACTGGCACTCACTAGCCTACAGTACTATAAGACACTGGCACTCACCGGCCTACAATAATACTGTGAGACACTGGCACTCACTAGCCTACCCTATTGTAAGACACTGGCACTCCACTCAACTCCCCTCTAGGCCAATCGACTTTTCACCAATCTTCTCTACACCACTCCACTCTATGCCACTCCATGCACCTTTACTCTATGCCATTCCACTTTACTCTACATCACTTCACTCTATGCCACTCCACTCTACTCTAAGCCACATCTCTCTATGCCACTCTACTCTACACCACTCTACTCTACCCCACTCCATTCCACTCTACACCACTCCAAGCCACTCTACATCATTCTACTCCACTCCACTCTACACCACTCTACTCCATGCCACTCCACACCATTCTATGCCACTCCACATAACTTTATGCCTCTCCACTTTATGGCACTCCACTCTACTGTCCACCACTCCACACCACTATACACCACTTTACTCTACGCCACTCTATGGCACTCTGCTCCACTCCATGCCACTCTACATCATTCTACTCCACTCCACTCTACACCACTCTACTGTATGCCACTCCACACCATTCTATGCCACTCCACATCAGTTTATGCCTCTCCATTTTATGGCACTCCACTCTACTGTCCACCACTCCACACCACTATACACCACTTCACTCAACGCCACTCTATGGCACTCTGCTCCACTCCATGCCACTCTACTCTTTGGCACTACATGTCACTCTACACCACTCCATCCCACTCTACACAACTCTATAGTACCCCACTCCACTCTACACACTCTACTCTATGCCACTCCACTTCATGCCACTCTGCGCTGTATCACTCGGTGCCACTCTACCCCACTCCACTCCACGCTGCTAATCTCAATGCCACGCAAATCCAAGCCACTCCGCCCCACTTAACACCAATCTATTCTACTCCACTCTACCCCACTCCAACACAACTCTACTACATGCACTACGCCCCACTCTACACAACTCCACTCTAGTCTACGCCACTGTACACCACGCTATGCCACTCCATTCTACACCACTCTACTCTATACCACTACATGCTACTCTGCCCCACTCTACACAATTCTTCACCACTCCACACCACTCTACACCACTCTAATCTACGCACACTACGCCATTCCATGCCACTACACTCTACTCTACGTCACTCTATTCTATGCCACTCTACTCCACTCTACCCTACTCCTCTCCACTTTATGCCACTCTACTCTTTGTCACTTCATTCTACGCTACTCCGTACCACTCCACTCTACGACACTCCACTCTATGTCACTCTTTTCTACCCCGCTCTACGTCACACCACTATGTTTTTTCCATGCTGAACAGCGGCCACACTGCTGTACAACATGTCTAAAAGACATTGGTATAGCCCATCGTCACTCCACGGTGGGTTTTGGATGATGCATGATTCAGAACCTATCCTTGTGCACTGTGGTCAGTGCAAAATTGCAGTTCCTTCAAAGAGGGGAACAGCTTCATAGCTATTTTTCTTGCGGTGCATTTGATGCCTATTTTCATTATATTCACAATTCAAGCTCTTGACACGTGTTTCGCTCTTGTGGAGCACATTATATTGTATTGTAATTGCATTTATATAGTGCTTACTACCCGTGACAAGGCGTCAAAACGCTTTTTCGGCGAGTAGCATGCTACTCCGGGACCCATATAGGATTAATATTGAATAAGTATAATGAAATATGAAAGTAATTTAAGTGGTGGATAGGTTAGTCGGTTATTTGGATTCGGAAGGATAGCAGATGGATAGAACAGGAAAAAAGGTTTGTATTTATATAGCGCTGGTTACCCCGATGGGGTGTTGAAGCACTTTTTTTGATGAGTAGCATGCTACTCCGGAAACCCATATAGGATTAGTGGTGAATTAGTATGTTGAAATATGAAAGTCAGTTGAGTGGTGGATATTAGTCAGTTGTGAGAAGGATAGCGGAGGGATAGAAGGGGAAGAAAAGTTTGCATTAATATAGCACCTATTACCCCTGATGGGTGTTGAAGCTCTTTTCTGGCGAGTAGCACGCTACTCCGGAATCCATAAAAATTAGTGTTGAAAATTAGCATAGTGAAATAAGAAGTAATTTGAGTGGTGGATATTTTATTCAGTTATTTAGATAGAGAATGGTAGGCGCTAGGATAGAAGTGGTAAAGAGGTTTGTATTTCTATAGCGCTTGCTACCCCTGATGGGGTTTTGAAGTGCTTTTTTGGCGAGTAGCACTCTACTCTGGAACCCAAAAGGATTAGTGTTGAATTAGTATAGTGAAATATGAAAGTAATTTGAGTGGTGGATATGTTAGTCAGTTATTTGGATTGAGAAGGGTTGGGGAGGAGTAGAAAAGGGAAAAAGGTTTGCATTTATATAGCGCTTGTAACCCTGATGGGGAGTTGAAGCACTTTATTAGTGTGTAGCACGCTACTCTGGAACCCATAAAGGATTAGTGGTGAATTAGTATAGTGGAATATGAAATTTGAAAAGTGAACATACTAGTCTGTTATTTTTGAAAAAGGATAGTGGAGAGATAGAAGAGTGAAGGATTTAGATTATTTTCTTTTTTTTAAGATTTTATTTTGTCTTCTTGAGGTCATAGCAGTAGGAGGAGGCTTTTGGATAAGTAAAAAGGGATTGTAGAGGGGAAGAGTCAGAGAGAATATATTCAATTAAATCAGGGCAGCAGGAGCAGGGTGACAAACATAATATTGAAAGGCCTGTCAGATTTAACAGCATTTTTCTACCTGTCATTCATTCATGTAGACATTTTCATGGGGCGTAGGTACAAATGGTGCAGCAGGTGCAGTGGCACAGGAAATCATAGGTTTGAGGGGTCTACTGTATCAAGGGTTTAGGGCTGTATTCATATCCAACTAGAGGTGCCTATGGACTCGGAGGCCAATGCCCCTCGTTTGCATTAGGTCACAGGGCTCCCTTGCCACGCCGTTGCTCCTGACCCCTGGTACCATTGCAAGAAAACAAACTCCAGATGTTCACACTCGAAAAATAAACTGCCACTCACCCAAAAAGTAAAATAATATAACGGCAACGATGAAATGGTAAACACAACTAGTTAGCTTCGCCTCATCTAAAGATGTCCACGTAATGCACACTTGAACTACTGAGACCACAATGCATTGGGAGGGTAATCCACCCATGCTTCGCCAGAAGATCACGTTTGAAAGTAATTCCAATGTGCCCATTTGTTTTCTGTGCGGCATTTGGAACAACGTGTATCCCTGGAGGATAAGGAACTTCCAAGCTGGCCACTAAAACCCTGAGCAGTGTTAGCTTGTCAGCAGTGCCTGTGAAACAGGGTGAATACAGGCCCACAGAGGCAGTCTGGCACTCTATCTGCAGTCGGAGGGAGACTGTGCTTCGGTCGGAAGAGATTCCAGCAGAATCAATGCTCAGCGGGTTGAGCTCACCAGGCGGCCATGGACCTGCCTAGATCAGGAAAAGACCTCCTGATTCAACCTTGATGGGAGGGGCGGGTGCACTGTCCTGTGTGTGGAGAGGAGCTGGGCCAAGTTCATTCAGAGAACATATGCAACTACCCCAGCCCCTCCAGACTCGGTGGCGCCCTCTAGTGTAGGATAACCCTTGGCGTAGTTTGTGTAGTAGCGCTATGCGTAGCTAAGCGAAGTGCACTTCCCACTACGCAAGCTATGCGTAGTGCAGTAGGGAAATGCTGTTCGCACTGATTGCACAGTGCTGGATGCTTGTCTGCACTGTGCAATCATTGCAAACGGCATCTTGAACAGTGCAAGAGGTCGTTTTCTGCGCTCTATTGGATTTGTACTCGGGATGCAGCTTTGTCAACGCGGAATGGTGATCACTCACAATGAGAAACCTGACCTCCCCGCGTTCAGAATGTCACCTGGAGGTTTATTTTCCACGCTCGCGATCGGCAACTTGATTTTGCTGATCGCGAACGTGGAAAAAGTCTCGCCGGGATGTTGATTTTGCTCGCTCGCGGTCGCTAACTTGACGTTGAGGACTGCGAGCAAGCAAAAAATGCCCGCTACGCATTTTTGCACTGTGCTACGTGCAATTCGCATAGTGCGTAGTAGCGCAAACTCCGCACACTCCACAAGCGCTAGCATAGTCCTACGCCCAGGGTTAGTGTAGGACTGGCTCCCTCTTTCTAGACCGGGTCGAGGAATGCTGCCGACCCCATGATCTCCTAGTATGTGCTGGCTTTCCAAGATGGAGGGGGCTGTGTGTGTGGTGCTTCAGAGCTTTCCTCTGACTCAGCAGTGGTATTTTTGCTGGGGACATGGTTATCTGACCCTTCCCCCCCACCTATTGGATTTATGGCAGTTTCATTCAAAGTTATATCCCTGGACAGGGGCCACCCATCTGATGGGGTTGCCATGTTGGTCCAAGGACCATTGGCCTTCACAGCTAAACTGGTGAATTGACGAAGCGACCTCATGACCTGATATTGATAAATCTGTACTTAGAACAGGGAGGCGGCAGAATGACCTCAGATGTGCGGACAACATTCTAGAGAGGGAGGTGGGGAGGATTGTAACACTCACTCTGACTGGTCCTTAATCTTAAGAAGCGACTACAATGTGAAAAGTGTTGCTTAGGAATCTTCAGGGGGGTAGCTTGAGTAATGGAGGTGCTTAATATTCCCAATGCCAATTTTTCTACACAACCCTTACATTCTCGACTGAGGTCTATGGGAAGAATGTTAAAACAGTTTAACCCCTGCCTATAAAAAGGATTTATTTTTATTTTTGTATCTACCAGTTAGCTGCACATTTCTGTATGAAGCCTATGATAACCCATTGCATCACTTAGCTGTGGATTCTGAGGCATTTTCGAAGTGTACAGATTTTCAGACCCTACCGTGAATCAGGCGTCACCCTGGACAAAGAATTCCTATCAAATTTGACAAGAATTAAAACTGAGAAAGTCTTACATTCTTTGAAGATAAGCACAGCGCACAGCATCAGAACCAGGCAGCGTATCCTAGTGCTGCCGAGAAAAGGCAACCTCAGCGGTGTGCAGGTTTATTTCTCCTATTTTTAAATTAGTTTTTCAAGAAAGACTCCTTCCACCTACCGGACCTGGTTCAAGTACCAAACCAATTTTCATAAAATGGAATAAACAAAAGCCGTCCACTTGTCAATTGATTCTCTTTTCAATGCCAGGGCAAATATTTGGGTGTATTTAGAATTGGGTGTATTTAGAATTGGGTTTATTTAGATTTGGTTGTATTTAGAATTGGGTGTATTTAGATTTGGGTGTATTTAGAATTGGGTTTATTTAGAATTGGATGTATTTAGAATTGGGTGTATTTAGATTTGGGTGTATTTAGAATTGGGTTTATTTAGAATTGGGTGTATTTAGAATTGGGTGTATTTAGATTTGGGTGTATTTAGAATTGGGTGTATTTAGATTTGGGTGTATTTCGAATTAGGTTTATTTAGAATTGGGTGTATTTAGAATTGGATGTATTTAGATTTGGGTGTATTTAGAATTGGGTTTATTTAGATTTGGGTATATTTAGAATTGGGTGTATTTCGATTTGGTTGTATTAAGAATTGGGTATATTTAGAATTGGGTGTATTTAGAATTGGGTGTATTTAGAATTGGGTGTATTTAGAGTTGGGTGTATTTAGAATTGGGTGTATTTAGAATTGGGTATATTTAGAATTGGGTGTATTTAGAATTGAGTTTATTTAGAATTAGTTGTATTTAGAATTGGGTGTATTTAGATTTGGGTGTATTTAGAATTGGGTTTATTTAGAATTGGGTGTATTTAGAATTGGGTGTATTTAGATTTGGGTGTATTTAGAATTGGGTGTATTTAGATTTGGGTGTATTTAGAATTAGGTTTATTTAGAATTGGGTGTATTTAGAATTGGATGTATTTAGATTTGGGTGTATTTAGAATTGGGTTTATTTAGATTTGGGTATATTTAGAATTGGGTGTATTTTGATTTGGTTGTATTAAGAATTGGGTATATTTAGAATTGGGTGTATTTAGAATTGGGTGTATTTAGAATTGGGTGTATTTAGAGTTGGGTGTATTTAGAATTGGGTGTATTTAGAATTGGGTATATTTAGAATTGGGTGTATTTAGAATTGAGTTTATTTAGAATTAGTTGTATTTAGAATTGGGTGTATTTAGAATTGAGTTTATTTAGAATTAGGTGTATTTAGAATTGGGTGTATTTAGAATTGAGTTTATTTAGAATTAGGTGTATTTAGAATTGGGTGTATTTAGAATTGAGTTTATTTAGAATTGGGTGTATTTAGAATTGGGTGTATTTAGAATTGAGTTTATTTAGAATTAGGTGTATTTAGAATTAGGTGTATTTAGAATTGGGTGTATTTAGAATTGAGTTTATTTAGAATTAGGTGTATTTAGAATTGGGTGTATTTAAAATTGGCTTCGTGAAAAAGATCATCCCAAGAAAATACACTGGTTGTGTGATGAACTGAGCATCTTCCACCTTGCTTTCACTCATTAGTACCTAACGGGTAGTTGGCTGCCATCTTTTTGCCTGTTATGTTGACTTCTGTGCTGCGTTTGACGCTGTTCACCGCGAGCATTTCTGGGGCAAGCTGCGCATGATGAAGATGTCGCCAGGGGTGGCCTCGGGATCAGCATCTAGGTTAGTTCCAGCTGGACTCGATGTCGATGGGAAGACCCACAAAGACTTATTTTGTGTATCCCAACGGCTTATGGCTTATAGTGGGGTGCAAGTTGGCGTCCCTGCATTTTTCTTTGTTTTTTGTTTGATTTCCCTTTTGCTTTAGTGTTGACTCGCTCTCGTCCTCGATAAGCAGAGGATTGATTTTTCTTTTTATCTTTGTGCATTGACGGCTTAAACATACGGGACAGCTCATGGGTGGGCTCCAACGTCACAGTGGTCATTTAGATTGATATAGTGCGAAGAATTGGTTGATTATTAATGTGCACAAGACATAAACCTTCATTTTTAGGTCTTGGCTAGACAGTGCATGTGCTTTCTCGAAGAGACATGTTGTGTTCTGTCTGTGGGTTTACAGGCCGCCCACCTCCTTCCATCCTTTTCTTTGATGCCGTTCATCGTGGTATGTGGGCGTCATGCCCTCTTCTTGTGTTTGGCCCTCCCATAGTGAATGGATCAAGTACATGTCTCCTTACACTGCTCCTGGTTTACGGAGCTATTTTTTACTTTGTTTTCAAGCACTCCATAGGAGTGCATGTGTTTTCAGGCCGTCTCCTTTGTACACATACCGCTAAAATGCATGTGCAAATACTTAAACAAAGGTATGTCTTAAATAGCTGTTAAAACATAGCGCTTGTTTCATTTTTTTGCACGATCTGATGGTATTGGAGCGCTTTCTCCGTCGTCTGTCTTGTTAAAGCGCGAACACGAGCCAATGGTAGTGGAGTGCTTTAATGGCTCACCAGTTACATTACACAATGACACATTCATTTTAGTCGCTGATCCTGCTTCAATTAAGGTTTTCTTCCCGTTGTTGTTTGCCCATCTCCTCATCCCCTCCTGCTTCCCTGCTTGACCCGTCCCCCCACTAACTCCCTCGTTGCTACTCCTTTTATTTGCATGATACAACGGTATTGGAGTACTTGTTCCATACTCTGTCTTGCCATAGTGCTAACACCAGCCGATGGTAATGGAATGCAGTCAGTGCTCACCAGTTACATTACACAGTGACCTATTAATTTGTTGTACACAGGGGGAAACATACGTGATTTGCCCAGAATCATAAACTGTTCAGCCGACCCTGCGATTCCAACTTGGTTCCCCAGTTCCACTGTTCGCAGCTCTGGACATTAAGCCACATCCTTGCTTCACTTCAAAGCTCCTCAACTGTTTCTCGCTATCACTTGCACATTTGTTCAGCAAGACCCTCTCCACACAGAGCAAGCATTGTCACAGCCAATAGATCTTGGCAGTGCCCGAGCTATTGGCCTTGTCAATGGGAACGTCTTTTAGCCATGTTGTCTAGCAGCCCATCTGCTGTTCAGCATGGATGAAAGTCACTGAAAAATGTGATTATGATGCGGCCAGCGCAGGCCAAGACATAGCGCTTTTTTTTGTTATGAAGAGGACAATAAACTCAACAAGGGGGCAAAGAAACTCGGCATCGGCTCAACATCCTGTGATTCTGGGCTTTCTGTAACTTTCAGCCACGCTGAGCAGCAGATGAGCGGCTAGACAACGTGGCTCAAAGACTTTCACATTGACAACGCCCAGGCCAATTCCTCTGGCATTGCCGAGACCTATTGGCTTTGTCAATGATTGTTGTTAATACCAAGAAGCTCTTTTGTTGATTTTTTGGGGAGTGAGAATTTAATATTCCTGGGTTCATTATCTTGGACGTTGCATACACAGATCATGCTGCATGAAGTTTACACTGCCGTGGTGGGTGTATTACATTTAGTTTATGGAGGGCTTATTGTTACGGCCCTGAAGCAAGCCTATGAGGCAACATCAGTGTCCCTGGCTCTCTGCTCTTCTCCAGCATTGTTTCTGCTCTTATTCATTGCTCGAAATGTCCATTGTCTCAAACACCCTTCATTGCTTATTTTATTTTATTTTATGGCATTTGTTAAGCGCCTGGTTGCACAAGGAACAGTGCGTCCCCGCGCTGACAATCCCACTAAACATCTCTTCAGCTTAGCTCACAGAGGGTGAACTCAAGAGTAGGGGGAAGCAGTACTGATTATGTTTTGGGGAAGAGATGGGTTTTCAGCCTCTGTCTGAACCTTGTTTCAGATGGTTCCATCCTCAGTTCGATGGGTAGGTCATTGCAGTCTTTACTGGCAAGGTGTCTAAAGGACCGTCCTCCCATCCTTGCTCTATGTATCCGAGGCGCCACTAATAGCATGCTGCCCATCGACCTCAGAGGACGTGAGGGGCGATAGACTGGAAGCAGGTCCTGAAGATATGGAGGTGCTTTTTTATGAGCTATACGATGGGTAATGCACATAGTTGTAAATTTAATTTGTTCCTTTATTGGGAGCCAATGCAGGGAACGCAATGCATGTTTCCCAGATGCCCTCCTAGGGAGGTTCAGGATAAGCCTGGCAGCTGCGTTCTGGACGCGTTGCAGCTGTGCTAGGCCTTTTTTGCTGAGTCCACATAGGAGGGAGTTCCCATAGTCTAAATGGGAGGTGACCAAGGCATGTACCATTGTTTTCCTGGTGCTGGGGGGCAGTAGGTCCAGGATTTTCCTCAGGACCTTCAAGATGCCATAGCATTTACCGGCCACATTACCAACATGATTAGTGTAGGCTAGATTGGAATCAAGAAGAATGCCAAGGTTTCTGGCTGTGTCCACCGGGGCAGGGACAGATCCCAGTTCTATGGGCCACCAGGCAGATGTCCAGATGGAGGGACAGGGACCAACGATAAGAACTTCCGTCTTATTACCATTGAGGCGGAGATAGTTATGCTTCATCCACCTATCAAGTGCCACCAAGCAGGCCGAGAAATTCTCAGCATCCACAACTGGATCACGGGACAAGTTGATCACCAGTTGTGTATCGTCTGCATAGGAGACTATGGCAACACCATATGACTCCACCAGTTTGGCAAGGGGTTCCATGTACAAATTAAATAACGTGGGGCTCAAAATTGAGCCCTGTGGAACCCCTTGTTTAAGACATCTTATACTGGATTTACATGGTGGACAATGCACTTGAAATCTCCTGTTCTTAAGGAAGGAAGCCAACCACTCATGGGCAGGCCCGGTTATTCCCTTCATACTCAGACGGTCCAGTAATACGGAGTGCGATACGGTGTCAAGCGCCGCACTTAAGTCCAATAGGATCAGTGCGGCCGTGTGACCCTCATCCGCCCTACACCGCAGCAGTTCTGTCGATAGGAGGAGAGCGGTCTCAGTCGAGTGTTTGGCTCTGAATCCCGACTGAGACGAGTGGAGGAGCTTATTTTCCTCCACAAAGCTCACCAGCTGTCGGTTAACCAATTTCTCTACTACCTTCGCATTGCTGTTCCGGCTCTTCGATTTGAATCCGGTCTACAGCCGCTTTACTCACAAGCGGATCACAGACTATCTCCTCTCTTGTTTAATTATTAAAGGAGTTTACTCTATCAGTTGGCAGAACCAGTATTTTTGAGCAGGTAAGTGTAATTATACTTGGCAGTGACCCTATAGCTGCCGGGTTAATAAGTTATCTATTAAGACCAGTTTTGATTGTTCTTTAAAGTTTGGAGACTCAATTACAATTCGGAGGAATCTCTTGAAATAAACTATATATCCAATCTGATGTGCAGGATTGGGCTTTTGTTACAAGTAAAAAGTGCTTGCAATGTATTTAAAACTTCGCTGGGGCCAGGTAATAACTGATATATACTCCTGACCTTAATCTTTGATATCTTAGCATGTATGTCTGTATGTGGTATTACTGTAGCGCCAGCCTATCCAAAAGGCAGGGGAGCGCTGTACATGGTTCAAAGGCAAGCATAAAGTCAACAAGGGATAGGAGAGGAGGCTGGTTTGTGGACTGTTAATGCAGTGTTATATTGCGTTCTTTAAAGAAGTGAGTCTTAAATTTGTTCCTAATTTGGAACAGTGCGGGGTCCTTCCCGATGGATACGGGGATACTGTTCTAGATCGTAGGTGTATCTGTGGAAAAGGCCTGCTCTCTTGTTTATATTTATTTTTTACACTTCTCAGTCTGCAGTCTGATGGTGTCTTGGTTACTGCTCTGCCAAGAATCACCAGAGATGGTGAGGCTTTCTGCAAGGAGAGCGAGCTGTTTGTCATGATTGCTTTGTTTAGGAACGAAACACAAGGAGATGATGGGCGGAGTGCTGAAACTTTTCAGACACTCACCTCTAGTCACAGATCTGGGTCGAATCCATCATCATTCTTTAGCTTATTCGCCACCCCAGTTCAGACCCTGCTATATGCAAATCAGTCTTGACCCTGTGGCTCATGGGAACAGTCCAACCCGAACTGCCAGGCCATGTCTTCTCTGGCCCTGAAACATGTGTCCTGGGACCAGTTTCGGTGAAACACCCCTCATCAGCGACGCTAGCTTGAATCTAGTGGCAAAATGAGCAAGGGACCCATGTCTGGGCAAACCCTGCCAACTTAGGGTGAACAAAGCAAACACAAGGAGATGATGGATGGAGCACTAAAACTTTTCAAACACTCACATCCAGTCACAGATCTGGGTTGAATCTATTGTCATTCTTTAGCGCAACCCCGTTTCGGACTCAGCTATATGCAAATCAGTCTTGACCCTGTGCCTCATGGGAACAGTCCAGCCCGAACTGCCAAGCAAAGTCTTCCCTGGACTGGAAACAAGCATCCTGGGACCGGTTTCGGAGTAACATCACTCATCTGATAGGCTAGCTTGAATCCAGTGGCAAAGTGAGCAAGGGACCCACATCTGGGCATATCCCTGCCAACTTAGCAAACGCAAGGAGATGATGGGCGGAGCGCTGAAACTTTTCAGACACTCACAACCAGTCACAGATCTGAGTTGAATCAATCATCGTTCTTTATCTCAGTTCCTGACCCTAGATCAGACCCAGCCTTATGAAAATCAGTCTTGACTCTGTTCCTCATGGGAGGGATGCACAGACGTGGGTCCCATGCTCACTTTGCCACTGGATTCCAGCTAGCCTGGCTGATTTCTACTTGAGCGACAGCTTTCTCAAGGCGACTGGTAGTTTCTCATCGTGAGCGGTCGCAAGCATACGTGACCACTCGCACTGAGAAACCTGACCTCCCCACGTTGAGAATCTTGTCAGAGGATTATTTTCGCGATCGGCAACTTGATGTTGCTGATCGCGAACAAGGAAAACGTCTCACCGGGATGTCATTTTGCTCGCTCGCGGTCGCCAGCTTGACGTTGAGGACCGCAAGCTAAGCTTGTCATGAGCACCGGGGCGCTGTGCGCGCCCCCGCCCCCCAGCACAGCAGGAGAATCTGCCCCGCAGTGAAGGGGTTAATCAATCTTGTGCTGTTAAATCACCAAAGATACATAACGACAGTGAGCACCTACAATGGCTTTTGATATGTTCACCCACGCTCCTTCGATGTCATTCAGCGTCACCGCTCACTCCTAAGCCAGTAGCAACAGAATTCTGCATCTTTACAAGACTTGGGGCCATATGTATCAAAAAAGAGTTTTGCGATTCTCACTTTTTTAGCGAATCTCAATTAGACAATCGTACAATGCAATGCATGTAGGATTTGCTAAAAATGTTGCAAATCCTACATATTCCTCATTTGCCAATCGCAAATTGAGATTCACAATTAAGGAATACCTTGCCATTCATTCCTATGGACTAGGGGGCCCATAGGAATGAATGGGAAGACATTCTCAATTTGCGATTACCAATTAGAGAATTGCAAATTGAGAATGCAATTTCAAGGTTGCAAGGGTGTCAAAAGGACACCATGTTGCACCCCTGAAAATATGCATGTGTGCACATTTTGCGCACATACATGCCCTAAGGCAGTGGTCTTCAAACTTTTTAATTCCGCGCCCCCCCCCAGTGTAGAAAAACAATTCGCCGGGCCCCCCCTCAAAATATTTCACAGTTATTCTATTTAACTGCCAATGTTTAAATAGGTCCAGACTTATTTAAACATTGCAGCTAAGTTATGTCACTGTTTTAGAATTGCAAACAAATTCATGATTTCCAAACATACTATTACGGTGAGGCAGGGCTTATTAATGTGCAAAGTATCCAGTATGGTTTTTCAAAATGGCAGTGTGGGCCTTGGAGAAAATTTGAAGTCTTTTCCCTTTTGACACCTTCTCCCAGCCAGGATTTAAATGACAAAGGATGTGAATGATGGCCCATTACAGACGTGCTTACTGCAGCTCATTCTTTTAGGCTGAAATCAAAGCATAATGTTTCTTTTGGCCAGAGCCTTGCGCCCGCCCCCCAGTTTGAAGACCTCTGCCCTAAGGCCATGTATGTGTGACATATGGCACTTTTAAAAAATGTAAATGTAAATTGATACTTGTATAGCGCACTACTCACCCGCAAGAGTCTCAAGGCGCTTGTACGAATACCGCTGTGGAACCCATCCTGACTTTCCCTGTGAGGAGTCCACTCCTGGGCACCCCCAAGGTGGAGGCCAGGCATCCTTAGCGTTGTGGGGGCCGTGGTGGAGATTAAGCAAGCTATTGCCCAGAGTTGCAGAGTGGGACTCCATGATTGGAGTAGGCACCGAGGCGAGAATTATCAGGTCCGTGGAATTTTGAGCCCAAGACCCGCCGAGGCGGGGAATTGAACCCTGGTCCCAGGCTAGACCTCTGCATCAGGGTCTGCCGCTCTAACCATTGAGCCGCACTTCTCCACTAAAAAATCAAAAAAGTGCTTTTTTAAAGAAAATTGCAAATTACCACCAACTTGAAGTTGGTGGTAATTTGCAATTCATAAAGGCCAAATAGCAAATTTCTGGTGCTTCCAGAATTGCATTTAAGAAATCGCAATTTGCAATTCCTTAATTGCAATCGCAAAATAGAGAATCACAAATGTTGCGATTCTCTTTTTTGCGATGGCCTTTTGGGACGATGCATACCAATAGGCTTTTTCCCATTCGCAAACGGGCAGATTCTGAGAATCAGCCGGTTTGCAAATGGGAAAAAGGCTTGATACCTATGGCCCCTGTTCGTACATTCATTCTAGGTTCTGTGTGAAGTGTGTAGTGAGTTGGGTGTTGCTCAGTGTGAATCCAAGGGGTTTGTTGGTCGTGCAATGCCTGGCTGGCACAGTGGCACTTGAAGCATCCTCGGCGGCGCCATTCTCCCAGACCGTCCCTGCAGGACCGTCCAGTCCAAAATGTCCGCCTCGCAGGTACCACTGCCACGGGCTGGTGTGGGGATCCGCGGGCCGGGGTTTGTTTTTAGCGGGTGAAAGTGTAACAGCCCCCCAGTATTTACTCAAAATAAAGGCGGAGCTCCCCCGCAGAAGCGCCCCCACCCGCAGCTGATGGCGGGCCCTAACTGGGCTAAGCCACCCTGACTAACCGCTGTGAACCTTTGCAAACTTAAAAGGCTGAATGAACAAATGGACTTTTGTAAACACGCGTTCTTTGTGTCAAGGCTTAAAATAGCTGCGGGAGAAGGAGCGCCAAGATACACAGCGGCCCCGCCCGCGCCTCGAGGCGCGGTGTCCATGAGAGCGCCTTGACATTCAGGCAGCGCATTCCGGGGCTGTGCGCGGCCTTGGCGCCTCCTTTAACCCCCGGATGGCATCAGTTATTGATCCGTCCGGCCCTGATGTGTCACCTGCAGGGCTCGGGGCCACGACAATGGACCAGGGACCCCCGCGCTGACACCTGATCATAGAGGAGGTACAGCGAGGGAGCTTCAGAGGAAAGACAGACGAGGACACACGGAGCGGGGACTGAGGGCGGAGGAGGGGGGACCCCAAGCAGAGAGAGGCTCGTCGCCACCTCAGAAGCAGCACTGAGGGTGGGTGGAGAAGACGTGCGTGGTGGCGCAGACTGGCGGTGACCCGTCCTCTCAGAAAGATGCTGCTGTAGGGCTCAGCAAAGACCCGGTGTAAAGAGCGCCCCAACCCTATCCATCCTACAGCCCCCTCCATCCCCGAAGACATAGATTCCCCCACACTCTTTACGGTCATTGAGAATTCCTTCTGCCTGGGTTACACAAGGCTCTGGAAATAACATATTCGCATTTTCTTTTTTTTTAAAAGGTACATTTAAAAATGTACAGTTAAAAAAATATATATACATATGTAGTAGCAAAAAACATCCGAACTTTTGCGTGTTTTATGGCCAGGGCCAGCCCTAAATCCGATTGACTGAGGCAGCGTCAAAGAAAATGTGGGGACAGATTTATGTTAACTGGCGCATCCCCAGGGATGCGTCAGTTAATGTGCGCCACAGTGCGCCACAGCTCCGCCACCCATGGTGCGCCGCATTTACAATGCGGCGCACCATGGTGCAAAAATGGCACAGATGCGCGACGCATCTGTGCCGGAAATGTGGCGCATTGCTGGAGTTGCGTTGCAAGCGCGACGCAGCTCCAGCAAGGCTCGGGGGTACACCATGTGCACAATGCTGCGTCAAGACCTACGCCTGCTTCAAGCAGGCGCAGGGTTTTGACGCAGCATTGGCCTGAAAGTGACTGAGTGAAATCTCATAGATTTCCCTCAGCCACTTTCAGGAGGCCTTCCTGCGCAGGAATGCCCCCCCCCCTGCGCAGGAACGCCTGCTTATGGCGCAGGGCTTTACAACGTGATGCATCTCCTAGATGCGTCACGTTGTAAATAGGGCGCATTGTTTGCGCCGCCATTGCGTCAAATAAAGTGACGCAATTGCGGCGCAAAGGCATCATAAATCTGCCCTGTGGTGTTTGTTGTGTGTGTGTGTGTGGAGGGGGGAGGGTCGTAGCGGTGTGAGGGTAGAAAGTGTGAGGAAGATGGGAGGAGGTCAGGGGGCTCATGGGGTGCTAACCATTACTCTGACGTACATGATTACAAAGGGCCTCATTTATGAGGCCGTGCGTCACTTTTACGCCGCTGGTGCGTCACTCCGCTACATTATACCTGCACCAGGTATAATGTATGAAGGGGGGGCATTCTGACGCAAGAAAAGGTCATAGAAGTGACGCAGTGAAATCTATAAGATTTCACGGCGCCACTTTTAGGATGCAAATGCGTCAATTTCTTACGCCTGCCTCACAGCAGGCATAAGACTGACGCAGGCCCTTTCACATGGGCCTTTCACATTGCTGGAGTTGCGTCACTTTTGTGACACACACCCAGCAGTGCATCACTTCTGCGCGTACAGATAAATCAGAAATACTGACGTATCTGTAACTCCTTGCGACATGATGCGTCATCCATTAAATATGACTCATCATTGGTGTCGCTAGGAGGGCGCAGTGAAAAGTGACGCATCGATGTTTTCACGCAGCGATGCGTCACTTTTCATAAATGAGGCCCAAAGTCTTTAACGGGACCCTATGGAGGCAAAGGGGCATATTTGCAAGGGGATTGCACCACCATAACGTCACTGATTCCGCCGTTGCGACGGCGCACTGCCCTGCACCATATTTATAAAGCGGTATTACGCCACTTTGCAAGGATTACCGCCACTTTGTAAATATGGTAAAAAGATCAGAGAAAGTGGCAGGGTAAAAGCTGCTCAAACATGTGTTATACCGCCCGATTCATGAACCTAAATTGCGCTCGCAAGAGGCCGGATTCTGAGAATCCGGCCCTTTGCGAGAGCGATTTTTGCATTTGGGATTCAGCATCCCAAATGCAAAAATCGCTAATTGCGATGTCGCAAATATGCAAGGAATTACATTTAAGGAATCTCTATTAGAGATTCCTTAAATGCAATTCAACATCCAATTTAAATTTGCGAATTCGCAATTTCTTGCCGCAATTTACTGTGAGGTCAGACCTCGGGTAAATTGCGAAAACTCAGAAAAATGCATTTAAATGCATTTTTCTGAGTTGCATGTTACACACACACATGTCCTTTGGACATGTGTGTGTGCAACACCTGTGTGAAATTACATTTGAGGGGTGCTACAGGGTGTCCTGTGGACACCCCTGGCACCCTTCAAATCACAATCTTATTTGCGATTAGCTAATTTCTAATCGCAAATAAGGAATACTCCCCATTCATTCCTATGGGCCTTTTGGCCCATAGGAATGAATCGCAAGTTATTCCTTATTTGCGATTAGCAATTTGCTAATCGCAAATAAGGAATCAGTAGGAATCGCATTTTATTATGCGATTCCTACATGATTACCGTTTTGCGAGTCCTTAATAGCGAATCGCTATGATTCGCTATTAGGGCCTCGCAAAACGGCCCGTTGATGAATCAGGCTGATAGTATCTTATATGATATATTCGTAGCAGTGCTCCGAGCACCAGAAGCGGCCACTTAAACCTTTCCAAATCTGAGGACGGAAAATCCCCAAAGCATAATTAACATAACAGTGCTGAGCACCAAATTGAATTCAAAACTTGTAGTCCACGCCATGTAGTCGTTGTTCTTTCTTTATTTCAGAGCTTCATATGTA
Organism: Lissotriton vulgaris; assembly: GCF_964263255.1. Taxonomy (NCBI): domain Eukaryota; kingdom Metazoa; phylum Chordata; class Amphibia; order Caudata; family Salamandridae; genus Lissotriton; species Lissotriton vulgaris. The sequence goes on from NC_141698.1 coordinate 1,123,590,060, forward strand.
TCCATCGAAAACACAACACAAACTTGTGGCCAACACGTGTTTCGTCCTACGGGAACTCAATTGATGACTTCCTCAGGGCCTGATAAAATAAATCCAGGTAATTCAGACTCTAGGAAACTTAACCGAAGCACAACTACAACCAACCATACAGATGCGCTGGCTGGGACTAGTCACACATGATAAACACATTAAATATACAGAGAAGGTATTGGAAGTAGGCCTCACTGTGGAAATGTGAGGCCAAACGACTGCCCTCACAAAAGCAATGGTCATGGGAATGTGCAAAGTGGGTACAGGCTGAATGTGGGGTACGCCATAGGTCGGTTTACAATCGAGTGGAACAGGGGGGACGGGTGGAGTGGGACTTAGTCCTAGTCTGGTTACAAGAGGAAACAGGAAGCCCTAAACTGATATAAGATGCAGAAGGAACGGATGATGAAATCTTTCTAGATGTCTCTTTGATTTGATTTCATTTTGAAGTTTATATAGCGCTTGTAATATGATGCGATAATAGTAACTCCGCTGCCCAAGCAATCCAAATGTAATGTATGGGCTTATATTTATTTGCATATGGTGCACCTCGCATCTCTCCCCTTGTTTATGGGGGTAGGGCAGAGGGAAGACAGGAAAAGTAAGTGAATTGTAATGTTATCTTGTTTCTAAAATAACTAAAGAAATAAAAAAATGGTGGATCCAAGTGATCTGATTGGCTGGCAACAAACAAAAATCCTCTTGTAGCCACCATTTCAGGATGCATAGCGTGGTCCCCGCATCCTGAAAAAGAATTAAAAGGACATGTATGGGTACACAATGAGCTCATCCTTCCCCCAGGTCAACATAGAGGGACCCTTAAAGGACCCTCCTTGGTGCAAAGATGGGGGGAGGATGTAGCCTTAGGGATAGGATGGACGACCTCGAAGCTGGCGAAGCGTGTTCGAGTCTCGGCAACGACACTCAACATCCTGTGATTCTGGGCAAATCACTTTATCTCCCCGTGCCTAACAAAAACGAAGGCGCCCTTCTGTATTGAAACTGGTGCTATGTAAAGCGCTCTGATACCCGATTTGGATCTAGTTCGCGCTATATAAAACTTCTATTAAAAAAAAATAGAAGAAACATTAAGAACTGTCATGGGTACCGCTGAAGCTTTTCAGGATTCACCAATCCCTGACACCAAATGCTGTGACCGGTGTGTGCAGACCCGACGCAGGTACTGCTTTAGATGGAAGGATGCTGCGAATCCCACCAAAAATCTGTGCATAGCACATAGTGCCAATATCGGCCCACTCACCAGCCCGTTCACAGCAACATGCATGTCGCAGAAATAAGTAGACAAGACAACTTTTGGTTGGAGAAAAGTAGCTGCAGGTTTATTAGCATACACACATGCCAACAAGGTGGGTTATCTTACAGAAGATCCAAAGGCAAGCCGCCCCTCGCGGCCTACCACCTGATGGGCCAATTTGCAACGTGGCCTTAGCCAATCGTTGCTTAGCGGTTGTGGTGAGGAGATAGCCCCTCCCATTTCCGGTGAACTATTGGTCCACCCTCTTCCTCACGCCCCCCCCCCCCTACGAGGGGCGGAGCGTTCAAGCGACCCCCGGTTGTAAAGGTTTCCAACCGCCCGTAGGATAACGGGGCGCCGTCCCACCACCAAAGTCCACCGCACAGACTTCCTGGGGATATTAGGCCTCAGCATCCTTTGTGCTCCTGAAGAGGATACTCCCGGGTACCTTTCCGCCTCTGGATCTCCCTGTAACTCCGCATGCAACATAAATGAGAAAACATTAGAAGATATTTCCTCCCCCCCCCACCCTGAAAAACGCCGGGTATGCGGTAGGGAGGGAAACAGCGTCAGGGTGAGGGGACGGCGGACAAAGAGGCCGCTAGGTGGGCGGGGGAGGAATATATACTCTCCCCCGCCCACACCAGGCTGGAAGTGATGCGCGGGACCCTCCGGAATCTCGTAGCGCTGGGCTGCCCCGTATGCCATCTTGTGGCACTATGGGGGCCGCCCTCTTACTTGTGTCCCCTGCGGGGATGTGTCGGTCGGCCTACAATCTTCATGCCAGCGAACTCAGGACAAGCTTCTGTGACTTGTGCATCAATTATCCAGGAATTGCAGATCTGGATTTAGATCTGCAAGCAGAAATCTAACTCCACCTGACCCATAGCTGAGTGACATCCACACAATGGCGTATCCCCTGCCCTGCCCCCTTTCGTCGGCTTGAGATGCCTTCCGAGACGGTTACCCAGGTATAATCACACCGAATTCCCAATGTCCGAGCCTATGCTCCCCACCCCTCCCCCTCTTTGCCTCCTCTCTTTTCCCTTTTCTTCTTCTCTTATCCACCCTCTCTTTACTTCTGGCCTCTGTTCTTCCACAGCGGAGCTTTATCTGTGGCTTGGAAGCTTGCCGGGGCGACTCCCTCTTTCAATAGAACTCTGGCAATCATTTCTCAACACATTCTTGTAGAGACACAGTTTTGAAACCACTCTATCCATGATTCCTATGCACCGTATTGTAGTGCCTTTCTCGGAAATATGGTTTGACTCCTGCTGCGCTTCAGGGCCACGCCTGATTGTTGGAAATTCTTAAGAAAAAGTTCGGGGGGGAAAAAAAAGAAAGACAGAACTGCGAACTCCCGAAAGAAGCCTGAAAATCTTGCCTTGGGATTCAGGGTACCGGGGCATGAAGCCGGCTGGGGATTCAGGGTACTGGGGCATGAAGCCAGCTTGGGATTCAGGGTACCGGGGCATGAAGCCGGCTTGGGATTCAGGGTACCGGGGCAGGAAGCCGGCTTGGGATTCAGGGTACCGGGGCATGAAGCCAGCTTTGGATTCAGGGTACCCGGGCATGAAGCCGGCTTGGGATTCAGGGTACCGGGGCATGAAGCCAGCTTGGGATTCAGGGTACCGGGGCATGAAGCTGGCTTGGGATTCAAGGTACCGGGGCATGAAGCCAGCTTTGGATTCATAGTACCGGGGCATAAAGCCAGCTTTGGATTCAGGGTACCGGGGCATGAAGCCGGCTTTGGATTCAGGGTACCGGGGCATGAAGCCAGCTTGGGATTCAAGGGTACGGGTGCATGAAGCCGGCTTGGGATTCAGGGTACCGGGGCATGAAGCCGGCTTTGGATTCAGGGTACGGGGGCATGAAGCCGGCTCGGGATTCAGGGTACCGGGGCATGAAGCCAGCTTTGGATTCAGGGTACCGGGGCATGAAGCCGGCTTGGGATTCAGGGTACCGGGGCATGAAGCCAGCTTGGGATTCAGGGTACCCGGGCATGAAGCTGGCTTGGGATTCAAGGTACCGGGGCATGAAGCCAGCTTTGGATTCATAGTACCGGGGCATAAAGCCAGCTTTGGATTCAGGGTACCGGGGCATGAAGCCGGCTTGGGATTCAGGGTACCGGGGCATGAAGCCGGCTTTGGATTCAGGGTACCGGGGCATGAAGCCAGCTTGGGATTCAGGGTACCGGGGCATGAAGCCGGCTTGAGATTCAGGGTACGGGGGCATGAAGCCGGCTTGGGATTCAGGGTACTGGGGCATGAAGCCAGCTTGGGATTCAAGGGTACGGGGGCATGAAGCCGGCTTTAGATTCAGGGTACCGGGGCATGAAGCCGGCTTTGGATTCAGGGTACCGGGGCATGAAGCCAGCTTGGGATTCAGGGTACCGGGGCATGAAGCCGGCTTGAGATTCAGGGTACGGGGGCATGAAGCCGTCTTGGGATTCAGGGTACTGGGGCATGAAGCCAGCTTGGGATTCAGGGTACCGGGGCATGAAGCCGGCTTGAGATTCAGGGTACGGGGGCATGAAGCCGGCTTGGGATTCAAGGATACGGGGGCATGAAGCCGGCTTGGGATTCAGTGTACCGGGGCATGAAGCCAGCTTGGGATTCAGGGTACCGGGCATGAAGCCGGCTTGGGATTCAGGGTACTGGGGCATGAAGCCGGCTTGGGATTCAGGGTACCGGGGCATGAAGCCGGCTTGGGATTCAGGGTACCGGGGCAGGAAGCCCGCTTGGGGCTCAGGGTACCGGGCATGAAGCTGGCTTGGGATTCAGGGTACTGGGGCATGAAGCCGGCTTGGGATTCAGGGTACGGGGGCATGAAGCTGGCTTGGGATTCAGGGTACCGGGGCATGAAGCCGGCTTGGAATTCAGGGTACTGGGGCATGAAGCCAGCTTGGGATTCAAGGGTATGGGGGCATGAAGCCGGCTTGGGATTCAGGGTACCGGGGCATGAAGCCGGCTTGGGATTCAGGGTACCGGGGCATGAAGCCAGCTTTGGATTCAGGGTACCGGGGCATGAAGCCGGCTTGGGATTCAGGGTACGGGGCATGAAGCCGGCTTGGTATTCAGGGTACTGGGGCATGAATCCGGCTTGGGATTCAGGGTACTGGGGCATGAAGCCAGCTTGGGATTCAGGGTACCGGGGCATGAAGCCTGCTTTGTGCTCAGGGTAACGGGGCATGAAGCTGGCTTGGGATTCAGGGTACCGGGGTATGAAGCCGGCTTGGGATTTAGGGTACGGGGGCATGAAGCCGTCTTGAGATTCAGGGTACCGGGGCATGAAGCCGGCTTGGGGCTCAGGGTACCGGGGCATGAAGCTGGCTTGGGATTCAGGGTACTGGGGCATGAAGCCGGCTTGGGATTCAGGGTACCGGGGCATGAAGCCGGCTTGGGATTCAGGGTACCGGGGCATGAAGCCAGCTTTAGATTCAGGGTACCAGGGCATGAAGCCATCTTTGGATTCAGGGTACCGGGCATGCAGCTTGGCTTGGGATTCAGGGTACCGGGGCATGAAGCCGGCTTGGGATTCAGGGTACCGGGGCATGAAGCCAGCTTTAGATTCAGGGTACTGGGGCATGAAGCCGGCTTGGGATTCAGGGTACCCGGGCATGAAGCCGGCTTGAGATTCAGGGTACCAGGGCATGAAGCCGACTTGGGGCTCAGGGTGCCGGGCATGAAGCTTGCCCTGGATTTGTGGTACCGAAACAGGATCCGCAAATAAAAAAAAATAACAAGAACTGGTCAACGGCCAAGCTATGTAGTCCATGCCCGAGGCATAGCCAAGTTTGGACGCCTGTAGTGGGTCAGATGCTGCACCAGATTCGATGGAGCATGGCAGGAGGACCTCAGAGTCAGTGGGGTTGCCTCCACTTGCCACCCCCATGGCACGTGTGCAGGGTGGCATGCAGGATGGGATGCAAGGCCTTCTCGGAGGCCAGATCCTGTGGCCAACTCCGCTGGGCCTAGCTAAAGGCCGTGCAGAGCAGGAGTTGCCTGGCCATCAGTCGCGTTTAGCTCTGGTTTTACACCTGGTTGATGGAGTGGGTCCTGGATTTGCCGATCCAGGTCTGGCTTCTCCAAACCCATAGAGGCTTTAAATGTAGAACATTGGAAATGTAACTGTACATCTGTGACCTTTATAGTTTAACTTACATAACCCTTCCCTTCAGACAATATATTGTTTTTATAGCCGAATGTTCATAAATGTGCTGGGTTCACCGAACTCATATGTAAATCCAGAGGACTTTGGCCGGAATTCCCGCCTCTCAGAGATAGTATTGTCTCTATTAGATTCAGAAGGGATCCACAAATCCTGAAACAGCACACAAAAAAAGGACAATTCTGATTGGATGAAAAGTTTCACACATCGAAAAAGAAGCCCATTTCCCATAGAAAATATAACTCTGACTTCCACATAGGCGCCATTTTCTTTTCCACTCTGTTCAGAGCCTGACATTGAGAAACACTTGTGAGGATGTTGCAGCCGTTTAGGAGCAGAAGTGAAGAGAGTAGGCCAGCTGCAGCAGTCATCCAACACATTCTGCACCTAAGGAACAAGACACAGAGACTTTGGAGGATCCAACTACTGCCAAAAGAGCAGAACTCAAGGCCAAGGAGACACAGGCCTTGAAGCTGTTCACTCTCCTAAGAGGGGAAAAGTAGGTGAATTCAAGAAAGGTCACTTGCATACTTGGTGACCAGGTGCCCCTCTTCACAGGACATAGTGACCGGTGTTCATTTGGGACTGCTGGCATGATTAAGCGCATTCGTGCCATTGACCAGAACAGGTGGACTTGCGCAGAAATGGAGCCTCCCTTCGTAAGTTGTTCCAGCAGAAGAGAATGAGGCTGCCCTCGGCACTCACAGCATACCTACTTAAAAGGGCGTCAACCTTAGTGCCACAATCACCACTTTGCAGTGCTCTAGTTGTGGGGACCCTGGGAGAACCCCTCCCCCAAAGTTTGGTGCTTAGGTCGCATCACTTCCGCGTGCAGAGGGACGGACGAGGTACTTATACCTCTCGCCGCTCACTGGCCTCCCTCTTTGTCCCTCCTGGTCTCTATGGTGGATTCTATGGAGACTTTAATACACGTTTCACCAACCAGGGGTCTCAGCCCAATCACAAGGGATCAAACACTGGGGGGAAGGCTCACAAGCATTTGCAAATGTGTGGGGTGATCCAGCTAGCGAGAGGCAGGCACAGTGCATGGTTTCCCTCCTCCCAACTCCTGCGACACCAACCACTCGGGCGGAGAGGTAGTGGCAGACAATCCATGCTGCAGGCAACCCCGCCGCGAGCTGCGCTTTCCAGCACCGAGTAGCGATCCTCTCCGTCCAACCGGCTGGGGCACAAGGACCTGATGCACAGAGCATTGAGGCAGGCCACCCTGTCAATTAAACAGGCGCAGGACCCCTCCAACTTGAATGAGGCATCAAAGGTACCAACCCTGTGGTGGAGAAACTGCATCTGATAACATCTGCCTCTCTGGTGTCGAGTCACTGCTCGCTGGCATGGCAGGTGCCATTAGCAGCTAAAGAGAGGATTTGGAGACGAGAATTTGTGGATATATTCACACTACTTATGCACGGGCTGCATGGGTTGGATGCAAGAAGGATGGGAGGGAAGGAGAAGGACAAGAAGGGGAGAAACCAGGCATGGCCAGACAACACCATGGAAAACTGGCTGGAGGCGTCTCCATCCTGGTGGAAAAATACCCGGACCAGGGCCTGGCCTCTTCCAGTATTCCCGCATCATCCATAATGAGGCCATAAAGTCGGGGGCATTGGGTGGTACAACTATGACAGGGAATTCAGAAAGAAGATGGCCATGTGCCCCGAGCTAAGCTGGGATGAGAAAGAGGTCCAGCTCTGGATGGAGCACAAGAGCAAATTCACCCCACACCAGAACGAGTCATTCAGCAAAAAACAGAACTGGCAGGCATCATTTAAGGCACAGAGCCAAGCCGGGAGACGCTACTTCAAGCTATGCCTTCGAGGCGCGCGCCGGTCAGAGGTGGGGGTTCAAAAGGTCGCCCCCAGGCACTTGCAGACTATTCAATGCTCTGCTCCTGGGGCAAAGCCTGCAAATTCTCACACAGTTGCAACAAATGTGGGGCCCCACACCCAGCAGCGTCCTGCAATGGCAGGCGGGAGACACCCCCGCCACACGACAACAGGCAGGACAAATAAGCATCGACAGGTAGACAAGCCTCTGCCCTCTGCAACTACCCTTTGCAACCCAGCATGGAGCACAGCTGCCACCAGCACAGGCGAGGCTCTTCTGTCATCCCAGACAGGTACCGAGCCATCGCCAGCACAGGAAAGGGCCCGTCACTGTTACTCTTGCGCAACCTCCACCCATTGCACAGAAAATACCCAAACACAAAAGACAGCCTATTGCTTGGGAATGGTTTTGTAGGAGGCTTATGTAGGCCAGCCTGGGGTCTACTAAAGAGCCCCCTTCAGTAGTACAGCAGAGGGTCGTGAAGGAACTGGCATTAGGGCAGGTGGCAGGACCTTTACCCTATCCCCCACTGGACAACTTTGTGGCTACTCCCCTGGGAGTGGTCCCCAAGAAAGAGCCCGGGAATTTCAGGTTGATACACCACTTGTCACACCGGAGGGTAATTCAGTGAACCACTGGTTGGAGGGCGGGCTTTGTTCTGTGACTTACTGTATGTTCGAGTGGCAGTGGACATGTTAAGGAGAGCGGGCAATGGGGCTTGGAGGCACTGCAACATTTCCAGGGATTGACTGAACACCTAGGGTTCCCTGGCACCTGCGAAGGCAGAGGGACCAACGCAGGTCTTGACGTTTCTGGGCATTGAGCTAGACACGATGGAGGGCCTGTCCAGACTTCCGGTGGGCAAGGTGCAGGCCCTGAGCAGATCATCGAGACAACGTGGGCGAAGGATAAAGCATCCTTGGGCACCATTCAGAGCTTCCTGGGTAAACTAAATTTAGCAGCAAGGGTCATCCCAGCGGGCAGGGATTTTGCCAGAAGGCTGGCCAGTGCCACAGCTGACATTAAAAAGAAACACCACCCAGTCAGACTTTGCCGCCGGTTGAAAAAGTACCTCAGTATGTGGGCGGAATTCTTGGCCAACTTCAATGACACACTGATATGGAGAGCCCCCTGGGCGGGCAGCCCAGAATTATGCCTGTTTACAAACGCATCAGGCAGGGAAGGCTTTGGCGCAATAATGGGGAGTGAGTGGAGTGCACAGAAATGGCCTCATGCGTGGCACAAAAGGAGGATTACAGCCAATGTCACACTCTTGGAACTATTTCCCATAATGGAAGCCCCCCATCTGTGGCCAGAGGCCTTGGCATCAAAAAGGGTTTTGTTTTTGTCAGACAACATGGCGGTGGTGCAGGCCATAAATGACCAGTCTGCAAAGTGTCCACTGGTGCTCTGCATGGCAGAGGGAACTAGTGAGGGCGTGCCTGCACAGCGACGTAGAGTTTTGCATATTCCAGATGTTAAGAACGTGGCAGCTGACGCTCTCTCTCGTTTTCAGTGGCTCCGTTTCTAGAAAGCTTACCTGCGATAGAGAGCAGAGATGACGCGTTTTCCTGCACACCTCTTGCACCGACTACAGTGGACCAGCGTTTAATGTAACTGGGTGAACTGTTCCTTGCACCGGGGTCCTGAAGGCAGTACAAGTCGTGCGTCTCCACTTTCTGCGGGTGTCAGGGGCATGGGGCGGGATACAGTAACACTGGAGCACAGGGTGCAACATTTTGTTCCTTGGGCCAAGGATCAGGGCAGGAGTCACTCCTGGATAATGGGGCACTTAGCTGCAGTGAGTCACTGCACCAAACTCAGGGGCCAACAGGGCCCTGGCAGGGCTTTTCCCATAAGGGAGGCACTTTCAGGGATGGGCGAGAAAGGAGACATGGGTACCAGACTCCTGGTTGCCCATTCATTTCACACACTACTGGGTACGATAGATGAACTGCACAGGGCCCCATATTCTAGGTCTGAGTCCAGCCGTCCCACTGCTGCATTCAGCCTGGATTTTTTTCAAGGCCTTTAGAGTCAGCGAGTTGGTAGCCAGGTCAAAGAAGGGTGGGTCAAGTGATGTCATATGCAGACAGGGCATTCAGTTGCCTGGAGACTCCCTAAAAATATCTGTGAGAAGATCCAAAACAGACCAGGCGGGGCAGGGAAAAGTCACAGTGCTACATCCTCTGGGTGACAGGAGGTACTGCCCAGTGAGGCTGGTCTCCGGCTACTTGGTTCTCCGCCCCAACACAGGGACCTCATGTGGACCTCATGCCCCTCACCAAATTCCAAGCTGAGCAGGTGATGAGGTCGTGCCTTGAGTTGTCAGGAAACTCTGGGCTGGGCCATTCCTTCCAGAGTGGAGCGCCCACCTGAGCCTTTAAGGTGGGCCTCCCTCCCAACCACACCAAGAAGGCAGGGTGGTGGGACTCCCAGTGCTGTAAGTGAGGGATTACAAAGGAGAAAGTAGGCAAACAATGTAAGTTATCATAGTTGTAGAAGTGTCATTAGCTTTGGCGTGCAGTGTTTATTGTTTACATACATTGTGGTTTTGTAGTTGTAATCGTGTATGCTCAGGAGTCAAAATGGTGTACTAAGTTTGTAGAATTAAATGGTATGTACAAATTTGCATTTATTTCTTTTGTTGGGGTTCAAGGTGTGGATGATCGGCTTTTCCGGCATCAAGACGAGGACCTGGAGGCACGGGTTCTACTGCACACAGATGTCTTGCTTGGGGTTCCCGGGCATGCGATGGCACAGCTTGCTTCACAAGCTACAGCAGAGACTAGGTGGGGGGACCCCCTCCTAACATTTTAGTCATTCACCTCAGTGGCAACGACCTTACGGCTATGGGGCGAAGCACATTTATACAAGCAATGAAAGCAACAATGGGCAAGATTAGCAAATGCATGTAACAGTGTGAGTTATGTTGGTCAGAAATCACCCAACGGAGGGTCTGGCATGGGGCCAAGCCAGGGGATGCCATCGAACATTCCCGCAGAAGGGTAAATGGCCCCATGCACATGTTTAAGGATCAGAGGGGTTTTGCCTTCATAAGACATGGACTGATATATGCCAACACCAAGGGATATTTTGAGGACGGGGGATACCTGTCAAAGGTGGGCATGGACTTCTTTTTGTTGGACTTGCTCGAAGCCATGTTAACAGCAGGTTGTAATTGAAGAAAGTTGCCTGCCTTGGTGGGGAGCCCTGGATGTGACGTCCGGCACATCGAGAGCAATGGCAGAGTTACAGGGCGATCCGGAGGCTGATTTGTACATAGGGGTACCCTATTCAGGAGCACAACAGGGGTGCCCTATGCCAAACCCCAGGAGTCTTTACAGCTGGACCCTGGTTGAAAGCGTTTGAGCCCCAATAGTCCTTTGGATGGTTGTAAGCCTGAGCAACCGGGGCTTGCCTTGCAACACTCCGCCCCTCAAAAGGTGTAAGGTCATGAATAGGGGGTCCTAGTAATTTACGGGGCAAAATCCCCAGGGTAGATGGTGGCACCTATTGGGTTAGCCAAGGGGCAGTTTGGCCCATCAGGCGGTCGGGGCAGCATAGGTCACTCACCGCTGCCTGCCCTTGGATGGCCCGTAAATTAACCCACCACGTTGGCATACTTTTGTATGTAATAAACCAGCAAAATATTGTTTTCCAACAAACCTGCTTTGGCATGATTATTTATGCGGTGCATGCTATGTTCAACATGCGTGGGAGGGTCGCCTATATCGGTACTAAGAAGATAAACCCTGACTGTCGGTGTTTGCCCCCTACTACCAACAGTGCAAAACAATCAGATGCTCTGGTGAACAAATACGTGGTCTGTACTGCATGATTTACAGACTTATGCTTCTCTTAAAAAAATGTTAGCTGTGAAAAAGAGAAGTTTGGGGAAAAAAGCACTAGCTTTTTTAAACCAAAAACAAACCAAAAAGGTAAAAAAACAAAAAGAATTCTAGCAGGTACTGGTCACCCAGATCAAGCACTTGCAGTTGCATGTTTTCATTAAGGGTGAGGCCGTGCGCATGGCCTCTGGTGTGCGGCTTATGGTTTGCACGGCTGATGTGCGAGTTATGGATTGCGGTTTTTCCGTTTTATTATGTCAAATCAATGGGGGTGCTAAGTTGAAAAGCTTCATTAATGTGAGACTTCACGCATGCCATGCGTGGTTTCTTTTCTAAGAGTTTTGTGAGAATCATCTTAGAGTCTATCGAACGGGTTTTATAATCTGGAAGGAGAAACCGTAAATATAATAAAGCGAACCAAAACCTTTTTTTATATCATCTCAGATCCAAAGTTTGTGGAGAAACTTCAATTCTGTGTATTTACATGTTTAAACATTTTATGTGGCTAGACCAGTGGAATTTCAAACTCGTGGGCACAGCGCTTGCTGCCCCTCTCCTGAGCAGGAAATGGGGTGCAGGGAGCTGCTGTCGGTGCCAGTCCAGTCTGCCTAGGACAAAGGGTGCCACAGCCTCTGTTTGGGTTAAAACTGTCGTGTCTTCCTCGTAATAACGACAGACTACTTCTTTGTGTATCTAAGAGCTTTATTCAACATGTGCTCTCAGGTCCCCGTCCCTACTCTAACTGACTAGCCCATCCCCTGGATCCTCCTCTTCCCCCCAGCCCACTTACTCCGCCCACCAAACTACTAGACCGCTCACAATCCCACATCTCCCCCTTTCTTAACAAAATGGAATAACCAGTTAATTCATAGTTCCTCAATTAGTCGTTTAGGCCGTCGAACATCTCATCGAGGCCATTGGGAGCCTCCATCATAGGCAGTCTCACTCTCAGGCTGAGCATCCACATTTGGAGGGCCTCTTATTTGGTCACAACTCTCACTGCATTCACCACTGGTTGGTTCAACTGTTCTAGTGAGAACATCTCTCAGAGCTGGAGTACATCTTTGGAAATGGGATATATTCCTGGTAATTCTCCGGCTGTCTGATTCTGCAGTCACCATGGTGCCCTTCTGGCGCGTAATGGTCAAAGGATCATCTCGGAATCGACAGTCCGTTTTCTTTTGTTGCTCTTGTTTTACGACAACAGTATCTCCTTCCTGCAAGGAGGAGGGTCTGGCTCGCCGGTGTCAATCAGCATATGATTTCATGATCTCTTTGTTCGCACCATCGGTAGCTCGGACTTCGGAATCAATGCGGGCAGGGGACACGGGTCTCAGCGCGCCTTCCCATGTGGGAATTCTGGTCGGGATAGGTCGACCCAGCATTAATGTCGCTGGGCACTTGCCCGGGGTGGCATGTGGGGTGGTTCTATAGGCCCTCAGCACTTCATTGAGAGCCACTTGGAGATCTCGCTTATTCAAAGTTGCTTGTTGAAAAGTGTTCCTGAGAGTGGCCATGAATTTTTCCACAGTGCCGTTAGCCTGTGGCCACACGGGGTGACTTTCCGGTGGTGGAAATTTAAATGCTTTGCAAAGTCCTCGAACTCCTGACTAGTGAATGGGGCACCATTGTCTGTTTTCAGTTCTTTAGGAACACCCCAGGCAGCAAACACCTCACCTAGCATTGCAATTGTGCTGGACGCACTGGTGGACGATACAAATTGAGCAATTGGGAATCGTGAATATTCGTCAATCACTACAAGGACATATTTGCCAGATTGCAGCGGGCCATAAAAGTCCATGGCCAATTCCTGCCACACTCCTTGAGGCAATTTAGTCATTTGCAGTGGCAGCGGCAGATCTCCAGACTTGACCAATTGACATTGAGGGCAATCTCTTAATGTGAGTTCGACCATGTGATCTAATAGAGGGAACCAGACTCTTTCTCTCAACGCCCTTTTAGTTGCTACAATGCCACGGTGACCCTCATGCACCAGATTGATGACTCCCTGGCGTATTTTCTTGGGAATGACAATTCTCTGATTCCTTAACAGGAGTCCCTCGGAGGTGGATGACAATTCCACTTTGATGTGCTGAAATGCCTGCAGTTCTTGCCGAAGCTGTGGCTCACTCTCCCCTTCCTTATCAATGTCTCTCCACCGGTTGTTTCGCAAACAGCTCATAACTTTTTGCAGCGCTGCATCATCTCTAGTGGCTTTCTGAATGACCTTGAGGGGAACTGCCGATGGCCTGGCCTGATCCACCACAAAATAAAGGTACTCATCAGCCATAGATGGTCCAGTGATCTGAGACTGCTGCGGATGGCGTGACATATAGTCAGCAGGATTGGCCGACTTCCCAGGCTTATGCACAATGGTATAGATGTAGTCTTGCAGTCTCAAACCCCACCGTTCAATGCGAGGCGGCATCTTCGCTCGAGGGTTTCCAAATATCGTCACAAGGACCTGGTGATCAGTCACCATCGTGAAATGTTTGCCATAAATGAAGACGTGAAAATGTTCACATGCCCACACAACCGCCAGACTTTCTTTCTCTGGTTGTGAGTATGCTTTTTCTGGGTCTGTCAAACTGCGACTCGCATAAGCCACAATGTGTCTTTGATCAGTGTCGTTATCATATTGTGCAAGTATGGCACCTAGTTCCACCGGACTGGCATCCACAGTGATTTCTGTCTTGCACTTGGGGTCAAAATATGCTAGGTTGGAGGCAGACTCTACTGCCTTTTTGATCTCACAGAAGGCTCGCTCACATTGGGGGCTCCATTCAAACGGCTGACCCTGCTTGATGAGGGTTCTAGGAGGATGACTGATGGTAGCATAGTCTTTGATATACCTGGCACAATAACTGACCATGCCCAGGAATGACCTGATGTCTCCAACGTCCTGTGGACTCTTGGCGTCATTCATGGCAGCTACTTTGTCTGGGTCAGGCTTCATCCCCGCTGCTGAAAAAATGTGCCCGAAGAACTTGAGTGTGGACCGGTGAAACTCACATTTCTCTCGATTCAAGGTCAGGTTGGCTTCCAACAATGCATGGCAAACTCGATCTAGTGCCTTGTCATGTTCTTGAGTGGTAGACCCATACCTGTAGTTCAGGGTGTTGGGTATATGGTGAATGGTGTGACGAATGGCTTCCTGAAATATTTCCGCTGCTGAGGATATGGCAAAACTCAATCGCTTGTAGCGAAATATTCCCAGGTGTGTGACAAAGGTCGTGATATTTCGCGACTTGTCATGCAATTCTAACTGATGATAGCCTTTATTTAGATCAAGTTTGGAAAACACTTTTGCACCGTATAAGGCAGATATCATGTCACTCAGATGGGGCCCTGGATGGAGCTCCCGTTTTATGGCCATGTTAGGCCCTTGCATGTCCACGCACAAGCGCACTCTCTCGGGCGTCCCTTTCTTGGGAACTATCACTACGGGTGACACCCAGGGCGTGGGACCATGCGTATGTTCAATGATGTCAGCTTTCAGTAACTCTTGCAGTTCATCTTCGACGGCCTGCTGGAGATTTAATGGCACCCTGCGAGGGTGTTGAGCAACAGGACGGACTTGTTCATTTATGTGAAGTTTAATCTGACACTTATTCATCTTCCCCAGGCCGGAGAACAACTTTGGAAATTTATGAATTTATTGAATTATATCAGGATCATTGTTGACTTGATACAGAATTTCTACTAGGCGAAGGCGTTCAGCGGTCGGCAAGCTGAGAAGGCAGTCCGCCTCTGGACCCTCAATAACATGTATGGCAGCTGATATGGACTTAGTCTTATATTTAAGGGTCGTGGAGAATTGCCCAAGACAGTTCAGTGGCTCTTTAGCCATCCATGTGTACACCTGGACATGTGCTGGTTTCAAGGTGGGCATTGGTTTCATCTTTCTATACACAGTCACTGGGAGATAATTTAGCGATGCTCCGCTGTCTAGCACAAACTTAGTGCTATGGTTTTTTACGAGGATATCGAGTCGGGGGTACTTTTTCAACTGGTCCGGATTAGCCACCAGGCTTGCATATTCATTGGTGTATTTAGGTTCCCAGGATGCTGACCGAAATTCTCGGGACGACGATCTGCAGACCCACTGAGATCGTCTCGACTCTCTACTAGATTTTGGGGACTCAGGCAATGATTGAGTGTGATCTTGTGAGGTTCGCATGGGGTGACGCCGAGCGCCGGGCCTGGACGTTCGAGCTGCACCATTCCTCATTTCACCTCGAGGACCTCCATGCATAGCTTCCAAATGGTCCTTGTGCTTGCACTTACGACACCGCTGGTCCATCACAGGACGGGTGTCTGTATGTGGGAGCTCATAACCACAACGATAACATTTCTTGGTACAATCCGCCCTTTCGTCTAGCCGATGGGTTTCAGGGCGCCGGCGTGCGGCGTCCGGCTTGCTGGTGCCAGGCAGATGACCTGTTTCTTCTGGGCCTTTCTCTGGAATGCTTGCGGGATCTGAAATTCTGGACTCTGTTGGCCTGCTCTCTTTTCTCCGCACGCCCTGACTCCATCTTCTTGGCGTGCTCCTCGGCCTGATCGTGCACCCTTGTCATCTCCTCAATTTCATCAAGTTTGTGACTTTTTTTTAACAGCTTCCTTCTAAGTGCTTCGGATTGACACACGTCTTCAACCCACTCCTGCCACCGTGGACCCATACTTTCACCAGCTATCAGAGTCAATGGCTCTGGGGGCCTCAGGTGGGTCATGCCCACCAGGATTGGCTTGGCTTCTCTTTGTGGTGAATTGTGCGTTGACATGATGAATGATTTATCTAATGTTCCTGTTTCCCGTAACACTCTATCTCTCTTGACCACGTGTGGTTATTTGGATTGTCTTGTGCTTGTTCAAGAACTCTGTCGCTGCCTCTGGGCAGTCGTGTGATTCACTGTTCACAGTTTCAAGTGATGCCCTTATTCACGCTGAGCAATCATCTCATGTTATTCATGTTTTCATCAGTTCATTACCGTGTGGCTTGGAATGTCTCGGGCTTGTCTTCATGCAACAGGGTCACCTCATTCATGTGACTCGTCGGTACACTGTACTCGTGACACTTTATGTCTGCAATTCTGTGCAACACTACAAACGCTCGTGTCCTTCTTTGTCTTGCCTCTTGGGGTGATGCGCTGTTGGTGCAGTCCTTTATTCGATCATTTCTGTACTCGAATTTCTTTAACTGAATGGCGCGCACTGATGCCTGACTCCAAGATGGCCACTTCACTATTGACCAGGGAGGTCCTTCCCGTCTTGTCTGACTTAAAAATGGCAGCTTGACTGACGGCTTTCACTCTGCGATGTCCGACGACATGCACTCTTCACTCGCACGATGCGTTGCAACAGGGACTCGCCGGTCGCCACCATACTGCTGGCACAACGATCTCTCCAATCGTCTGCTTGTCTATCGCCGGCCACTCCGCTTCACCAGGTACGCTTGGGCCGCAATTCAAACTTTGGCTTTTCACGCGCATGCCACTTCGCACGCTTTTGGGGTGAGGGTCTCTTGTGGCGGGCTATCTCATCTGTTCAGTACTTTCCACGCATTCATCCTGATCTCACACTTCTTACGATTTCGTAGCACGGTGATACTAGGTGACTTCAGAGCTTGTCAGTAGGCCTCATACCACGCCGGGCCTCTTAGCTTCTCACCACTTCAGGCGCGTACCGGTGCCAAATTCAAAACTTCACCAATGCTCGACAGCGCTTCTTCGCTGGGGCTCTACGGAATCTCCCGATCACGGAACAGATACGAACTGCTGGCCTCTCTTCTCTGGGCGGCAATTCTTCTTGGGGCACCTGCGTCGCAACAGCGACTTCCTTCCCAATTTCTAGGAACGGGACCGAATGTCATTTGCGGGTTCAGGGACAGCAAGCTGTGCATCCCACCCTCGTCGCCAGTTGTCGTGTCTTCCTCGTAATAACGACAGACTACTTCTTTATGTATCTAAGAGCTTTATTCAACATGTGCTCTAACTGACTAGCCCATCCCCTGGATCCTCCTCTTCCCCCCAGCCCACTAACTCCGCCCACCCAACTACTAGACCGCTCACAATCCCACAAAAACGTTGAGGCCTTGTAAACTCGGTAGATTGCTCTCGTTCCACAAGCACTGTCTCTAACCCTGGGCGGAGCAGGCGTAGTGCCTCCACGCAAAGTTCCACGGAGTTGGAACGCAACTCAGTGGAACTTCGCTACGCTACGCGCCCTCCCAAAATAATGGAAATGAAATAAAAGGCACTTACCTGCCCCGTGGCTGGCTCCTCCTTTACATCTCCACTCTCCTGCCTCCTCTTCTCCGTCCTGCTGCTGTAATAACCCCTACGTTGTAAGTCTTGCGCATGCGCACATGCAAGGTGTACAACGAGGGGTCATCAGTGCAGCAGGACGGCGGGGGGAGGCAGGAGAGCCGCGAAGTACAGGAGGAGGCAGCCACGGGGCTGGTAAGTGCCTTTTAATTCGTTTAATTCATTTGGGGCCAGCTAACAATGCCCCGCCACGGAGACGTACGGCCAGATTCATCAAGCCGAAATTGGCTCGCAAAGGGCCAGATTCTGAGAATCTGGCCCTTTGCGAGCGATATTTTTGCATTTGGGATTCATCATCCCAAATGCAAAAATCGCATTTTTAGAAATCACATATTTGCGAATATTTGCATTTAAGGAATCTCAATTAGAGATTCCTTAAATGCAATTCAAGAAGCATTTAAAAATTGCGAAATAACTATTTTTGGCTGCTATTTACCGCGAAGTCTGACTTCGTGGTAAATAGCGAAAACTTGTTGTATGTTACACACACATGTCCTTTGGACATGTGTGTGCGCAACATCTGTCTACATTTTCATTTCAGGGGTGCTACATGGTGTCCTTTGAAAACCCCTGCACCCTTGAAATCGCATCCTTATTTGCGATTAGCAATTTGCTAATCGCAAATAAGGAATGTGTAGGAATCGCAATTTATTTAGCGATTCCTACATGAATCCCGTTTTGCAAGTCTTTAATAGCGTTTCCTTAATAATTGCTATTAAGGACTCGCAAAACGGGACAATGATGAATCTAGCTGGTAGTTTTGACTGAACTCCGCGTTTGCCCTGAAACGCGGAGTAGGCAAAACTACGTAAACTCCGATGGCGCAGCGTAGTTACCCACCTGGGGTTACTCATAATACAAGACTACAGAGGTTAAACTCTGCACTGGGGAAATGCAGCCTGCTGTACAAATCAGCATTATACAGAGAGCAAACTCTTCATTAGAAAAATGCTCCCTGCTGTACAAATTCACATTTATTTTAATGCCTACAAGTCACACGTTTGGTGCCACCCATGACCTCTTGAGGCCCCCCAAGCTATGACCCGCCCGCCTCCTACCCCTGCATTGGGCTACACTTGATAACTGTACACAGTCTTGGGGTAAAGGTTTGCAGCAGTAAAATCGTTTACACCTGGCAGGCATCCATTTTTGACTCAGAGCCAATGAAAAGCGCCTTCGGAAAGCTTCTGAGCGCTGCCTACTCCCCCATCTGAGAAGCCTGGGCACTGGAGGCGGTGGGTGGCACTGGGCACATGCCAGCCATCACCCCTACTTCTCAGGTGTTCATTGAATAGGTTCACAAAGTGTGGAGGGTTCCAGGAAGCTGACAAAGACACCGAGAAGGGCTTTTGAAAACTCGTGAAGCAAATATTTGCCCTGCAGATCGAGTGTGGCCATTCCGCGCCCACTGGCAGCGCCAAGGCGCTTGGATCCGTTTTCCAACTGAATCTTTTCTTTCTCCCTTTGTGTTTACCGTTCAATCGAGCAATTCATCACAGGGGAACCCGAGGAGGCCCTGAGCCGCTCTCTCTTCTCTTTCACTCTTTCTATGCATTAATATTCACATCGTGTTTGCATAGCTGGCGCAGCGTTGCCACCACAGCAGCCCCCCCTTCGCCTCACACATCCTTACCTCACAGAACCATCGGACTGGCTGCGAACCATGAACCCGCGGACACTCAGCGCAGCCAGCACTGCAGGGCACAAGTCCTAAAAAAAGAAGTGGGGGGACTAACCTAGCTAATCAGCAAGCAAGTGGCATCATAGCGCGTGACATCACGCAGCGTGACGCTCCTGACATCACAGGAAGTGGCATCACAAGAAGTGACATCAGATCTTAAGCCCTCACATTCATATTTAGCAGGTGTATCAGGAGTACATTGGTGCACATTTCGAGTATACTTGTAAACTCTCCTGAATTAGGCAGAATATTCACACTTTTATACGCTACACATAAAACAATGTAACCTTTTGTCAGCGTAAAGCTTCCTCTACCCATAGGGCTTTAAAAGAAAAAATTGTGATATTTAACTTATTACAATGCCTCCTCAGGGGTAGTAAGCGCTATATAAATGCTATTTATTTTGTGCAAATACTGGGAAAGACCAACACATCTGCAGTTCTTACAATGCATGCATATCTCCTAAACAGAGCCTGAACATAGTGAAAAGCTGCCTCTCTTAAGTATGTGTGAAGAGATCTACAAAGGTGTGAGCCTTTCTTTCCCTCTGCTGCATTTGCATCAGGTGAGAAGCAGCCAGGAGTCGCGAACAAAAGGAGGCCTGATGACCCCTCAGATGGGGCCTTTGTTAAGAGCCCAGCAGGAGCCAGAAATAAGAGAGCCCCATCCCACCTGCACCTTGTTGCGATGGAAAGCAGACAAGCCGTGCAGGCGCTGCTGAAAGTGTCCCGGTGTTTGCAAATGACACCAGGATGAATACAGCATCTTTATCAGTGGAGCCTAATTTCTTGCCGGGTGGACGGCATCCCCCCTGTTGAATAAGTGGGTGGACGCCATCCACCCACTTGTACCCCCGACTCGTGCCCTGCAGCAGTGACTGGATGTAACCAGCAGACGATGCATAGCAGTAAAACTTCGGGCCACCCCGTCTGTTCTCATTCGGGTTTACAAGCATTAATGCTGTGATTACTTACCGGTAATAGCATTACTACTCTCGCCATAACTCACTTGTTGAGTCCCATGACTCTAATCAAACATCCTCCCAACTCACAAAAGTACCCTCCTCCATACTTCTTGTTCAGTACCAAAGCCCAAAGCACCACATTGTGGGACAAGCTGAAAAAGGGCGGGAGGGCCTGCGTCATCACGTGAGAGAAGGGCTAAAAGTAATGCTCTTACCGGTAAGTGATAGCACCATTTCTCCTTCGTCCCTCTCGCCGTGGTGACTCACTCACTGAAATGTACCAAAGGCAATAGCGGCCAGGACAATTGCACAGACTGCCAGGCTGCCCCGGGCCTCCGAAGGGGGCCCCCTAAGAGGGCGACCACCCTTAGTGCCACACGATGGCACAGACACTAGTTTGCGGTCTAGTGTTGGAGACCTGTATGGGTCCTCTGGTGATGTCACTTCCGGCGGGGGAGGAGGGGAGTGGGGGGAGAGGTATTTGTACCGTTGCCACCCTCCAAGCGCCCTCTTTGGTCCTGGTCATCGACGAGGACAGTCCCCCTCCTCCTGCCTAGCCGAGCTGCTCGATCGCGTTTTTTTCTGCTGTGGAGCTACGGTAAGTCTCCCCTCCCTCCTGGCCATCCCCCCCTCTCTGTCACCTGATTCCCCCCTGGTTGGGCGGCTTTGCGTGCTCCGGTCCCAGGTTGTTGGGCAGGCTCCCGGGGTCCCGTTTTGGGCTAGCGTGTTTCCCTGTAACACATTTTGTCCTCCCTTTCTTTTTGCACTTTTTTCACTAATTTTTCTTTTTTCACTTTCACATCCTCAGGTTAGGGTGGACGATTAGAGAGTCCATACCGCCGGGGTTACACTAGTCCTGATGAATGCCTAGGTAAATTAAAACCACTTAACAGGCTGAAACATGTTGACTGACTAAATATTCTGAATTAAACCAATTCATTACCTTTGGCTGTAAATTCAGCCACATAACACCAATTTTAACTGTGTTACAGGGATCTACCAATAAAGTCTTTTTTGAGATACCCTTTAGACACTTTTATATATCTTCCTCACTGCACGCCCTATCACACAACCTGCTCCGCAGTCTTCTGGCGTCGTAGCACACCAAGGAGGCACTCGGCCTCCGAGGTGGGGCCCTATGATGAAGCATGACACTGACTAGGTCGGTGTGTGAGGGCTTTCCTATCCTCCCAAATTGGGTTGGCCAACTTGTTCTTTACATGGCTCCGTCTCTGTGGCTTTTGAGACACATGTAACCTCGCTTTTGTTGTTGTATATCCTTAACCGGGGACCAAGAGAGTGTTTCTCAATCTCCCTGTCTCTCCCTTTGTTTCTTTGTGTTAAGGATATGTCTGACACTGACTTTATCCCCGTAGATTGAGTGACGCAAGCCCGACGATACGGCTCCCCATCTCTTTTTTTACACAGACGTCGCAAATGGACGATCCATTGCCGGATGCTACACAGGAGGCACAGTGGGCGGCGTTTATTCGTATGGCCAAGTGAAAGGTTGGTATAAGGTGGGGGGGCCCTGGGGCGGCGGGGGCACACCCAGAGCCATGGCGGAGTTACAGGGCGATCCATAGGCTGTAAGGTACAGAAGGGTACCCTCTACAGGAGGACAGAAAGGGTGCTAAAGCTAATTATCCCCAGGGAGGTCCTCGTGTGGGATCCTGGAGGAGCGACGGCGCCCCGTTAGTCCTACGGGCGGTTGTGGACCTGAGCAACTCTCCGCCCCCCTGTAGCCGGGAGAGGCGTGAGTAAGGGGTGCACTGGAGGTCCGCCGGTGGGAGGGGCTATCCCTTCCCTCAAACTGACAACACCCCGTGGTCAATACCACTGGGGTTTTATGGCTCATCAGGTGGGCAGGTGTCGAGGGGCTGCCTGCCCCTGGATCACCCGTAAGGTAACCCAACATGTTGGCATATTGTTATGCAAATAAACCTGCAGCAACTTTCTTCACCAAACAATTGCGTTGTGTCTGTTATTTAGTTAATTGTTGTGGGAGGGCTGGGGTATGTGCCGTTGTTGGCACTATGCCAGGCTGCCCCGGGCCACCGAAGGGGGCCCCCTAAGAGGGCGGCCACCCTTAGTGCCACGCGATGGTACAGACACCAGTTTGCGGTCTAGTGTTGGGGACCTGTGTAGGTCCCCTGGTGACGTCACTTCCGGCGGGGGAGGAGGGGAGTGGGGCAGAGAGGTATTTGTACCATTGCCACACTCCGCGTGCCCTCTTTGGTCCTGGTCGTCGACGAGGACAGTCCCCCTCCCTTTCCTGCCCGATCGCTGTTTTCCCTCCCTACCGCGAACCCGGCGGTCGAGCAGCAGTGGGGGGCCTCATCTAATACTATTTGCTTTGAGTTCCAGGCGGAGTTACAGGGCGACCCAAAGGCTGTAAGGTACAGAAGGGTACCCTCTACAGGAGCACAGTAAGGGTGCTAAAGCCAATTATCTTCAAGGAGGTCCTCGCGTGGGATCCTGGAGGAGCGACGGCGCCCCGTTAGTCCTACGGGCGGTTGTGGACCTGAGCAACCGGGGGTTGCCTGCAACTCTCTGCCCCCCGTAGCGGGGAGGGGCGTGAGAAAGGGGTGGACTGGATGTCCGCCGGTGGGAGGGGGTATCCCTTCCCCCAAATTGATAACACCCCGCGGTTAATACCACTGGGGTTTTATGGCTCATCAGGTAGGCAGGTGGCGAGGGGCTGCCTGCCCCTGGATCGCCCGTAAGATAACCCAACATGTTGGCATATTGTTATATAAATAAACCTGCAGCAACTTTCTCCACCGAACAATTGTGTTGTGTCTGTTATTCAGTTTATTGTTGTGGAAGGGCCGGGTATGGGCCGATGTTGGCACTAAATGCAATGTGAGAAAGTGGCTCTATATATACTGGACTAGAATGAAGTACAGTGTGTATAGAGACCACAAACCCCAGAGGTATAACAGAGGTTAAAGTCAGAACTGACCTTACTCTCCAAAGTGGTAGCTTGGTCGAGCAGTAAGGCAGACCAGAGGACAGTGTAAAGCATTTGATGTACACACTCAGTCAGCAAAAGGTTTCACACACTCAAGGACTGAACTCCAGGCCAATTTCTTTTATATCCACAGATATAGTTGTTTTATTTTTAGAACCAACAGTTATAAAAATATACTTTTCTGGTTATGAGTACTCTCGTGTAAATACTTTGCAAAGGGGCAATAAAGGTTGTGCACACAATGATTACAGTATTGATAGTAAGCAACACAGAGCTGACACACACTTTAGCATTGAGCTCAATGGGTTTTCTACATTTAAGTACAGTTGATTACTTTATCGATTACTTTGGGAGTTCCAGGACTAGGTCTTAGATTCAGTCCTGGGGTCTAAGCTGAAACTAGATTAGCAAAAACGTTTTAGTTACTGTAGTGAATTTTCATGAATATAAATCTGTTTTAAAAGTTCACACTAAGAAACTTTTCAATGTAAATCTCACAATGTTATTCAATGGGAGGAAATTCAGGTTGCAGGTAAAGTATGATTGCGTTACTTTTGTACTCCAGCACTGGTCTCCTAGGGCCAGTGCTGGGGTCTTAACTCAAAACAGGTAGGTAATTGCGTTTCAGTATTTCGTATGATTTTTAAATAATATTTGCAGTTTTCAAAAGTAGACACTTAGAAGAAATTTCATAGAAAAGCAGACAATGGGATCTTATGGAGAAAATACAGATTACTAGTAACCCCGCTAGGGATTACTTTTGCAGTTCAGTACTGGGCTGCAAGGTACAGTACTGGCTTCTCCCGTGAACCCAGGTGAGTAATTTGGAATTTGGACTTTGGCTGATTTTATAGGAATATTTTCAGTTTTCAAAACTTCACCCGTAGAAAATGTTCAAGTCAATGTTATCCAACGGCAGGTAAGTGGATTACCGGTTTCCAGGTGAGTACTTGGTAGTTGACGGTAAGGTTCTGGGCAGAGACTCAGGGGTCCCCCAGGGTCAGGTAAGTACAGTTAGATCCGTCCCTGCTGGACAGGGGCAGCCGGGTCCAGAGGTAGGTAGGCCCAATGATATCCAATGAGGGAAAGGGGGCCTTCGGTTGGTGACTGCTGGCTAGCAGGCCACGCGGCTCTGGGAGCTGGGCTACTGGTCACTTGCTCAGGACAAGGGGGAAGTAGGATAGGACAAAGAGGTCACAGCCAGCGGCACTCGAGCGGCTGGTT
Organism: Lissotriton vulgaris; assembly: GCF_964263255.1. Lineage (NCBI taxonomy): Eukaryota > Metazoa > Chordata > Amphibia > Caudata > Salamandridae > Lissotriton > Lissotriton vulgaris. Next base: position 1,123,614,377 of record NC_141698.1, read on the forward strand.
GCAGGGTGTTTTTGATCCGTCGGGCGCTCAACGTTATCCAATGAGGATCTTGAAAAGGGAACAAAGGCTGCAGGCTCAGGGAGGGAGACTCTCCAGGGGTGCCCAACACTTCGAGAGGTAAGTTTGGATCTTGGAGCACAGGTAGGTACCCTAAAGGGAGGCACAGGGGGCTGTAGGGCGCCGGGTGCAGGGGTGTATTTGGGGTCGGAAAAGCTTACCCTCAGCTGGTCCTGGTTGGGGGGGCCCTAGTTCTGAGTCTGCAGGCGTACGCTGGTTCGTCAAGGAGGGGTCTTTGGGCACTGGACTTCGGATCCCAGTTGCCGAGGGGAGGTCCTCGTGGTCGTGGTTCGGGTTGGCCCGGCCCGGGCTCGGCTGGTGCAGAGTGGGCTGGTCCTGAGCGTCCGGGTGGGCACCAGGTGGGCTGTTGCAGCAGAGCCTCTGCTGATGGGAGTCTGTATCTTCAAGAGGGTCAAGGCAGGCAGGTCCTCTGGGTGTCCCAAGGTTGCTGTCCGCGGAGGTCGCCAGGATTAGGCAGGAGCAGGTTCCAGGATCAACAGGACTGTAGGGCTGGGGCCAAGTCAGTTGTTACTGTTCTGTTGTTAGCAGCTGTGCGGCGGGTCTTCTTTCTTCTTGATCTTCTTTCTTTTTTGATATCGGGATCTGAGGAAGGAAGGTTCAGGGAGCCCCTAAATTCTAAATTTAGGGGGCGTTACAGGTAGGGCAAGGGCAGGGACCAATGGGTCTCTATCCAGGGGTGAGGACACCCCTTAGCCTGCTCCTCTCCTGCGGAAGGGGGACAGGAGCCTAGCTGGGTTTGGGCAGAGCTCCCCATCTACAAGATGGCCGGAGCCCGGGGTCGTGCTTCACCTCGCCTCCTCCACCTGAGGGGTGGAGTTGGCATAGGTTGGCACACCCTCCTTCCTGACGTAGTTTTTCCTGCCAGTCTTCCCCCCAGAGTGGGGGTAGAATGGGTGGGGGGCCAGTTGCTGGGCACAGCAAATGGTCTGGAGAAGCTCTCAGAGGCGGTATGCCTTTGAAGCTTTCCCCTGTCCATCCTGGGGGAGGAGACATAGCACCTCACCCAGGATGTGCATTGTTGCAGGCCCAGGAGAGCGGGGGGCTCTCCACCCAGGGGTCCAGCAACATGTCTGCTGTGTGGCAGCCTCTGTAGCCACTCAGCCCAGACGTGGATTGTAGGTTTGGGTTTTGGAGGGCCTCTCTAAGATGCCCTCTTGTGCATCTTACAATAAATCCCACACTGGCATCAGTTCGGGTTTAATGTGCTGAGAAGTTTGGTACCAAACTTGTCAGTCTTCAGTGTAGCCATTATGGTGCTGTGGAGTTCCTAATGACAACCTCCCAGCACCATATACTCTTAAATGGCATAACTGCACTTACAGTGCCCAGGAATGGCCCTGGGTACTGTAGGAGCACAGGGCTCATGCACCTGTGCCCTCACCTTTGGCATAGGGCACCCAGCTAGAGGGGTGACTGAAGTATGCCAGAGCAGTGGGGTCTGTGGGCATGGCACACAGGCATGTGTGCCATGTAGACTTTTGCTTTAGTTCTGCACTTAGGCACTCAGCCTGCAAAGGCAGTGTGTGGGTGCCAGGGTACAGGGCCCCTGAGGGTGGCACAATAAGTGCTGCAGCCCTCAGGGGTCTTCTCTGGTCACCATGCCCTGGGTACCTAGGGTACCATTTACTAGGGGCTGACAGGTGGCCAGAGATGCCAATTGGGTATTTTGCTTCAGCATAGCTTTTCTTTTTAGGGAAGGAACACAGGCCCTGGGTACCTGATTGGCACCGACCCAGGGCACACTCAGTCAAAGCACATCAGCAGTTCAGAAAAAAGTGGGGGCATACCAAGGCAAGAAAGATGGCACTTTCTCACATGCAGTACAAGGGCAACCAACAGGCAAAACCAAGGACAAGACGGCGGCCATCACTGCGGAGCGCCACAAACTGCAACAGACAAATAAGAAACATACCCAGAGGGAGAGCCAAAGGGAAAAACAAACAACCCCAAAAGGCAAACCAACAGAGCGCCAGCAAGAAGCAGAAATAAACGAAGAGATGGGGGCCCACCAGCATAAAGCCTGGACCCCACCAAAGATCAAAACGGCCACCAACACCAGTAACCAGAAGACAGAAAAGGCAAGGAGCCAAACCAGCCAACCGGCGAGCCGATGGCGACCAAAACAGCAACAGCAGCGCGACAAGACAGGACCCACAAAGGGAAAAGGTACAACCAGGGGAACCAGAGAGGCCCCAACCCCACGGGCAAGCCCAATGAGCAGAGCACGAGAGGGACAAGATTGAGAACTGAAAATCCAGGAACTAGGCCCAGGAAAACCAACAGACTTCCGCAAGGGGACCGGAAACCAGAAAAGCCCTACCTGGAGGAAACCAGCACCAGAGGCAGAGGAACACAAATTGGAACCCCTAGTGACAGAGCAAACCAAGCCAGGACATGGCAGAAACCCCAGCACAGCCAGCCCAAGGAACAGGGCAGGGGAGCAGAAGCCCCTGGGGCAACAGCCAGCAACAAATGGCAAAAAGAACCCACCACCAAGAACAACCAGCAGACCAGGCAACATGCAGGCACCAACCAGGAGATTGGGACACAGGCCGCAAGGCCGAACCAGGAACCTTCAAGTCTGATACCACAGAGAAAACACAGAACCGTAGAAGACAAGGACAAACGTGCTGGAGCATAAAGTCCATGGAAAACGACCAGGCCGAAAAGGATGCCAGACCAGCCACAAGGAACCCACTGAACAGGCAAACCAGAACCACCACCGAGACACCACAACAGGGGCGGCAGCCAGCCACCCACACCAGGACCGCAGGAAAAAGCCGAACAGCGGGGCAACAGAAACATCAAACAGCAAGCAACAAATAGACGGCCACTCACAGAGACTGCATGAACAAACACCAGGCAAACAACCAAAGAAAGAAGAAGAAGAAGCAGACTGGCACCAGAATATCACCACAATAGGGCGCGCAGGACCTGCATCAACCATCGCAAGGAAAAGAAAGAAGGCAAGGCATGGAACCCAATCAGCGGGGAGACAGCAATGCAGCAATCTGCGAATACTGCGAGGCAAGGGAACACAATAGAAACCCACAAAACTCACCAACCCCAGCAAGGACAGGAGACATCACAGGACCCATTTGTTAACCAGCCCTCTTAGGACACTGCGACAGCATCAACAGGATTCTAACCCTAGACCAGGAGAGCCTGTGCCACCAGAAGCACGATACGGTGCCACAAAGCCAAAGCTCCATGGTGACCCTCTGAGAGACACATACCGATGAAACCTGCAAAACAGCAAGAGCCGAAACAGAGCTGCAATCCCACGGCCAGCAAAGACCGGTCCGGCCACAAGCAAGCAGGCCGGGCCGGGCCTCTCAACTGCACGCAGCTCCATTGCAAACATCAGCGAACACCCCCAGAAACTAAGATCAAATACGACCCTAGAAGATGCTCCATAGGGGCAAGAGCAGTAAAAACACAACATGCCAGCGCATTCTGCAGCACACATAGAAGTAGCAAATCACCATTATTTATTGATTGATTATGTGCAGGAAGGGACACCTTTGGCATTTGCTCTTTCCATGGGTTCTGCAGAAAAAGCATCGAGGAGGAGAAATAAAAGTGTTCATCCTCATTGCGCCATCCTAAAGCCTGCTATTACATAGCGTTCATTTTTGGGGCTCCTCCTTATAAATCTGGGGGAGCGTCAAAAAGCAATGGGAGTTGTGGTGGAACGCCCACAGCAACACCCATCGCACGCCCCTTTCATGCAGACACCTGCGTGAAAGGGTACAATATTTACAAAAAGGCGTTAAACCACAAAAAGTGGCTTAACGCTGCTTCGTAAATATGATCCAGGGCATATCGCCACGGAATGTCACAAAACCTGATGTTCCGGTAGCATTATCCCCTTGTAAATATGCCCCTTTGTTTTTAACTTGTCACATTTGCTGTGTGTCTAGAGACAGAGGTCAAATGTAAGACAGTCTTCTGATAAATTGCTGCTAATTCTTTGAACATGGAAATTGGGGGCATATGTTCAACGAAGTGGCGGAGTGTGGCGTTAGCCTCCTTGGCTTAACCCCACGCTCCGCCAATTCTGAAACGCAGGGCTGCACTATATGTACAAAAATATGGTGCAGACCTCAGTTTCCCCCTGCGCTGGCGCTAAATTTAGCAGCCTAGCACCAACGCAGACAGCCTTGCACCATAGCTCAAGGGTGTCTGCATTGCGGGGAAGATTATTTATGTGCACATCAACATTGTTTCCTGCGCATAAACAACCTTTAAATGGCGTTTTCTCACTTCTATGTGTCCTGCTAAAGGCAGCACACATAGATGTTGCAAAATGTCATTTAAAAAAAGATTTGTATATGCAGGAAGGGTCGCCTTCCTGTACATAAGCAATCCATGGCCTGTTGCTGTTTCTATGTGTGCTGCACAACGCAGCATGCATGGAACCACAAAAACAAGAAGAAATAAAAAATAAAGCATTTTTTTCCTCGTTTCGCCTGTTTAAGACCAGGTTTTCCCCGGTCTTAATTTTGGCGCTGCCTCTTATTTATGCTGCCCTTGTAAATAGGGGGCTGCGTCAGAATCAATGGGTGCCTTTCACGCTGAGTACTGTATGAAAGGGCGCCTTATTTACAAGGCATCGTGAAGCCACTTCAAGTGGCTTAACACTACCCTGTAAATAAAGCGAAGCACATATCGCCACAGGAACGTCACTAAAAGTGACGTTCCTGGGTACATAGGGGATTGTAAATATGCCTCTTTGGGTCTACTTTTCTTTCTTTGATCGCAAAGTGAAAATATTTTTTTAATGAACCATGTCACCTTCCTGATGATGTGAAGGCAAAGGCAGCAGGATGTCATTTGTTATAACGCAACAACATTTTAATACCTACAAATGAACCGTAGAAATATTTTATAATATATCAGCAATTAGGAAAGCACAAAACATTTCTGTAATTCTGAAGTGAAATGGAAACAACATTTTTTATAGGATCAGAACAATCAAGAAACTTTAATAGGCGACGGGCAAATGTCAAATATGATCTGACACCTGATTTCCGCATATTACCTTTTGTGCACTACCTAGTTATATCACTAACGCGGTATAGCATTGTAAATATAGCAGCCATTTGACTGGAAATCGTGTTGTCTGTAAATGTGCACTCCTAACACCATGATTCAGTGATGTATTTGCGACAGTCTGCATCAAAATGCATCACCAGCGGCATACTGCACCCTCACCACTCCTGATGACTGGACGAGCCACATTTGCTCCTCTTGTTCTTTGTGCAATGCTTGGAGTTTTCACAACCCCTATGAACCCAGCCATGTAACATCGATGGCAGCCCCCCCCCTTCCCCCCACTTTCAAAATTATTCCAGCACCACTGCAGTGACAGACAGAAAATAATAATCACACTGTCTTCTCTAAATAGAGGGCAGTGTGATGTCCCTACTCCATCTGGCCATAGGGTGAGCTTTCCATCAACAGAGCCAACGGGGGCTTCACCGGTGGACATCTTATGGTCCGTCTGTCTCTAAACCTGGAGGGTGGACCGAGTCCAAGCGCAGCAGCTGGCAGAGGAGGCTGAGCGTCGGCACTCCAAGGGAGTATCTTATCAATCATTGTTTGATGTTGTGTCAGGGTCCAGGGTGGTGTTTGCCCTTTGTCTTGTTATGTTGATATGATGTGTTTTTTTCTCGGTTCTTGGCTCTGTAGAGTGCTGTAGGTGTTCTATGTTGGTTCCACAGTCATGCCACCTTGTTTGCGCAGACACGTCTCATGCGAGGAACCTCTCGCATGTTTGCTTTGTTTCTGAAGGAGGGAGCTGTGTTACCTCTTGTTTTCCCTGTGCTCTTTGTGTCCCTGCTCCATGTTTTAATGGAAGTTAAACCAGTGGTACCCGAAGCTCAGCAAGAAACTGTGTTCTCCTTGTGGTAGCTCTGTGTATGTAAGGTGTCACTTAACCTAAAGTTTGATGCCCCCAACCTGAGATTTCATGCCACCCAACCTGAGGTTTGATGCACCCAACCTGAGGTTTCATGCCCCCAACCTGAGGTTTGATGCACCCAACCTGAGGTTTCATGCCCCCAACCTGAGGTTTGATGCCACCCAACCTGAGGTTTGATGCACCCAACCTGAGGTTTGATGCCACCCAACCTGAGGTTTGATGCCACCCAACCTGACGTTTCATGCCACCTAAACTGATGGTTGATGCCCCCAACCTGAGGTTTGATGCACCCAACCTGAGGTTTGATGCCACCTAAACTGCTGGAACTATACAGTGTGAGCATACAACATGGCCAAAAGTCACATACATTTGTAGTTACCTGTTGTGTTTAAGATGCAAAATGTGGGAAGTGAAGTATTAGCCATGAGTAACTCAGACCAGCATTATTTCCCAGAGCTTCTCTACTCCTGCACAAGATCAAGTTTACTAAACGTTTTACTAAACGGTGCAAACAGGAAAGCACCGTCTCTATGCTAGGGGTCCAGGCAAGTTTAAGTCTTCGACAACTGTGAAAAGTTCATGGTCAACGGTGTCCTCAAAATTCTGTGGTTCCCAAAATGACCCGTAAGAAAACATCATGCAGAGAATTCACCACGTAACAATGAATCTGATGACATTTGAAAGCTGTAGCAAAAGATGAGGTCTTGTGTATTCCCAGACTTCAGGGCTCGAGTCGGGGTACCACGCGGGTGGACGGCATCCCCCACTTATTTTACAGGGTAGACGCCATCCCACCTGCCAAACACCTGAACTTCACTCTTTGGCCTCTCTGGGACGAGATCGGAGCGCACCTTTCGTGACGTCACTTCCCGCCGTGACGCCACTTCCGGTGACAGCGTCCCCCACTCCTCTTTTTAGGACTCGTGCCCTGTTCCCAGTAATCCTAAAATAGGCCCATTCTTCTGTTGCATTCTGTCCCTCAACTAAAAAAGAATGTATCTGTCCAACTTCCTGTGGTTAGAGCCATCTAACAGCCCAGAGTTTACCTGTGACTGAGTCAATTCTTCTGTGACATTCAGTGTTTTTCTTAATGCAGCTTATCACTTTTCCCACTTTGCGTCATGACGCGCCAGCGGCTTTGATTATCCAGATAAAGGGGGCTTAACGTGACCTCAAGAAATCAATTCTAATCAAAATCTGTCAGTATTGTTCAAGATAAGAAATCGATCAACTCAGCCGGGAGTATTCTGAGTTCATTGTATTTCAATCAAAGTACTTATTTTACTTGGGGTTCACAGCCAATCAATACTTCAATGCACTGGTAACAGAACCAAAAAACCTTCAGAGTTAGATTTCATTCGTCATCAATGTAAAATAACCTGTTTTATGTAGTATCCATAATGGAGACTGCCCTCCACATAGGATCAGTATCTTTGGCCTTATCCAGCGCCGCTCTTCATGATACCGCCCCTACGAGCTTCCAGGGTGCGCATTAAATGGCTTGCGGTGCTGCCCATAATGAACTGCTTGGATGACCGGTTGACGACAGCCTCTTGAGACATTGCTTTTTCGATGTCTTTCGAGTACATAGCGAGTGGGCGAGATAGTTCAACAATTAGTCAAACATGCAGTCGCTAACATCACTTTCGCCTATTATCAACGCAGGTGAAGCGATAGAAAAATTTGCGCTAAGCGTGAATATTGCCAAAACCTAACGCCTGCTCAGACCAGTTCTTAACCTGTATATCCAATGGGAGGTGAATATTCAGGTTAAGACCCTATTGGCAATAATGCCTGAATATCGCTGGATTTCCAGCGATATTCATGCATTGAACCGCTATCGCCGGATATTTTATCGCATTTGAGATAAACATTGCTAATAACACGTTATCTCTGCAATGAAATCCGGCGATGCACGGCGATAAAAAAAAATCGCAGAGCTCATTTAGCGATAAATATTTCTATTTGCTGCTAATATGCCCCTGTATTTTTATGTGCTGAAGGGTCCCTTATCTCAGGGACACATCGCCGCATGAAATTGAGGTTTAACAGTGTCTCTGATTCATCCTTTCGTGAGCGTGCCGTTGAGGTAATATTTTGAGGTGTAAAACTTTAGGGATTCCCCGCATCCACACTCCGAAGAATTAAAAAAAAGATAATCAAGAATACATTGTAATTAAGCTGTACAGGAGCACTGTGCCCAATTATTCAACTCAGGAGTCCATTACAGATAAAGCATAGGAAAAACTAAAAACCGACATTCAAGAATAAGTGGGACAAAAAATGATTACCCAAGTGTTTTCCCAAAAGAAGAGCTGCGAGATCTTTTTTGAAGAGAGCGTGGCATGTGGTCAGATGGAGGGTGGATTGAGGGAGTCCTAAGTTCTTGTGACTCTTCCTGAGTTTGAGTGGTTGTTGAATCACTCCGATTAGAAGGTGGGGGGCTACAGGAGAAGGGATTGAGCATTTTCTGGACCCTGTTTTGTGCTTGAATTGTTTATGTCTCATTTGCATACGTGGACAAAGAAGATCGCATTGCCTTTCATATGGTGCAGGCGTTTTACATTCAGGTCTCGTTTCAACAAGCAAGAATTCAAAGGAAAGATGTGATAGATCAGTGATGACGTCAAATTTCTTGTGACCTGTTACCAAGTGGTACTCAGCATGTACAGATGCTCTGAGTGGACCTAAGTGAACTTTGGAGATTCCTGAGAGGAGTGAGACCTGGAGGTCAAGTCTGGAAGGAACCAACAGCTGTACAGATGATTTCACATCCTGTTCTGGGATGAGTTGCCTGAGCCCCAGGTTGGAATGAGGAGTGGAGAAGTGTGGCTCACTGGTTAGAGGAGGCAGACCTGGAAGCAGAGGTCAGCCCGAGACCAGGGTTCAATTCCCGGCTCGGCGGGGTCTTGAGTCCTAAAATGTCCATGGACTCGACAATTCTCGCTCTGGTGCCTACTCGATTCACGGGTTCACACTCTGCGATTCTGGGCAATAGCTTGCTTAATCTCCACAACGGCTCCTCGCGGCGGGATGCCTGGCTTTCACCTTGCGGATACGCTGCTGGGGTTATCTCACAGGGGAATACCAGGACGGGTTCCTTAAGCAAACGCTTAGAAACCGCTCGGTGATTTGGGCTATATAAATTCCTGTACATTTACAATGAGAGATCCTGGCCATGGTTGTGATGTGACTCTGGAGGGTGAGTTGGCTTTTGAGGGCGAGGCCAGGTGACTTAGCATTCTGAGCTATGGAGGGCCGGCACCCCTGGACAGGGAGGAATTTCACCCAATCTTGGCCAGATGCGTTGACTTTCTTCAGAGACATCAGAAGGAATTCAGTTTTCACAGGACTCAGTTTAGGGTGGGGATTGACACCCATGATAGAATTCTTATCAAAGTGTTGGATAGGAGGGTGATGTTGTTGGGGGGGGGGTCGCCTTCAAAAAGATTTGGGGATCGTTGCCCTACGGGTGACGGAGCATTCCAGAGTTCCCATGGGTCAAGATAGAGATGGAATCATTTTGGAGAGAAAATTGAGGCTTGGCACACCACTTGCTACAGGCTAACTGGCTTTGAGGCGGAGCTCCCAATGTTCTACCAATTGAGAGCAGTTCATCAAACAGGAGGTGAACCAGTTAAGGACCACAACTTCAATTCCCAATCAATTCTTGAGAGTGTATATCAGAGATCAGTGGTTGACTGTCTCAAATGTAGCGGGAGATCGAATAGAACCAGAAGACATGAATTTCCACTGTCGAGGATGCAGAGAGCATCGTCCACAGTCTGCAGGATCGCAGTCTCGGTGCTGAGGCACAGTCTGAAACCAGATTGGAGAGGGTCACGTAGGTTGTTTGCGTGGATGTCAGATGACAGTTGTGAGGCTTTGCAGCTTTCAATCTCCTTACCTAAGAACGGGGGTGACTGGACGGACGTTGGTAAGTTCACCGCGGTCCAATGATTGTTTTATTAGAAGGGGAGGGATTTATTCAATTTTCAGACTGTCTGGGAACTTACCCTGTTCAAGAGAGGAGGTGACTGGGGTGGGTGGAAAGGGGAGTACCCGTTTGGCGAGGTTTTCACTGATGGAGCCAGGGATGGAGGGCCAAAGGTTTTAACTTGTTTCTGGTCACCGGTCGTCCTGTCTCTGAAACTGGGGTGAAAGAGGATCATGGCTGCTATGATTAGCAAGATACATTCTCAGCAGCTTTAATGATAAAGGCAGCCAACAGGAAGATGTTTATGTCCTGGATTTGTTTGTTGAAATTTGCACAAGGCTGTTGTCAGCCAGTCAGTCAGTCAGCCAGTCAGTCAGTCAGTCAGCCAGTCAGTCAGTCAGTCAAGGTTATGTTTATTTAGATCATAGTCTTTAAACAATACAAAGGAATAATTACAGGGTAAAATGTTCTACAACACTATTTATACAAAATTCACACAATGAATACATAGGTGGAGAAGTGTGGCTCAATGGTTAGAGCAGGTAGACCTCAATGCAGAGCTCTGGCCAGGGACCAGGGTTTGATTCCTGCCCCGGCGGGTCTCGGGCTCATTAATTCCCCTGACCGGATATTCTCGCCTCGGTGCCTATTCTGATCATGGGTCCCACGCTGCAACTCTGGGCAATAGCTTGCTTAATCTCCACAACGGCCCCCACAACGCAAGGGATGCCTGGTCTGCACCATGGGGGTGCCCAGGAGTGGACACTTCACAGGGAAAGCCAGGAAGGGTTCCCTTGCGGTATTCGTACAAGTGCCGGGAAACCCACTGCGGGTAGCTGTGCGCTATACAAGTACAAAAACATTTACATAAAAAGGAGGTATCATTAAAAGCATCACTTCTTTGGGCGGCCCTACCCTTTAAAGGTTATAAACACTTAAAATCAACATTCTCTCTTATACAAGCTATATAATTCATTTATTTATAACATTTCTAAAATTGTTACTCATTTGTTTTTTAGGAAACTTTGTACTACCTTTATATAGTTCCCTAGAGCGATTGCAATTTCGATAGTAGGCATTTCTGTGAGAAAGTTGACCGCCTGGGCCCGCGTTCTTATATCATATTTTAAAAATATTGGACGAAGACATAGTTTACGCTGTTCTAGAATAGTTTACAATCTAACAGGATGTGCACTAAGTCAACTTTTGTGCTTGCAGCACCCTTTGTGGTCCAACATTTTTTATTTTAATTCTTTGTTTACCAACCACGGGTTAATCCCAATTCGCATTCTTAATAACTCCTGTCTATACCAATGGTTTGGTAAGATATCCAGGTAAGGGAAACAGTTTTCCTTAGACCAAGAATCCATCATATACTGTACGGATATGTTGCATAAGGCCTCAGAGGGCTTGGGTGGGATACTGGAAGTTCCTAGAAGTTTCCTGGAGGGATCTGATATGTGGTGACTTGGCTCCAAAGAATTGATCTTTGTGGCTTTATCTCATAGGTCGTAGCCTACCCAGACTTAGAAGGGAGGGGCTTGTCTCCATTCTTTCCAAAGCTTCCTGAGATGCTTCCTTCCTTCCTAGAGGTCTTTTGAGAACCAAGTTAGAGAAGGTTTGAGTCTGCTGCTCTTCCTCTTGAGGGGCGTGGATTCATATATTAAGGAATCAGTGCAGTTATTAAATTGGTCAGAGGCCTCACTGATGGCGAGTTGGGGAACTACCTTTCAAAGGGACATTTGGGTGAGCGAGGGATTCGAAGTCCCTAAACCAGATGCTGGCCTTCTTTGGTTGACCAGAGGTTTTTGTGTAGGTAACAGACACTGTGAAGGGGATTAGAAGGTGGTCAGGCCAGTTTATCGGGATTGGATTATTGATTGTTAGGTGGAGAGTTCTATCACAACACAACAGGGAGGAAAGGATCAAAGGGAAATTTTAAGACCAGCCCAGGTTCACATCCCCAAATGCTAACATATTTACAACAAAAAAGAGCCGGGGGTCTAAAGCACCTTAATTCAGGCAAATAGATCACACTCTCTTCCTAGTAGTGTGTTGTATCTAAATAGTATAACGAATACCTATAGCACAGGGACTTAAGAGAAAAGACTAAAGGAGTATAGAAGGGAAGTCCACCTCTGATCGAATCTGAGTGACCATCAACTATTCAAAGTGATCAGTTTTATCATCTGGTCATCCAGTTTTGATGGCAGGTATACCTCTTGATCATAGAGAACACCATGCTCGTATATACACGGCTGGAACTTGCCCAAATATACTCTGAAAAGGTACAGTGAACCGTACTCTACTAGATCACTAGAACAAGATATTTAAAGCAGTGCAAAAACATTTGAGTGGTGAATTTAAAATAGGGTGGTGTGCCCCACATTAACAAACTTAAAGTCAAATATAGCTTTATTTGATTGTTAAAAGCAATCATTAAAGCATACATGGTTAAAAAAAGAATTATTACATTTAAATACATTACAATTCATTTTACAATATCACAGTGTCATGACAAAAACGCAAAAAGAGCATATACACAATAATTCATTAATGTCAAAATTGCATTTGAAGCATAAAAAAACACTATGTAGTCATGTTTTTTTGCAATATATCACTCTTTTCAGAAACACTGTAATTAGAGCAAAACAACGTTCATTGTCCAAATATTGAGTATTTAACATAGCCAAACGACATTGACGCAGGCCCATCTCTTTCAATAAGGGTAGTAAAATACTGCACCTAAGAAAGCTATAAAATTTACAAAATAAAAGAACATGCATGGTACTTTGGGGCGACACATCGTCACAGGGACAGGGCTGTAAATCATGCGACCAATCATTTACAGGCGGAAAACTAACCAATCTGTGAAAAATTCCAAATCTAAAACGAGATAATAAAAATCGATCATAATTGCCAGGAACATAAACCAAATAGGGTTGAATGTTAAACGTTGTTAATATCAATTGATGTTGATTGATGTTGCAGGACAGTAGGTTTTAAGACCTCAGATATTATTCCTAAGGAATTCAACAAGACAAACCCTCCTTCCTCAGGTCCTTTCTTGAAATGGCTGAAATAGTGAAGGGATTTAGAAAGTATTCCGACTTTCCAATATCGGTAAGGAACTTGCACACATAGCTCAGCCAAGGTATCCTCATTGCTCCTCCCAATTTCAAAATATCTGACAAGATGTCTCTATTCAGCTTGGTTTCTTCTTTGGTCCACAGCCTGTGCCATAAAAGCACAGGCTCAAGCTTGATCGAATCAGATATAAATGGAAGTCCTAGTTCTGCATGGCAGTTAAGTGCTCTTGGGTACTGCGAGGATACATTTCAGAAAGGAGTTTTCAGCTACCTGGATGGGGGTAGGGTCTGCAAAACCCCATACCCCATACAATTAACAAACTTTATTCGAAGTGCGGACACTACCCCCTAACGAAAAACAGAACAGTGCAATAGGCAGTGTGAACAGAGAACTGCGAAAATGGGCCAACATGTTTCAGCCTACCGGGCTAACTATCCCCAGACTTTCTTCAGGGCCTCTGCTCTCTAAGATATGCTACTGCATCTATCTACTGAATATTAGTGGAAATTAATCATGCACAATACTTGCTGTGATTAAGCCAATGTAGTGCCATGAATATAATTAAACCTAATCCTCCAGATCAAGGAATGCATTCAGCATCCAGCTTGACCGGGGATTGGACCTCACCTCACCTGGACCGTGCTCAGGATATGGAGGCCCCGCTCTATCCGTCGGTGCCCCGGGACTTCACTGAGACTTGGCCTCCCCCAAGCACTGCTCTAAACATCTTGTTCTAGTGATCTAGTAGAGTACGGGTCACTGTACCTTTTCAGAGTATATTTGGGCAAGTTCCAGCCGCGTATATACGAGCATGGTATTCTCTAGCATCAAGAGGTACACCTGCCATCAAAACTGGATGACCAAATGATAAAACTGATCACTTTGAATAGCTGATGGTCACTCAGATTCGATCAGAGGTGGACTTCCCTTCTATACTCCTTTAGTCTTTTCTCTTAAGTCCCTGTGCTATAGGTATTCGTTATACTATTTAGATACAACACACTACTAGGAAGAGAGTGTGATCTATTTGCCTGAATTAAGGTGCTTTAGACCCCCGGTTCTTTTTTGTTGTATAGGTGGAGAGTTCTAGACAAGTGGAGCTTTGTAGCAGCCGCAGCCCGTGCTGGTAACAGCGGTGGGCGGTGGGGCTGGGTGGGAGGATTTCGGCAAACGACCATGATGGAAAATTAAAAAAATAATTAATTACCTATATGTCGACCTCTTACGATTAAAACACTAGGTAGATCACTAACATATCCACCTCAGCACCAACCCTGTTTTTAATTTTTACCCCTTCCTGAGTCATTAAACTCACCAAACAGGAAAAGAGGTAATTTTTAATCATCAATCTTTTTCCATCTCTTCACGACTGTCAACAAGCATTTGCAATGCAACAAGTCACGCATGTATGCGAGTTTGAGCTATTGGCATTGTAAATGACAATGTCTTTTATTTATGTTTTGGTTTTTGAAGCATAAATAAAACGCATTGTCATTTACAATGCCAATAGCTTAAACTTGCGTAAATGCGAGACCTATTGCATTGCAAATGCTTGTTGGATTAGGCTGCTTGTTTTGCCTCAGTCTCTTGGCGAACAAAAAAGTTTGACATTTGGCATTCTGCAGGAGCCCACATAGGATATAGGACAAACATTTAGTATGAGGGGCAATTCTGCACCCTTCTGCCCTAGTTTGTTGGTCCTCACAATGTTGGATCACAGCTGTGAGTCCCATGGGAGAGGGCCTCTTCCGTGGCTCACAGCAGCAGACCATCGCTGTGAGGATCATGAGAGGGGACAGTGGTGTAGCAATGGTGTCACTGGCTCTGATGCAAGCAAAGTAACTGGGTCACTCCCTTCCCTTGTCCACTGGCTGTACAAGAAATTGCAGCCATCAGTTGGGTTCAGAGGACCCCTAACGCCACTGGGCTTTGGTGCTACTTCAACTACTGCACTAGTGATAGCTACACTCGGAGAGGTCGCCACCCTTGGACCTTGCAGCCAAGTTTCTGTCATGTGCAGAGCCGGGCAGAGAACCGAAACCGGCCCTAGGAAAGTGCTCGCCCGCCCCCCCTTCCTCCCATGGGGGGCTGGGGTGTCTCCGAGCTCTTTGTTGGGCCGGTTTCGGACGATTTTGTTACAGGACCCATTTTGCAGCTATGCTGCAAAAACAGCCTTGGAACAAAACCGGCCCCCACCCGTGCGGCCCACCAGGGGATTGCCCAGTGCCCGCTACGGCCAGTCCAGCCCTGGTCATGTGAAAGGCCCAGGGTAAGGGGCGAGTGAAAGAACAATGGCTCTGGCCCAAGCAAGGTACATTTCCCTGTTCACTGGATGGATAGTAAAATACAGTCAGGCTTTGGATGCTGTGGGTCCATAACCGCACTATACCCTTCAGAGAGCCCACACGGTTCTCTGCTGTGAGGCCCAGGGGAGGAGAGGCCTCTTATGGCCCTCACAGCTCCACATCAAGGCTATAGAGGCACATGGGAGAGAACCGCCTTCCCTGAACCCCCAGCTATAACCCAGAGCTGTCAGGCCCAGGGGTCCGCCCACCCCAGCCATGCTTGAGCACTGTGGGGCCAGTGGAGAGTGATCCTATCCCTGGGCCTTGCAGCCATGCTATAGCTCCGTGAAGTCCTTAGGAGATCAGAGGAGCCAGTGAGTCAAAGGCCCAAGAGCAAGGAAGGAAATGGCCCCCCTGGTGCTGTTTGAACTGTAAAATACAGCCATAATCAGGGTTCAGAGGGCCCCAATGCCATGGCACGGGATGCACCAATGGAAGCTATGCCCCTTGAGGAGGGGCTCTTTTTCCTCTCTTCCTCTGCTGGGCCTCACAGCTGGGGCAGAAACAAATAGATGATTTATTCCACATTCGTGCGGGGGCCCCCTTGGTGCTGAGGTAAGTGTGGGGGCCCTGTCCCTCGGTCCTGGATCTTCAAAGTGCCTGCAGGCTGCACCAGCCCAACCGGCCTTCTTAGGGCCCTGGTCTGACTCTGATAGCGCATGAACTTTGCCACTGGAAACGCGACCTCCGGCATCTAAGAACGGGGCCATGTCCCCGTTGCTGTGCACTCCGCGGAGGCAGGGAGAGGGGCACACAGGTCATGCTTCGGTCATGCCATTGTCAAGCCAAGGGTAGCCGCAGTGAGTGTGTGTGTGTTTTGTAGGGGACGGAGGGTGGTGGAGGTGGTAGGAGGGTACCAAATCAGTGGCAATGTGCAGGATCCTGTATCATCAGCGCGCAGGTCCCCTCTCTCAAAAAGCCCCAGTTTGAATCAAGCTCTTTGAATAATTTCGAGGTGGCCACCCTAAACATTTTGATTTCCCCTCACCAACCTTTGATGGGGGTGGAGGGTATTTTGCACAATGCAAGTTCTCCGTCTTGCCCACCCATCTACATACTGCATGCATTTTGTGCTCTAGAAAAGAAATGCGAAATCGCCTTATTCAGACCTGGGGGTTCTCAGGCGAGTGCTTTGTTTCCTGGGCTCACTGAATTGAATATTTAACCAATTTACGTAACACACACCACATGCTTAATAGTTTTACGGCGCTGGCACATGTAGTGGTCTGTATATTGTTTTCCATGATAAACCCATCTTTTGCTGTTTGCTAAGGGCTCTGAAAGACAAGTTAGACAGACATGAGGGGAGGGTTTAGAAAGGGGTGGCAGGAGATACTGTGTGTCTGAGGTAGGAGAGACCAGGCATTGTTTGTCTTGGGTGAGGACTAAACAGGCCACCTCCCACCACCATTTCTGGGACACAGCAAGGGAACATAAAGACCACTTGCACAGAATAGACCCAATTTCTCTGAAAAGGTGCAGTAATGTACGGTAAATATAGAAACCAGGCAAGGGTGGCCCTCAAGGCAAGACTTGTCCTCCGTGACAGCGTCGTCCTCCTAAAACGAGTGCGGCACAATTGTATTTAAAAAAAGCTGTTGAAATAAACCTCACCCGCACTCCACAGTTCTGGATAGAGTGACATGAACCCGCAATGCACCAGCAGGCAATGGATTTTAACGTTTCACTTCTTGCTCGAGTTTTAAGAACCGCTCCAGAAGTGCCCTTTAGAAATTGCACACCAAACAATCCAACATATTAAAAAATATATTTAGTGATTGCAGGCACTAACGTAAAGGTGTACACAGCCCCATCTTCTTGAAGAAACGGTTCACAACCTCGATTTCTTTCTTTCATTTAGTTGCTTCCCTATGAAATGGATCCAAAAAAGAAGAAGCACACGAGAGGTGCGCTCTTGCGCCACAGCGAGACATCTGGTTTCAATTATCACGCCCGTGTCTGGGCACGATAATTTATTTATTTGTTTATTTGAAAGGTTTTATATAGCGCTGGCTAGATTGAAACCACATGGCAGCGGTGCGGGTAACCGACACCAATCGGCTATGGGCGGAGCAATGTGACCACCTTTGGCCAATTGCGTGCTGTCTTTGATAAAAAGACACACGCAAAGGCCAATAGCGTGGGCCAAAAGGAAAAGCACACGCACAAGCGTGTGCGATTCCTAGGTCCGTTTTGAAACCCCCTACATGAGGTCTCTTGCTGAGCGTGCACTGCTATGCACTGCAAGGCTAGGCGCGAGACCTAAAAACCAGGTGGTCTCTCTTCAGGTGGAGGATAGTAGACCACCTGGAGAACTGGAAACTCAGTCTTTGAAGACCAAAGGATGACACTATTCACCTAACCAATAAGGTGGAGAATCAAGATGTACGGCCCTAACAGTTAGAGCTATGGGATACATTAAACACATGACATTGGTCATGTGACAGGCATGTGAAGATGTGAAGATGATAAACGCACCATGATGTCACCAGGTGCTATTTCAAGGTTGCACGCGTGGCTTGGGTTATTTGACAGCTATGTGTAGAATAGATGTCTAGTGTAATGTACTCGTGCTCTTACCTTGTGCTATTGCATGCGGGGGTCGCATGCTGGGAATGTAGGTCGCATGCTGGGGAATGTATACATGTATTCTTTTGAATGTGGGGAGCCTTAAGAAGCCAGGTGTCCATTGTGGGTCTTCAGTTACTACTTGGACTCCTGGCTGATGAGGCGCTCCTCTTGTGTTGGAAACCTTAAGGATTAAACCTATTCTTCTGAAGAAACCGGTGTCCTGGATTTAATGAGACAACCTGTCCTTTACATATTGGCGACGATCGGGATCGTTTCCATCACCAACCCACGCAAAGCAATTTCATGTGATTTACGTTTTTCTGGATTTCGTAAATTTTGGTGTTTGGGAATCTTTCGTGGCTATACCTCTGGATTTTGTGACACAGAATGAACATTGATGTTGGGATTTTCACCTGTGTGAGGAGCGGATTTTTGGTAAAATTTTAATTTATTTCCCGACACTTCCAGCTCATTCGAGACTCGTTGCAGCTGACTGAAACTGCTTGTGGTCACAAGCGGATTGACTGAAACTACCTGTGGTTTGTCGATCGGATGGTTGCTGGTTCGACTCTTTGGCTTTGAGTCTTCACTTTTATTTTTTGGGTGCCGAGCGCTTTGACATTTTAAATTGCGCGCTTACCGGACTTTCCGTGGAACCCTGAACGTTCTCGTCTGCTATTCCGCACTGGAATCTTCATTGCTGGACGTCTGGAACTTCGAACTCCTGGTTGCTCTTCCTTGCTGGAATCTTTATGGCTGGGCTTCTGAAACTTGGAACTCCTGGTTACGCAGCTCGTCACAGCGCGTCTGAATCTTCTCGTCGGAGTTCCGCTTAGCATTCTGGGAGTACGTTTGACGTCCTACGTTAGACGTTACGTTCAGCGGCCATTTTGGTGAAGTTTTTCACTTCACTACTTCATTCTTCATCTACGTGTGATTCGTTTTCGGCGATTCACACGCCTGTGTTACAAGTTAATTCTGTTCCTGCTAACGTAAAGTTTTTCTTTCAGAGAGACAATTGCTACTCATTTCGTTCTTTGTATACAGTTGTTTGTTTAGAAGGTATTATTTTGTTTTAACGGTATTTCATTTTTATTACTTTATTTAATTGGCGTTTATTGTCCTTCTCTTTGACATGTCTTTTGTCAGGGAAGTCACTCAACCTCCTCCTTTTCTGGAAAAACCTGGAAAACCTGCTTTGTTGTGGTCTGAATGGTTTGGTTTGTTTGAGAACCACATTATGGCGATTGATGCGGCTGACTATTCTCCTCCTAGAAAATTTGCTCTCCTGTTTGGTAGCTTGGGTCTAGCCGCTCAACGCATTTTTAAACGCCTCGTACCTATTCCGCCTCCGGCTGCTCATTCTGGGGATAACGAGTGGAATGTTTATGTTGAGGCTATCGCTAGATTAAAAAAGCAGTTTGAAGAATCTCCTAATATTATGTTGGAGAGACACAAATACTATAAAAGAAAACAAAAGGAGGATGAAAAAATTGATGAATATATTTCCGCATTAAGGGTGTTAGCGATTACTTGTGATTTTGGTCCTTTGCTTGATAACTATATTCGTGACCAATTCGTGTTCAATTGTGTTTCATCCAAGGTTAAAGAAAGGATTCTCAGTTGTAAGAATCCATCGTTATCTGAAGTTATTGATCTTAGTCTTAGCATTGAAAGATCAATAATTTCTACGAAAGCGATGTCAGTAGATACTTCCTCTAAAGTAAATTTTGTTTCTGATGAAATGCCAGAGGAAGGTCTATATGCTGTTTCTGGTAAAGAAAATAAGGAGAAATGGCAAAGTAAAACAAATGTTAATGTAAACAAACAAAGTTTTTGTTTCAGATGTGGGTCTAAATTTCACATTGGGAACTTCAAGGGGTGTCCTGCTGTTAATAAGCGCTGCGTTTTGTATAAAAAAGTGGGACACTTCCAAAAGGTTTGCAGGTTTCAAAAGAAATCTATTAAGGTCAACTATGTTGACGTGGATGAATGTTGTGACAACTTTGACAATTTGATGTTAATGGTGGAAAGCGAGGATTCGGAACCTATTAAAGGACCGTTATGCGAGGCTCTGATTGACAATATTAAACTGCAAGTAATGGCGGACTCTGGTGCTCCCATTACTATCCTCAGGGACTCTACATTTGTTGACAAATGGGGAAATGGTATGAAATTAAACCAATCTGATATCAACCCGAAAGCTTTCGGGGAGAAAGATATTGACATGTTAGGCTTTTTCTTAGCAAACCTTCAAGTCCTAGGTAGGTCCATTGTTACAAAAATTTATGTGGCAATTAAGGGAAAGGATATTGTAGGTTGGAAGGACCTCGCTAAGATGGGGTTATACCTTGTCCCTGGAGATGAGAATCCAATTAAGGTGCGAGAGTTCCCTATCTGTTTTGTAGAAGATGCGAAAATTGATAGAACTGATCTTTTAAATGAGTTTAAAAATGTGTTTAGTAACAAAATCGGTCTAGTAAAAGGGGCTGAGCACAAGATTAGACTTATTCCGGGGGCATCTCCGGTTTTTCATAAGGTTCGCCCAGTTCCCCTTAGTGTCAGGTCAGAACTTAAAAAAATGCTGGAGGATTTATATAAAGACAAAATTATAGAACCTTCAGAATCTTCCCAATGGGTTGCGCCCATCGTCGAAGCACGCAAGAAAAATAATGAGATCAGGCTATGTGCGGACCTCAGGGGTCTCAATAAAAACATTAAGATTGACTGTCACCCCCTTCCTAAAATTCAAGAGCTGTTAGCAAATCTAGGTGGGGCCAAATGGTTTTCATTGTTGGACTTAAAGTCCGCTTACCATCAGATCCCCTTGGCTAAGGATTCACAAGAGTTAACCACCTTTGTTACACCATTCGGAGCTTTTAAATTTCTGAGGCTTCCGTTTGGGCTAGCTTCAGCTGCCAGCGTTTTTCAAAGGTTAATGGACTCTTTGTTTGGGGATCTGGTGGGGGTACAAGCATATTTGGATGACATTTAGATTTTTGCAAAGACGATGGATGAACATAATATCTTGTTGAGAAAAGTGTTGTCCATTCTGGGAAGTAAAGGAATGACTGTCAGAGAAGACAAATGCAAGTCTGGTGTGTCCGAATTGGAGTACTTGGGTCATTCAATTTCTGAATCTGGTATTAGACCTAAATTTTCTGTGGTTAGGGCTCTGATGGAGGCTAAGCCTCCAGGTGATAAAGATGCTCTGCGTTCATTTTTGGGACTGGCAGAGTACTATGCCAGGTTCGTGGAAAGTTATGCTCAGGTGGTGGAACCCCTGCGTTTGCTCCTTAAAAAAGGTCAGAGGTTTATTTGGACCAAAGATTTTAGATGGGACTTTTGCTAAAGTCAAGGATTTGATTGTTTCTGCACGTTCTCTTCAGGCATTCAGGGACGATTCCATGTGTATTATTGCAGTAGATGCAAGTATGAAAGGCCTAGGAGATGTGTTATGTCAACAGGTGGAGGGTAAAGAACACACTGTGGCTTTTGCCTCTAGATCTTTGAAAGATTTTGAAAAACACTACAGCACAATTGAGAGGGAGGCGTTAGCCTGTGTGTGGGCGGCTCAAAAGTTTAAAATGTATTTCTGGGGCCGCAAGTTTGTGATTTTATCTGATCATAAACCCCTTTCATTTATATTTAGCAAAGTTTCCGGTACTAATAGTCTTTCTCCTAGGCTGACTAGACTAGTCTCTAAACTTCAGGAATTCAACTTTGAATTAAGACACATTGCTGGGGGTAAAAATTTCAGAGCAGATTGCTTGTCCAGAATGTTGATGGACAAAGACGATGAGGATGACATGGTGGAGGAGGATGTAGAGTGTGTGTCGGTGGTGGACGCAGTTGAGGAATGGAATTCGGTTGTGTCTGAAAAAGATTGGAAGGAGGCCAGTGAGAAAGATGGCATTTTGTCTCAAGCTTTGGAGTTTTCTTCTAATGTTTGGCCGGAGGCTAGAAATTTAACTGGGGATTTAAGGAATTTTGCCCAGGTGGCGGAAGAACTTTCAGTCAAAGATGGGGTTTTGTTGAGAGGCGATAAGTTCGTTCCTCCCAGTGGTTTAAGAAACACTATAGTCAAGTGTTGTAAATGAAGTTGTGAGACAAATGAAGGAATAATAAGCATTTATTATGCACTACAGAGAATAACTGGTGTTCCCATCAGAAAGCAGGGAGCTAACTGACCAGAAAGAATACAGTAGAGTATGACATCAGAAACATGGAATGTAAGTCTTAAAGAGATACAACAAGACATAAGTGTAAAGAATACAACATATCCTCTTCCCTTCGCATAAAAAAAAACAAAATAATAAGCACATGCTCTCCATTACACGGACAGACGTCACTCACAAACAAAATCATGTAAGTAACTCGGAGGTCTCCTCTCTCTCTGACCTCTACTAGCACCAATACCACTGTTTGACTCCAACCCGCGGTTAGATGAAGACACACCGACCCCACAATCAGCCTTCTTATACAGTGCCACACGCCTCAAATTCCAACTCTCTCCATTAAATAAAGTCACAAACCTTTTATGGACAGACTTGACCTTAAATGGTCCTCTGAACTTCGTCAACCCAACGCCAACTCGTCCAGGTTTTACTTTCACCCAATCGTTCACTGCAAAATTGCACCTACTGGCTGGTTCACTCACATTATCAGGGCCCCCAGGAACGCCGGCGTCCAGATACTCTTTCATCCATGCAGCGACAAGTTTGGTACCAGCTGAACGCCCTCTCATGACACTGAAAGGAATCTTCCCAGTCACACCATTTTCAGTAGTTCTATAGGCCCAAACCAGGTCATTAACCAATCCTCTCACATCTGCCCTGGATGAAATGGCCATCTGAATCGCACCTTTAACCATCCGGTTCGCCTTCTCAACTATTCCATTCCCCTGAGGGTTGTAAAGTGAGGTCCTTGAATGTGCAATACCACATTTTCCCAAAAAATTAGCCATCTCCAGGGAAGTCAATTGCGTCCCATTATCAGTGATAATTCTCGTTGGAAAACCTTCCTCTCTGAAAATATCACCCAACATGGTAATAGTGCTGCTCGTAGTGATCTCCTTCATGAACTTAACTACCAACCACTTTGAAGAAACATCAACAACCACTAAACCAAACCTCATGTCTTGACTCAACTGGTAAAACGGACCAATGAAATCGAGACATATGGTGTGCCAAGGACTCCCTGGGTCTACTATTGTGCCACAACCAGGTTGACGACCAACTTTAAGCCTCTTCTCGCTCTCAACACAGTCTGTACATCTTTCCACCCACTGAGAAATCTCCAAGTCCATACCGGGCCACCAGAAATTCTCTCTAACTCTCCTCTTGGTGAGGGACTGTCCTAGGTGGCCCTCATGGGCTAACTTAAATAGAGTAAACCTCACCTCCTGTGGGGGAATAAACTTATCCTCCTTTAAAATCATGAAACCTTCTTTGTCCAAAACAGACAACTGTTCCAGAACTTTCAGGTATGGACGAAGAGCAGGGGATAAGCAACTCTCTCTCCTTGGACCCTTCACAATTAGGGCTTTCACCTCTCTCAACACCTCGTCCTTAGCCATGGAGGTATCCCAATAGCTCTTGCTAACTGCTCCAGCACACATATCCACTACTTCATCCACAGCAGCCACAGACCCTTCAGAATTGAGTGATTCTACCCCCAACTTGTCCACTATCTCCCAAGGTAGTGGAAGTCTAGAGAGACCATCAGCTTGGCAGTTCCTCCAACCTGGAATATACTCAACAGTGTACAAATACTCCTGAATTCTCGCAGCCAGTCTAGCCAACCTCTCTGAACCCTTGCCAGCCCCGCCAGGTGATAGAATTTTAACTAAGGGTTTGTGATCTGTCAACAACGTAAACTTGAACCCCCATAAATACATTCTGTAATACTCGCAACCCCATGCTGCTGCTAGAGCCTCCCGCTCGATTATAGAGTAATTCCTCTCTGCCGTTGTGAGCGTTCTCGACGCAAATGCCACAGTCTTGAGTCCAGATTCATGCACTTGAGCTAACACCGCACCAACTCCCACAGCACTCGCATCCACAGTCAAAACTGACTTACGGTTGGTATCAAACGGTGTTAAGATACCAGCCTCACAAATTTCTGCTTTGATCTTTTGAAAGCAATCTTCTTGTTCCACACCCCACACAAACTTGCATCCTTTCCTCAACAACACCTTAATCTTTTCAGTTTTCCCTGCAAAATCTCTTACGAACTTAGCGTAGTACTCAATGAGGCCAAGAAAAGACCTCAACTGATCTTTATCAAACGGAGCGGGTGCATTTCTGATAGACTCTAATAAATCTCTCTTAGGTTTAACCCCGTCAACTGACAGAGTATATCCAAGGTACTCGACTTCCTCCACCGCAAATTTACATTTCTCTTTCTTTAGAGTCAACCCGGCTTGTTCCATCCTCTCCAAAACTGTTTTCAAAATCAAATTGTGTTCCTCAACAGTTTCCCCAAATATCAAGACATCATCCTGGAAATATACCACATTGTTCACTCCTTTTAGTACAGCCCCATCATTCGTTGAAATACTCCAGCTGCAGAGGCAAGTCCAAAAGGCATACGCGTGAACTGATATATTCCCTCAGTTGTTATAAAAGCTGTTAATGCCTTGGAGTCTTGATGTAATTTGATTTGGTGATAAGCGCTGCGGAGATCCAGCTTAGAAAAATACTTTCCCCCTTTTAGTGACAAAACTAACTCATTAATATTCGTTAATGGGAAGTTGTCCACTACAATGTTTTGGTTCAAGGTGCGAAGGTCCACACAAAAACGAAATTTTCCGTCGGATTTGGTCGTAATAACCACGGGAGAAATCCAAGGTGACGTTTCGATCTGTTCTATCACCCCTTGGTCCAGCATCTCCTTCAACATTTTTTTTACTTCCTCACGTGCAATAAATGGAACCTTCCTCACCCTGAGTTGCATAGGTACAGCATTATCACGCAGTACAATCTTATGCACGTAACCTCTCAACTCCCCAATGTGCTCATCAAACAAACCATTCATCCCTTCAACAATTGACTCAGTGGTTATGCTATCTACAACCATTACCTGTTGTACAGCTCTAGGGTTGATAACTATACCAAGGTCATACTGCTCTCCCCAACCTAAAATCGCAGGACCTGATTTGGCTACATACACCTTTCCTTTTGTGGAACGGTCCTTAAATGATATTTCGCAAACCATATACCCGATCAGTTCTATACTTTCTCCCTGATAACCACAGGGACTAATGTCGCTTGCCAGTAACTGCACATCTTTCCAATTCTCTAAGTACATATCTTTAGGGATAATAGTCCACAATGACCCAGGATCGACCATCAACTGGACCTCTTTTTGGTCAATAAGGAATTGGGCTTTAGGCCTCTGCCTTCTACCCGGTTCACCTTCACTCACACCATCCTCACCCAAACACAATATTTTGTTGGCGCCCTCAACAGCAACACCATCTCTCACTACTTCCCTATTTTCCACAACAGCCACTTTATCAGCATTTACACCCCTACACATCTTAAAGAAATGACCTTTCCTCCCACACTTCCTACACACTTTGTCAATGGCAAAGCATTTCTTGAAATCAGAAGTATGAAAAGTACTCCCACACCTACTGCACATCCTCCCTTGGAATCTATTCCTCTCGCTGCTTGAAAATCCATTATTAAATCTCCATGGACCCCTTTCTCCCGAGTCTATACTTTTCCTGTTTACAGCAGCAACTTCATCTTGTTCAACACAAGAAACTCCATTCCCTTGCCCGTTCTCCTTTACATTATCCTTTTTTTCCATCTCTCTCATACATGCATTCGATTCCTCAACTACTTTTGCTATGTCGATAGCCATTTGCAAGGTAGGGTTTTTTGCAGCCCATAGTTTTTCCTGCATCTTTTTATTCCTACATTGTACTATTAATTTGTCCCGTATCATTTCATCTCTTATTTCCCCGAAATTACATTTAATGGACAGTTCACGCAATCTAGCCACAAATTGGTCTACTGATTCCTCAGTTCTTTGTGGTTGAGTGTAGAATTTGTGTCTCGCCATGACGATATTTACTTCTTTTGCATACTGTTTCTTCATTCGCGCCTTTGCTTCTGTGTAAACATTAGTTATTGCTCTTCCATCTTGGTTCAGTCCTACAGGTAGATATTTAAAAGAGCGTTGTCCTTCTTTCCCTAAAGCACTTAACAAAAGGGCTTTTTTTCTTGTTGCACTGAAATCCTTCCCATCAAGTGCTTCTATATAGTTTTCGAAAATGTCTATCCATTCATCCCACTCAATGGGTGGATCCCCAGTTGTTTGTAGGAACACAGGAGGTACAATAACATTAAGGTTTTCCATTTTAAAAGTATTTCTTTTCTCTTTTCCTCCACTAGTTTACACACTCCCAGTCTATCACTTATACTGTAGCGTAGGCGCTGCTTCTTTATATACACAGGTGGTCTATACTCTTTGATGTTGACAGTCTTTTAAATGAAATATACTCTAATACTGTAGGTTCACTATGCTAGAATACACTTCACAATGTCCCAATATGATACCTCAAGTAGACAATACAGTTCATTGCCACAACACTTATTGAATAATAAAGTAAGTGATTTACTCCTGTGGATTGCGCCAGGTACTGCTTACCATTCGAGTCACTTTTAATTTTTAAAGTTTACTGTTTACTGATAATTGCGCCGGATATTTCTTACCGTCTAAGTCACTTTAACTTGGTTAAGTATGCCGTTTTTTATGGTTCCGCTATTGTTTGCTGTAGCTCCAACACGCAGTTCCCCTCTTACAACGCGTTACTCGGGTTGGTCGGGTTGCCTAGTAACCGGAGCTAAACACAAAATGGCGTCCACGTAGCGTCGTTACCTCACTTCCGCCTGACGCTGCCTGACGCTGGTCGCTGGTACGCTTTCTCTTCCTGCGTGACGTCAGGGAGTGTAGATGGCTCCGTTGAGACGTTCACACAGAGCGTTCCACAGTGAGTAGGTTAATGTTACTCTGCGCGCGGAGAACTTTAAAAGATGCTGGATATTTAAAAGATGCAGCCAATTGTTAAAATGCTTTTCCTTTTGACTCGAACGGCAAATTAACTTTAGGTGAAGTGTGGGTATCAAAATTGAAGATCGATAAAACAATAGTAGTCTGCTTTGTTATTTCTTTTAAATAGAGATACAGTTACTTAAATAGGCATCGTTCCTCTCTTATTTTAAGCAGTAAAGTCGGATTTGAAAACGAAAAGTCTCTCAAACTCACCGCTTGTTTGTCAATTGCAAGTGTCAATTCCATAGGTTGATTTCCCCTTTTTTTTAGAGTTCTTTTGACTAAGCAAATCCGTTCTTTCTTCACTGCGACGCTTTTACTTAAAGTTGCTACACTTTTTTCTTAAAGTGTCCTAATCTTTCAAATGACTTCTTTCAGATCCTCTTCTTTGTAATATTCTTTTCTTTTCAGTTTCTCTCTTCCAGTTGCAAAATTTTACCCAGGAATTTTCTTCTTTTTTTTTTACGTGGTTCTTCTCTCACCAGTGGAGTTTTCTTCTCCCTCTGTAGTTGTTTAGCTCCCTCTGCTCATCGTCGCCATGTGTTGTAAATGAAGTTGTGAGACAAATGAAGGAATAATAAGCATTTATTATGCACTACAGAGAATAACTGGTGTTCCCATCAGAAAGCAGGGAGCTAACTGACCAGAAAGAATACAGTAGAGTATGACATCAGAAACATGGAATGTAAGTCTTAAAGAGATACAACAAGACATAAGTGTAAAGAATACAACATCAAGCTAGCTCACGAGGGTCATCTAGGGGTGACTAAAACTTGTATGAGAATCAAATCTCATTATTGGTGGCCGGGTATTGATTCCCAAGTAAGAGCAACTGTTGACAATTGTGAGGAATGTTTATTGTCTGATAAACATTGGACTCACCAGACTCCGTTACAACCTTCTCATTTTCCGGGGGTTGCTTGGGAGAAGGTTGCTTTGGATTTCTCTGGTCCGTATAAGGTACTTCCTGAAGGGAAAAGATACCTTATTTTAGCAATTGATTACTTCTCGAAGTGGATGTAATATAGATTTGTAGAGGCTCCGGATTCAGGTAATACTATTTCTTTTTTGGAAAGGTTGTTTCTATTGGAGGGAGCTCCTCAAGTCTTGGTGACTGACAATGGGACCCACTTCGTCTCGGATAAAATGTGCAAGTTTTTGAAAGCCCATGATGTGAAACAACTGAAAGTGGCTCTTTATTCTCCCTCTTCCAATGGACTGGTAGAACGTGGCAATAAGGTTTTGAAGGAAGGAATTCAAACAGCTCTAGCCTCTGGTGTGGATGTTTTTAAATTTTTGGAAAAGAAAATTTGGAATTATAATGTCTCTCCTCATTGTACGACTCAAGTGTCTCCTTTTCAATTGTTGCCGGGTAGGAAACTACATTCTCCGTTGTTTCCTGCTTGGTTAGGTAAGGTGGAGGGCAACCAATTTTCTTCAACTAGGGTTGACATTGACTTTACGGTCAAACAGAAGCAGGCGGTGATGAAAGAGAATTTTGACAGAGTTAAGTGCGTGAGGGACGTACAAATGTTTGTGGGGGATTGGGTTATGATCAAAAAGCCCTATAAAGTTGCTAAAGGTTTGTCTATGTTTCCAAGTCCTGTTCAAATTGTTAAAGTCAGCAAGAATGCTGTTTTCTTGGGGGACAAAGGCTGGTGGAATGTGAGACAATTGGCAAAGTTGACTGCGGACCAAGCGGCCCTGATTTCTAAGAGGAAAAATTTATCTACTCAGGAGGGATGTGATTGGTCGCATTGGTTACAACCAAATGTTAGTTTGGATTCTCCTCCCCTTTCTTCCTCAAAAGATTCCTCCCCTTTTCCAGGTCCTGCAGTTATCCCTGTGGTCCCATCTTATAGTCGCACTGGTCGTATCAGAAAACCCCCTGTGAGATATAATGAATTTGTTGCTTTTTAATTTTTTTTTTTTTTTTTTTTTTTATTTTACCTCTTTTTCTCTGTGTTTTTGTATAAGGGGGAAGGTGATGTAGTGTAATGTACTTGTGCTCTTACCTCGTGCTATTGCATGCGGGGGTCGCATGCTGGGAATGTAGGTCGCATGCTGGGGAATGTATACATGTATTCTTTTGAATGTGGGGAGCCTTCAGAAGCCAGGTGTCCGTTGTGGGTCTTCAGTTACTACTTGGACTCCTGGCTGATGAGGCGCTCCTCTTGTGTTGGAAACCTTAAGGATTAAACCTATTCTTCTGAAGAAACCGTTGTCCTGGATTTATTGAGACAACCTGTCCTTTACAAGATGTCACACTCAGCATGATCTCACCAGGGGGTATGTGAAGAAGTCACACATGGCTAAGGGTCACGTGATAGCTGTTCACAATGAAGGCCTACACTCCACACCTGAGAGCTGTGGAATCCTTCGCTGTTTTGTTAACCTCTCTCTGAACTGCCTCCAAGAGCTACTTCCTCCTCCCCTCCCCCCCCCCCCCCCCCATGTCCCCCTGCACAGTGCACTTTGCTAAGACAGCCCCGGCAGTAAAATCCAAAGTCAACATGGCAAGTGCAGTTCGTCGTCTTTTACTGGTGGGGCCAGAGGTGGGGCAGGCCCGGACCCTGGACCCAAGGACAGCAGAGGGACTTCGAATCGAAACAAAAGGAAAACAAACCCTAGATTTAATGGGAGACAGACGGGCAGTGGCAGAAAAGGAGAGATAAGGCAGCGGACCCGTGCTGTGGGGGCCAGCGGGGGGAGAGGGGCGTGTTTATAAGATAAACCAGGCTCCGAATTTCATCCATATTTTGACGCTGAAGTCGGAGTTCCTCGGAGCTCTGTATTTCATCCATATTTTGATACTGAAAGCAGCGTTTTCCAGCGCTCTGAATTCATCTTCTGTTCCAAGCTGAATGTAGAGTTCCCTGGATCTCTCAATGTCGTCCTTATTTTGATGCTGAAAGGGGGGCACGTAGCTCAGAATTTCATCCATGGGCCCAGACTGAAGGCAGAGTTCCGCAGAGCCATAGGCGCTGAAAGTAGGGGTGCTGTAGCGCCCTCAAAATGCCAACGCTGGTGTTTAGATGGTGCACGAGCAATAAATATGTAATTTATGTTCGCTTGTGTCTGGTAACACTGATTATGCGCTCACAGACAGAGGTCAAATGTGGGTCACGCCTTCTGACATGGCTGCTTATTCTATGAACATGGACTTCCAATGTCTACTTGTTTCTCTGATCGCAAGGCGAGAGGGTTTTCGAAAGTGAATTATGTGACGATCATACTGACGGTCTAGCCGGGATACAGCCAGCGAGAAACGGAATGCTGGAAGGTGTTATCTTTTTTCTTCTAAAATGCAAATTTAAAATACCTGTAAATGAACGGTACGGTTGTTTCAAAATATCTCAGCATTTAGGAAAGCACATATGAAGCAATTTTTTTTAAATCTGAAGTGTGGTGGCAAAAAAGAGTTCAGTAGGATCAAAACAAGTCAAGACACGTAGAGGACGATTTACAAGGACTGGCGCATCTCAGCATATCAGCAAGGATGCACCAGGAAAGATGCGTCATGCAAGTTTACCCTTGCACCACCACAGATGCGCCGCATTTACAATGCGGCGCATCATGGCGCAAGGATAAACACATGCGTGACGCATCTGATGGCGTAAGGGCGGCGCATTGCTGGAGTCGTGTCACAAGCGCAACGCAACTCCAGCAATGCTCAGGGGCTGCCCATACCTAACATGCTGCGTCAGGCCTTACGCCTGCTTCAAGCAGGCGCAAGGTTTTGACGCAGCGGGGTTGGAAAAGTGATTGAGTGACATCTTGTAGATTTCACTGCGTCACTTTTGCGCGGCTTTTTTCCAACGGAACGTGCACCCTGTATACATTAAACCTGAGGCAGGTTTAATGTGGCGCAGGTCTTTACAACAAGACGCATCTCCCTAGATGCGTCATGTTGTAAATAAGGCGCAACGTGGCGCATGGTTTATGCCACCGCTGTCACATCAGGCTTCAGTAATATATCTGTGACCGTCTGCCCAAAACGCGCCACCACGTACGTACTGCACTCTCTCCTGCCGAATGGGCGTGGGTCATTTGTTACACTTGTGTGACGCTTAGATTTTTCACCATCCCGATGACTTCAGAAACGCAACAGTAATGGCAGCCACGCTCCACTCTGAATATTGTTCCAGCATCACTGCCCTGAACTCCTGATTTCATCAATGGGTCCACACTGAAGTCAGAGGTCCATGGATCTCTGAATTTCATCCATATATTTGTATGCTGAAAGCAGAGTTCCTGGAGCTCTGAATTTTATCCATGGTTCCTTAGGGAAAGATGAAAGTGTGGCATATAGGACGTGTCAACTGGAAGCTACTTTAACAAGCATTGGCACGTGCAATAGGTCTGCCTCGCATTCTCATTCACAAGACTGACCCTTTGGCTCTGATAATGTGTGATAGTAGAAGGGAGTCCCCCTGCGCCCTGAGCGTCAGGAGTGACGTCACTGCTGAAAACGAGGACATATAAATGTAGTACTTCTGCGCTCCAGGCCCACCAACCCCTTAGAATAAGTGGAGCCAGCTACAATCTCTGATAAGCTCAGCCTTTCAACAGTAAAACAAGCTCACTCTGTCACCTCCAGGGACTTTACTGGGCAGATCCACTTCTGTTTTGTTGGACCCGGCCTCGTGGCGTGGTCCTCTCTGATCCCCTCAACCCAATAACTACTGGTGGACCTGACCCCGGCCCGCCCAGAACTGTACACGACCCCTCTACACCGGACCTGAGCCGATCTCCAGACCGCGTGCCTGCACCCGTGCACGTGACCATCAGACTCCATGTTTGGCCACACCGGCCGGCCGGCTGCCTTCTTCCCTTTCGGCAGCTCTTGACTGACCCTGGCTGCAGACAGGCGTGCGCGTCCGCGCGCCCGGACCCGCCCGGGGGGTGAAGGACCCACCAAGTACCCGAAACCAAGACTTCAATCACACTGGTTCCCCTCACACCTCTGAACTATCCCTGGGGGCTGGTTTCGATCACACCTTTGGCCTCCTAGCGAGCTGGCTCCAAACCTTGATGGGCGTCTGGGAATCCCTGGACGCACGGTCCAAAGCATCAAAGAACCAGCTGCCCAGACAATCGGCCGCCTGGCCCTCGGACCACCGGCCCCCTGCCTATGAGGGTCCGGACATCAAAGGGCCCCTTAACTATAAGACAGCCTGCCTCACATCCAGCCGGCAGTTGTATCCTGGACAAGAAAGCCCTGCTGATCTGATCGCGGCTGACCTTGAGGAGAACAGACTCTGACCCACTGAGCCCTGCTGACGCTGTCGCGGCTCTTCCTCGAAGCTACGGAACTGAACCACCGAGCCCTGCTGACGCGGTCGCGGCTCCCTCTCGAAGAGAAAAGACTGGAAGCACCGAGCCCTGCTGACACTGTCGCGGCTCTTCCTCGAAGAGAAAGACTTGAACCATCGGAGCCCAGCTGACCTCGTCGCTGCCCACTCTTGAGAACAAGAGACTCTTGCTACCATCCTGAGCCCTGCTGACGCTGTTGTGGCTCCTCCTGAACTACGAGCACTGCGGTGCACTCCGGATCGAGCCCTGCTGACCTCGTCGTGGCTTGAGGAGCCCTCTGGTCCGGCTGGACCATCGACGCTAACATCACGACTACCTCGAACCGAAGCGAGTAGGACAGCAAGTACCATCGCCAGCCTCCGTACCCCCCAGTTCGAGGATTGAGAACTGTGCGCAGGGTACGCTATGTACTGGCCGGCCCTTGAGACTGTCCCGCTTCCCCGTTCCCTTGTGTTGCGAGACTTTCACGATCCCTCGATCGCTGTATATTGCTACCTTTTTACCTTTGATAAAGTTCATACTTGATAAAGATCCACGGTGTGGTGTCCGTTCGTGAGTGTTGTGTGCCGACAGTGTGTACGATCAGTCCTCCCCGGTGGGGACCCCCCCTCGATAAGACTCGGCAGGAATTGTGGGAGAGGAGGGTCTCGGTGGTTAGGAGAGCAATCTTGGCCCCTGAGGTCGCCCCCTTCCAACATTGGTGGCAGCGACGCGATTCGAACCTACGTCTGGAGATCGTACCACTGACACACTACCTGAACCCACACGCAGGGGTGAACTAGAAAGAAAGAGCAATGATGTTGTCCGCAGAAACCAGTGAGAAGACGCCAATCGATAAAGATCTGTTGGGAGACTACACCCATAGAGAGCTCAAGCAGTTCTGCAAAGAACTGAGTATCGCTAGTACCGGACTAAGTACCAAGGAGGATTTCCAAAAAGCGCTAACGGCTTGGGTGGAGTCCAGGTCACCCCTTCCCCTGCCCGTAGACAACGGGGAAGGGAGACCGCAGACCAAACCCAGTACACCGATCGGTGAGAGAAACCAGCAACAAACCCGGAGCCCAGCAACCGGGAGGGATCCGTCGTCGGAAGAGATGGCCGGCCGAGAACGTGACTGAAGCCATGAACTAGAACTAGCACGCCTCAAGATGGAGGGAGAACTCAAACTTGCAGAGAAGAAGTTGGCAGTCGAGCAGTTACGGCTCCAAGTGGAGCTGGAAGAGAAGAAGCTCCAGAGGGAGCATGAGGGCCAGAAACTCCAGCTCGAGCATGAGCGCGGCCTCAAAGAACTAGAGTTAAAAGCCAGAACAGATGCAACCAGACCACCGGGACTCGGGGAACCGGTGATCCCTCGGGAAACGAAGGTCCACATCCCCAAAGACGTCGTGAAGGAGTTTTACAAAGGAGACGACATCCAGCAGTGGTTCAAGACCTACGAGGTCGCCATGTCCGCCCACCGAGTCCCCGAGAAGGACTGGGGGGCCGGCCTGTGGAGCCGCTTCCTCAGCGAGGGAAGAGACGCCCTGCTGGACCTGCCGACCGAGCACATGAACGCCTACACCCACATGAAAGACGCCCTCCTATTCCGCTACGGGCTCACGCCCGAGATGTATCGCCAGCGGTTTAGGGAGTGCAAGAAGATCCCTGGCACCACATGGGTGGACTATGTAAACTTCTAGTTTCTAGAGAAGTGTGGCTCAGGGGTTAGAGGCGGCAGACCCGGAAGCTGAGATCAGCCCTGGACCGGGGTTCAATTCCCCGCCCCGACGGGGGTTGGGCTCAATAATTCCACGGACTTGATAATTCTCGCTCCGGTGCCTACTCGACTCACGGGTTCACACTCTGCGACTCTGGGCAATAGCTTGCTTAATCTCCACAACGGCCCCTCGCGACGGGATGCCTGGCTTTCACCTTGTGGATACCCTGCAGGGGTATCTCACAGGGGAATACCAGGACGGGTTCCCTAAGCAAGCGCATAGATGCCTGCGATGTGGGCGATTTGCGCTATATAAATAAATGTACATTTACATTTATTTACATTCTACACCCGGGCCTTAGATGGGTGGATAAAGGGCAGCAATGTGACCACCTTCGAAGGCCTGGTTGACCTCATCGCTTATGAGCACCTGTCCACGAATTGCTTTGTGGAGCTGAGGCAGCATCTCCTTGACAGCAAGCTCGCCAATCCACGTAAACTGGCTGTCGAAGCCGATCGCTGGGTGGCCACCCGAGTCCAGAAGGGGCCCGGGGGAGACTACCCACGGAACGACCAAGGATCTTCCCGCCATAGGGGTGGGGGAGGTCGAGGTAAACAGCAAGGATCTCAGTCAGGGCCCCAGCGTAGCCCCCCAGAAACCAGACACCCCGTTCTCCTCCCTCGACAAGAACGGCCCGATCGTGGGTACACCGGGGCTCCTCCCCAGCACAGCGTGTTTTAAGTGTCAGCAGCCAGGGCAATATGCCAGTGATCCCCGGTGCCCCATGTTCCAGAAATCCACTCCCACTGGCTCCTCCACCAGGCAGATATCCTCGGTAGCCCTAGAAGAGGAAGAGGTAGAAGAGCAGGGGGAGTGGGAGCCCGCAGCCATGGTCTTAGTCTCCCTGGGGAATAGCGAGATGGTTCCGGGAGACTACCTGCCCGACAACACAGAAAAGTATCGCCAGACAGTTAAGGTTAACGGGCGCAGCATAGGAGCCCTTAGAGACACAGAAGCCAGCATCACGTCAGTCAGGTACACGCTAGTCCCTGAGTCTCTGATCATCCCTCACGCCTCCTGCAGAGTGATAGCAGCCGAGAACTCCGTCCGCACATGCAAAATAGCCCAGGTTCCATTTGAGTGGGAGGGAGTCTCGGGCGACCTACGGTTAGCGGTCCGCACGGACAAGCCCGTGGACTGCCTCCTGGGGAATGACCTAGAGAGCTCGAAGTGGAAAGATGTAGAAAGGAGGACCCATCTAGATATGTTGGGTCTGCCCCACTGGGCCTGTGTGAGCACCCGAGCCATGACAGCCAGAATGACCAACCCCGGGGACGAAGAGTCCGAGGTCCCCAGTACAGCCCCTGATGCCCCGGAGGAAGGCGAGCGACCCGCGGTCCCCGACCGGCCCTCCAGCGAAGAAAGCGAATCCAACCACGGTCCCCACGGACCCTCCGTCGACCCGATCTCAACCCTGACCGATCTCCCCGAGCTGGCCCAGTGGCGCCAGGAGGGAGGACCATCCCGAGAAGAGTTCTGCCAGGAGCAGACCTCCTGCCCTGCCTTTAAGGGGCCCCGGCAACAGGCCGCGGCCCAGGCTGCCGGAGACCAGTCCGGCTCCCACTACCTTTACTGGGAAAACGGCCTACTCTACAGCGAACAGAAGACCGCCGAACTAGGGTCAGCACGAGTGCTGGTGGTACCCCTACATTTCCGCGGCCTCCTCCTCAACCTGGCCCATGATGTGCCCCTGGCGGGACACTTGGGCCAGGATAAAACCTACCAATGACTAGTGACCCATTTCTACTGGCCCCGTATGCGTGCCGATGTGGAAACCCATTGTAAGTCCTGCCCCACGTGCCAGGCTAGCGTCAAAAGCGGAGGAAAGCGCAAGGCTCCCCTCCAACCCTTCCCAGTTGTCAGTACCCCCTTTGAGAGGGTGGGAATCGACATTGTCGGACCCCTGGACCCCTGGACCCCCGGACCTCCTTAGGTCACCGGTTCATTCTTGTCTGGGTGGATCACGCCACCCGATACCACGAAGCTATTCCCCTCTGATGGTGACGGCCCCTGTCGTGGGCCGGGCCCTCATGGGGATCTTCTCCCGGGTGGGATTCCCGCGAGAAGTGGTGAGCGACTGAGGCACAAACTTTATTTCCCGGTACATGAAGTCCCTTTGGCAACAGTGTGGGGTGACGTATAAGATCTTCCACCCCATACCACCCTCAAGGTAACGGTTCAACCGCACCCTGAAAGGAATGATCATGGGTCTCGAGGAGCCCCTGCGACGCAAGTGGGACGTCCTCCTGCCCTGCCTCCTGTTCGCATACCGAGAAGTTCCCCAGAAGTCCTTGGGGTTCAGCCCCTTCGAGCTGCTCTATGGGCACCCAGTCCGGGGTCCCCTCAGCCTGGTCAAGGAAGGCTGGGAGACAGCCCCCCCGAGCACACCTCGATGTGTTCTCCTACGTCCTGGCCCTCCGGAACCAGACACGACGGTTTCGCGAGCTGGCCGAGGCCAACCTGGAGGCCAGCCAAGAAGAGATGAAACGCTGGTACGACCAGAATGCCACTCTGGTCGATTTTCAGCCCGGCCAACAGGTTTGGGTCATGTCCCCGGTGGAACCTAGTGCCCTTCAGGACAAGTGGACCGGACCCTTTAAAGTCATAGAGCGCAAGAGCCAGGTCACATACCTCGTCGATACGCAATCGGCCAGGAATGCCTTGAACTTTCTCCACGTGAACCGGCTCAAACCCCACTTTGTGCGTACCGAGTTGGGATTACTCCTTGCCACTTACGACGGAGAGGAAGAGGAAACGGACCCTCTACCTGATCTCCTGTGTGCGAAGGACCAAGATGGCTCCGTAGAGGGAGTGAGTCTCTCCTCCTCCCTCAACCCCGCGCAGCGTGAAGACTGTCGCCGGTTGTTGGGACAGTTCTCGGACCTCTTCTCCCTCACCCCCGGCATCACCAATTGGTGCATCCACGACGTGGACACCGGGGACAGCCCTCCGGTACGGCACAGAGCCTACCGGGTCCCTGACCGAGTTCAAGCCTGCATCAAGGCCGATGTTGACAAGATGTTGGCCCTAGGAGTGGTAGAAGCCTCTGACAGCCCATGGGCTAGCCCCGTGGTCCTGGTTCCGAAGGCCGCCGCCCCCGGCACTGTTCCTGAGCTGAGGTTCTGCGTAGACTACCGCGGACTCAACGCAGTCACACGAACCGACGCACACCCCATCCCCCGAGCCGACGAACTCATTGACCGCCTAGGGTCGGCTCAGTACCTCAGTACCTTCGATCTCACCAGTGGCTACTGGCAGATCGGCCTCACGGAGAGGGCCCAAGAAAGATCCGCTTTCTCCACTCCGGATGGCCACTTACACTTCAGAGTAATGCCCTTCGGCATGAAAAACGCCCCCGCCACCTTCCAGAGACTGGTCAACCAGGTCCTGGCAGGGTTGGAAAGTTTCAGCGCGGCATACCTCGACGACATTGCCGTGTTCAGTGCCCACTGGCCCGAGCACCTGCAACACCTCTGGGAGGTATTGGAAGCCCTGCGCCGCGCAGGCCTCACCTTTAAAGCTAGCAAATGCCAGATAGGACAGAGCTCCGTGGTATACCTCGGGCACCAGGTCGGAAGCGGCCTCGTAGCCCCCCTCCAACCCAAAATAGACGCTATCAATGCCTGGGAAACCCCCACGACCCAAACTGAGGTGCGGGCTTTCCTAGGACTCACAGGGTACTATCGTAGATTCATCAAGGGCTACGGGAGTATTGTAGGCCCCCTCACAGAGTTGACAGCCAATGCAAACCCCAAGAAGGTTAGTTGGACCCCCGCTTGTCAGAAGGCGTTTGAGGAACTGAAAAATGCCATGTGCACCGCCCCAGTACTGCAGGCCCCCGATTACTCCAGAGAGTTCGTGGTCCAGACAGACGCCTCCGAACATGGCATTGGAGCCGTGCTCTCCCAGGTGGACGACAAGGGGATTGATCACCCAGTAGCCTTTATCAGCCGGAGGCTACTACCCCGAGAGCAAAGATGGAGCACCATCGAGCGAGAGGCCTTTGCAGTGGTTTGGGCCTTGAAGAAGCTGAGGCCCTAATTGTTCGGTACCCACTTCCTGGTCCAGACCGACCACCGTCCTCTCCGGTGGCTCATGCAGATGAGAGGAGAGAACCCCAAATTGCTACACTGGTCTATCTCCCTCCAGGGGATGGATTTTACTGTTGAACACAGGCCTGGTGCCGACCACGCCAACGCTGACTGCCTGTCCAGCTTCTTCCGCCTCAGAGAAGAGAACCCCCAAGAGGATGGGTATTTCTCCTCGTCTTTCAGCTGGAGGGGACGCATGTTGGACCCGGCCTCGTGGGGTGGTCCTCTCTGATCCCCGCAACCCAAGAACTACTGGTAAACCTGACTGAACTGTACACGACCCCTTTACACCGGACCTGAGCCGATCTCCAGACCGCGTGCCTGCACCCGAGCACGTGACCATCGGACTCCATGTTTGGCCACACCGGCCGGCCGGCCGCCTTCTTCCCTTTCGGCAGCTCTTGACCGACCCTGGCTGCAGATAGGCGTGAGCGTCCGGCACGCCCGGACCCGCCCGGGGGGTGAAGGACCCACCAAGTACCCGAAACCAAGACTTCAATCACACCTCCGGCCTCCTCCTGAGAAACTGGTTCCCCTCACACCTCTGAACTATCCCTGGGGGCTGGTTTCGATCACACCTTTGGCCTCCTAGCGAGCTGGCTCCAAACCTTGATGGGCGTCTGGGAATCCCTGGACGCACGGTCCAAAGCATCAAAGAACCATCCGCCCAGACAATCAACCGCCTGGCCCTCGGACCACCGGCCCCCTGCCTATGAGGGTCCGGACATCAGAGGGCCCCTGAACTATAAGACAGCCTGCCTCACATCCAGCCGGCAGTTGTATCCTGGACAAGAAAGCCCTGCTGATCTGATCGCGGCTGACCTTGAGGAGAACAGACTCTGACCCACCGAGCCCTGCTTACGCTGTCGCGGCTCTTCCTCGAAGCTACGGAACTGAACCACCGAGCCCTGCTGACGCGGTCGTGGCTCCCTCTCGAAGAGAAAAGACTGGAACCACCGAGCCCTGCTGACACTGTCGCGGCTCTTCCTCGAAGAGAAAGACTTGAACCATCGGAGCCCTGCTGACCTCGTCGCTGCCCACTCTTGAGAACAAGAGATTCTTGCTACCATCCTGAGCCCTGCTGACGCTGTCGCGGCTCCTCCTGAACTATGAGCACTGCGGTGCACTCCGGATCAAGCCCTGCTGACCTCGTCGCGGCTTGAGGAGGCCTCTGGTCCGGCTGGACCATCGACGCTAACATCACGACTACCTCGAACCGAAGCGAGTAGGACAGCAAGTACCATCGCCAGCCTCCGTACCCCCCAGTTCGAGGATTGAGAACTGTGCGCAGGGTACGCTACGTACTGGCCGGCCCTTGAGACTCTCCCGCTTCCCCGTTCCCTTGTGTTACGAGACTTTCACGATCACTTGATCGCTGTATATTGCTACCTTTTTACCTTTGATAAAGTTCATACTTGATAAAGATCCATGGTGTGGTGTCCGTTCGTAAGTGTGGTGTGCCGACAGTGTGTAGATCAGTCCTCCCCGGTGGGGACCCCCCCCTCGATAAGACTCGGCAGGAATTGTGGGAGAGGAGGGTCTCGGGTGGTTAGGAGAGCAATCTTGGCCCCTGAGGTCGCCCCCTTCCAGCATGTTTAATCTCACAAATTCCTGTAACCTTCTGCATTTGTAGATTAACGTGAAGAGAGAAGATTGTTACAGAGAAACCACTACAGAGAACCTCGGCACAGAAAAGGTGTCACAGAGGCATACCTCTGCATACAAACCACCACAGAGAACCTCGGCAGAGAATAGGTGTCACAGAGACATACCTCTGTATACAAACCACTACAGAGAAAAACTGTTACAGAGAAACCGCTATGGAGAATCGCCATTCCTAAGAAAGGACTTCGCAGCAAAACCGCTGCAGGAAAAGCTTTTTACAAACATATTATTTTTAGATTGCTTCAACCCATCTCAAAAAGTGTTGATGTTCTCATGAGGTAGAAATAACCTTTAAATAAAGAATGCAGGGGCTATAAGGGGGGGGCAGGGCAAGGGTAAGTGTAAGTGTAAGGGATACAGTTCGGGTCACTCTTTGTGGGTCCGGTTGGACTCCAGCATCAGAGCTCGGGATATCTTTATGGGGAGGGTAAAGGGCTTTCTCTGCACTGGTTTCCCTGTAAAAATATTTTCTCATTAAGGACATTCTTTGCAATGACGTGGGTCTAATCCCTTCTTCCTCACAGTCCAGCAGCTTAGATGCATTCCTGGAAACATGAAGACACAGGTTTTCATTTTGGTTTTGGCATTTGTACAAATAAGTCATTTCACGCAGATCCTTTCATCTCCCTGTTGCTGAAGGTGTGTGCACGTGTGATGTATATATGGAGCTGTGCGGGCATGTGATGTATATATGGAGCTGTGTGGGCGTGTGATGTATATATGGAGCTGTGTGGATGTGGGATACGTATATATGGAGCTGTGCAGATGTGGGATATGTATATATAGAGCTATGCGGGCGTGTGATGTATATATGGAGCTATGCTGGCGTGTGATGTATATATGGAGCTGTGCGGCCTTGTGATGTATATATGGAGCTGTGCGGGCGTGTGATGTATATATGGAGCTGTGTGCACTTGTGATGTATATATGGAGCTGTGCGGGCATGTGATGTATATATGGAGCTGTGCGGGCATGTGATGTATATATGGAGCTGTGCGGGCGTGTGATGTATATATGGAGCTGTGCGGGCGTGTGATGTATATATGGAGCTGTGCGGACATGTGATGTATATATGGAGCTGTCCCGTCGTGTGATGTATATATGGAGCTGTGGGGGCATGTGATATGTATATATGGAGCTGTGCGGGCGTGTGATGTATATATAGAGCTGTGGGGGCGTGTGATGTATATATGGAAGTTTGCGGGCATGTGATGTATATATGGAGCTATGCAGGGATGAGATATGTATATATGGAGCTGTGCGGGCGTGGGATTTGTACATATGGAGATGTGCGGATGTGGGATTTGTATATATGGAGCTGCACAGATGTGGGATATTTATATATGCAGCTGTGCGGGCGTGGGATATGTATCTATGGAGTTGCGCAGATGTGGTATATTTACATTTGGGCGTGTGCGGGCATTTAATGTATATATGGAGCTGTGTGTACTTGTGATGCATATATGGAGCTGTGTGCACATGTGATGTATATATGGAGCTGTGTGCATGTGTGAAATATACATTGAGCTGTGTGCAAGTGTGATGTATATAGGGAGCTGTGCAGAATTGTGATATATACATGGAGCTGTTTGCAAGTCCGAAGTATACATGGAGCTGTGTGGATGTGTGATGTATAGTGTGGATGTGCCATGTATATATAGAGCTGTGTGGACGTGTGATGCCTATATGGAGCTGTGTGGATGTGTGATGTACATATATGGAGCTGTGTGCACGTGTGATGTACATATGGAGCTGTGTGGATGTGTGATGTATATATGGAGCTGTGTGGATGTGTGATGTATATATGGAGCTGTGTGGATGTGTGATGTATATATGGAGCTGTGCAGGCTTGGGATATGTATATATGTAGCATGTGCGGGCGTGTGATATGTATATATGGAGCTGTGCGGGTGTGTGATATGTATATATGGAGCTGTGCGGATGTGTGATAAGCATGGGCGAATTTTGCGAATCTCGCGTTCGCGAATTTTGCGGATTTGCGAACTCGCAATCCGCAAAATCCGCGAATTCTCGCGAATTTGCGGATTTTTTTTTTTTTGTGTTCGCGCGGGTTTCTGCCAGTTCGCGAGGGTTTTGTACAATTTCGCAAACGCGAACTTACCTGTCGGGTCGCACGTTTTGCGAACTTGTTGTTTCTACGTGTCCAGCCTGTTTGGGACACTCTTCTTCATCACTGCCACTCTCTGTCACCACTGCCACTCTCTGACTACTCATGCCACCCTCTGGCCCACCCATGCCACCCTCTGTTTCATCACAGCACCCTCTGGTTGTCCAGTCAGTGTACATTATTGTGGCAAAGCAAAGCACAACTTCCCTGCCTCAAGTGACCTGAATTAATTTGGGGCTGATTAATGTGTCACAGAATATTTTTTTTAGCTGGCACCTGCTTCCTTAGTGCTTCCTGATTAGTGATCTTTTGCACTTGCTAAGTGCTTTCATTGTTGCAAAATTAGTTACAACACCTGCCCTGCCCCAACTGACAATAATGAATTAGGGGCTGATTAATGGATTTGAACTTCCAGCCTGGCTCCTGCTTGTCTCCCTTAGCTGAAATTCAGGACCTTTGTGGCATATGTGTAACTATTCTGAGGTTCAGAGCAGGGTCACATAATAGTTGCAACTGGCAACTGAACTCTGGAGGGGCCCCTCAGGAAGCACTACAGGAAATGGCTACTAATGATGAGCCTGAACTTTTGAACCTGGTAAGTAGTTTCAGTTTTGCTAAGATCGTATTTCTGCACTTTAGCGCTTATTCGCGGGGCGCGAAGTTGTACTGGGAAGCCGCGAACTCACGCGAACAGTGCGAGCAAAATCCGCTGCTCGCGGATTTGCGGATTTTGCGGGAGATTCGCGAATCTCGCGGATTGCGAATTTACCGAAAATCCGCGAGCGAAACGGATTTTCCGCCCATGCTTAATGTGTGATGTATATATGGAGCTGTGCGGGTGTGTGATATGTATATATGGAGCTGTGTATGCGTGGGTTATGTATATATAGAGCTGTGTGGACCTGTGATGTATATATGAAGCTGTGTGGACGTGTGATGTATATATGGAGCTGTGTGGAAGTGTGATATATATATGTAGCTGTATGGACGTGTGATGTATATATGGAGCTGTGTAGACGTGTGATGTATATATGAATCTGTGTGGACGTGTGATGTATATATGAAGCTATGTGCATGTTTGATGTATA
Organism: Lissotriton vulgaris; assembly: GCF_964263255.1. Taxonomy (NCBI): domain Eukaryota; kingdom Metazoa; phylum Chordata; class Amphibia; order Caudata; family Salamandridae; genus Lissotriton; species Lissotriton vulgaris. Next base: position 1,123,657,435 of record NC_141698.1, read on the forward strand.
TATGGAGCTGTGCGGACGTGTGATGTATACATGGAGCTGTGCGGACGTGGACATGTGAAGTCTATTTGGAGCTGTGTGCACGTGTGATGTATAGTGTGGATGTGTGATCTATATATGGAGCTGTGTGCATGTGCAATGTATACATGGTGCTATATGCATGTGCAATGTATACATGGAGCCTTGTGCATGTGTGATGTATTCATGGAGCTGTGCGGATGAGTGATATATACATGGAGCCATGTGAATGTGTGATGGTATATATGGGCTGTGCATACATATGATATATATATATATATATATATATATATATATCAAAACCACACAGTCCCCCACTTTTTGAGAGACAAGAACCACACAGGTAAGCTGGAATCCTTTTCGTTTAATTTGCAGTTTACAGGAAAAAACGACTGACATAATGCATTTCGGCATCACTGCCTTCTTCAGATGTCTCGTGTCCTTTTCACTCATATTCAACTGTCTGCTTTAAAATCGAGGTGTCTCACATGGATTGGAGGAGACACTCTTGCCTGTTTTGGAGGGCCGATGTTCCCGACTCGCTGCCCCGATATATATATGTATGTATGTATGTATGTATGTATGTATATATATATAAATATATATATAAATATATATATATATATATATATATATATTCACTGAAAAAACCATAGGTTATAGACCATATATAGTTAGGAATTCGCATTTACAAAACCTTATTTTACTCACACAAAACCATTGAAATTCCATATATAGTTAGTTGCACTAACTATATATCGCGCACCCGCAATCCACTGCTGATGATGTCACATATTACATCATTCATGACATGGTCAGTGACATCACTGATGACATCACTGATGACATCTCAAATGACATCACTGATGACAACATCCAGTGACTGTATGTTTCTGTAAAGTTAAAATATGTCTTACATATTGAAGAATGAGTGGATGTATAAGTGTCTGGATGAAGGATTTAGTAGGTGCATGACTGACTGTATGAGTGAGTGATTAAATGTGTCTCACTGAGTGCATGGGTTAGTGACTAAACTGTCTTACTTTGTGCATCATTATGTCTGTTGTTCTGTAAACTGTTGCATGTGTTGATAAGTAGCTATATGAGTAACTATATGGGTTATTGATTGGTTGTCCAAGTATTTGTATGGGAGACTGAGTGTGTGTGTGGGTGGCTGGGATGTGTATGACTCTGTGCATAGATGTGTGAGCAGTTGATTCACTAGATGTATGGTTTCAAAAGTGCATGTGGAAACAGCTGTATGGGCGGTTGACTGTGTGCATGAGTGTATTGGTGAGTGAATGGATATCTCAGTGCTACATGTCAAAGTAAGTACATATGTAAAACACAGTACATGTGAGAGTTGACATATATAAATAACTGTGCATAAGAGCCAGTGAATGTGTGAGTGGCTGTATGGATCATTGTGAACTTGTATCAGGGATTGTATAAGAGAGTAAATATGTGTTAGTATATGTTTGAATAAGTAAAGTTTGTATAACTGTATAGTTGAGGAAATGGAGGTGTGATTGATTCTTTGCATGACTGACTAGGTGTGTGAGTAACTCCATGGATGAGTGACAGTCTGTGAGTGTCTGTTTACACTGATTGTATCTAAGGTTATATTAGAGTCTGAAGAGGTTCATCGTATTATCACATGAATGATATCATCAGTGATGTGATCAGTAATGTCAAATGAGATGTCATCAGTGATGTCATCAGTGATGTCATTTGAGATGTCATCAGTGATGTCATTTGAGATGTCATCAGTGATGTCATCAGTGATGTCACTGACCATGTCATGAATGATGTAATATGTGACATCATCAGCAGTGGATTGCGGGTGCGCGATATATAGTTAGTGCAACTAACTATATATGGAATTTCAATGGTTTTGTGTGAGTAAAATAAGGTTTTGTAAATGCGAATTCCTAACTATATATGGTCTATAACCTATGGTTTTTTCAGTGAATTTTTAAGGTTTTGTAAATGCTAATTCCTAACTATATATGATCTATAACCTATGGTTTTTTCAGTGAATTTTCAAGGTTTTGTAAATGCTAATTCCTAACTATATATGGTCTATAGCCTATGGTTTTTTCAGTGAATATATATATATACATACATATATAAACATATATCATCTGTATATCTATATAAATACAAACATAAATGCATGCATACATATACTTATATGCATACAGATGCATGTTATTTACATGAAAGTTGAAAAAAAACGAATAAAAGCAAAGCTAAAAAGCCACCTCATTACAAACAGAATGGCTTTAACTTAAACGAGGGCGAGATCTATTGCATTTTCAATGCTTGTTTACTTTGGTTCCATCAAGAAGGCATTCAGATGTGTCACACATTTGCCATAAATTCTGAATGTTAGCACTCTAGTTGCACATTAGATCACTGTAGTAAAGCTACTGCTCACCAGGGACGTCTGCTGCTGGTTTCAAAGTGCATGTTTCAGTCTGCATTTCAGAATTGTTTTAATGAAATAGAAGAGGATTTGAGAAGTCACTCAAAATGATCCCTAATTTTTCTTTCTGAGGCACTAATCATACTTTCTATGGCAAAATTAACCCCCTCATGTTGTTCCTTTTTAAATTGAGTGTTTTCAGACTTACCACTTCATTCCAATCAAGATGGCTTCTGGTGTGCCATACTTTTGTCATAAGTAAGACTGTTAGCGCTCTAGTTGTTCTTTAGAACACTCTGGGACATTCTGTCATTGGGCTATACTTGGGGTACATCTGGGTGATATTTGGGCTACATTTAGGCTCTTTTGTCTCTGGTGGCCATCTTGGGAGACTGTATGTCAGAATTTTTTAATGAAATTGAAGAGGGTTTGAGAAGTCACTCAAAATGTGCCCTAATTTTTCTTTCTGCAGCACTAATAATTCATATGGCAAAATATACCCCCTCATTTTGTTCCTTTTTAAATTAAATGTTTTAAGAGTTACCACTTTATTCCAATCAAGATGGCTTCAGGTGTGCCATACCTTTGTAATAAGTAGGACTGTTAGCGCTCTTGTTGTTCTTTAGAACACTCTGGGACATTCTGTCATTGGGCTATACTTGGGCTACATCTGGGTGATATTTGAGCTACATTTGGGCTCTTTTGTCTCTGGTGGCCATTTTGGGAGACTGCATGTCAGAATTTTTTAATGAAATAGAAGAGGATTTGAAAAGTCACTCAAAATGTGCCCTAATTTTTCTTTCTTCAGCACTAATAATACCTTCTATTGCATAATATACCCCCTCATTTTGTTCCTTTTTAAATTAAATGTTTTAAGAGTTACCACTTTATTCCCATCACGATGGCTGCAGGTGTGCTATACCTTTGTAATAAGTAGGACTGTTAGCGCTCTAGTTGTTCTTTAGAACACTCTGGGACATTCTGTCATTGGGCTATACTTGGGCTACATCTGGGTGATATTTGGGCTACATTTGGGCTCTTTTGTCTCTGGTGGCCATTTTGGGAGACTGCATGTCAGCATGTTTTAATGAAATAGAAAAGGATTTGAGAAGTCACTCAAAATGTGCCCTAATTTTTCATTCTGCAGCACTAATCATACTTTCTATGGCAAAATATACCCCCTCATGTTGTTTCTTTTTAAATTAAATGTTTTAAGAGTTACCACTTTATTCCAATCAAGATGGCTTCTGGTGTGCCATACCTTTGTAATAAGTAGCACTGTTAGCGCTCTAGTTGTTCTTTAGAACACTCTAGGAGGCTGCAGTAGAACACAGAGGAATCAACTGACAGTCTCTGTCCTTGTTGGATGTACATGTTTTACTGAGAATGTCAGACTTCATTTTCACATGACTGAGAAAGATAATGTGAATTTACAGAAAATATGCTTTCAGTTTAGCTTATAGATCCCCTTCCAAACCACTGTGGGAAAATCATGAGATATTAGTTTTCTTTCAAACAATATTCATGATATCACAGCAGAAGGTTTTTTCACATGGTAAAATCACCTTAGAACCCACCACAATTCCTAAAACGAGTATGGTACCATCAACAAATGATTTATAATGTAACTAAAGTCCTAAAACCCTCTATTAACTACAATGCTTTTTAATGAGGGGCTATCATGTATATTGGTCCCAAGATGGCTGCCAACACTTCTTGGATGAAGTGCTGACAGCCAATCAGATCAGATGTGTGGTTAGGCTCCGCCCAGATATATATCTTTTTTTGAACCTAAATTACTCAAAATCCACTGGAGCACATATATTGAGACCTAGCAAAGGCACATCGGGCTAACAGTCCCTACAATTTTGCCAAGTTTCGTGCAAATCCATTCAGCCGTTCGAGCTAAAAGTGAGGCCAACCGCTCTATGGAAATTAACATGGGAAAAACGCGTTTTGGGACCCCCCTTTTTTCTCGGCCCCCCCGTGATGAAACCCCCCCAAATTGTCAGGGGCTGCTCAGAAACAAAATGTTCCATTTTCCTGAAAATTTCAGCCAATTCCGTCCACAAACGCCAAAGTTATTAGACATAGAATTTTCAAAAATCCCATAGAGAAAAAATCCTAACTATATATACCTACTGGCGACCGCCAGTAGGTAATATATATATATATATATATATATATATATATATATATATATATATATATATATATATATATATATATATATATTCAGCCAATCCTGTTTTACACCATACCAAATCAGGCACAGACTCTGTGGGATGTATTTCAAGGAGGATATTTATTCCATGCGACCAGACGTGTTTCGACGGACAGATCCGCCTTGTTCACTACATCTGAATTCACCGAATTGAAGAAGCATTTTATAGTCATAGGTTACACACTTGTGACACACAGGAAAATTGCGTGAGTTGTCATGGCAACGGGTGGGGAGGTGATGGACATAGTAAAGTTTGTGACTGAAAAAATGCAAGTCATCGTCATGACATTTTATTTGTTAATACACTTATAAAGTAAATAAATAGTGCGTTTTCAAACATGCATCTGTACATAATGTTAGTAAATACATTTAGTCGATTTTTAATTTTGCTCCCCTATTATACTTCGAAATCACATGTGGCATATTCCAAAAGTGGACATAAAAAAATCCCCGGCTGCTGTGACTAGAAAGATGTCTGATGCGTGCGCATTCTGTAACATCGGAAACGATTTACAAGGTAAGCCATGACCTGTGTGTCAGTGTGGCAGTAAAACTATTCTCGCTATTGTGGCCTCATTCCATCTCTCTTCCCCCATTCTCCAATATACTACAAGCCAGTATGACATATGCAGGCTCGCCGAGTCGCACTAGGGATAAAACAATCCAAACCGAACCGCACTAGTAGAGCTAAAGAACTAGCACTAGCAGAGGTAAAAAACTTGGGGGTGTGGTTCGACTCTGCCCTGAGCTTTGTCGGCCATACCAAAAAAATTGCTGCCACTAGTTTTGGTATCTTGCGTAACCTGCGACCTATACTAAAATTTTTCGACCCCTCTACACGTCAGTTGATTATCCAAGCCACAATCCTTTCTCGCATAGATTATGCCAATTCCTTACTCCTGGGAGCTAATCAACCGGAAAAAAACGTCTGCAGCGTGTCCAAAACGCGGCAGCACGGGCCCTAACAGGGCTTCCCCGGTTTGAGTCCGTAACCAACACTCTGGTAAAATTGCACTGGCTACCGGTGGAAAAAAGAATCAATTTCAAGGCCCTGTGCTTGACCTTTAAAATCCTAAAAAAATCTTCACCCCCCATGTTATGTCATCTTATAACGCATTACACTCCCAATAGATCCCTCAGATCAGAAGGACAAAACTTGGCCACGATTCCTCGTGTCAGACTCGCCCGCACGGGCGGACGTTCCTTCCAATATATGGCTGCTAAACTATGGAACGCACTACCACTGTGGATTCGAAGCATAAATGACCTTTTATCCTTTAGAAAGGCAATTAAGACCCACTTGTTCTGCTAAGCTGACCCTAAAGCTTGTGGTATGTTGCGCTCTCTCCTGTCTGGTCCAGCGCCGGGACGCCCCTTCGCTGGGGCAGCCGTTGCGCTATATAAGCAGCTGTAACATAACATAACATAACTAGTATAGCTAGTAGAGGGAAGAGACATGGAATGAGGCCACATTAGCGAGAATAGTTTTACTGCCACACGGACACATATATATATATATGTGGAGCTGTGCGGTGTGTGATGTAAACATGGAGCTGTGTGCACGTGTGATGTTTACATGGAGCCTTACCTCTCATTGTGATATTATTAAACAAAAACAACAACTCTTCTTCCTGATATTGACTCAATCTCTCTGGACTTGTTCCTAGAATCATTTCTTCCAAATCTGCTTTTTATCTACCTACATCCATATTAACATTTACTTTATTTGACACCATTCCTCTAATCCATTCATCCAACTCTTCTGGAGACGGACCTATCGATCCCCCGATGTTGGTGTTGCTTCTCCAAGATTTTGAAATAATCTCCTTAGTTCTATCTGCATAGCACATTTTGGAGTTTCTGCAGGTCTCTCTGAACTATCAATCAATGTTTCCACTACACTTGCTCCAGCACCTCTACAAACTCTGTTATAATTTTCTGGTACTGTCAAAGCATGCACTTGGGATATCACTATACCACTATAACCCTCACTATACAAAGGAACTATTGGACCAATTGTTACTTCTGCATTCAAATTTACCTGAGTAATCTTTTGGGCCATATCATCTTTTACTTGTCTTGAGTTATTAACATTTCTTATGTTAGAGGATTGCGAAACCTCAACTTCAATCAATGGAGCGCCTGGAGTAACTCTCCCTTGTTCTTCCTGATATGGTGGTGGTCTATTTAATAATAGCTCATCTAATCATTCATCATCAATTTTGTTTGGACTTCTTTCTGTATTTTCTACATTCTTCTTTTTCTCTTTACATTTTTCTGCTGTCTGGTCTTTTGCTACCATTACCGGATATAAACCTTCACTATCTCTCACATCTCGCATCCATCTCTATATTTGGGTGTCCCATTTTGCGTCTGAGTATCTATTCACCGTATTTCTATATCTATTCTCTATCCTGTTTCTCTCCCTCTGATATGCTTCATGTTCCCATGCCTCAAGAGCTTCATACTGCATTGGCCTAGAATTGGGTCTAAACCAATTAATTTGATACCTCAAATTCTCTAATAAAAGTACCATTCCCAGGGAAAATTAAATCACCATCTTCTTCTGTATATTTCACCCAGTTCTCTAACCCTGTGCACGTATGATAACCACGTTCCAAGGTCATAAAAGCAGCTGGCGTGCCATCTTTCGGCACCAGAACTGCTTGTCTGATTTCAATTGGTTCATCTTTTCTAAATAATGTTCTCATCTTTTTCAACAATTTCATTTCTTTTAATTCACTACGCTAATTTCAAATAAATAAAAGCAAAACCCTTTCGTAATTCTTCTGACATTGTTCGTACAACTCAACCAATACCAGCGCGTTTCACACCAACTAACCAATAGCAGCGCAGCACTCACTGTGACTTTTCACTCTAGCTGACCAATGCCAATGCAAATGCGGTTCTCGATGACGCTTCACACTTGCTGACCAATGCCAGCGCAGCACACAGTGACGTCAGTATAACTCCTACAACTGACCCTCCCTTTACAAATTTTACGGCAATGTTTTTCAAACTCTTTTTTAAAAGAAACAATTATTAGAAACAACATAAAAGAATCCTGCTTTGTCTGCAGAAAAGATAGATACAAAACACACAAAGAATTATTTTGCTACTAGTAGAATATTCACCAGCGTTACTCTACTTTCAATCAAGTGAATAGGTTCTCAGGACTTCTTCAGCTATGCTTTCTAAAGGTACCTAAATAAATCTCCACTAACTTCAAAGTTCCCTATGCAATATTAACAACCTCCTTCATTGCTTAATATCACAACAACGGACAAAACACTTCTGTAGTGTATGCCACACTAAATTCTTTGCCCATTAGGCTAATAATATCCCGGGATCTTAGGGCATTCAGTGCCTGAGTTTAAGGTCAACGACGGACCACTACATACAACTTATGGTATAACATGTAATCACCAAAATCATTAATTCAAACTTATTATCTTACCATTTTAACCCTTTAAACCATCATGTCTGCTACCATAAACTGATCCAGCATTTCAGGAACACAGTCAGAATAATCATAACCTGAACCCAATGTATTACCTGTCAGTTTCCTCCACAATGCGTAAGTTTAGACCAAACTTACCAATTTATTCATCATCTTTGGTCTTACCTCAACAATGGATCTTTGTAAGACGGCAGGAATTGGTAAATAATATTCATATACTCTTATTATACGATAATAACAACAGACATCAATTCATTAGTAATAATTTCTATCTAGAATAATGTAATGCTCAATTAGTACGATACAGTCCAAACTCAGAGTTATTCACACAAAGAAGCATTGTGGAAATACATCAAATACATCCATGAACAGTGCAATGAGAGTGGGTGGATAGGTAGAGAGACAATAGAAGAGAAATCTCCTGCAAACAATTATGCAATTCAGTTTGGTAATAGTTACCTATTCATTCAAGATTAAGGAAATACTACCCTCTGGCCATGATAGTAAGCGGGGCACTTCAAAGAAGTGTTTGAAAGGCAGAGATTAAAAGTCAAGAACAGCAGATCATCAGCCAACCCATAAGAATAGGAAACGGCGTCACAGCTCTCTCCTCTCGGTAAGTTATGAAAACGCCCCCAACTCCTCCTACTTCCCTAGGTATAATTATACGCCAAATTCACACAAGTCCAACCCCTACTCTTACCCTCCCACCTGACTAGAGATTCTAATTGGCTAAAACAAGGGGTGTCTCAGTCATGCCACTCCAGGGAAGTTCTAATTTTCAAATACACTATTGTCAAAACTCAATACGTCATTCTCAAGCCTCGGTATCATTCTCATCCCCAGCATATTCACAATTCGTTCATGTTTAATGTAACTTTTCTGTCCACGTGTCCGCTTCCAGGGGAACTCGCTTTCTGAGGCTCATTATGTTCCTCCAGGTAAGCTGGGCCATCACCAGTAACACACGGGCTTAAGCCCTCTCCTTTCCTCGCACCATGGTTAATTCTCCAAACTAGCTTTTTCGGAGGCCTTTCTCTCCAGCACAGAAAAAGCCATCTTCTAGGAAAGACAAATACAATGCGAAAATCATAACTTTGGACAAGTTTATTTGTAAAAGTGTTTTTGCTTAGCAATATTACGGTTTTGCTCACAATCCAAAAGCATTAATATGATTATGAAGCCCTTTAGTCATTAGTTTATGGATTAGTCATGTGCAAGCTTTGCGGCCTCCCCCAAATTTCTCTAACACATTCTTGTTCACGCAAAGGCAGTTTATCTCACAGTTAGCTTTTTAATGATTATGCTGCACAATGAGAGGTTTAATCCGAGCAGGTTTTATTTCGGGAAAACCCTGCTCCATCCATGTTTTGCACTTTTCCCTTCTGGTGGTTTGCACACTCTGTTCCGAAAAGGAGAAATAGAAAATCTCAGGGAAATTTTACAACTGTCCATGATCTGTAGGAAAGTTTCAAAATGTCCAAAATTATAAGGAACAAACAAATCTGCAATTTCTGCAGAAAAACCTGTTTCACATGTGTGGACAGTTCGTACCTAAGACCACCATCCCTTCGACTTCTACTAGGAAGTGTTAACACAACAAAGATGGGAGCTGCCCAGGGCCAGCCTGGGTCAACACAGTGCTCTGGAAACCCTCTCTGAATGCAGATGGCTTTCAATGTCTAGAATTTCAAGGGAGGTGGGTAAGGGGGTCCCACAGAAGTGGGTTGTGTACCACGAATGTACAAACTCCTGCACTTCTTTACTATTTCTGTAGTGTCCTGCGGACACACACTGCACTGCCCCTCCCCAAATAGGCCTGTCCTTAGTACTTAATTAGAGCCGGTGTTTTCCGGTGCTCAACTCTGGTGCTTATAGCTCAAATTCGATCCAATTGGGGTGCTTTTCGTGAGTACCAGTTAAAAACACACTAATTTTTTTTAGGCACAGGAGATTAAGTGATTTGCCCAGAATGTTGGGCTGACACCAAAACTCAAACCTGGTTCCCCAGCTCCATAGTTGGCAGCTCTGGCCTTACACCACATCCTCTCCCTATTGATGGTTAGTAGTGGGTTTTGATTTAGGCGGTGCTAACAGGAGAAATGGACTGGTGCAAGCTGCCTCCTGACGAGAGCCCCAGCACTTATTGTTTTGCAAATGATTCACTGGCTAACAGTGCTCCTGTAAACACACACTATACGACCCCCCTCACCTAAGAGGGTTGTCCTACCATGGTGCACAAACCTCCTGAGGACAAACACTGCACTGCTCCTCGCCTTAGAGGGCTGTCCTATCACGGTTCACACGCCTCCTGAGGACACACACTGCACTGTCTGTCATATAAGAGGCTGTCCTACCGTGGTGCACACACCTCTTCAGGGGACAAACTGCACAGCCCCCTCAGCCATGCATAGCTTGTTCCAGGTACACAGTGAGCCCAGCGAGCAGTTATGGCTGGACTGTTCCCACTGGAGTAGGGTAAAAACTGATTTGCATAGAGGTGGGTCCAACCTGAGGTGGAATGATGGGCGGAATAATGATGGATTGAGAAGCAGCCCTGAGTAATTACAGTGGCTGAGATTATTTCAAGCTTCCATCCATCGCTTTTTGTATACTTTAATAGGTTGCCCTAAGTGCGATGGGAATGTCCAGACATGGGTCCCGTGCACACTGTGTTACTGGAACCAAACTATACCCTGCTGAGGAGCCCATTACAAGGGCGAAAGCATTCTAGTGTTGCTTGTGTTCTGAGCTGACCTTGCTTGGCAGTTCGGACTGGACTATTCCTAATGAATCAGGGTCGAGACTGATTTGCATATGGCTGGGTCCAAAATAAGGTGGCATGGCGAGCAAAATAACATGGACTGCGGTGAGCAGGTGCCCAGGGTTAGTTCTATGTCAGTGTTTTGGGGTCTAAACATAAGGTCGCTCTACCTTGTTTGCAACTTCCTGAGGAAGAGACACTAAAAGTGGGGACTTCATTCAACCTTCAAGCCCATTCACTGAAAGGCATCACTGCAGGGACTGCTCACAGGAGCAGGGCAATCTTAACAGCATTATAGGCCTCCTAGCAAAGCAGTGCACTGGGCCCTGCCTACATATCTTTAACGGAAAACTGGTGATAAATTCTGGTCTCCATGCGGCCCCTATGCTTGTGGAGCCCACCAGTGACTATCGAGAGTGCCCTTGTGTTAATATGGCCCGGCAGAGGAGTTGCTATTATCAGGTTCGGGCTGCCCTAGAGGTTGGAAAGGCCTTGCATGGTACGTCAATGACTGGGAGTAGGGAGGCTTCCCAGAAGGCCATCCTATCACTGTAATCCTTCCCCTTAGCAATGATAAAATGGGCCACTGAGAGCTGTGTCAATGCCTCCTACTCAGTGCTTAAATTGAGCGGGGGGTTTCCAGTGCTCGGCACCAGCAGTTAATTGTTAACACTGGCACTTTATTGTCAACACCAGCACTTGTGGCAGTCTGCCACAAGGTTGCGGTGTCTGGCTAATTTAGAGATGACCACAGCAACAATTAATTATTAACTCAATATAAATGAAAAATAACTATTATCTGATGTCCAAGCCATTCTCATAGCTTTGAACGCCTCAAATAGTCCGAATGTCACACTTGTAGGGTGTAATGGTTATTAGTTGTGTTGTTACTATCAATGGTAGTGCTGCCAGGGGCAATGGGTGGTGCAGGCTGCAGTGGCCTCATGACACTTATGTTTTTTTACAAATTAAGCACTGCTCCTACTAATATCACGCATGCATAGTTACAGGTCAGTGGTGAAGGTGGGGGTTTGAGTGGTTGAAACCTGGTGCAGACATGAACTGATGACTAAAGAAAGACAATCATTGTCAAAACTACAAGCATCTAAACATATCCAGTTCCTTCTCGACTCACATCTCACACTCCAGGGTAACTCAGAAGTGTGATCTACCGGAGCTTTTACCGAACGATATTGTTTTAACAGAATCAGATAAAAGACGCCTTCAAAGTGAACATAGCCTTGGAGAGAGATGAGGAGTGAGATTGTGCGTGAGACTCACCCTTAATGATTGAAAATCTATGAGATATTCCACACCTTACCTAATGAGTGACGGAAGTGACCTGAATAGGGTCATCCGAGTCACTCGTGACCACCTCTCGGCCTTCCAAACAAATGAAGTGTCGATCAGACAGTAGAGAATATAAACCCTAATTAAAAGTTGTTTATTAGTATTGCGCTGCAGCAGAGCCCAATTTGACCAGCCTCACGAGATGGCTGCCAAGGGACTGACTCCCCCAACCTAACATAAGATATTATACATTTTCAAATCGCTAGGAACATGCCTAGGCTGGACAATTCCAGTCCAGGCACTAGCAAACAAAGGAGGCACACAAGGATGAGCTACGGTCCTGGGACCGGATACATGTTATCTCTGCTCCAAGGTTACTTTGCCCATGCCCGCCATTCTAGAAGGCGGGAACAATCCTATCTAACAGTGAAGGTATGCCATATTAGAGTAGATGTTCATTAGTGCAGCTTTACTCGGCCTTGGAAAAATACGAGGAAATATGCATGGAGGCAGTTTTATACTGAGGCCAGCAGTATGAGGCAGGAGCTTAGCTTCAATCATAGAACAAAATGGCGGCTACTAATAAAATGGCACCATGAATGCTAACTTAACACAGTATGAAACACAAGCAATGGGATAACAACATTTTCAATTCTAACAGATCCTCCTTTTAGCATTCATTGCTAAATTGTATTATTGCCATCAGGTAAGGGCCTTACGATTCTAAAGGAAAGGGAAAAAAATGCTCATGCATAGGCAACATTTGCTAACTCATTTAGCTACCAACGAAAGCTAACGCTCTGTGTGATATGTATTGAACACATTACAAGGCTAGGCATACCTCATTAATATTAAACAATGCCCTAGTCAATGCACATCATATCCTGGCTGTCTTGCATCATCATGGCCTTGTTCTTAGAATCATGTCCCGAATGTTTGGGGCGATGTGTCAACATGTGTACACAACAGGCACAACAAGCAGGAAGGCAGTGCATGCACAGACAACATGTCAAAATAATACAAGCTATAGCGACCAGGAAAATGATGATCTTCAAACCCCAAGATGCGAATAGGCCACAATAACATTCCATGTAAGACCACGTGCCATTCTCCTGGTGTATGTCAGAAGCAAGCATATGAAGCTTCTGTGTGGCGGCATGTACATTCGGAGTGTGGTCTGGTATGTATACACAGCAACTACTTCCTATAACGTGGCAGGTCCCACCCCTATCAGCAAGGATGACGTCTAGCACCATCCTGTTTTGAAGGGCAATGAGTCTCGTAGCCTAGAGCTCAGCTGTAATATTAGTCAAGATACCAACAGTTGTATTTATCACTCCTTCCACCACCCTGGTGAGTCTACGAATATTTTGACTATTAGACATAGTGCCCCAATAGGGTATAATACCTTTCAAGACATCGGTGAACTGCTGCAGAGTGGTATCTGTCTGATCTACATCTTCTGTGCTAATAACCCTCCTAACTCAGGACAGGTGTGTGTTCCTACGTTGCAATCAATGGTCTTTATGGTAATTGGGCAGAGCTATATATACAGGGGGTAAGAGGTAAGAAAGATAACACCTACCCGACCATCCCTCAGGGAGCCAAACATAACCCTGGGATCCATATAAGAAGTAGACACAAGGGGGTAGTACCAGGGGTGGACTATCTGTCGCTATCAGTTTATATGTAGTGTTGCACCTGCTCTCTCCTACCTCTATCTTCCTACATCCCTGGACACAGAAAGTAGCTGTGGTATTAACTGCTGACAGTGGCATTGGCTTATCCTCAGTGGCATTACGAGCCTGAAAGGACTGGAAATATTCTGATGTGTTGAACCATAGGAAAGCATCTATTTCCGTCAAGACCATGTTCCTTTTTTTACCCCGTTGTAGGCATGCATGCAAGAGCTTAGGAACAATCTACAGAATGGCGTTTGACCTGTAGGAGCAACAGGAGGTGTTCTATGCTGGGAGCGTACGTTTTGCATCATAGTGCGGAAACTAATACTCTTTCTGTCTAATTTATCAAATGAGGGAGGTGGATGTACTATACTAAGCAAAGCAAACGACTCCTCACAGCTATTATTATAGGACAACGGCATGGACAATAAGTTCTCACTTTAATGGGTCACAGAGGGTAGTAGTCTTCACACCCAACAGGTTGTCATGTTAGACGCATTATGTGCCTGGTGCAACATTTGTATAAAAGCATTTTCCTTTTATGACTTTTGGTATTCCCCTTTGTGAGGTGCCTAAATTACAAACATATGTTCAAGGGGAGAAGATGTTATACGAATCAAGGAATGCACAGGATATTTTTTTTCAAGAAACCACATTATCCCAAAGCATTGATATGAGAGAAATCAGGACAATTAGCATAAAAAATATTTTACTCTTTCTCAACCAATCGAGTCAACCAACCACATTTATCCTCCAAAAGTGGTGCTGCAAAAGGCTGTTTCTCCTCAACAATTGAGCGGCCAAAGGGATACATACTGATCAAAAGAGGAAAACGCAATGCAACAGTGTCAATGACAAGGAAATAATACGATGGGAAAAGAGTTCCCAGTGTCCTTCTGATCCTCGCTGGCAGACTCCCATTGTTCATTTATGGTGGGGCAGTGTGATCGCGGCCCGTTGAAGAAATCCCACATCGTCCAGGATAAAGCCTCCCCACCCTTTTCGGGAAGAAACCCTCAGCTTATCCTGTTCAGTATCTTGGACAATGCACTAACCTCCCTTTCCCTAAGCTATTCCTGGTACCACAGACAGGGTACATACATGCTATTTTTCATCCATGCAGTCCATCCCTACTAATCTGACTTTTCCTTTGGTGCACTGTCCCTCCGTCGGGGGCGCAAATTGTACCTAGCTACTCCAGGCATGGAGTGGTCAGTAAACAAGGGCTCAAATTCAGAGGGGCCAAGAAACTGGGACTCAAGCACTTGTGGGTCAGGTGGAGGAGTATCCTGGGTGGCCCTTACTTCTTGGGGGACCACTTAATTCAATACTACATCGTTCTCCTCATCTGTCTGCACCCACGTCAGTCGGGCATCCAAAAAAGGTATGAAGCACGGCACCTTCTCTGTCTCGGGGTCACCTATGCCATTGATCACCCACTTGTCATGGGGAGAGGCAATGGTACCTTGTGGCAGTGATTTGTAAGTATCCAGTTCTTCCGACTGGCCACTTTCAAAGCACTCCTGGTGGCAAGAGGTACCTGCAGAGGGCCCTTCCAACGGGGCTCCAGGCTCCCCCGTCTCTGGAAGTGCCACACGAGGACGAAGTCTCTAGGTCAGATGGTGTGCCCAGGCCCTTCTGTTTCCGTTTGCAATGTCTCTTGTATCTGTTGATAAATAGAACACACATTTTTTTGTCAATACATGAAGATAATCCACTAACAAAGGATACGCAGTGTCGGAAAAGTGCTTCGGTCGGGGATGCCCCGAACATTTGCTGTTCTTTCCTGCACTACTGCTAGCTCCTCAATCGTTGCCTCACTCTGTATTTCTTTGACACTATCCAGTGTATCCTCAAACATAGTTACTTTGGGTACCCATCAAGCAGGACCTGCCACAAACATTCTTTTCATTTTTGTTCGAGCTGTCTCCTTAGGTGTTAGATCTGCAAATGCATTTCCACTTCCCACATCATCAGTAATTGTCTTGTGGGCGCTGCACTTCACTATTGCTAACTTCTTGGGAAGTGTCGGAGCCGACAAAAGCCTGTGTATCAATGGGCCATTCTGGATCTTTAAACCGTGTGAAGGCAGGAATCCTCTCTCCGCCCTGAGCCGCCCAAAATTGTGGGCAACTCCAAAGGCATACTGACTGTCAGTATAAATATTGACAGTCAGTCCCTCACTCAACTCACAGGCTCGAAGAAGGTCAACTAACTCAGCAGCTTGGGCCAAGTGATTGTGATATCTCGACTACTGTGTGTAGGGTAGTTATGGCAGCTACTTAAGGCCCAGATTTTGATCCTTCTGGTAATTTGAAACAAGAGCCATCGACATATAGCTCCCCTTGGGGTTCACATAGGGGAACATCAGTCAGGTCTACCCATACCTTCGTCTCCTCTTCAGTCTGAAAAACACAATTGTGCACGTCTATTTCCTCGCTTTCAGAAGGGAGGGGTAGTAACGTGGCTGGGTACAGAGTGGCACTGTAAGTAACCCACATAAAGAAAGAAGAAGCTTGCCGGGTATCAACCACTTAGTCGTTAGGAAGGAAGCAAATCCTTTTTGTTATATAACCCTCACACGCTCTAGTAGTATCATGTTTCATCATCGGGTTCACCCTGACTCCTAAGGTCAGGGTGGGCTTGACCGTATTTCAGGGAGCACTTGAAAGAATATGGCCAGGGGGTTTAAAGATTAATACTCCTCCTGCGGATCGAGGTATGCCTTTATTAGTGGAACTGCAGGGGATATTAACATTTTAAAAAGTAAATGTGGGTCATTAGGGGAAAATTGTCCAATGACCCTAGTGCCAACGTGTTTCAGTCCATAAAAAAAGTGGCCCAATCGGGTCCCGGACTTTCTTCAGGGCAAAAAGTATTGTCCTCCCTAATTATAACTAGGGCTCCAGGTTTTCCGTTTAAACGGATTTCTACATATACATACAGACGGAAAACTATTTTTCCTTTGTCTGTATTTATATGTAAAAACCGCAAAATACTAGTACATTTTGCCAGGTGGCCGTGCTTCAGCCCACAGTTGCCACGCGCTTGGTCCTTTTGTTGCTGCCATTCAACAACACCAATCCTAGTTCTCGTGGCAATATTTACTTATTGATCTGTATACATCAGTGATTGAAACTTAATCACCCGGGGAATCCCTACAATCTTAGGATAATCCCAAATGTTTCCATCTATTGCCTCTTTAAAAAATCAACCTCTCTGATCTGAACATATATAACAGCACTAGACTGACGATGATTTTCACAAGACAAAAAATGTGTGAAAAGCGAGATGGCACCTCACGGGCGAACCACCAATGGGACCCCTGGCTGGTACTCACCAGGTTGGCCCTGTTCTCATCATTGGTGCCATCAAGCTATAACGTAAACGTGTCTCAAACCCCAAATGAAAAGGACAATGATTGGTGCAGTGAACACAACTTATATGTTACAAAACTTACAACATTAAACACTTAACATATAAGTTACTGCGCAACCAGGACAATCAACTTTACTCGTGTTCCTGTTTATGTTGCAAACAGTAAACACATATACATTAAAAAAGGAAAGTGTGAATACTACCTATCGACTCACACTCTACTTACAGCCGTGAGGTGCCATCTCGCTTTTCACACATTTTTTGTCTTGTGAAAATCATCGTCAGTCTAGTGCTGTTATATATGTTCAGATCAGAGAGGTTGTTTTTTTAAAGAGGCAATAGATGGAAACATTTGGGATTATCCTAAGATTATAGGGATTCCCCGGGTGATTAAGTTTCAATCACTGATGTATACAGATCAATAAGTAAATATTGCCACGAGAACTAGGATTGGTGTTGTTGAATGACTTATAGAGTGGAGGGCGTCCTAGTTCTGTCTTTCCCTCTAGACTCCTATATTTTGTTGTGCCTTTTGTTGCTGCCCCAGCCCTTGTTTTGAATTTGGCATGTATTTCTGTGGCCTCAGGGGAAAGATAAATGACGCGCAACGCCCATGGGATCAAAGAGCTTCAGACCCCCCCCCACCCCCCTCCTGTGTGGCAGCCCGGCAGAGGCAGCTTCGCGGCCACACACACAGCGGCACAAGAGTACTTCACAGGTCTTTAAAAAAGACCATTTATTTGCTAACGGGGCTTTGTTGTGTGTTCTCACCCCTTCTTAGCATCCCTGCAGCTCCGCTCTGCAATTTGAATCTTGGGATCAACTAACTTGCAGACCTGGCAGTACGAAATCAAAAACCTTTTTTACAGGGAAATCAGCTTTTGAGAAAGTGAATGATTTTAACTTTTTAGGGCTCCTCTTCCGCTCTTCTCTTGCATGGAACTTACTTTCAACTGCCAGAGCACAACAATGTAATAGGAACATTGAGGCAATCTTCATATTTTTCCATATGCTCGGACAAAATGAAACGAAAGATTTTGTACCCT
Source organism: Lissotriton vulgaris (assembly GCF_964263255.1). Lineage (NCBI taxonomy): Eukaryota > Metazoa > Chordata > Amphibia > Caudata > Salamandridae > Lissotriton > Lissotriton vulgaris. Next base: position 1,123,675,722 of record NC_141698.1, read on the forward strand.
CTTATCGTGGGTTAAGACGTGGGCAAGCCTAGAGGCTGTTCTGGTCAGATCTTTCATTACTGACTTTTTATCTCTGAAAGGGGTTGCGCGGATCCCGTGGGTTGCATATTTAAAAAAACCTTCAAACTGATAGGCATAAATGAGTTTGACAATACTCTCATGATCACTCCTAAATGTGAAAAGGAAGTCTGACTTAGTTTCTTTAACCATTGTTCGGATCTAAGGCTTCAGAAGGCACAGCCTATGGTGTCAGTCACAAGATATGTATAGATTTCTAGCACAGCCATCTTAGAAACATATCTTGTCTGGATTTATAAATCCTGTCTATTGCTGTTACCTCACCCGTTTCGGATTTTTGCATGATACTTTTCAAGGTTACCTTCCCCCTTCAATGTGTATGGTCACACGATTTAGTCACGTGCCAGCTCGACCATGAGGCAAAACTATATGCAGTACCTAGACGCTCCTTTTTAATACCCGTTTTATGGAAATCCAAATTGAGAACCCATAGGGAAGGCCTAGTTTTTCTACAGAACATTTCTACAAAAGAAACATGCTATGGGGTGCGACATTTTATGAGAAGGGCATTCGTTATCAGAAAGAGGGAAGAGGTCATCCTTCTGTGATCGTTGCATTAACCCTGCTCCGAACTAGCTGTTGCATAGATATTTTATAATTGTAGCTTCTTATAATTCATTAACTTTTACTTATTGAATGTTGTAGGGGTCTTATTACTATGCTATCTCTACACCACATATGTTCTACAATGGTCGCTGTAACGCTATTTTAACAATTTTAGTTTTTAGCTGGAAAAGCATTATTTAATTATTGTATGCATTATATGTGCTCTTTTTATTGACTTTCGTGGTTCACTCCGAATAATGATTTGATTCAGTCAGACTCAGGGACCACGTTCCAGCTGCTGATGAGCCACTACCAGTATTTGACTTGAGTTCATTTAAACCTATGGGCTTTGAAATGTCTTTCTTAAAGTTCCTAGAAGAGTCTGTTGTGAGGGAAAAGAAGAAAGCCAAGCGGGATTGCACAGGATTTAAGACAGATTGGCGTTTTAATCTACTTAAATCTAGTCAGGAGGCTGCCAGCGAGGAGGATGGTAGTGGAGAGTCTGCTAGTGAGGAGGAAGGCAGCGAGGTTTGTTGTTCCCTCGGCTCTTGCGTCCGTGTACAAGCAGTTGCACATGTGTTTTTGGGGACTGAAATAAATGTGGAAAAATACTTGCGGTAGCGTCGTCTTTTGCTTGTGGCAAAATAAATGCGGATAAATACAGAAAAAATGCCCCAAAAATAAATATGGATAAATACAGACGGAAATGGCAAAAAAATAAATACCATACAACCGGGAGCCCTAATTATAACTAAACCGGAAACATCCTTTATTTATGTTTGCAAGGGGCAGATAGGCACTCATATGGGAAAAAACAGGGACAGATACCTTACATTTTCTCCTGTAGAATAAGTGTTTTACTCCATCCCAATTTGGAGGAATTCGATCATCATAAGAGGTCGCAGCACTACAAGGGGTAGCCCTGTAGTTAGACTTACATCAAGGGTCCTGCCGCGCTCTCATACCTATTTGGTCTGTGTTTCTTGGCTTTCTGGAGGACGTATCCCCACCAGGAACACCTCCCCGCCCTTCTGGCTATGGAGAAGTTTCTTCTTTTGTTGCTATATCTTATAAATATGGGTTCAGAGTGGCACATCTTTTGATGGTGACGTGTGGTACGAATAGGGTCAGCTCATAGCAAGTCAGACGCGCACTAGTAAGATGCTGCATCTTTGTTCTGTTCAAAAGTGTATCCACAGCATGAGGTACCATGACTGTGAGATAGGTATCAAGGTCGAGCCCTGCCAATTGTCGGATAGAGACAGCCACAGCCACGACCGCTCTTAGACAGCTCAGGAGGGCTCTCACGACGTTGGCAAACAGAGCAGAGAAAGCACACGGCCTCTGCTTACCTCCAAAAGCTTGTGTCAGGACAGAAAGAGCGCAACCAGCCGTCTCGTGTACGTACAACACGAACAGCTTCTGGTAGTCAGGCATACCAAGCACAGGCGCAAAGTAAATCACACCCTTTAATTGCTCAAAAGCTTGTTGACATTCAGGCATCCAGGGCAAGGGTTCATGCACATCTTTAGTGGTAAGCTGCTGCAGCAGCAGTTTTGTTAGTAAAGAAAAGTTAGGAATCCAGTGCCGACAATACGAAATAATGCCTATAAAAGCTTGCACATCCCGCTGAGTCTTAGGGATGGGCATTTTAACAATAGCACTAATGCTTTCAGGTGTTAGTCTCCTTCCCTCCTTCAACAGTATATGACCTAGGTAGGTGACCTTCTGTCGACAATATTGAAACTTTGAAAGGGACACTTAATATCCGTGCTGTGCCAAATGTAGCAATAATTTGACTGTTGCATCTTTGCAACCGTCTTCAATGTCAGAAGCGATGAAGAGATCGTCCACGTACTGCAGTAACACATTACCTGAGGGAAGTGTGAGGGAATCCAATTGACCTTTTAAAGCTTGACTATATATGCTAGGGCTTTCATTATAGCCCTAAGGAGCGCAACAGAAACAAAAGCTTCTGCCGGCTAGGGCAAATCCAAAGAGGTGCCTGCTATCAGGATGAATGGGAATGCTAAAGAAAGCATTTTTCAAATCAATCACAGAAAATAATTTGGCAGTGGAAGAAATCATTGTGAGAAGGGTAGTGATCTCTGGGACCACTGGGAACTGAGGGACTACTATTTTGTTAACCTCACGCAGGTCATTCACAAAACGATAGACATCAGGATGATCGTCAGGGGAACCCGAAGGTGCCCTCTTAAGAATGGGAAGAAAAGGGCTATACAGTTTATAAGTATCAAGGACCCCCTGAGAATTAGATACAGTAATTTCTAGGTCAGGGAAAACAACATATGAAATATAACAACCTAGGCAACAAATTCTTAACAATTGTGAAGTAAGAGACACAAAGAAAGGAAAAGAATTTACAACACCAGAAAATTCAAAGACAAGAAATGTATTAATACATTTTAAAAAGGGGAAAAATCCTATTGTAATCAAATAAAAAAAGTACATTTAAATCAACACTGTAAAATACAGTGAACAGAAAACAAATACAATTTAAAAAGTGGCATAGATAAGTTCTCGATGCGCGTTTCGGCGACCAGCACCTTCTTCTGGAGTAGCCACGTAATACGTTTTTTAAAAAAAAATTAAAAAAGTGTCTTGATTCTGAATAAATGCATATGGAATGTTTTGATCATGAACTCCTGTATAGTCAGGACGATAGTGTTCACTTTAGGTGACAAAATGTTCTGTAAATATCTTTGGGATAATGTGCGAAATGTTTAGATTTCTAAAAGCAGTGACGAGGATAGTAGAGTGGACGTTACAATCTGCAAGCTGAAATACAACACAATGTTCTTAGCCTCCTGGTTGCCAAAATAGGTAGGTCGTGTGCTTTGTTTAAATTTGATAACAGGATACCTCTAAGAAGATATCTCAGAGTATGGTCAGAGTATGGGGCTCGTGTTCGATGCTCCTACGTATTTTTTGTTTATATGTTGCAAACCAGGGGCGGCACACAAGCAACTTAGTTTCAGGATACAACCAGAGCCCAGTATAGGGCTATTGCACATGTTCGCAGTCGTCTCCTCAACAACCCCTGTCTTGATCAAGTCCTGTATAATCTGCAGTAGAGCTCACTCTCCTGCTTGTGGTATTTTGTACTGAGGAATACGAGGCCAAACAGCGTTGTCTTCGACCTTAATAGAAACTGGGGGTATCCATAACAGACCAACATCAGTATCGCCTGTAGCTCACAAAGTAGTTGGCACATCTTTAAACTCAGCGGGAAGAAATTCATCTTTGGAAAAACACTGCTTTGAACTCAATACATTGGGTCCTATTGTCATAGAGACACAATCCGGAGAGCAAAAAATTGTCGTATGCAACCTCTTTAACAAATCCAGACCCATCAAATTTTCTCCACAATTGGATGTCAATAGAAAGGGTGAGTCTACAGTAAATGGATCAATAGTCAAGGCAAGGTGCTTGCAAATGGGGCTCACAACCGGTATACCTGAAAAGCCTACCAAAACATTATTTTGGCCGGACAGGGCTGCCCCGAGGACCAGTGAATAAGAAACAGAATGATTCATTACTCCTATATCGACCAAGAATTGCTTAGCTGAGCCCTGTAAGTCAGTAGTACCATAAGTTCCGCGCTGTTCTACTGGTATCTGAACTGGTACCTCGCCCTGTCCCTGGCTGTCCTAACCATGGGTCAACCCAGTCACTTCATCCAAATCATAGTCATCATGATAGTACTGTCGCCCCCGAAGGTCATTGAATTAGTTTCGATCAGAGCAACCCTGCTGGTCCTCATTTTCCTGGCCTCCATCATGACCACCTGCTTCACAACCCCGTCCTCGAGAACACCGTCCTCTCAGGCCGTAACCTTTTGCAACAACGTCAGGCATTCACTGCGCCAGTGTCCCTCCTCCCTATAATATGCACACTGGTTTGGCCCCAAATGCGCTGCATTTATGCTAGTGCGGGGCACCTGTCGGGCCGGACCAATACCACGCCCTTTCCCGGTCCCTCAAGATACCTGCTTCATCAACACCTTTGTCTTCAACTCCTTATTTTTCTTCTCCACATTCTCCTTCTTTTCGCCTCTCTATGGGCCCGATTCACAGACCTAACTTAAGACAAAATCCTAAACTTACTACCATTTTGGTATTCACAGAAGGCACTTACTCATTTCAATATTCACAGAAGTTAGGAGTCCTAACTTTAGGACTCCTAAATGCCTTCTGTGAATACCGAAAGTCTTAAAGTTAGGATTTTTCTTAGTTTAGGAATCCTAAAGTTAGGAGTCCTAACTTTACTACTTCTACACTGAGAAAAATCCTAACTTTAAGACTTTCGGTATTCACAGAAGGCATTTAGGAGTCCTAAAGTTAGGACTCCTAACTTCTGTGAATACCAAAATGAGTAAGTGTCTTTTGTGAATACCAAAATGGTAGTAAGTTTAGGATTTTGTCTTAAGTTAGTTCTGTGAATCAGGCCCTATGTTCATTATACAGGGCCTTACTTAATATCACAGATGGGGAGGAAGTAGTACAAGTGCTCTCCGAAGCCTATAACAGAGTTGCGATCCCGGACAGCAGGTTCGTAACAAATCTGTTAATGAACTGTTGGGCACCTCCCTCCATCTACAAGTCCTGTTCACTGAAGTCCAAAAACACACCTTCAAACCTAGTAAAAAAATCAGATACACTTTCATCTTTCTTCTGATGATATGCTGTTAACTTGTTCAAATCTACTCTTTTAGGTGGAATTAAAGAGTGCAAGTAGGTAATAATTTGACCAGGCAAAGCTAATATCTCAGCCTTAGGTTTCCCACCAGGCTTCCTCTCTTCATCCCATGCCCTGATCTCATCCCAAGTGCCACCCAACTCCACAACATGGTCCTGAGTATGCGCTTGCCGCCAAATATCAACGGGCACCAATAAACCAAAAAAATCTCAATGTCTGCTAACGTCATCACATTCGACAACGTATCCTCCGTCAACTGTTTATAATATGTAGTTGAATTTTTCCTAGGGTCGGGTAACTGAGTTTTAAGAGACAAAACCTCATTCCTTTTCCAAGGAGTATAAACCCATTGTTCTTGAAAACGAGCCTCTACTCTCTGCCTGACAACGGCATCATGCTGATCACGCAACTCTGGTATTTCAGGGTGAAAAATAGAATGCACTTCCTTCATCGGAAACTGGGACACTGTTATCGGGCTCTTCTGATGCAACCTACCTCACTAACCAATCAGTGTTTCAACATTACTAAAAACATTTAGGGGCCATGTTGGCAGCATACACACAGTCCTGGATGTCATAAATTATCTGAGGAGTAACACCATTGCAGCACTGCTCCCATTACCCTATTAATGTAGCCGACATATGCTTGAGGGCATGCTGCTGTACAAATGGTTCAGACTCCTTCAACACACTCCACACATCCTCCACACTGTAATTCAGATTCCGAGCCCACTGTGCAGCCTGATCAGCTACAATCTTTTTCTCTACATCTCCCACATCAGATCGAATCAGGACCCGCCCCATTCGCTCCCATGCAGTCACCCAGTCCCCTGGTCCAGTACACATACCGGTGTCCCAATACTCAGCAATGCTGGGACGGATATATTCGAGGAAGGCATAATAGATGAAGAAGCAGGCACAAAAGTTATTAATGGCTGTGTCGAGAGTGAGAGGGATGGAGAAAGAGTGCAAGCAGAAACAACAGCCGTAGCAGGGAGACCTGCAGTCGTCGTAGTCGCTGCATGTGAGCCTAGAGAAAGAGCAGGCGGTGCTGTAGCTGAGGCAGCCAGGTCAAGAGCAGAATGGGAAGAAGACTGGGGAGTTGGGACAGCAGGGTATATCCTCTGCAGGGCATGGGGAGGTGGAGGTTGAGCGTCTAACAGCTGCTCCATGAATGTACCGCCTTCCTCTCAGGCAACATAGGATTTGTCACATTGCAACCTAAACATTCTGTTAGCACACTCTATACCCTTTTCCACATGCTTTCTATCATATTCTACTGCTTTCTGAGTCACCGTCTGGATATTTCCTCTTCGGACCTCTTTTTGTGCTTTCATTAGCCTTTGCCTAGCTTCCTTTTGCCATACCAGAAGATGGCAAAACAACAACTGCATACTTTGTTTTGCAAATAATTTATCCTGTAGGAAATTCAATTTCTGTTCATCAAAGGTACCTGTTAGTGGCCACTGCAACTTGGCATTGTCCCTAGTATATTTGTGCCATAGTGTAATAAACATAATAGGGCCAAGGTCATGCTTAACATACATATCAAAGTTTGAGGTGCCTTCCGGAGGCGCAGGTTGCCTTTCCTCTAAACAAGCCTCAGGGGAACAACAATGGCACCCCAAACAGGGCATCCTAATAGGGGATGAGTTCACTATTTGTGCCAGATAAATAGCTCGCAAATATCTTTAAAAAAGGTCGGTCCACAGACCATATCAAACGATGAAAACCAAAACTCAGTCCTCAGCCTGCACCAAAGAGACAAGTCAAAATCGGTACCACAAAACCAAAAGCCAGCCAAATCTCAGGCATCTTCAAAAGTAAGCCAAATCCATTATGCTGCCTGGCAGAGTATCCACAGACGCTCTGTATTCAAATCGGTCCGGAGACCTACCAAGTTCAAGTCAATTAGTCCACCGACCATACCAAAGATTATTCAAAATTGTGCCATATTCACAAAGAACCAACACAAACTCACATGGTGCACAAAGGTCGAACAAAGTTATTCTCCACTGCCAACTCTTTGGACCAAACAGTCTAATCCAAAGGCTTCACCTTTCAGGACCCCAGCCGGGATGACCGGTGGGTGAGGCACCGCCCAATCAGACAGGCGGGGCAGCTGCGAGTACCCTGCTCTATCGTGCAGGGATCCCCGATCTTCCCATCTGACCCGACATGGCCCTGTTTTTCCCGCCCATCCGCGGGCATGGATGGGTCAGTCCGATGGGGTCCCTGTTTGGGCACCAATTGATGTAAGTGACCTGAATTGAGTCACCCGGGTCACTCATGACCACCTCTCGGCCTTCCAAAGAAATGAAGAGTTGGTCAGACACTAGAGAATATAAACCCAAGTTATTTATTAGTATTGTGCTACAGCAGAGCCCAGTCTGACCAGTCTCACGAGATCAATGCAGAGGGACTGACTCCCCCCAACATAAAAATAAGATACTATACATTTCCAAATTGCTAAGAACACGCCCAGGCTGGAAAATTCCAGTCCAGGCACCAACAAACAACAGAGGCACACAAGGATGAGCTACCGTCCTGGGACCGGGGACATGTAACTCTGCTCCAAGGTTACCCTGCCCATGTCCGCCATTCTAGAAGGTGGGAACGAGCCTATCTAACAGCAAAGGTATGCCATAATAGCGAGTACATTCATCAGTGCAGCTGAAATTGGCTTTGGAAAAATATGAGGAAAGATGCATGGAATACAATAGGTAAGTGGTCACGGTCGCAACACTTGTAGTGAACAGTAAGTAATATAGCATTCACCAGTCTTTCTTTTCATGTAATGAATAAATCCAATTTATTTTCTGGATCATAAGCATCTAATGCGATTTTGAGTCAAAGCATTAATTATTATTGGCAACGCAGGTGCTCAAGCATATAATAGTATGATACGTATTAACAGTGCTCTTGATACAGAAAGAAAAAGGGAAGGTTGGGAAACAAGTGATAACGTATGGGTGAAGGACAGGGAAGAGATGTTTGTGACATATATACATCAGTTATACATGATATAAACCTTTCCGGCCTAAAACTGATCAATTGTTCCTGGGAGTACACATAATTCTAATGAACATCCACTTTTTTAGAAATCAGTCATCAGAGCTTGTGATGTAGGTGTGTGTCATCAACGTTTCGACCCCTGGGAAGGAGTGTTAATTCGGTCCTCACGGTGGGGTCATCATCAGGACAAAGCTGAGAAGAGCACTTGAGGAAACAGCAGGACTACTCCGCTGTACAGTCAGAAGATGTGGGCTCAAAATGGCTCTGGGTCGACAACAAAGGAATAAAAGCTTCTGCAAAGGTAATTCAATCGCTTGCAGTGGTTTGGATCAAATCCAAAATTCTATTCATTGGCCATTCGGCTCAGAGGCAGCTTTCTGCTGAGGCCAGCAATATGAGGCAGGAGTTTAGCTTCGATCATAAAACAAAATGGCGGCTACTAATAAAATGGTGCCATGAATCATAACTTAACACAGAATGAAACATTAGCAATGGGACAATAACATTTTCAATTCTAACATGAGTAAGAATGGGGTTTACAGTGTGAGACTCCTACGCATGGATCGGAGTGAGCTACAGTGACTGAGGCTGGCTCCATATGGGTGAGACTGTGTGAGATATTCCACATGTTACCCAATGAGTGAGAGTGCACTTCACTGCGTGAGACTCTTGTACACCGAATGGGTGAGCATTTGCTTGTTTAATTTCGAGACAACGGGCATACCAGGTACCATCGTAAAGTGAATAAGAGTATTGTGGCAATGATGCAACCACCACAACCCCACAGTGCTTCCAGTTTGGGCGATCACGTTCCAACACGGTGCGCTGTGATGTTGGGGTTGCAGAGGGCTGTGTCTTGTCCTGTGGTGTGTGCGGCAATCCTCAGTTATTCCGACGGGGTTCCATGGCGTTCCCCGCTCATGACTTGTGATTCAGCTAGACTGCAACCTGTAGCTGATTGTTTTGGGTAATCATTGGTCACACAACACGATCAGGTGCCAGCCACTTCGAGTGGAACTTTTACACCCCTTCTGTATCTTAAGACACTGCATTCTACAGTGTCTCTACTAGCCGGGAATCGATGCCATGAGCCATTGACCCTACTGGGGTGAGTTCTCTTATTTTAGCTGCTTTTCGATTACGGGCACTTGAATACCCGTTGGTTTGTATCTTCTTCGTCTCCCACATGAACATATCACGATCACGTGATGCATGTTTTCTGAACACTATGATTGTTTCACCACCACGTTATTAATTGTACAGCAGTTGGTGAACTACACAGTGGACTACTAATGGCGTCATGTAAACATTGTGTTCTTTTTTTTGTTCCTACAGGTTGGCCTATCAAAGACTTACAGGTACCACACTAAGGGTGCTGCTCGTGGTCTATCATTGTTAGTATACCAGACTACCACAACAAGTGTAGATAAATTGCTTTTAGGTCCTGAAGAATTGCCGTCTAATTGACACGATGGCAAGAAACATGTCGACCTTTTTATAGAGCGCAGTACCCTGTAGCATCACAACAGGGGTGCACCACATCTATTTTTAATCAGGATAGGACCCATATCCATTAACATAGTTTTGATTGGACCTCTATTCCCTGTTTTAATCCTCACATGGTCTGGTGACCCACATCTCTCACAGCTACACTCTTTAGTTCCCTCACACCCACTGCACCAAACTGCATGGAATAAAAGATCTCCGCCAAAGAGCCCCTCTCAGGGTGCCCGTCGGGTATTGCAGCGCCGACCTGGCGAGGAGCAGACCCTATGTTGAAGCAAGACCCCCAGGGGGCTGGGTGTGTGAGGACTCTAGTTCCAACAAGAAGGAATTCCCTTTCTTTCCCCCGGCTTTGAAGTGAGCACTGCCTCACATTTAGCCAACCTTGTCTCCTTTCTTTATTAGGAACTGCACAACTTTCTCTGTTACTCTAATGGAACAATCCGAGTGAGCCACAGTGACTGAGCCTGGCTGCCTACAGGTGAGACTGTGTGAGGTTCCACACTTCACCCAACGAGTGAGAGTGCGCTTCTCTGTGTGAGACTCCTACACATGGATTGGAGAGAGCTAGAGTGACTGAGAGTGGCTCCTTTCGGGTGAGACTGTGTGAGGTTCCACACTTCACCCAACGAGTGAGAGTGCGCTTCTCTGTGTGAGACTCCTACACATGGATTGGAGAGAGCTAGAGTGACTGAGAGTGGCTCCTTTCAGGTGAGACTGTGTGAGGTTCCACACTTCACCCAACAAGTGAGAGTGTGCTCACAGTGTGAGACTCTTACACAAGGATTGGAGAGAGCTACAGTGACTGAGAGTGGCTTCCTACAGGTGAGACTGTGTGAGGTTCCACACTTCACTCAACGTGTGAGAGTGCGCTCACAGTGTGAGACTCCAACACAAGGATTGGAAAGAGCTACAGTGACTGAGAGTGGCTTCCTACAGGTGAGACTGTGTGAGGTTCCACACTTCACCCAACGAGTGAGAGTGCGCTCACAGTGTGAGACTCCAACACAAGGATTGGAAAGAGCTACAGTGACTGAGAGTGGCTTCCTACAGGTGAGACTGTGTGAGGTTCCAAACTTCACTCAACGTGTGAGAGTGCGCTCACAGTGTGCGACTCCTAAGAGTGAGCTACAGTGACTGAGCCTGGCTGCCTACAGGTGAGACTGTGTGAGGTTCCACACTTCACCCAACAAGTGAGAGTGCGCTCACAGTGTGAGACTCCAACACAAGGATTGGAGAGAGCCACAGTGACTGAGCCTGGCTTCCTACAGGTGAGACTGTGTGAGGTTCCACACTTCACTCAACGAGTGAGAGTGCACTCACAGTGTGAGACTCCTAAGAGTGAGCTACAGTGACTGAGCCTGGCTGCCTACAGGTGAGACTGTGTGAGGTTCCACACTTCACCCAACGAGTGAGAGTGCACTCACAGTGTGAGACTCCTAAGAGTGAGCTACAGTGACTGAGCCTGGCTGCCTACAGGTGAGACTGTGTGAGGTTCCACACTTCACTCAACGTGTGAGAGTGCGCTCACAGTGTGAGACTCCTAGACATGGATTGGAGAGAGCTAGAGTGACTGAGAGTGGCTCCTTTCGGGTGAGACTGTGTGAGGTTCCACACTTCGCCCAACGAGTGAGAGTGCGCTTCTCTGTGTGAGACTCCTACACCTGGATTGGAGAGAGCTAGAGTGACTGAGAGTGGCTCCTTTCGGGTGAGACTGTGTGAGGTTCCACACTTCACTCAACGTGTGAGAGTGCGCTCACAGTGTGAGACTCCTACACAAGGATTGGAGAGAGCTAGAGTGACTGAGAGTGGCTCCTTTTGGGTGAGACTGTGTGAGGTTCCACACTTCACTCAACGAGTGAGAGTGCGCTCACAGTGTGAGACTCCTACACATGGATTGGAGAGAGCTAGAGTGACTGAGAGTGGCTCCTTTCGGGTGAGACTGTGTGAGGTTCCACACTTCACCCAACGAGTGAGAGTGCGCTCACAGTGTGAGACTCCTAAGAGTGAGCTACAGTGACTGAGCCTGGCTGCCTACAGGTGAGACTGTGTGAGGTTCCACACTTCACCCAACGAGTGAGAGTGCGCTCACAGTGTGAGACTCCAACACAAGGATTGGAGAGAGCCACAGTGACTGAGCCTGGCTTCCTACAGGTGAGACTGTGTGAGGTTCCACACTTCACTCAACGAGTGAGAGTGCGCTTCTCTGTGTGAGACTCCTACACATGGATTGGAGAGAGCTAGAGTGACTGAGAGTGGCTCCTTTCGGGTGAGACTGTGTGAGGTTCCACACTTCACTCAACGAGTGAGAGTGCGCTCACAGTGTGAGACTCCTACACATGGATTGGAGAGAGCTAGAGTGACTGAGAGTGGCTCCTTTCGGGTGAGACTGTGTGAGGTTCCACACTTCACCCAACGAGTGAGAGTGCGCTCACAGTGTGAGACTCCTAAGAGTGAGCTACAGTGACTGAGAGTGGCTCCTTTTGGGTGAGACTGTGTGAGGTTCCACACTTCACTCAACGTGTGAGAGTGCACTCACAGTGTGAGACTCCTAAGAGTGAGCTACAGTGACTGAGCCTGGCTGCCTACAGGTGAGACTGTGTGAGGTTCCACACTTCACTCAACGTGTGAGAGTGCGCTCACAGTGTGAGACTCCTACACAAGGATTGGAGAGAGCCACAGTGACTGAGCCTGGCTTCCTACAGGTGAGACTGTGTGAGGTTCCACACTTCACTCAACGAGTGAGAGTGCGCTTCTCTGTGTGAGACTCCTACACATGGATTGGAGAGAGCTAGAGTGACTGAGAGTGGCTCCTTTCGGGTGAGACTGTGTGAGGTTCCACACTTCACTCAACGAGTGAGAGTGCGCTCACAGTGTGAGACTCCTACACATGGATTGGAGAGAGCTAGAGTGACTGAGAGTGGCTCCTTTCGGGTGAGACTGTGTGAGGTTCCACACTTCACCCAACGAGTGAGAGTGCGCTCACAGTGTGAGACTCCTAAGAGTGAGCTACAGTGACTGAGAGTGGCTCCTTTTGGGTGAGACTGTGTGAGGTTCCACACTTCACTCAACGTGTGAGAGTGCACTCACAGTGTGAGACTCCTAAGAGTGAGCTACAGTGACTGAGCCTGGCTGCCTACAGGTGAGACTGTGTGAGGTTCCACACTTCACTCAACGTGTGAGAGTGCGCTCACAGTGTGAGACTCCTACACAAGGATTGGAGAGAGCCACAGTGACTGAGCCTGGCTTCCTACAGGTGAGACTGTGTGAGGTTCCACACTTCACTCAACGAGTGAGTGTGCGCTTCTCTGTGTGAGACTCCTACACATGGATTGGAGAGAGCTAGAGTGACTGAGAGTGGCTCCTTTCGGGTGAGACTGTGTGAGGTTCCACACTTCACTCAACGAGTGAGAGTGCGCTCACAGTGTGAGACTCCTACACATGGATTGGAGAGAGCTAGAGTGACTGAGAGTGGCTCCTTTCGGGTGAGACTGTGTGAGGTTCCACACTTCACCCAACGAGTGAGAGTGCGCTCACAGTGTGAGACTCCTAAGAGTGAGCTACAGTGACTGAGAGTGGCTCCTTTTGGGTGAGACTGTGTGAGGTTCCACACTTCACTCAACGTGTGAGAGTGCGCTCACAGTGTGAGACTCCTAAGAGTGAGCTACAGTGACTGAGCCTGGCTGCCTACAGGTGAGACTGTGTGAGGTTCCACACTTCACTCAACGTGTGAGAGTGCGCTCACAGTGTGAGACTCCAACACAAGGATTGGAAAGAGCTACAGTGACTGAGAGTGGCTCCTTTTGGGTGAGACTGTGTGAGGTTCCACACTTACCCAACGAGTGAGAGTGCACTCACAGTGTGAGACTCCAACACAAGGATTGGAAAGAGCTACAGTGACTGAGAGTGGCTCCTTTTGGGTGAGACTGTGTGAGGTTCCACACTTACCCAACGAGTGAGAGTGCGCTCACAGTGTGAGACTCCAACACAAGGATTGGAAAGAGCTACAGTGACTGAGAGTGGCTCCTTTTGGGTGAGACTGTGTGAGGTTCCACACTTACCCAACGAGTGAGAGTGCACTCACAGTGTGAGACTCCAACACAAGGATTGGAAAGAGCTACAGTGACTGAGAGTGGCTCCTTTTGGGTGAGACTGTGTGAGGTTCCACACTTACCCAACGAGTGAGAGTGCACTCACAGTGTGAGACTCCAACACAAGGATTGGAGAGAGCCACAGTGACTGAGCCTGGCTTCCTACAGGTGAGACTGTTTGAGGTTCCACACTTCACCCAACGAGTGAGAGTGCGCTCACAGTGTGAGACTCCTACACATGGATTGGAGAGAGCCACAGTGACTGAGAGTGGCTCCTTTTGGGTGAGACTGCGCTTCAAGCAGTGAGGCTTAAAAAAATAAATCTTTGTGAGTGGAAATCTTGATTTAAACTCGCTCACTCCACTGATTAACACCGCGGACTTCCACAAAAAAAGACGGTTCTGAATAACTGGAAGGACACCGCGAAAGCCACATTCAAAGCATGACATTCCTAAGGGGAGCAGACTCCATAACGGCCAAGCACACACAGACGCCCCACAAGAAATGCGAAATGTGGCGATCACTGGACAACTACTTGTCGTCGCACAAGCCGCCGTAGCTATGGCGACGCTGCCAAAAGAGCCCCAAATTGAACCATGGAATGATAACAGGACACCGCACCCTTACCGCACCACAACTACTACTCCTACCCTGTGCTTCTCCACTCTCTCTCCCTCTCAGCTCCGGGGGTTAGGCAATGGGCAAGTAGCGAATGAGCGTGGGACAATCAAAAGACATCAGGGGGAAGGGAGGGGCAAACAGAAGGCTATCGAACGGAGGGCATGAACTAACGAAGGAACGAACTGCTGGAACTGCACAACCGCAACCAGAAGTTTTTTTATTGCCAAGCTAATCGAATTATGTGCTGCCCTACATCCCCCCCCCCCCCACCCCCCCGGCCGTTTTTCTCGCTGTTTCTTTTCTCTGTAATCACCTCCCCATGTATGTTACGCACCATGTAAATATAATTTTCAATAAAAACTTACTGAAATAAACTCGCTCACTGAGTGCTAAACGGGGCTGCATTCCAGTGCATCGTTTTTGGTCACTTTTACACTAAAACTAGGAGCAAACCGATCGCAAGTCAGTTGTGACCCTCACTCATTGAGGGAGTCTCTGCTCCAGGGTGTGTCTCCCCTCACAAGAGCGAGTTTTGCCCTTTAAAGTATCCCTGGTGTGTTCTGATATTTCCACTCTCAGGTGCCTCCCGGCTGTGTGTGTTACACCCCCCTCGCCCCCCCCCCTCCCCCTCGCAGCTCGCAGCTTGGCACAGCACCGTGAGATACACCCTGAGATACATCTTTATTTCATTTTACGGCTCTTAAAACCCCTGATTACAGCATAAACCCTGTTTTTTTCCGAATAGCGCCCTGTCAGGCGGCTGACGCACGGACGGCAGTCAGAGTTAACCATTACACAAATGACTGTTTACTCAGGTAATAAACACCTCTGGAACCTCCAAACGGTGGTTGCTCTGAGAGCGGAAAACACCTCTGCAGCGCTGCCGTGGGGAGGGGCCCCGAGGGGCCCTCAGCGCTGATTAATGTTTGGGTAATGGGTAATTAACACTGTGTCCTGATTCCCAAGCTCAAGTGCCTGGAGAGGCCCTGAATGTGGCGGTGAGAGGGACACGTGCCCACACTGGGGCTTCCCTAATCACCCAGCAGGTCTTACTATCACCTCTCTGAGCACAAGAGGCCTCAATGCGAGCACACGAGGCCTCCCTGAGCACACGAGGCCTCCCTGAGCACAAGAGGCTTCTCTGAGCACAAGAGGCCTCCCTGAGCACAAGAGGCCTCCCTGAGCACAAGAGACCTCTCTGAGCACAAGAGGCCTCCCTGAGCACAAGAGGCTTCTCTGAGCACAAGAGGCCTCTCTGAGCACACGAGGCCTCCCTGAGCACAAGAGACCTCTCTGAGCACAAGAGGCCTCCCTGAGCACAAGAGGCCTCCCTGAGCACAAGAGGCTTCTCTGAGCACAAGAGGCCTCTCTGAGCACACGAGGCCTCCCTGAGCACAAGAGGCCTCCCTGAGCACAAGAGGCCTCCCTGAGCACAAGAGACCTCTCTGAGCACAAGAGGCCTCCCTGAGCACAAGAGGCTTCTCTGAGCACAAGAGGCCTCTCTGAGCACACGAGGCCTCCCTGAGCACAAGAGACCTCTCTGAGCACAAGAGGCCTCCCTGAGCACAAGAGACCTCTCTGAGCACAAGAGACCTCCCTGAGCACAAGAGGCCTCAATGCGAGCACACGAGGCCTCCCTGAGCACAAGAGGCTTCTCTGAGCACAAGAGGCCTCTCTGAGCACAAGAGACCTCCCTGAGCACAAGAGGCCTCAATGCGAGCACACGAGGCCTCACTGAGCACACGAGGCCTCTCTGACCACACGCGGCCTCACTGAGCACAAGAGGCCTCTCTGAGCACACGATGCCTCTCTGAGCACAAGAGGCTTCTCTGAGCCCAAGATGCCTCTCTGAGCACACAAAGCCTCTCTGAGCACAAGAGGCCTCACTCAGCACAAGAGGCCTCTCTGAGCACACGATGCCTCTCTGAGCACAAGAGGCTTCTCTGAGCACAAGAGGCCTCTCTGAGCACACGAGGCCTCCCTGAGCACAAGAGGCCTCACTTAGCACAAGAGGCCTCACTCAGCACAAGAGGCCTCTCTGAGCACACGAGGCCTCTCTGAGCACAAGAGGCCTCCCTGAGCACAAGAGGCTTCTCTGAGCACAAGAGGCCTCTCTGAGCACACGAGGCTTCTCTGAGCACAAGAGGCCTCTCTGAACATACAAGGCCTACCTGAGCACATGAGGCCTCACTCAGCAGAAGAGGCCTCACTCAGCACAAGAGGCCTCTCTGAGCACACGAGGCCTCTCTGAGCACAAGAGGCCTCCCTGAGCACAAGAGGCTTCTCTGAGCACAAGAGGCCTCTCTGAGCACACGAGGCCTCTCTGAGCACACAAGGACTCTCTGAGCACAAGAGGCCTCACTCAGCACACGATGTCTCTCTGAGCACAAGAGGCTTCTCTGAGCACAAGAGGCTTCTCTGAGCACAAGAGGCCTCTCTGAGCACAAGAGGCCTCACTCAGCACAAGAGGCCTCACTCAGCACAAGAGGCCTCTCTGAGCACACAAGGCCTCTCTGAGCACAAGAGGCCTCCCTGAGCACAAGAGGCTTCTCTGAGCACAAGAGGCCTCTCTGAGCACACAAGGCTTCTCTGAGCACAAGAGGCCTCCCTGAGCACAAAAGGCCTCCCTGAGCACAAGAGGCCTCACTCAGCACAAGAGGCCTCTCTGAGTACACAAGGCCTCTCTGAGCACACAAGGCCTCTCTGAGCACAAGAGGCTTCTCTGAGCACACAAGGCCTCTCTGAGCACAAGAGGCTTCTCTGAGCACAAGAGGCCTCACTGAGCACAAGAGGCTTCTCTGAGCACAAGAGGCCTAACTGAGCACACGAGGCCTCTCTGAGCACAAGAGGCTTCTCTGAGCACAAGAGGCCTCCCTGAGCACACAAGGCCTCCCTGAGCACAAGAGGCCTCCCTGAGCACAAGAGGCCTCACTCAGCACAAGAGGCCTCTCTGAGCACACGAGGCCTCTCTGAGCACAAGAGGCTTCTCTGAGCACAAGAGGCCTCCCTCAGCACACAGGGCCTCCCTGAGCACAAGAGGCCTCCCTGAGCACAAGAGACCTCTCTGAGCACAAGAGGCCTCACTCAGCACACGAGGCCTCTCTGAGCACAAGAGGCCTCCCTGAGCACAAAAGGCCTCCCCGAGCACAAGAGGCCTCCCTTAGCACAAGAGGCTTCTCTGAGCACAAAAGGCCTCCCTGAGCACACAAGGCCTCCCTGAGCACAAGAGGCCTCTCTGAGCACAAGAGACCTCTCTGAGCACAAGAGGCCTCCCTGAGCACAAGAGGCCTCCCTGAGCACAAGAGGCCTCCCTGAGCACAAGAGGCCTCACTCAGCACAAGAGGCCTCTCTGAGCACACGAGGCCTCTCTGAGCACAAGAGGCCTCACTCAGCACACAAGGCCTCTCTGAGCACAAGAGGCCTCTCTGAGCACACGAGGCCTCTCTGAGCACACGAGGCCTCCCTGAGCACAAGAGGCCTCCCCGAGCACAAGAGGCCTCCCTGAGCACAAGAGGCTTCTCTGAGCACAAAAGGCCTCCTTGAGCACACAAGGCCTCCCTGAGCACAAGAGGCCTCCCTGAGAGCATGGGGCCTCCGTGAGCACAGGAGACCACTCTGAGCACATGAGGCCTCCCTGAGCACATGAGGATTCCGTGAGAACAGGAGGCCTCCCTGAGCAGAAGAGGCTTCTATGAGCACAAGACATCTCCCTGAGCACGCAAGGCCTACCTGAGCACATGAGGCCTCCCTGAGAACATGAGGCCTCCCTGAGCACAAGAGGCTTCTCTGAGCACAAGAGAGTCAAATTATCGACAACAATAACATCGTTAATTTAAAAATATCGAAAATTATTTGAAATGTATAATAATACTTTTAAACATTTAACAATCAAATTAACACAAAAATACACATCTCTCATAATATACAATAAATACAATTACATTTCACAATTACAACACATTAAAAACAATAGAAATTTATCTAAAACTAATTAAATAAATAATATAAAATTAACTAACCAACATATTAATTAGAGTTTGCCTTAGACTTTGCTAGCTTCGCTCTGCTAGAATATAGTAGCGCCTCTTACTATCACTCTGTTGGGCTTCATAGCGCTTGGTGTTAGCGCTTATACTATTGAACTTCAGGGCTTCATAGCGCTTGGTATAGCAACTGTAGTAGTGAACTGCTGAGCTTCATAGCGCTTAGTGCTATCGCTTTACTATTGAATCACGGGGCTTAGTAGAGCTTGGTGTTTTTATTTCACTGATCTGCGAGTTTTCTTTATCATTGCTAATTTAATCTAGCCTCGACCTACGGGCTGCACATTTACATAGCTTAGTGAACCTCACCCAAATACTGCCTTACCTCGTAGCGCTTTATCCTGCCCATATTAAGCTCCACTATATTTACAGCTGGTACCTAACATCGTCCTGCCTTGCAACATTTGTTTGTTTACTGTTGCCGCCATTTTGTTAGCGGTGCCGTCCTCCCACACCGTCACTCCACCTGACTCCCCGCCTCCCTGCTGACCCTCCCACGCTCCGCCCCCTCCACTGTCCATTTATGGCAGATGGTCCCACGCGCAGCGTCCACGCGCTACGGCCATGCCGAAGGTGCGCCAAAGGTAAGCCCGTCTACGCCCGTCCGCGCCTGGACCGCACCCAGCGCCAGAGCCCCTGGTCCTCGTAAAGTCCACCCCTCCCACATTACTTACGATGCCACCACCCTCCTAGCCCTCAACCCCGGCCACTCCCTCTACTGCGTCCAAGCTGCTCCTGGACACACCCATGGACCCTTTTCCTGCTACTCCTGCAAGTTCGACGGCACCAAGAACAACTCCTCTTCTACGAACTCACAACAGATATCCGATCCCAACCACCTAAAATGCATCCTGCTCAATACCCGCTCGGTCCACAGACACGCCATGGACCTCTGGAATCTACTCGACACCATCTCTCTGGACGTCGCCTTCCTAACAGAAACATGGATGAATGCCTCTTCAGCCCCAGACATCACCATTGCCATCCCGGAAGGCTATAAGATCATTCGCAAGGACCGTACCGGCCACACAGGAGGAGGCATCGCTATCGTCCATAAGAAATCCATCCGCATCTCAACCAGCTCGGACGTCAATCTCGCCAACTCTGAACACCTTCACTTCCAGATCCACACCGACCCCAAGACCACACTCAGAGGCACCCTCCTTTACAGGCCACCAGGACCCCGCGCACAATTTAGTGAAGACATCACGGACTTCATCACTCCACACGCGCTCCCCTCCGAGGACTACATCCTTTTGGGAGACCTCAACTTTCACCTTGAAAAGAACAACGACCGCAACACCACCACCCTTCTGGACAACCTCGCAAACCTCGGACTTAAAAAACTTGTCACTACCCCCACCCACATCGCAGGTCACACACTCGACCCTATCTTCACCTCCAGCAAGCATGTTTCCTTCAGCCACACCACAGCTCTCCTTTGGACTGACCACAGCTGCGTTCACTTCACCTACAACAAGCCCACATCCAACAACCACCCCCAACCCACTCTGCAAAGACACTGGAACAAAATCACCATCGACCAGATCTCCTCATCGCTTCTTCAAAAGCCCCCCGCCCACTCCTCAAACCCAGACCAAGCAGCCACCAACCTCACCCAATGGTTATCCAACAGCGCCGACATCCTAGCACCACTGAAAAAACGACAAATCAAACTAGGCAGCAAGAAGGCCTCCTGGTTCAACGATGACCTTAAGAAATCCAAGAAACTCTGTCGCTCCCTCGAGAAGGCCTGGAAAAAAGACCCAACCACCAGCACCAAGGACGCCTTCAAAAACGCCACCCGCATACACCACCAACTAATCCGAAATGCCAAGACAGCAGCCTTCAAGGACCGTCTAGATAACAACGCCCACAACAGCAAGGAATTATTCAACATCGTCAAGGAATTTACCAACCCCTCAGCCAACTCCAACGACATCACCCCCTCTCAAGCCCTCTGCGACTCCCTAGCCTCATTCTTCCACAACAAAATTGCAGACATCCACAACAGCTTCGACAACCAACCCGGAGACCAACCCACCCAATCCCCTGCAGGACCACCACCCCCCCTGAACATCCTCAATGACTGGAAGCCAATCTCCACTGAGGACACCATCCGTCTGATGAACTCTATCCACTCAGGATCCCCCACTGACCCTTGCCCTCACCACATCTTTAACAAAGCAGACTCCATTATTGCACCGCACCTCCGAGACGTCATCAACTGCTCTCTCAACTCCGCAACCTTCCCGGAAAGCTGGAAACATGCCGAACTCAGCGCCCTCCTGAAGAAACCCACAGCTGACCCCACCGAACTCAAAAACTATCGCCCTATCTCACTCCTTCCATTCCCGGCCAAAGTCATCGAGAAAGCTGTCAACAACCAGCTCGCCGCATTCCTCGAAACCAACAAATCCCTCGACTCCTCACAGTCCGGCTTCCGAGCCAAGCACAGCACCGAAACCGCCCTCATCGCAGCAACAGACGACATTCGAACTCTACTGGACAATGGAGACACAGTCGCCCTCATCCTCCTCGACCTCTCCGCAGCCTTCGACACAGTCTGCCATAGCACCCTTCTACAGCGCCTCAAAAACATCGGAATCCAAGGAAAAGCACTGGAATGGATCACCTCGTTCCTCTCCGGAAGAACCCAGAGAGTCCGCCTTCCACCATTCAAGTCAGAGGCTACTGAAGTCATCTGCGGCGTACCTCAAGGGTCCTCACTCAGTCCCACCCTCTTCAACGTTTACATGAGCCCCCTCGCGGCCATCGCATGCCAACATAACCTCAACATCATCTCCTACGCCGACGACACTCAACTGATCCTATCACTCACCAGAGACCCTAACACGGCCAAAACCAACCTACACGCAGGAATGAAAGAAGTAGCCGAATGGATGAAGCACAGCAGTCTAAAACTGAACTCAGACAAAACAGAAGTCCTCATCTTAGGTACCTCCCCCTCCGCCTGGGACGACTCTTGGTGGCCAGAGGCCCTTGGAAAAGCACCCATCCCGACGGACCACGCACGGAACCTGGGCGTCATCCTGGATTCCTCACTCTCGATGAACAGACAAGTCAACGCCGTCTCTTCATCTTGCTTCAACATTCTTCGCATGCTCAAAAAAACATTTCGCTGGATCCCTACCGACACTAGAAAAACAGTCACCCACGCGCTGGTCACGAGCCGACTGGACTACGGAAACACCCTCTACGCCGGCACCACCGCAAAACTCCAGAAAAAACTACAACGCATCCAGAACGCCTCAGCCAGGCTCATATTAGACATCCCGCGCAAAGAACACATCTCTGATCACCTGAAAAACCTCCACTGGTTCCCCGTCAATAAGAGGATCACTTTCCGGCTCCTAACCCACGCACACAAAGCACTCTATGAAATCGGACCCGAATGCCTCAACACACGACTATCCTTCTACACCCCCTCCCGCCAGCTACGATCCTCCAACCTAGCCCTTGCCACTGTACCTCGCATCAACAAAACCACCATGGGAGGCAGATCCTTCTCCTACCTAGCAGCTAAAACTTGGAACTCACTTCCCACTCACCTTCTCCTTACTCAGAACCACCTAGCATTCAGAAAGCAACTCAAAACGTGGATATTCGACATGTAACTCCCCACCCTTCTTCAAGCGCCTTGAGACCCTCTGGGTATGTAGCGCGCTATACAAATCTTTTGACTTGACTTGACTTGACTTATATGGAAACTAATTACCTAAACATATTTTCAAAAATACAAACTAACCAAAAAAAACACTGCAAATAAAAATTGACCAATAGCAAACTAATTATTAACTCTAAACCACTATATAAACAATTAAACACTAAACACAAACCACAAGAAAAAGAAAACGACAGGAGAAAACACTGTGGATGACTTCAACTACACCTACAAGAACATCAAGATTCAACCTAAAATTCAGTGGATTAAAAGTAAGTAACTAAACTAAACTAAATAAAACTAACTGATAAAATGTAAAAAAATAACAAACATGATCCAATTAAATCCTATCTACTTTTTATTTTCTCCTACCACTACAGAATACTCTACTGAAAAAGAACAGAGAGCAGAACTCAGAAAACAAATATACAACTAACAAAGTATCTCCAAAGAATTTTATAAAAACATTTAATAACTCTAAGCTAAAACTTATAGCAAAAACTGTAACTGCAACCTAAAAAATATATCAGAACAATTAATACAAATAAATGCATTTTTTTTCAGATAAAGAAAGCACAGAAAATACAGGCCACAGCTGAACAGTAAAGGACATCAAAATAAAATACAGATTTTTCAACAATGTAAGTATCGCCTCACGCTCCCCGTTCCACCCCGAGCTTTGCTCGTTTGTGTGGAGGGAGTTTCTTCCTATTTCTTGCCCGGCCATTATTCTCACTTCCGGCGGAAGGGGGGAGCGGTCTAGTTTTCATCACGCTCCTTCCCCTTCTTAACGCAGGGCTTCATTCGAGCTGCAGTCTACATGCTAGAGGTACGATTTATGTACCGCGCTGCTAAAAATATTGAATTGATGGGAATTGGACTTCACAGGGGGTACGATTTTGGGTGCCTGCACTGTGTTGTCTCATTTTAAATAATTGCACTTACTTTTAACTGCTTCGCCTCCCTCACGCTCCCCGTTCCACCCCGAGCTTTGCTCGTTTGTGTGGAGGGAGTTTCTTCCTATATCTTGCCCGGCCATTATTCTCACTTCCGGCGGAAGGGGGGAGCGGTCTAGTTTTCATCACGCTCCTTCCCCTTATTTACTGATGTGTTGGGCGACGCGCAGCGGACGCGCGCAGCGGGCGCGCCGATGGCACACCGAAGGCGCGCCAAAGGCAAGCCCGTCTGCGCCCGTCATCGCCTGTACATCGCCTTTCGCCAGGACCCCTGGCCCTTGTCATCCTGGTACCATCCGCTATGGTAGGGAGGAACTCATGGCATACAATACTGTCCCCGCCCTATGCACTACCAACTCTTTCACTCCAGGAGATTCTTCGTGGGAATGCCCTGTTTGCGATTCCTTCTCTATCCCGTTCCCTACTCTCCCGACATGTGTTCATCAGACCAAACTCCAGAGTCAGCTTAAAGTATTACAGCTCAATGTCAGATCTTTGGCAAAACATCATGCCGAAGTTCTTGATCTTATTTCTGAAGAACGACCTGACATATTGTTCATGTGTGAAACCTGGCTAAATGACGACTTGGTAATGGTTACTAATCTAGCCCTACCTCTTGATTATTCCATATGTACATTAAATAGGGTCTCTAGGGGAGATGGGATAGCGATCGTGTTTAAATCACACTATTCTTGCCTATTTAACAAAGTGCAGGTGGCAGACTGTGAAGCGGCGCATTTTCAGGTTACCGTGAGTGCACAGTACTCACTTTCAGGCCTCCTAATATATCGTCCGCCAGGTACCGCAACCATGTTTAAGAGAGCGCTCCCCGAGGTCGTCAGTGAGCTTGCAGAAGGCTCTGCCAATTTTAGCATCTGTGGTGATCTCAACCTCCACTTGGACCAGATCCAAGATAACACAACTTTTATAGCAGACCTTGCTGCTCTCCAGATGGACCAACTGGTCCCTGGACCTACGCACTCAGTAGGACACCTGCTTGATCCACTATTCACTAATCTTCATTCAATTACTGTGGATCAACCCACCCCTATGGGCTGGATGGACCACTACTTGGTCAGATGGTTTGTCCCTCTTATTGAGCCCTCTAATAACGGAACCCCAAGATCGGTCCTCAAACGGCCCTGGCACAAGCTGAAGCTGGATGATTTTCATCAGTTTCATAACGCTAATCCTCTCGACAATTATCAAGACTACGATCGCTTCTGCGAATGGATCTGGCGAGGTCTTGACGCCCTTATTCCAGCAAAATGGGTGAAAGGTCGTATTTCTGCCTCCAATCCTTGGTACAACAATTCTCTAACCGTCTTGCGAAAAGCCTGTAAAAAGGCTGAACACGACTGGAGGAAAGACTATACACCGGAGAAAAAAAGGCACTATTTGGCAAAGATAAAAATGTATCACAAAGCTGTCTGTAAAACTCGCACATCCTTTTATGCCATGGAGATTAGCTCTAGTCCTAACCCCACTTAATGCATTTTTAAAAATCCTTAAAGACCTTAGGACCAGGAAAGCAAGTACCCCAGTGATACCTTCTACGCTCTTATGCGACGAATTAGCAATCTTTTTTGTCAATAAAGTGCGTACTATCTACTTATCCTTCCCTGATCCCTCCACACCCCCTACCTACGTTGGGCCTAGAGTGGAACCTAGGGTCTCCCTGACGTCTATTCCGCCCCTTTCGGAGGCTGTATTTACTCGTCTCAGTGGTAAAATCAAGTCGGGCTCCCCCTTGGATCCCTTACAACCATCTCAATTTAAGGATTCCCTTTCCATCTTTAGAGAGCCTCTCTGTCTATAATCAACAGTTCTCTCTTATCTGGGACTGTTCCGACCCCCTGGAAACATGCTTGGGTGTCCCCTATTCTAAAACATCCCAATGCAGATCCCAATAAACCGGAAAATTTCCGGCCAATTTCTCTTTTACCTTGGGTAGCAAAAATCACGGAAGCTCACGTTAACAACGTACTAACCCAGTTCGTGAATAACAACTGCATCCTAGACCCTTCTCAGAATGGGTTCCGAACGGGCCACAGTACAGAAACGGCCCTTCTGGCCACCACCGAGCAACTACGATATCTCGTGGACGAAGGTCAAAGTGCAGCGCTGATCTTGCTAGATCTCAGCGCCGCTTTTGACACGGTGTCCCACGAGATTCTACTCCGGAGACTCGAGGAAGCAGGGATAGAAGGCATAGCCTTAGATTGGCTTCGCTCATTTCTGAATAATAGATCATTCCGAGTCTCAATACCCCCTTATACTTCTCAGACCCATGCCATTGGTCAAGGGGTGCCCCAGGGTTCGGCCTTGAGCCCACTGCTCTTTAATATATACGTCCAGCCTCTAGCTGCAGTCGCCAAGCTGTAGGACCTTACGATCGTCTCTTATACCGACGACACGCAGCTAGTGGTCACCTTGGCGGACGGATCTTCCCCCTCAGCCTCCAAATTCAAAGACGGCATGACGGCATTGGCCAATTGGATGGAAGCCAATTGTCTACAGCTAAATGCCGGGAAAACAGAGGTTTTGCTGTTGGGCAAGCACGTCAATCTATGGAACGATCAGTGGTGGCCGGCAGCCCTGGGAACAATTCCCTCCCCTAAAAATGCAGTGAAAAACCTGGGGGTCATGATGGACTCTTCCCTTTCCTTTCAGGCCCACACTAAGCAGTTAGCCGCCTCGTGTTTCGGCACCTTGCGAGGCCTAAGACCCATTTTAAAATACTTTGCCCCCCGGTTCGCCAACTTATCGTGCAGGCTACCATCATTTCACGTCTTGATTATTCAAATTCCCTACTCCTGGGGGCGAATAAGGCAGAAATTACTAGAATGCAACGCATTCAAAATGCTGCGGCTAGAGCTCTGGTGGGCCTGCCTCGTTTTTGCTCTGCTTCCAGCACTATTCGAAAATTGCATTGGCTCCCCATTGACAGACGCATTCATTACAAAACACTTTGTATTTCCTTTAAAATTTTGAAATGCGCTAGCCCGGCCCTTTTGAGTAACTTGATCTCACACTATGTTCCTTCGCGCCCTCTTCGCTCAGCAGAGCTATTCTTAGCGACGGTGCCCAGAATCAGGCTTTCCAGGTGGTCGGGCCTTCCGATACCTTGCGCCTAAGCTATGAAATTTCCTCCCGGTACATATCCGCGCTATCGACTGTATGTCGTTGTTCAGAAAGGCTCTCAAGACCTTCTTGTTCCCTTCATCTTAGTCTTTACCTTTCAATTCCTTTTTGGCTTGTCTACATTGTTATCGTTTCCTCATGTGGCAGCGCCGGGACACCCCTTTGCTGGGGCAGCTGTGCGCTTTACAAAACGAATAACCTAACATAACATAACATATACTATAGAAACGTCTACATTAATTTGGATTAGGTGCTGGATACTAATTAAAAATAATGTACTAGTCCCACTCCAGTCTACATTTTTTGGGGTAGGTGCTGGACACTAATTAAATATAATTTACTATTCCCACTCCACTCTACATTAATTTGGGGCAGGTGCTGGATACTAATTAAATATAATTTACTATTCCCACTCCAGTCTACATTAATTTGGGGTAGGTGCTGGACACTAATTAAAATTAATTTACTATTCCAACTCCAGTTTACATTAGTTTGGAGTAGGTGCTGGACACTAATTAAAATTAATTTACTATTCCCACTCCAATCTACATTAATTTGAGGTAGGTGCTGGACACTAATTACAATTATTTTACTATTCCCACTCCAGTCTACATTAATTTGGGGTAGGTGCTGGACACTAATTAAAATTAATTTACTATTCCAACTCCAGTCTACATTAATTTGGAGTAGGTGCTGGACAGTCACTAATTAAAATTAATTTATTATTCCCACAACAGTCGACATTAATTTTGGAGTAGGTGCTGGACAGCAATTAAATATAATTTACTATTCCCACTCCAGTCTACATTAATTTGGGTAGGTGCTGGACACTAATTAAAAACAATTTACTATTCCCAATCCACTCTACATACAATTAGGGTAGGTGCTGGACACTAATTACAAATAATTTACTATTCCCACTCCAGTCTACATTATTTTGTGATAGGTGCTGGACACTAATTAAAATAATTAGTAATTCCCAATCCATTCTGTACATTAAAAACTAGTAAAATACTAAAATAATATCTAATAACTTGTTCAAATTAAAATTTAAAAAAATATTTTTTTTGAACAAATCAAAACAATTCCTATATACATTTTTAAATATTTTTCATATTTAAATAAATATTTAATTATTCAAAAACACTGCCCACCATTATCCCCTATACCTACCACAACTCACTCCCAATTTTTTACTTTTTTATTTAAAAATTAAAAATTTCTAAAACATTTATTAAAAAAGTACATATTTAAAAATTATATATAAATTAAAAAAATGTGGCTACAAAAATGTACATTTTTAATACACTCCCCACCCTTATCCCCTATAAACACCACAACTCAATCCAAAATATTTAAAAATAAATTTTCAAACTTTTAAAATTTTTACATAATTCAGATTTTTTTTAAATATATAAAATTTTAAAAATGTACTTATAATATCTACTTTTTTAAGAGAATCCCCACCCTAATCCACTTTAAACACAACTCCATCCTAAATATTTTTTTAATTATTTCAAAATTTAAATTTCTCTTAAATTAAATTAAATGTATTGTTTTTAAATATTTAAAATTTAAAAATATAACCTATAATATCTACATTTTTAAAACACTCCCCACCCTTATCCCCTATAAACCCAAAAATCCCGCTCCTAAAATATTTTCAATAAATATATTAAATATTTCAAAATATTTAAAAAATAAACTCAAAATTTAAAATAATTACTTTCAAATTATACATTTTTAAAACACTCCCCTCCCTTGTCCCCTATAAACCCAACATCCCGCTCCTAAACTTATATATGAATTTTAAACAAACATAAAAAATTACATTTTATAAACACATTAAACATACAATAAATACAATTACATTTCACAATTACAACACATTAAAACGATAGAAATTTAACTAAAACTAATTAAATAAATAATATAAAATTAACTAACCAACATATTAATTAGCGTTTGCCTTATATGGAAACTAATTACCCAAACATATTTTCAAAAATACAAACTAACCAATAAAAACACTGCAAATAAAAATTGACGAATAGCAAACTAATTACTAACTCTAAACCACTATATGAACAATTAAACACTAAACACAAACCACAAGAAAAAAAAAAACGACAGGAGAAAACACTGTGGATGACTTCAACTACACCTACCAGAACATCAAGATTCAACCTAAAATTCAGTGGATTAAAAGTAAGTAACTAAACTAAACTAAATAAAACTAACTGCTAAAATGTAAAAAATAACAAACATGATCCAATTACTAATGCATATCTACTTTTTATTTTCTCCTACCACTACAGAATACTCTACTGAAAAAGAACAAAGAACAGAACTCAGAAAACAAATATACAACTAACAAAGTAGGTATCTCCAAAGAATTTTATAAAAACATTTAATAATTCTAAGCTTAAACTTATAGCAAAAACTGTAACTGCAACCTAAAAAATATATCAGAACAATTAATACAAATAAATGCATGTTTTTTCAGATAGTTCAAGTTCAAGTTCAAAAATTTGTGTAGCGCACTACTCACCCAGAGGGTCTCAAGGCGCTTGAGGGAGAGGGGGTACTTTACTTATCGAATATCCAAGTTTTTTGTTGCTTTCTGAAGGAGAGGTGGTTCTGTGTAAGGCGGAGGTGGCTGGGGAGAGAGTTCCAGGTTTAGGACGCTAAGTAGGAGAAGGATCTTCCCCCCATGGTGGATCTATGGAAGCGCGGGATTGCGGCGAGGGCTTGATTGGACGATCGTAGTTGGCGGGTGGGGGTGTAAAAGGACAGGCGCGTGTTGAGGCATTCGGGTCCTAGATCGTAGAGAGCTTTGTGTGCGTGGGTGAGGAGACGGAATGTTATTCTCTTGTTGATGGGGAGCCAGTGGAGGTCTTTCAGGTGGTCGGAAATGTGAGCTTGGCGGGGGATGTCGAGTATGAGTCTGGCTGAGGCGTCTTGGATGCGTTGGAGTTTTTTCTGTAGTTTGGCTGTACACAGGGTGTTTCCGTAATCCAGTCGGCTTGTCTTGTTTCGGTGGGGATCCAACGGAAGATTTTTTTGAGCATGCGTAGGATGTTGAAGCATGATTATGAGACGGAGTTGACTTGTCTGGTCATCGAGAGGGAGGAGTCCAGGATGAAGCCCAGGTTACGTGCGTGGTCCGTAGGTATGGGTGCGGTTCCCAGGGCCGGTGGCCACCATGAGTCGTCCCAGGCAGAGGGGGATGATCCTAAGATGAGGACTTCCGTTTTGTCCGAGTTCAGTTTTAAATGGCTGTTCTTCATCCACTCGGCTACTTCTTTCATCCCTTCGTGTAGGTTGGTTTTGGCGGTGTTTGGGTATTTGGTGAGGGAGAGGATCAGCTGGGTGTCGTCTGCGTAGGAGATGATGTTGAGGTTGTGTTGGCGAGCGATGGATGCGAGGGGACTCATGTATACGTTGTAGAGGGTGGGACTGAGTGATGATCCTTGTGGTACGCCGCAGATGACTTCGGTGGCCTCTGATCTAAAAGGGGGGAGGCGGACTCTCTGGGTTCTTCCGGCGAGGAACGAGATGATCTAGTCCAATGCTTTTCCTTGTATTCCGACGTTGCTGAGGCGTTGTATGAGGGTGCTATGACAGACTGTGTCGAAAGCTGCGGAGAGGTCAAGTAGGATGAGGGCAACTGTTTCTCCGTTGTCCAGTAGTGTTCGAATGTCGTCTGTTGCTGCGATGAGGGCGGTTTCGGTGCTGTGTTTGGCTCGGAAGCCGGACTGTGAGGGGTCTAGGGATTTGTTGGATTCGAGGAAGGCGGCGAGCTGACTGTTGACGGCTTTCTCAATGACTTTGGCAGGGAATGGGAGGAGCGAGATGGGGCGGTAGTTCTTAAGTTCACTGGGGTCTGCTATGGGTTTCTTCAGAAGGGCGCTGAGTTCGGCATGTTTCCAGCTTTCCGGGAAGGTCGCGGAGTTGAGGGAGCAGTTGATGACGTCTCGGAGATGGGGTGCGATAATGGAGTCTGCTTTGTTGAAAATGTGGTGGGGACATGGGTCGGTTGGCGATCCCGAGTGGATGGAGTTCATCAGGTGGATGGTGTCTTCGCTGGTGATTGGGTTCCAGGCGCAAAGGTTGTTAGAGGGGGGTTTTGGTTTGGAGGTGGGTGGAGTGGACTGGTCTCCGGACTGGTTTTCAAAGCTGTTATGTATGTCGGCGATTTTGTTATGGGAGTCGCAGAGGTCTTGAGAGGGAGTGATGTCGTTGGTGCCGGCGGTGGGGTTGGTAAATTCTTTGACGATGTTGAATAGTTCCTTGCTGTTATGGGCGTTGTTGTCAAGTCGATCCTTGAATGTTGATTTCTTGGTGGATCGGATCAGTTGGTGGTGTTTGCGGGTGGCGTTCTTGAAGGTGGCCAGGTTGTCAGTGGTTGGGTTTTTTCTCCAGGCTTTCTCGAGGGTGCGAAAGGACTTCTTGGATTTCTTAAGGTCATCGTTGAACCAGGGGGCTTTTTTGCTACCTTGCTTGATTTGATGGTTTTTCAAGGGTGCTAGTTCGTCGGCGCTGTGGGTGATCCATTGTGTGAGGTTGGTGGTTGCTTGGTTTGGGTCCGATGATTTGGCAGGAGGGTTTTGGTGAAGCGATGTGAAGAGCTGGTCGGTGGTAATTTTGTTCCAGTTTCTTCTGGGAATTTTGTGGGAGGTTGTGGGTCGTGAATTTTCTTGTAGTTGAAGTGAACGCAGCTGTGGTCCGTCCAATGGAGAGCTGTGGTGTGGTTGAAGGAGATGTGCTTGCTGGAGGTGAAGATTGGGTCGAGCGTGTGCCCGGCATAGTGGGTAGGAGTAT
Source organism: Lissotriton vulgaris (assembly GCF_964263255.1). Lineage (NCBI taxonomy): Eukaryota > Metazoa > Chordata > Amphibia > Caudata > Salamandridae > Lissotriton > Lissotriton vulgaris. Next base: position 1,123,706,946 of record NC_141698.1, read on the forward strand.
CAACAAGTTGTTCGAGTCCGAGGTTGTCCAGGTTGTCCAGAAGGGTGGTGGTGTTGCTGTCGTTTTTCTTTTCCAGATGGAAGTAGAAGTCTCCCAGTAGAATGTAGTCCTCGGAGGGGAGGGCGTGTGGGCTGATGTAGTCAGTGATGTCTTCGCTGAATTGTGTGCGGGGTCCTGGTGGCCTGTAGATGAGGGTACCTCTGAGTGTGGTCTTGGGGTCGGTGTGGATCTAGAAGTGAAGGTGTTCAGCGGATGTGAGGTTGTCATCGGAACTGGTTGTGATGCGGATAGTGTTCTTGTGGACGATGGCGATGCCTCCTCCAGTTTGGTTGATGCGGTCCTTTCGGATGATCTTGTAGCCTTCCAGGATGGCTATGGCGATGGCGGGCGTTGATGAGGCGTTCATCCATGTTTCAGTAAGAAAGGCGACGTCCGGCGATGTGGTGTCGAGTAGGTTCCAAAGTTCAATGGCGTGTCTGTGGACCGAGCGGGTGTTGAGCAGGATGCACTTCAGGTGGTTAGTGTTGGAGTTCTGTGTGGAGTCTGTGGGTTTGGTGTGGATCCTGATGCTGTCGAACTTGCAGGAGTGGCAGGTGAAGGGTCCATGGGTTTGTCCTGGGGCGGCTTGGTTGCAGTTTTGGAGTCTGCCGGGATTAAGCGCTGAGAGGGTTGCGGCATCGTACTTTATGCGGGTGGAGTGGGTTTTGCGGGGGCCAGGGGGTCTGGCGCTGGTTGCGGACGGGCGTTGACGGGCTTATCTTTGGCGCACCTTCGAGGCGCACATAGGGCGCGACCGCTGCGCGCAAAAGCATCTGTCATAAGTGGATAGTGGAGGGGGGAGGGGCGAGGGAGGAGCTGCTGGGAGGCGGGAGCGGGGTGGAGAGCCGGGCAGGGAGGCACAACAACAAACAACAAAATGGCAGCAAGCCAAAAGCGAAACTGGATTGGGGCACAACTTTAGTGAACGCGATGTAGTGGGCAGTGGCACCGGCACAATCAGGCACAAATGAATTATTCAGGCAAAGGCAGCAAAGCACAATTGAATGCTAGTGAATGCGCACTTTCGCAATATAGCGCTACGATACAAATATTAACAGCAAACAGGCACTAATAATTGCAGGAGCAATGCGAGCTAGCAAAGAGCAATCTGGCAATAAAGTGCTACGATACCACAGACAGAGCAGGGAGCAGCGTGAGGAGCGACCACTTCTGAAGACTTCAGGACGGTCATAAAGAAAACACAGAAAATACAGGCCACAACTGAACAGTAAAGGACATCAAAATAAAATACAGATTTTTCAACAATGTAAGTATATATTATAGAAATGTCTACATTAATTTGGAGTAGGTGCTGGACACTAATTAAATATAATTTACTATTCCCACTCCAATCTACATTAATTTGAGGTAGGTGCTGGACACTAATTAAAATTAATTTACTATTCCCAATCCAATTTACATTAATTTGGACTAGGTGCTGGACACTAATTAAAAATAATTTACTATTCCCACTCCAGTCTACATTAATTTGGGGCAGGTGCTGGACACTAATTAAAATGTATTTACTATTCCCAATCCAATTTACATTAATTTGGATTAGGTGCTGGACACTAATTAAAAATAATTTACTATTCCCACTCCAGTCTACATTAATTTGGGGTAGGTGCTGGACACTAATTAAATATAATTTACTATTCCCACTCCAATCTACAACAATTTGAGGTAGGTGCTGGACACTAATTAAAATTAATTTTCTATTCCCAATCCAATTTACATTAATTTAGATTAGGTGCTGGACACTAATTAAAAATAATGTACTATTCCAACTCCAGTCTACATTAATTTGGGGTAGGTGCTGGACACTAATTAAAATTAATTTACTATTCCCAATCCAATTTTCATTAATTTGGATTAGGTGCTGGACACTAATTAAACATAATTTACTATTCCCACTCCAGTTTACATTAATTTGGAGTAGGTGCTGGACACTAAAATTAATTTACTATTCCCACTCCAATCTACATTAATTTGAGGTAGGTGCTGGACACTAATTTAAATTATTTTACTATTCTCACTCCAGTCTACATTAATTTGGGGTTGGTGCTGGACACTAATTAAAATAAATGTACTATTCCAACTCCAGTCTACATTAATTTGGAGTAGGTGCTGGACACTAATTAAAATGTATTTACTATTCCCACTCCAGTCTACATTAATTTTGGGGTAGGTGCTGGACAGTAATTAAATATAATTTACTATTCCCAATCCAGTCTACATTCATTTGGGTAGGTGCTGGACACTAATTAAAAACAATTTACTATTCCCAATCCACTCTACATACAATTAGGTTAGGTGCTGGACACTAATTAAAAATAATTAATAATTACCAATCCAATCTGTACATTAAAATTTAGTAAATACTAAAATAATATCTAATAACTTGTTCAAATTAACATTTTTAAAAATACATTTTTTTGAACAAATCAAAAAAATTCCTATATAAATGTTCAAATATTTTTAATATTTAAATAAATATTTAATTATTCGAAAACACTACCCACCTGTATCCCCTATAACTACCTCAACTCACTCCCAATTTATTTATTTTTTTTATTTAAAAATTCAAAATTTCAAAAAAATGTATTAAAAAAGTAAATTTTTCAAAATTATATATAAATTGTAAATAAAATGGCTAAAAAAATGTTCATTTTTAATACACTCCCCCCCTTAGTCCCTATAAACACCACAACTCAATCAAAATATTTAAAAATAAATTTTAAAAATTTTAAATAATTCTAATATTTTTTTTAACTATATACAATTTTTAAAATGTACCTATAATATCTACTTTTTTAAGACAATCCCCACCCTTATCCACTATAAAAGCAACAACTCAATCCTAAATATTTTTAAAATTATTTCAAAATTTAAATTTCTTTTGAATTAAATAAAAAAATGTTTTAAATATTTAAAATTTAAAAATGTAACCTATAATATCTACATTTTTAAAACACTCCCCACCCTTATCCCCTATAAACCCAATATCCCGCTCCTAAAATATTTTCAATAAATATGTTAAATATTTAAAAAATATTTAAAAAATAAACTCAAAATTCAAAACAATTACTTTTAAATTATACATTTTTAAAACACTCCCCACCCTTATCCCCTATAAACCCAACATCCCACTCCTAAACTTATATATGAATTTTAAACAAACATAAAAAATTACATTTTATAAACACATTAAAAATACAAAATTACAATACAAAAAACAAAATGACATCAATATACAAATATTACTAAAATCTACACTTTATCGATATTTTAACACAACAATATTTTCACATTCGACATTTTTGTCTTCGATATTAAATTACACATACAAAAGACGATATTTTTGTAGTCGATATTAAATAATTCGATATATATTACCATCAATATTAAAACATCGATATTTTGTCACATCGATTTAAAAATGTCGATATTATGTCTACGTACAAAGGTCTCCCTGAGCCCAAGAGACCTCCCTGAGCACAAGAGGCCTCCCTGAGCACATGAGGCCTCCCTGAGCACATGAGGCCTCCGTGTGCACATGAGCCCCCCCTGAGCACATGAGGCCTCCCTGAGAACATGAGGGCTCCCTGAGAACAGGAGACCTCTCTGAGCACACGAGGCCTCCCTGAGCACACAAGGCCTACCTGAGCACAAGAGGCTTGTCTGAGCACAAGAGACCTCTCTGAGCACAAGAGGCTTGTCTGAGCACAAGATATCTCCCTGAGCACAAGAGGCCTCCCTGAGCACAAGAGGCCTCCCTGAGCACAAGAGACCTCCCTGAGCACAAGAGGCCTCCCTGAGCACAAGAGGCCTCCCTGAGCACAAGAGGCCTACCTGAGCACAAGAGACTTCCCTGAGCACAAGAGGCCTCCCTGAGCACATGAGGCCTCCCTGAGCACATGAGTGTGACTAGATCTCCAGCTGTGCCGTGTCATGCGTGAGTAGCTCGCCAGCCTAGATATCACAAGCTGTGCTGTGTCAGGTATGACTAGTTTGCCAGCCAAGAGATTCAAAGCTGTGCCGCTTCAGGTGTGAGTAGCTCTCTGGCCAAGAGATCCTAAGCTGTGCCGTGTCAGGTGTGAGTAGCTCTCTGGCCAAGGGATCCCAAGCTGTGCCGTGTCAGGTGTGAGTAGCTCTCCAGCCAAGAGATCCCAAACTGTGCCGTGTCAGGTGTGAGTAGCTCTCCAGCCAAGAGATCCCAAGCTCTGCTGTGTCAGATGTGAGTAGCTCTCCAGCCAAGAGATCTCAAGCTGTGCTGTGACAGGTGTGAGTAGCTCTCCAGTCAAGAGATCCCAGCTGTGCTGTGACAGGTGTGAGTAGCTCTCCAGCCAAGACATCCCAAGCTGTGCCGTGTCAGGTGTGAGTAGCTCTCCAGCCAAGAGATCGCAAGCTGTGCTGTGTCAGGTGTGAGTAGCTCTCCAGCCAAGACATCCCAAGCTGTGCCGTGTCAGGTGTGAGTAGCTCCCCAACCAAGAGATCCCAAGCTGTGCTGTGTCAGGTGTGAGTAGCTCTACAGTCAAGGGATCCCAAGCTGTGCCGTGTCAGGTGTGAGTAGCTCTAGAGTCAAGGGATCCCAAGCTGTGCTGTGTCAGATGTGAGTAGCTCCCCAGCCTGAGGGATCCCAAGCTGTGCCGTGTCAGGTGTGAGTAGCTCTAGAGTCAAGGGATCCCAAGCTGTGCCATGTCAGGTGTGAGTAGCTCTCCAGCCAAGACATCCCAAGCTGTGCCGTGTCAGGTGTGAGTAGCTCCCCAGCCAAGAGATCCCAAGCTGTGCCGTGTCAGGTGTGAGTAGCTCTCCAGCCAAGACATCCCAAGCTGTGCCGTGTCAGGTGTGAGTAGCTCCCCAACCAAGAGATCCCAAGCTGTGCCATGTCAGGTGTGAGTAGCTCTCCAGTCAAGAGATCCCAAGCTGTGCTGTGACAGGTGTGAGTAGCTCCCCAGCCTGAGGGATCCCAAGCTGTGCTGTGTCAGGTGTGAGTAGCTCTCCAAGAAGAATCCTACTACCAGTGTGAAATAGAAAGGGGAGCACTCAGTGTTGTGTAAAATACCCCTCACACACCAACAGGCCCCTTGGTGTCATGCTTCATCATCGGGGTCTTCGCACCCCGCTAGAGGGATGCGGCACGCTGCGACCTACGACTACGCGGGAGCGTTGACAAATTTAGACTATGTGTGGTGTGTGTTGAGTGTGAGTGAAAAGAGGATTAAATGTGAGTGGGAGATGTGGTGAGAAAATTAAAAAGTACCTGGCTAGTGGGTAAAATGAAAAAAACTTTATTTCGTACCCCTGGCTGGTGCTATTAAAAAGGTGTGCAAAGAAAACGAGGTTTTTTGTCTTAATTAGGGACAGAACCTCTGGTGTGCGTCGACATGTTTCGGTACGTGTGTACCTTCTTCAGGACGGGGCACAACTTCCCAACCCTACTCACGTTTTTCTAAAAAAAGGCGATTATTTTGCTAAAAAGTGAAGATCACTCATTTAAAGTTGGCTACAATGTGCCTACAGCGGTTCTCTGGATCATGTAATTACATGTCCTAGAAAAAAAGAAAAAACCATTAGGTTTGGTTACCATATGGTATTGGCTCAGACAGGTGCAGTCACCTGGAGCCCCAAACAGTTAAACAACCTGTAAAGGAAAAGACATACTAAACACACAACACATAAGACACAATTAGGTTTTTTGTACTTATTGTTTTTTTGAACTTATTGTTTTTTTGAACATACTCGTGGTCTTTGATGTCTACTGCGCCATGAGCAAGTCCTGAGCATCAAGGTAGGTAGGTGGATCCACAATCTATAAGGATAGAGAGGTGGACTCAGTGCTGTTGTTTTTATTTACTTCCTACCTCCTCCATACACCTAGAAGGGCTGGATTCTGTTGAAAAGAATACTCACGAAATCCGCCTATATTGGCCTCCTTCTACCACCCTGTGCAGCTCCGCCGTGAATGAAATGCGGACGAGTTCGGTGGTATATAGAGGGAGACTGGGTGTGTTCCTATTGGTTAATTGTCGGAAATACCAGGGACCATGTATGAAGAATACTTGTTTTAGCCTCTGTACATGTGATCTGATCACATGAGACATGTGACCCTTTGTTATTTGTTCATTGCCGGAATGCCCATATATGGTCTTTCCGCTCAATAGCCACTCACGGACTGATGTTAAGTCTAGCCTTAAATGGGCACGGCTGTTGCACGACCGTGTGTCATGCGTGCATGCGCATGAGTAGTTTCCCACTTGTGTCTTTGCGCATGCGTGATAGTGGGATGAAGGTAGCGCATGTGCAAAGATGTCTTTTTTGTAGCGCTGCTCCTTGTTGGTACCATTTACTCCTTTGACAAACGGTGTATGAGGGTTTGTGGACAGATTCCAACCGTAAGATCAAAAAATGGTAATCAAGTGATTTGGCTCCACGGTATATCATCGTTTAGTCCCGTGATGTGGGTTCCCAGACGGAACACCCAACGTTGTTCCTTCTGGAACAGGCCTGTTTCTGAAGGCAATCGTTCAATGACAGTCCAGCGGAGATCGTTGATGCAGTGCTGTTGTGACAGAAAATGCGATGCCATCTTTGTTGTTGTCTTTTTACAGCGTATGTTTGATTTATGTTCACCTATCCTTATTTTGACGGGTCGGGTGGTCATGCCTACATATTCCAGTCCGCATGGACAGTTTATTAAGTAAACCACATTTTTCGTATTACAGTTTGAGAAAAGGCGCTGTTCCCAAGTCATTCCATTCCTGAAGGTGAGATTCTTGCTTTTCTGAGTTTGGTGGCAGCAGCTGCAATCACCACACGGGAAGTGGCCCTGTATACTGGTCACATTTTGTCTCGCAGCCTGGTTTTCCCGTGGTCTAGTGTGGACCACGATGTCTTTTATGTTTTTGCCCCTTCGATGTGCATGCATCGGTTTCTCAAAATTAAGGTCTCCACAATTCAGTATACCCCAGTGTTTATCGATAACCTTTGATACCTGGTTTGATATGGTGGAGTAGGTTGTCACACAGATAGAAAAGGCATGACCACCCGACCCGTCAAAATAAGGATAGGTGAACATAAATCAAACATACGCTGTAAAAAGACAACAACAAAGATGGCATCGCATTTTCTGTCACAACAGCACTGCATCAACGATCTCCGCTGGACTGTCATTGAACGATTGCCTTCAGAAACAGGCCTGTTCCAGAAGGAACAACGTTGGGTGTTCCGTCTGGGAACCCACATCACGGGACTAAACGATGATATACCGTGGAGCCAAATCACTTGATTACCATTTTTTGATCTTACGGTTGGAATCTGTCCACAAACCCTCATACACCGTTTGTCAAAGGAGTAAATGGTACCAACAAGGAGCAGCGCTACAAAAAAGACATCTTTGCACATGCGCTACCTTCATCCCACTATCACGCATGCGCAAAGACACAAGTGGGAAACTACTCATGCGCATGCACGCATGACACACGGTCGTGCAACAGCCGTGCCCATTTAACGCTAGACTTAACATCAGTCCGTGAGTGGCTATTGAGCGGAAAGACCATATATGGGCATTCCGGCAATGAACAAATAACAAAGGGTCACATGTCTCATGTGATCAGATCACATGTACAGAGGCTAAAACAAGTATTCTTCATACATGGTCCCTGGTATTTCCGACAATTAACCAATAGGAACACACCCAGTCTCCCTCTATATACCACCGAACTCGTCCGCATTTCATTCACGGCGGAGCTGCACAGGGTGGTAGAAGGAGGCCAATATAGGCGGATTTCGTGAGTATTCTTTTCAACAGAATCCAGCCCTTCTAGGTGTATGGAGGAGGTAGGAAGTAAATAAAAACAACAGCACTGAGTCCACCTCTCTATCCTTATAGATTGTGGATCCACCTACCTACCTTGATGCTCAGGACTTGCTCATGGCGCAGTAGACATCAAAGACCACGAGTATGTTCAAAAAAACAATAAGTTCAAAAAAACAATAAGTACAAAAAACCTAATTGTGTCTTATGTGTTGTGTGTTTAGTATGTCTTTTCCTTTACAGGTTGTTTAACTGTTTGGGGCTCCAGGTGACTGCACCTGTCTGAGCCAATACCATATGGTAACCAAACCTAATGGTTTTTTCTTTTTTTCTAGGACATGTAATTACATGATCCAGAGAACCGCTGTAGGCACATTGTAGCCAACTTTAAATGAGTGATCTTCACTTTTTAGCAAAATAATCGCCTTTTTTTAGAAAAACGTGAGTAGGGTTGGGAAGTTGTGCCCCGTCCTGAAGAAGGTACACACGTACCGAAACATGTCGACGCACACCAGAGGTTCTGTCCCTAATTAAGACAAAAAACCTCGTTTTCTTTGCACACCTTTTTAATAGCACCAGCCAGGGGTACGAAATAAAGTTTTTTTCATTTTACCCACTAGCCAGGTACTTTTTAATTTTCTCACCACATCTCCCACTCACATTTAATCCTCTTTTCACTCACACTCAACACACACCACACATAGTCTAAATTTGTCAACGCTCCCGCGTAGTCGTAGGTCGCAGCGTGCCGCATCCCTCTAGCGGGGTGCGAAGACCCCGATGATGAAGCATGACACCAAGGGGCCTGTTGGTGTGTGAGGGGTATTTTACACAACACTGAGTGCTCCCCTTTCTATTTCACACTGGTAGTAGGATTCTTCTTGTTTATTTATCAGTGCCCGTGGAGTAGGAATCCTACGTTATACTCTACCTCCCTTCTTTGTTAAAAATAGTGAGTAGCTCTCCAGCCAAGAGATCCCAAGCTGTGCCGTGTCAGGTGTGTGTAGCTCCCCAGCCAAGAGATCCCAGCTGTGCTGTGACAGGTGTGAGTAGCTCTCCAGCCAAGAGATCCCAAGCTGTGCCGTGTCAGGTGTGTGTAGCTCCCCAGCCAAGAGATCCCAGCTGTGCTGTGACAGGTGTGAGTAGCTCTCCAGCCAAGACATCCAAAGCTGTGTCGTGTCAGGTGTGAGTAGCTCTCCAGCCAAGAGATTCTTAGCTGTGCTGTGTCAGGTGTGAGTAGCTTCCCAGCCTGAGGGATCCCAGCTGTGCTGTGACAGGTGTGAGTAGCTCTCCAGCCAAGAGATCCCCAGCTGTGCTGTGACAGGTGTGAGTAGCTCTCCAGCCAAGAGATCTCAAGCTGTGCTGTGACAGGTGTGAGTAGCTCTCCAGTCAAGAGATCCCAAGCTATGCTGTGACAGGTGTGAGTAGCTCTCTAGTCAAGAGATCCCAAGCTGTGCCATGTCAGGTGTGAGTAGCTCTCTAGTCAAGAGATCCCAAGCTGTGCCATGTCAGGTGTGAGTAGCTGTCCAGCCAAGAGATCCCAGCTGTGCAGTGACAGGTGTGAGTAGCTCTCCAGCCACGAGATCCCAAGCTGTGCTGTGACAGGTGTGAGTAGCTCTCCAGCCAAGAGATCTCAAGCTGTGCCGTGTCAGGTGTGAGTAGCTCTCTGGCCAAGGGATCCCAAGCTGTGCCGTGTCAGGTGTGGGTAGCTCCCCAGTCAAGAGATCCCAAGCTGTGCCATGTCAGGTGTGGGTAGCTCCCCAGCCAAGAGATCTCAAGCTGTGCCGTGTCAGGTGTGAGTAGCTCTCCAGCCAAGAGATCCCAAGCTATGCTGTGACAGGTGTGAGTAGCTCTCCAGCCAAGAGATCTCAAGCTGTGCCGTGTCAGGTGTGAGTAGCTCTCCAGCCAAGAGATCCCAGCTGTGCTGTGACAGGTGTGAAAAGCTCTCCAGCGAAGACATCTCAAGCTGTGCCGTGTCAGGTGTGAGTAGCTCCCCAGCCAAGAGATCTCAAGCTGTGCCGTGTCAGGTGTGAGTAGCTCTCCAGCCAAGAGATCCCAGCTGTGCTGTGACAGGTGTGAGTAGCTCTCCAGCCAAGAGATCTCAAGCTGTGCTGTGACAGGTGTGAGTAGCTCTCCAGCGAAGAGATCTCAAGCTGTGCCGTGTCAGGTGTGAGTAGCTCTCCAGCCAAGAGATCCCCAGCTGTGCTGTGACAGGTGTGAGTAGCTCTCCAGCCAAGAGATCCCAAGCTGTGCCGTGTCAGGTGTGAGTAGCTCTCCAGCCAAGAGATCTCAAGCTGTGCCGTGTCAGGTGTGAGTAGCTGTCCAGACAAGAGATCCCAGCTGTGTCGTGTCAGGTGTGAGTAGCTCTCCAGCCAAGAGATCTCAAGCTGTGCTGTGACAGGTGTGAGTAGCTCTCCAGCCAAGAGATATCAAGCTGTGCTGTGACAGGTGTGAGTAGCTCTCCAGCCAAGAGATCCCCAGCTGTGCTGTGACAGGTGTGAGTAGCTCTCCAGCCAAGAGATCCCCAGCTGTGCTGTGACAGGTGTGAGTAGCTCTCCAGCCAAGAGATCCCAAGCTGTGCCGTGTCAGGTGTGAGTAGCTCTCCAGCCAAGAGATCGCAAGCTGTGCTGTGACAGGTGTGAGTAGCTCTCCAGCCAAGAGATCTCAAGCTGTGCTGTGACAGGTGTGAGTAGCTCTCCAGCCAAGAGATCCCCAGCTGTGCTGTGACAGGTGTGAGTAGCTCTCCAGCCAAGAGATCTCAAGCTGTGCTGTGACAGGTGTGAGTAGCTCTCCAGCCAAGAGATCCCCAGCTGTGCTGTGACAGGTGTGAGTAGCTCTCCAGCCAAGAGATCCCAAGCTGTGCCGTGTCAGGTGTGAGTAGCTCCCCAGCCAAGAGATCCCAGCTGTGCTGTGACAGGTGTGAGTAGCTCTCCAGTCAAGATATCCCAGCTGTGTCGTGTCAGGTGTGAGTAGCTCTCCAGCCAAGACATCCCAAGCTGTGCCGTGTCAGGTGTGAGTAGCTCCCCAGCCAAGAGATCCCAGCTGTGCTGTGACAGGTGTGAGTAGCTCTCCAGCCACGAGATCTCAAGCCGTGCCGCGTCAGGTGTGAGTAGCTCCCCAACCAAGAGATCCCAAGCTGTGCTGTGTCAGGTGTGAGTAGCTCTACAGTCAAGGGATCCCAAGCTGTGCCGTGTCAGGTGTGAGTAGCTCTAGAGTCAAGGGATCCCAAGCTCTGCTGTGTCAGATGTGAGTAGCTCCCCAGCCTGAGGGATCCCAAGCTGTGCCGTGTCAGGTGTGAGTAGCTCTAGAGTCAAGGGATCCCAGCTGTGCTGTGTCTGGTGTGAGTAGCTCTCCAGCCAAGAGATCCCAGCTGTGCTGTGACAGGTGTGAGTAGCTCCCCAGCCAAGAGATCCCAGGTGTGCTGGGACAGGTGTGAGTAGCTCTCCAGCCAAGAGATCCCAAGCTGTGCCATGTCAGGTGTGAGTAGCTCCCCAGCCTGAGGGATCCCAAGCTGTGCTGTGACAGGTGTGAGTAGCTCTCCAGCCAAGAGATCCCAGCTGTGCTGTGTCTGGTGTGAGTAGCTCTCCAGCCAAGAGATCCCAGCTGTGCTGTGTCTGGTGTGAGTAGCTCTCCAGCCAAGAGATCCCAGCTGTGCTGGGACAGGTGTGAGTAGCTCTCCAGCCAAGAGATCCCAAGCTGTGCCATGTCATGTGTGAGTAGCTCCCCAGCCTGAGGGATCCCAAGCTGTGCTGTGACAGGTGTGAGTAGCTCTCCAGCCAAGAGAACCCCAGCTGTGCTGTGACAGGTGTGAGTAGCTCTCCAGCCAAGAGATCTCAAGCTGTGCTGTGACAGGTGTGAGTAGCTCTCCAGCCAAGAGATCCCCAGCTGTGCTGTGACAGGTGTGAGTAGCTCTCCAGCCAAGAGATCCCCAGCTGTGCTGTGACAGGTGTGAGTAGCTCTCCAGCCAAGAGATCCCAAGCAGTGCCGTGTCAGGTGTGAGTAGCTCCCCAGCCAAGAGATCCCAGCTGTGCTGTGACAGGTGTGAGTAGCTCTCCAGTCAAGATATCCCAGCTGTGTCGTGTCAGGTGTGAGTAGCTCTCCAGCCAAGACATCCCAAGCTGTGCCGTGTCAGGTGTGAGTTGCTCCCCAGCCAAGAGATCCCAGCTGTGCTGTGACAGGTGTGAGTAGCTCTCCAGTCAAGAGATCCCAAGCTGTGCTGTGACAGGTGTGAGTAGCTCTCCAGTCAAGATATCCCAGCTGTGCCGCGTCAGGTGTGAGTAGCTCTCCAGCCACGAGATCTCAAGCTGTGCCGCGTCAGGTGTGAGTAGCTCCCCAACCAAGAGATCCCAAGCTGTGCTGTGTCAGGTGTGAGTAGCTCTAGAGTCAAGGGATCCCAAGCTGTGCTGTGTCAGATGTGAGTAGCTCCCCAGCCTGAGGGATCCCAAGCTGTGCCGTGTCAGGTGTGAGTAGCTCTAGAGTCAAGGGATCCCAAGCTGTGCCATGTCAGGTGTGAGTAGCTCTAGAGTCAAGGGATCCCAAGCTGTGCTGTGTCAGATGTGAGTAGCTCCCCAGCCTGAGGGATCCCAAGCTCTGCCATGTCAGGTGTGAGTAGCTCTCCAGCCAAGAGATCCCAGCTGTGCTGTGTCTGGTGTGAGTAGCTCTCCAGCCAAGAGATCCCAGGTGTGCTGGGACAGGTGTGAGTTGCTCTCCAGCCAAGAGATCCCAAGCTGTGCCATGTCAGGTGTGAGTAGCTCCCCAGCCTGAGGGATCCCAAGCTGTGCCGTGTCAGGTGTGAGTAGCTCCCCAGCCTGAGGGATCCCAAGATGTGCTGTGACAGGTGTGAGTAGCTCTCCAGTCAAGAGATCCCAAGCTGTGCTATGACAGGTGTGAGTAGCACCAAGAGACAAGACACACGTATGATCCCACTCATGCCTTCTGTTGCCACCTTTTTAATATTTTAGCAACATGTACAGCAATTGTCATCTCAAGTTGGGTGGATGAAGGAGAACTTCCTTTGCATGAACTGAGCAAACAGGAAATGTTGTTTTGTGGGTGACAGACCCCCGTTTGCAGTGGGCCTCAGAATGCCCCCATCAAGACCACAGACAGTTTCACATCTGGGAATCAATGTCGCTGTGGAGCTCATGTTCAATTCCAATTCAACTCAGTTCCTAAAGTGGTCACTCTGCAGTTGTCCATCCTAGGGGAAACCCTGCTGTCCCTTCCAATCAGCGGTCAGCGTGCACTCACCTTGTGTCTGGTGTCCAGCAGGAGGGGGGTCCTCATCCCTCACCAATCGCTTTTTGACGCTGCCCCAGATTTACAAGGATCTGCGTCAGACGAAGGATTATGTGACAAATACTATAATTATGTGAAAATCGCTGCAGTCGCACAATCGTCTATTCCAGTGGGCCTGGCTATAAGCTGTGCATGTTGAAGGTGCAAGTTATAGCTAATGGAGAGTTATAGTTAATAGTTAAACTCGAACAGCTGGCAAAGTTCCCCTTATTAGGATGTGTAAGCCAGGTCAGAGGTCAGGCTGGGGCGTGGCTTGTGTCTGGCTCTATCGGGGGTTCCGGATCCTATAGGATGTGTAAGCCAGGTCAGAGGCCAGGCTGGGGTGTGGCTTGTGTCTGGCTCTATCGGGGGTTCCGGATCCTATAGGATGTGTAAGCCAGGTCTGAGGTCAGGCTGGGGCGTGGCTTGTGTCTGGCTCTATCGGGGGTTCCGGATCCTACAGGATGTGTAAGTCAGGTCAGAGGTCAGGCTGGGGCGTGGCTTGTGTCTGGCTCTATCGGGGTTTCCGGATCCTATAGGATGTGTAAGCCGGGTCAGAGGTCAGGCAGCAGCAAGTTACAGCTTAAAAACTCATCTTGACCTGATCACGAAGGCTCGTATCTCGGGTCTGACACAGGGTCAGACTGGGACAAAAAATACACCTGGGCACATAAAGAAATGTGGCTTCCATAAAAGAACCCAATACCAAAAAAAAGTGGTCCACATTTACAAATCAGGTCAGTTTTGAACTTTTAAAGACGCTGCGTGCGTATTTTAAGAAATGGGAGTCTGCAGTCATCTGTGCCTGCTGCAGGCAAGGTTTGTGGTAATATCGGGGAAACCAATAAAAAGAACGGCCCAGAAGACCATAAAACAGGCCCACCAACTCCTAAAAAAAGGGCCTACACCTCGATCTATCAGACCAGTTGTCTGATAGAATATTGAGGCTAAAAAATATTGTTTAGACAGAATAACGGAGTCAAAAATATCCATGACCAAAATATCGAGAAGGTAAGTGCAAATTGGTAAGTATAGATTTACTGTTCTTAGCCCCAGACCTACGTAGCTTGAAGACATGTATATTGTCAGGGTTACATATATGTGGAATTCACCAGAGTAAAACTTTGCTTACAATAAAACTTACCTTCCCAATATGTTTGTCCGCAATATTCTTGACACAATACTTTGTCTACACAATGTTTCTGACTCGATATTCTATCCGAACACCATCAGATTAGCCAGGGTCGACCTGAGAGCCAAAAGCAGCCGACACATATTGCCGGACCAGCCCCCTCACTGCATAGCCAGTCTCGGGCATCACCGTTTGGCCGCGCCGAGGCATGTATATCCATCGCACTTTGCTGCTGGAATTACTGTGTCCCGTCCAAACCTTTAATGAGAGCGGCCCGATAGGTGGAAATTGGCCCAATGGAAATTGGCCCCGATGGAAATCGACCCTGATAGGTGGAAATGGACCCCGCAAAGTGGAAATCAGCAAAATAGGTGGACTTTGGCCCCCTTAGGTGAAGATCGTCCCCCTGGCCACCATCCCACCCAATGCTACCACCAGTCCAGACGTGGGACCAGCCCTGCCTGATTGCCCTACATGCCAGTCGGACCTGACATACAGTTGTATTGAGTGACAGGCCAGCAGGCTGCCAGCAAGGCTCTGCCCGAAATATTTGTGCCGCAGGTCACACCATGCCAGGGAAAAAACACAGAAACTCTAACCAGTTGATTTCTGGCCGGGCATGTCAGAAGAGTTTAAGGGCATTGGGCCACAAATGTTGCAGGACCCAAGATGTCCTGAGCATCTGTTCAAAGTTAAATGTGCCCAGAAAAAGCGAAAACATGGCAGAGGCAGTATCTGGTGCCATCTAGTGGTATAAGCAGCCAGAGACGTTTTAAGGTATGGGCAAAGAGGGTTCTGGCCCCGGGCCCCAGCCTTTCAGGGGGCCCCTTGAGAGCCAGCTCTGTTCTGCAGAGAATCTTGCCCTCATGGCCTTTAATAATTCTTAAACAGATTGTTTTAAATACTGTTTTCCTTTAATTTATTTTTAATGTGGATGATGTGTGAGTCTATTACAGACATTTTGCAGAGAAATGTTGTGTTTATGTTTCACGCAACATCCATAATAAAGTTTTTTAAATCAAAACAGGACCTCACTTATGAAAAATGGAAGGTGTCAGAGAGATTATTTGCAGTAATATTAGTGAGCTACTGCTGTTTTACAATATTGAAAACACACATCACTATGCCTGAATATTAGATGTAAACACATTTAGAATTTGGATGAGTGTGCCTGTGCGCTGTCAGTGACCTGGCCAAAGAGGGCAGGAAAGAGCTGAAACTGGGTCATCATCTCAAAACTGTTCCGAACAGGGGCCCCAAAAATATGTTTAGAAAGGGATATCTCCTAGGTTAACCTTAAAAAAAGCAGCACATCTCAGGAGTGAACCCCAGAGACAATAACATGTGTATTTGTAAAGCACATGTTCACCCGTAGGAATCTTGGTGCTGAATAACAGATGCTTATTGTTACCCAACTCAAGTTTATCAACTTCAGATGGATGAAAGGCTGAGTGGACCTGCCGGGAATTGAACCTGTGACCATGAGGTCGAACACAGGCCCTTGCAGTGGATGCATTAGTCCACTGAGCCACCAGACCCGGATACAATCACAGCTCACAGGTTAACCCCAAAGAACAGCACATCTCAAAAGTGAACCCCATTTAACAGCATATCTCACAGGTGAACCCAAATGACTGGCACAACTTACAGGTGAACCTCAATTAACAGCACATCTTACAGGTGAACCTCAAAAGCCAGAATATCTCCCAGGTGAACCCCAAAGAACAGCACAACTTACAAACTTTAATGACCAGCACATCTTACAGGTGATCCCCAATGTACAGCACATCTTACTGGTGAGCCCCAATGTACAGCACATCTTACTGGTGAGCCCCAATGACAAGCACACCTCACAGGTGAACACCAATGAACAGCACACCTCACAGGTGAACACCAATGACCAGCACACCTCACAGGTGAACACCAATAAATAGCACATCTCACAGGTGAACCCAAAAGACAGCACAAATTACAGGTGAACCCCAATGAACAGAACATCTTACAGGTGAGCCCTAATCAACAGCCCAACTTACAGGTGAACCTCAACGACCAGCATATCTCCCAGGTGAACCCCAAAGAACAGCACAACTTACAGACAAACTTTAATGACCAGCACATCTTACTGGTGAACCCCAGTGAACAACACACCTCACAGGTGAACCCAAGTGACAAGCATATCTCACAGGTGAACTTCAATGAACAGCACATCTCACACGTGAACCTCCTTTGAACAGCACAACTTACAGTTATGCATCAATGGCTAGCATATCTCACAGGTGAATCCTAACGAAAGCACAACTTATGGACAAACTTTAATGACCAGCACATTTTATAGGTGAACCACAACGAACAGCAAATCTCACAGGTGAACCCCAATGACCGGCACAACTTACAGGTGAACCCAAAGAACAGAACAACTCACAGGTGAACCTCAACAGCCAGCATATCTCCCAGGTGAACCCCAAAGAACAGCACAACTTACAGACACACTTTAATGACCAGCACATCTTACTGGTGAACAGCATTAAATAGCACACCTCACAGGTGAACCCACAAGACAGCACAAATTACAGGTGAAACCCAATGAACAGAACATCTTACAGATGAACCCTAATCAACAGCGCAACTTACAGGTGAACCTCAACGACCAACATATCTCACAGGTGAACCCCAAAGAACAGACATCTTACAGGTGAACCCCAATGACAGTCACAACTCACAGGTAAACCCCAATGAACTGCACATCTTACAGGTGAACCTCAACGACCAGCATATCGCACAGGTGAACCCCAAAGAACAGACATCTTACAGGTGAACCCCAATGACAGGCACAACTTACAGGTGAACCCCAATGAACGGCACATCTTACACGTGAACCTCAACAACCAGCATATCTCACAGTTCAACCTTAATGAGCAGCACAACTTACAGGTGAACAGCACATCTTACAGGTGAACCCAAGTGAACAGCATATCTCACAGGTGAACCCAAGTGAACAGCATATCTCACAGGTGAACCTCAACGACCTGAACATCTCACAGGTGAACTTCAATGAACAGCACAACTCACACGTGAACCTCCTTTGAACAGCACATCTTACAGGTAAGCCTCAATGACTAGCATATCTCACAGGTGAACCCCAACGAAAGCACAACTTATAGACAAACTTTAATGACCAGCACATTTTATAGGTGAACCACAATGAACAGCAAATCTCACAGGTGAACCCCAATGACCGGCACAACTTACAGGTGAACTTCAGTGACTGGCACATCACACAGAGGAACCCTAAAGAAAACCACATCTTACTGTTGAACGCCAATGAAAACATACTGCTGAAATAACTCACAAAAACATACAGCACACACCACTCAGAAAAACATACGTCGGGCACAACTCAAAAAACATACAGCATACACCACTCAAAAACATACCGCAAACGCAGCTCACAAAAACAGCAGGCACAACTCACAAAGGATGCACATGCACACTAACTACATAGCTGCAAATACCATGTGTCAATCTTCTACAATCACGAAGATCTTGCCGGCAGTATTTTGTAGGCTGGGATTACTAATCAGTTAATGAGAATAATAGTCAAGTCAAAATACTTTTATTTGATTCATTAAAAATCATAAAAGGATGGACAATCATCAAGTATACATTTTAATAACATAAAAAGGCCTTGAGGTTGTCATCACAATAAGGGGTAGCTTATTAATTTAAAATAATGACAAGTATAACAGTACATTTAGAAAATATGTGCCAATTAGTTGGCTACTTGGCTAGAGTCGCTTTTTTCCAGTTCTTTTGCTGCGGTTTTCCAAAGTATTATGGCTCTGCGGGACAGGGGAATCGACGACCCTCCAAAACACTTGATGACCGCTGCTCTACATTTTCTTATTTGTTCCTTCCTTAGAGCCTCCCGAAGGATAGATCTTTGAGTTTCCAATATGAAAGGGCAAGTACATAGTAGATGTAGTAGTGACTCTTCCCCTTGACCACCGAGGCGGCATGCTCTGGATGGCCATGTTTGTTTCCATTTTCGGGTCAGATCCTTTGAGGGGAAAAATCCCATTTGTAGCAAAGTCAGATAATACTTTTTCTGGTGGGAGAAATGTTCCAACAGGTATAGTTGCGGTTTCAGCCTCTGGTAGGCCTGTATCACAGCCCAGGCAAGATGTTTTTTTGCAAAAGTCTTTTTATCTGTTAATAAAGAGGTCCACTTAATGGCGTTATTGACTGCGCTTTTAAATCTGGAGTACGTTGCAGTGATGAGCCAAGCATCCTCTAGCTGTAGTGCCGACAGGGATTCCTTCAGGGCCGTTATTGTTGAATTGACTAGGCTCATTTGGTTTTCAATCTCGACCCAACAATGATGGGCTGGGGTGTTGTCTTCTGCTTCCCTCATCATCAAGTAATATTTTACTAACGCCCCTTGTCTGGCCATGATCGGATTTTTTTATCCATATTCTAGGTGGATTTGTGCCTGTGAGGTTTGTAGCGGCATTGAAAACAGTCTCTTAAAAAGTGTGGATAGTGCTGTGTTTAGGACTGTCACATCTGTAATGTTCAGAATTTCCGAGCGTATGAGATGGAAGGTAAACCTTTTGTGGCAATCACTTTCAGCAGATGGCCGGTGGAGCATCCTATACGTTTTTTCCTTGGGATTTTAAAAGCTAACAACAATTGTTTGGCTTTCATACAGACTTGGTCCAAGTGTAATTTAAATTTGAGCTTGCAATCTAGCTGAAAGCCTAGGTATTTATAGCACACAGCCCTGGCCAGTGGTTGCTCACCCAATTTCCAGGAAAAAGTATGCCTTTTTGATGTTTTATTGGATTTGGAGAAACACATAACTTTTGTTTTTTGGTGGTTTATCGTAAGTTGGTTCAGGGTAGTGTAGGCTCCCAATTCCGTAACCAGTTTCTGCAGGCCTACAGGAGTCTGTGCTAGCAAGACGATGGTGTCTGCAGATTGGAGACACAGTGTCGATATTTTGCGCTATTTCGGAGGGTCGGCTTGGATTAACTGAAAGCGCTTATCAAGGTCGGAGGTGTAAATGTTGAATGAGAATAATAAAATCCAAATTACAAATCCGAGAATGCAATGTTCTGGGATTAAAATCTCAGAGGTAGCTGATAGCGTTGCATATTCAATGGGCCATTTGGCTGCTCCATATAAGAAAGGGTGATTTGAAACTAAACAAATTATTTCCTCTGTATTGTGTTGATACTTTGAAATAATTTGAAGAAGTTCTTTGCCTTTTCAGTGTTTGTATTCTGAGCATGTATCAGTGTCCCTTATTTTTAAATACCACACTCTCTAATGTTGTCAGGACTGCAGTGAAAGATGTATTTCTAAATATGTGTTCTTGAGGTCACATTTGATTTCAGAAAACATTGAGGGCCAGATTCACAAAGGTAAAGTTTGACCAAAAGTCAGACTTAGATTAAAACTCTTACTTTACTTCTTTTCAGTCTTCACAAAGGTAATTTACTACTAGTAAGTTTACTACTAGTAATTTTGCTACAAGTAACTTTACTACTAGTAAAGTTACTAGTAGTAACTTACATTTGTGATTACTGAAAAGTAGTAGAGTTAGAGTTTTTGGGCTAACTTCACGTATCTGAATCAGGCCCTCTGTTTAGACACGAAGTCTAACTTTCAACTTGAAGTCTAAACTCAGACATTAGGTCTAAACTTAGACATTAGGTGTAAACACCGGGGCTTATTTATGAGAACCCTGTCTTACTTTTGCACAGACAAAAATGATACATGCGTGACACAGGGCTCCCATTTCAACGTATAAAGCCACGCAAAGCCACCCTGCGTGGCTATGAGTGGCGTCATAAGTCATGAGTAAGCGCAACATAGCCAAATTGCTGCGTTGCCTTACGATGCGCCAGGAGGCGTTCCACGAGCGTTGCAGTGGGGTTTTCTACACAACACACATGAGATTTGACACGGCCCTAGATTTACAAAGAGATGTAAACTTGGGGAAGGAAGCACCCAATCCATGCACCTCCTGAGGTGAGGCGTAACGAGCAGAATTATGTTTATTCCTCCTACTTTTCTCCTCTTTGTATGTGTGCTGCGCACATAGAAAGAACAAAACGCCTCATAGGATTGTGTTTGTGTGGGAAGATGTCCCTTCCTGCACAAAAGTAATCTTTCATGCAACGGAGGCACCTTTGCACCATGGTGCAAGGGTCTTACACTGGCGGCAGGCTGCTGCAATGGTGCCAGTGCAGGGAAAACGAACAGGAATGCACCGTCTTGCTTAAATACGGTGAATTCCTGCCCTTTCACTCTTGTTTAGGGCATTGCCTTGCTGTGCTGCCCCAAACCAAAGTCCCATAAATAAGCCCCTCAGACTTTAGGTCTGAAGTTAGACTTCATATCTAGGTTTACCTTTGCGAATCGGCCCCCAAGTGTCATAGAGTGAATATTGTGAAGAAGCTAAACTCCATTCTTGAATGCTGGCATTACCCAACACCCACCCCATCAATTCCATTTCCCGTCTCACGACCCATGTTGGCTCCTATGTACTCCGGCCTCTGAACAACGAAAAACAGAAATAAAGCACGACATTTCCAAGCACTGCCAGGATTTCTGAGCTGCGGTGCAGATGAATGCGCGAGAATAGGTGGTAATCTCTCTCGCTTATCGTGCGTGTCAGAGTGCGGCTGTGCAGGAGCCGGGGTTTATAGGGGCCCTGCAGGCTGTCGCCGTGTGTACAGGGGCCCTGCAGGCTGTCGCCGTGTGTACAGGGGCCCTGCAGGTTGTCACCGTGTGTACAGGGGCCCTGCAGGCTGTCACCGTGTGTACAGGGGCCCTGCAGGCTGCTACCGTGCTTACAGGGCCCTGCAGGCTGTCACCGTGTGTACAGGGGCCCTGCAGGCTGTCACTGTGTGTACAGGGGCCCTGCAGGTTGTCACCGTGTGTACAGGGGCCCTGCAGGCTGTCACCGTGTGTACAGGGGCCCTGCAGGCTGTCGCCGTATGTACAGGGACCCTGCAGGCTCTCGCCGTGTCTACAGGGGCCCTGCAGGCTGTCACCGTGTGTACAGGGGCCCTGCAGGCTGTCACCGTGTGTACAGGGACCCTGCAGGCTGTCACCGTGTGTGCAGGGGCCCTGCAGGCTGTCACCTTGTGTAAAGGGGCCCTGCAGGCTATCACCGTGTTTACAGGGGCCCTGCAGGCTCTCACAGTGTGTACAGGGGCCCTGCAGGCTGTCACCGTGTGTACAGGGGCCCTGCAGGCTGTCACTGAGTTTACAGGGGCCCTGTAGGCTCTCACCGTGTGTACAGGGGCCCTGCAGGCTGTCACCGTGTTTACAGGGGCCCTGCAGGCTCTCACCGTGTGTACAGGGGCCCTGCAGGCTGTCACCGTGTGTACAGGGGCCCTGCAGGCTGCTACCGTGTGTACAGGGACCCTGCAGGCTGTCACCGTGTGTGCAGGGGCCCTGCAGGCTGTCACCTTGTGTAAAGGGGCCCTGCAGGCTGTCACCGTGTTTACAGGGGCCCTGCAGGCTCTCACCGTGTGTACAGGGGCCCTGCAGGCTGTCACCGTGTGTACAGGGGCCCTGCAGGCTGTCACCTTGTGTACAGGGGCCCTGCAGGCTGTCACTGAGTTTACAGGGGCCCTGCAGGCTGTCACCGTGTGTACAGGGGCCCTGCAGGCTGCTACCGTGTGTACAGGGACCCTGCAGGCTGCTACCGTGTGTACAGGGACCCTGTAGGCTCTCACCGTGTGTACAGGGGCCCTGCAGGCTGTCACCGTGTGTACAGGGGCCCTGCAGGCTGCTACCGTGTGTACAGGGACCCTGCAGGCTGTCACCGTGTGTGCAGGGGCCCTGCAGGCTGTCACCTTGTGTAAAGGGGCCCTGCAGGCTGTCACCGTGTTTACAGGGGCCCTGCAGGCTCTCACCCTGTGTACAGGGGCCCTGCAGGCTGTCACCGTGTGTACAGGGGCCCTGCAGGCTGTCACCTCGAAGCCAACAAATCCCTCGACTCCTCACAATCTGGCTTCCGAGCAAAACACAGTACTGAGACCGCCCTCATCGTAGCAACAGACGACATTCGAACTCTACTGGACAATGGAGACACAGTCGCCCTCATCCTCCTCGACCTCTCTGCAGCATTCGACACAGTCTGCCACAGCACCCTTTTACAACGCCTCAATAACATCGGAATCCAAGGAAAAGCACTTGAATGGATCACCTCGTTCCTCACCGGAAGAACCCAGAGAGTCCGCCTTCCACCATTCAAGTCCGAGGCCACTGAAGTCATCTGTGGCGTACCACAAGGATCCTCTCTCAGTCCCACCCTCTTCAACGTATACATGAGCCCCCTCGCGGCCATCGCCCGCCAACACAACCTCAACATCATCTCTTACGCGGATGACACTCAACTGATCCTTTCTCTCACCAATGACCCCAACACCGCCAAAACTAACCTACACGAAGGAATGAAAGAAGTTGCCGAATGGATGAAACAAAGCCGTCTGAAACTGAATTCAGACAAAACAGAAGTCCTCATCTTAGGTACATCCCCCTCTGCATGGGACGACTCCTGGTGGCCGGAAGCCCTCGGAAAAGCACCCATCCCGACAGACCACGCACGGAACCTAGGCGTCATCCTGGATTCTTCACTTTCAATGAACAGACAAGTCAGCGCCGTATCCTCATCCTGCTTCAACATTCTTCGCATGCTCAGAAAAACATTCCGTTGGATCCCCACCGAAACAAGGAAAACAGTCACCCATGCTCTGGTCACGAGCCGTCTGGACTACGGAAACACCCTCTACGCAGGTACTACCGCTAAACTCCAGAAGAAACTCCAACGAATCCAAAACGCCTCAGCCAGGATCATATTAGACATCCCGCGCAACGAACACATCTCTGGTCACCTGAAAGACCTCCACTGGCTACCCGTCAATAAGAGAATCACTTTCCGACTACTAACCCACGCACACAAATCACTCTACGACATCGGTCCCGAATGCCTCAACTCACGACTGTCCTTCTACACCCCCTCCCGCCAACTACGCTCTTCCAGCCAAGCCCTCGCCACTGTACCCCGCATCAACAAGACCACCATGGGAGGCAGATCCTTCTCATACCTGGCTGCTAAAACTTGGAACTCACTCCCCGCTTACCTACGCCTCACCCAGAACCACCTAGCATTCAGAAAGCAACTTAAAACGTGGATATTCGACAAGTAATCCTCCTCCCCTTTCTAAGCGCCTTGAGACCCTCTGGGTATGTAGTGCGCTATACAAATTATCTGACTTGACCGTGTTTACAGGGGCCCTGCAGGCTCTCACCGTGTGTACAGGGGCCCTGCAGGCTGTCACCGTGTGTACAGGGGCCCTGCAGGCTGTCACCGTGTGTGCAGGGGCCCTGCAGGCTGTCACCGTGTGTGCAGGGGCCCTGCAGGCTGTCACCTTGTGTAAAGGGGCCCTGCAGGCTGTCACCGTGTTTACAGGGGCCCTGCAGGCTCTCACCGTGTGTACAGGGGCCCTGCAGGCTGTCACCGTGTGTACAGGGGCCCTGCAGGCTGTCACCTTGTGTACAGGGGCCCTGCAGGCTGTCACTGAGTTTACAGGGGCCCTGTAGGCTGTCACTGTGTGTGCTGGGCCCTGCAGGCTGTCACGGTGTGTACAGGGGCCCTGCAGGCTGTTGCCGTGTTTACAGGGGCCCTGTAGGCGGTCACCGTGTGTACAGGGGCCTTGCAGGCTGTCACCATGTGTACAGGGGCCCTGTAGGCGGTCACCGTGCTTACAGGGCCCTGCAGGCTGTCACCGTGTGTACAGGGGCCCTGCAGGCTGTCACCGTGTGTACAGGGGCCCTGCAGGCTGTCACCGTGTTTACAGGGGCCCTGCAGACTGTCACCGTGTGTACAGGGGCCCCGCAGGCTGTTACCGAGTTTACTGGGGCCCTGCAGTCTCTCACCGGGTTTACAGGGGCCCTGTAGGCTGTCACCGTGTGTACAGGGGCCCTGCAGGCTGTCACCGTGTGTACAGGGGCCCTGCAGGCTGTCGCTGTGTTTACAGGGGCCCTGCAGGCTGTCGCCGTGTTTACAGGGGCCCTGCAGGCTGTTGCCGTGTTTACAGGGACCCTGCAGGCTGTCACCGTGTGTACAGGGGCCCTGCAGGCTGTCACCGTGTGTACAGGGGCCCTGCAGGCTCTCACCGTGTGTACAGGGGCCCTGCAGACTGTCACCGTGTGTACAGGGGCCCTGCAGGCTGTCTCCGTGTTTACAGACCCCACACCTGGCCAGCGGTCAGCAGCTTCCAGAGCAAACACCCGGGTGGGGCCACTTCACGGGCAAACACATCTTATCTGAATGGGAGATGGATTGCTCTTTCATAGTCTGGAGCGATAAGGGTGGGGGGGGGGGCAGGGGGCTTGCGCAACAGGCCCAGGCCCCCGGCGGATAATATTAAGACTTGCACAACACACCTGCCTATACAGAAACTCTTTCACCGAGGAGTTCTGGCCTCCTGTGCCGTGTTTACCGCTTTAAAGCGCTCAGATCGAAAGATTTGCAGGCAGACGGTTTCTGCCCGAGAGGGGCCCTCCAGACACAGTCAACCGCCGGATGAGACAGCAGTGTAAAACAAACACACACTTCAGAAAAGGTCACAAACATGGGTTCTGCGAATGTATCACTGCCCCTAGAATGTGTCCAAAATCATAATTTTGCTATTCATGAAAATTGAAAATATCTGCTTATTTTGTCCAATTTGTCCAATTGTCTCATCCGGCGGTTTGACCGTGTCTGGAGGGTTCTTCTCGCGTTTGTTGAAATCTCACATTCGTGCAGGAAAATGCACCTTGTTTCATTTTTTGGGGGATAGCGAAAAATTACTTTTTTGGGTTCTTTCTCCCACAACTGTTCATACGGCCGGCAGCTTTCATGGAATGACCCTCGCAGACCTTTCTCGGGCTCTCATGAATGTTACCGGAGGAGCATAAAGTCTCTGCACCTATTAGGGATAAGCAGCTCCTAGGTCCACTCCTCATCACAACTTGACCGGAATTTGGTGAGGGGATGAAGGCAGGGCTGGAATATCTGACTCCAACTGGTCTCCCCGCTCCAAACTACAGCTATTCTGAGTTTGTTCACTGAATTGTGGAATACCTGCTTCGACATGAAGATACGCAGTCCTTTTCTGGGCAGTTTTTAGGTTTTGTCTAGACGGCGCATGCGCTGTGGCTACAAGCCACGTTGTTTATATACAGTGGCCTTACAGTCCATCCATTGCTTACCATATGTTAGCGTCAGCGTCACTCTCATTTGCTTCATGGCTGTTTGTCTTGGCACACAGGCATCATGTCCCCTTCTGGTGTTTGGCCCTCCCATGGAGCAGGGCCCAAGTACTTAAGTCATTCGACTGCTCCTGTTTTTGGAGCTACTTTTTGTTCATTGAGTTCAAGCACTCCATATGAGTGCTTGTGTTTTTAGTTCATCTCTCATATCCCCATCAATGCAGCTAATATTCCTTCCCACCTGCCCCTTCCGTGTTGCTTCTTTCCCTGCACCCCCTGCCCAATAATGTAATCGAATTGGCTCATCTATGACAGCGAATAGGTCCGTAGTTGTGGCACAGAATACAGATCCTTCTACTTTAAAGTGTGACTGTCATTCTGCGTTCCTTTCCTCCAATATCATTTCCAGAATAAAATATTGTTTCTGCTGAGTTTTTCTACTTTCTCCAAAATGCAGTGCCCACCAGTGCAGTGCCTCTGTGAAACATTGAACAGACCCATGAGAGGGGCTTCTCTTCAGAGATTAAGGACCCGTAGAGCTTGAACTGAGGCGTTGGCATAGGCCTTTGACTGCATTCCTCTAGGCCCCTCCACTCTATGCCACTACACTCTGTGCCACTTTATTCGACTCAAGAGGAATCCCCCTGATGGTATTTGCAAGTGTTCCTCACAATGGTGGGGAGCACCTAGTGTTTTTTAAAATACCCCTCACACACCAAAAGGACCCTTGGTGTCATGCTTCATCATAGGGGTATTCACACCCCTCTACTGGATGCGGCATGCTGCGACCTACGGCAACGCGGGAGCACTTATAGTAGTAGACTATGTATGGTGCATGTGGGGGCATTATTGTAAAGTGAGTGACTGGTGAAAAAAAATTCAAAAGTGCCTGGTTTGTGGGAACTTGAAAAAATGTTTAATTCTATCCCCGGGCTGGTACTGTTAAAAGAAGTGAAGTGCGAGGTGCTTATGTCATGATTATGTACATCACCTCATTACTGCTAATTAACTTGCCGCACTGTTTCATTTCTTTTATCTGCCTTGTGTAGCGCTCGTGATCCACGCGCCTGTTTAACATCATTAGCATTGTATGTATCTGTTCAGCCTTGTGTAGCGCTCGTGATCCACGCGCCTGTTTAACATCATTAGCATTGTGTTTATCTGTTCAGCCTGTGCAGCGCTCGTGTTGTTGAACAACTCACTTTGGAAATCAGTAACTCTGGGTGCAGCGCTCGATAACGCTACTTGGCATACACTTATCACCACTAGCGCTTTCACTGCGGTGCACACCGAGGTTTGTAGCTCTCGAGATAATTTACCTCCGTACATTTGTTTACCCTGCAGCCATTTTGCTCTGACCCCTTGGCCCGTCCCAGACCCTCCCTGCACCTAGACCCCGCCTCCCAGCTGACCCTCCCACGCTCCGCCCCCTCCACCATCCATTTATGGCCAAATGCCTCCACGCGCAGCGTCCACGCGCTACGGCCTCGCGGAAGGTGCGCCAAAGGTAAGCCCGTCTACGCCCGTCCGCGCCTGGACCGCGCCCAGCGCCAGACCCCCTGGCCCTCGCATTGCCCAGCCCTCCCGCATTACCTACGATGCCACAACCCTCCTAGCCCTTAACCCGGGCCGCTCCCCCACCTGCGCCCAAGCCGCTCCTGGATACTCCCATGGACCTTTCTCATGCTACTCCTGTAAATTCATCGGCACCGTCAACAACTCCGCTACGATCACCCACAGACTCCCGACACCAACCACCTACAATGCATCTTGCTCAACACCCGATCGGTCCACAGGCACGCCATTGACCTCTGGAATCTACTAGACACCATCTCTCCGGACGTCGCCTTCCTAACAGAAACATGGATGAACGCCTCTTCCGCCCCAGACATCACCATTGCCATCCCAGAAGACTATAAGATCATACGCAAGGACCGTACCGGCCACACAGGAGGAGGAATCGCCATCGTCCACAAAAAATCCATCCACATCTCAACCAGCTCTGACGTCAATCTCGCCAACTCTGAACACCTTCACTTCCAGATCCACACCGACCCCAAAACCACTCTCAGAGGCACCCTCCTTTACAGACCTCCAGGACCCCGCGCACAATTTAGTGAAGACATCACGGATTTCATCACTCCACACGCCCTCCCATCCAAAGATTACATCCTTCTGGGAGACCTCAATTTTCACCTTGAAAAGAACAACGACCATAACTCCACCACCCTTTTGGACAACCTCGCCAACCTCGGACTTAAACAACTGGTCACTTCCCCCACCCACATCGCAGGTCACACACTCGACCCTATCTTCTCCTCCAGCAACCATGTCTCCTTCAGCCACACTACGGCTCTCCTCTGGACTGACCACAGCTGCGTCCACTTTACCTACAACAAGCCCAAACCCAACAACCACCCCCAACCAACTCTACAAAGAAACTGGAACAAAATCACCATCGACCAGATCTCCTCATCGCTTCTTCAAAAGCCCCCCGCCCACCCCTCAAACCCCGACCAAGCCGCCACCAACCTAACCCTATGGTTATCCAACAGCGCCAACATCCTAGCACCACTGAAAAAACGACACATCAAACTTGGCAGCAAGAAAGCCTCCTGGTTCAACGATGATATTAAGAAATCCAAGAAACTCTGCCGCTCCCTGGAGAAGGCCTGGAAAAGAGACCCAACCACCAACACCAAGGAAGCCACTCGCACACACCACCAACTGATCCGAAAAGCCAAGCAAACCGCCTTCAAGGACCGGCTAGATAGCAACGCCCACAACAGCAAGGAACTTTTCAACATCGTCAAGGAGTTCACCAATCCCTCGGCCAACTCCAACGACATCACCCCCTCTCAAGCCCTCTGCGACTCCCTAGCTTCATTCTTCCACAACAAAATTGCAGACATCCACAACAGCTTCGACAACCAACCCGGAGACCAACCCACCCAACCATCTGCTGGACCCTCACCCCCCTTGAACATCCTTAATGACTGGAACCCAATCTCCACTGAAGACACCATCCGCCTGATGAACTCCATCCACTCAGGATCCCCCACAGACCCATGCCCTCACCACATCTTCAACAAAGCAGACTCCATCATAGCACCGCACCTCAGAGACGTCATCAACTGCTCCCTCAACTCCGCCACCTTCCCGGAAAGCTGGAAACACGCAGAACTCAGCGCCCTTCTGAAAAAACCCACAGCGGACCCCACCGAACTCAAAAGCTACCGTCCCATCTCGCTCCTTCCATTCCCGGCCAAAGTCATCAAGAAAGCCGTCAACAACCAGCTCGCCGCCTTCCTAGAAGCCAACAACTCCCTCGACTCCTCGCAGTCCGGCTTCCGAGCCAAACACAGCACTGAAACCGCCCTCATCGCAGCAACAGATGACATTCGAACCCTACTGGACAATGGAGACACAGTCGCCCTCATCCTCCTCGACCTCTCCGCAGCCTTCGACACAGTCTGCCATAACACCCTTCTGCAGCGCCTCAGAAACATCGGAATTCAAGGAAAAGCACTAGAATGGATCACCTCGTTCCTCACCGGAAGAACCCAGAGAGTCCGCCTTCCACCATTCAAGTCAGAGGCCACTGAAGTCATCTGCGGCGTCCCACAAGGATCTTCACTCAGCCCCACCCTTTTCAACGTATACATGAGCCCCCTCGCAACCATCGCACGCCAATACAACCTCAACATCATCTCCTACGCGGACGACACTCAACTCATCCTATCTCTCACCAATGACCCTCACACCGCCAAAACTAACCTACACGAAGGAATGAAAGAAGTTGCCGAATGGATGAAACATAGCCGAATGGATGAAACATAGCCGTCTGAAACTGAACTCTGATAAAACAGAAGTCCTTATCTTAGGTACCTCCCCCTCTGCATGGGACGATTCTTGGTGGCCAGAAGCCCTTGGAAAAGCACCCATCCCGACAGACCACGCACGTAACCTGGGCGTCATCCTGGATTCCTCACTTTCGATGTACAAACAAGTCAACGCCGTCTCTTCATCCTGCTTCAACATTCTCTGCATGCTCAAAAAAACATTTCGTTGGATCCCCACCGAAACTAGGAAAACGGTCACCCACGCCCTGGTCACGAGCCGGCTGGACTACGGAAACACCCTCTACGCCGGCACTACCGCTAAACTCCAGAAAAAACTCCAACAAATCCAAAACGCCTCAGCCAGGCTCATATTAGACATCCCACGTAAAGAACATATCTCTGGTCACCTGAAAAACCTCCACTGGCTACCCGTCAATAAGAGGATCACCTTCCGTCTCCTAACCCACGCACACAAAGCACTCTACGAAATCGGACCAGAATGCCTCAACACACGACTGTCCTTCTACTCCCCCTCCCGCCAGCTACGATCATCCAACCAAGCCCTTGCCACTGTACCCCGCATCAACAAAACCACCATGGGAGGTAGATCCTTCTCCTACCTGGCAGCTAAAACCTGGAACTCCCTTCCCACTCACCTTCGCCTTACTCAGAATCACCTAGCATTCAGAAAGCAACTTAAAACGTGGATATTTGACAAGTAATTCCCCTCCCCTCCTCAAGCGCCTTGAGACCCTCTGGGTATGTAGAGCGCTATATAAATTCTTTGACTTGACTTGACTTGTGTGCGTCGACATGTTTCGGAGACTGCGCTCCTTCTTCAGGACAGGGTGCACAACTTCCACACCTTACTCACGTTTCACTATGTAAAAAACAAACAATGATGTGTATTTACATAAAAGTGACAAGAAATAGATAAATATGTGTAAGCATCATAGGTTACAATGTACCTACAGCGGTATATTTCAAGAGTATGCGATTTGCATTACCTGAGGAAAAATGAAAGGAACAAATAATGGTAAACCTCTGGAGAACTACTTTAAACAGGTATAATCACCTAGAAAAAACGTTGTTGGTAGGGGTTAAACTGCTCAGTGAAGATTTAACCCTGTAAAAAAGACAAATACAAGACATACATACATTAAACAGAAAACACACACTCTATTGGTAGCCATGGGGTGATAGAGGGGGAAGGAAACCATAGATATTATAGGCATACTTGTCTTTTTTTGTTGTTAGCTTCATGAGCCTGTTAAACGTCTGGGGTATCAATTGCCAATCTGCAATCTAAAAGTAATGACGGAAGGTGTAAATCTCGCCATACACTTACTTCAGGTCGTCAAATTCAGTGATCAAAAGCCATACTCACGATTTCAATAGGAGTTCCCACTTGTCTCTCCCCAAGCCCGGCTCCGCTGGAATGAAAGGTGAGCCCTCGGTACTTTGTATTTATACTCCATCTCTTTGCTAAATTATTCGGTAATTGGCAATTAGGCACGTTTTAGCGGATGTGTATGTCATGCCCAAGTAAGGTCTTTCCGTTGTTTCGCGGAGAAGACGTTGTCTGCCCCACCGGTAGTGTCAAAGAAAGCGCATGCGCATATGTAGATCATGTCTCTGCGCATGCGTCTGTTTACAACGCTTGTGTGAGAATTTGGCCTGATATATAATGTTCACTATTCTAGTGAGCACTCTGTATCAGTCCAAACAACCCTTATTGCTGATTGGTTGTAAGTCAACCTTATAGACCAGCTATCCTAGTAGCATGGATACGAGCAGTCTTTGGGCTAAACTCTAGAGGGCGTGTTAAGCCAGCTGTTATACCATCAAATATACCCCTTGAACACCAAGTGAAAGGACACCACACAAGTGTTATGAAAATAAACAGTGTATTTATTTAGATCACAACAGCCCTGTACTCTTTATGAGGACAGGGTACTAAGCACACAACAAAACTCTTACGAAAATACTTTAATTTGCACAATTTACACAAATGCCCGAGGGGCACGAAAAACCATATACTCTAAAAGTGGAATGCGAAATTACTAGCAGGTAAGTACTGTACTAATAGGCTTTGGAATCGCTAGGACTACGTTACTGAACCTTCAGATTACTAGTAGGAGGCCTAGGGGACTCGGGTGCAGAGTGTGCACTCTCACGCGGGATGCGGGACAAAGTCTATGGAGGCTAGTAAAGGCAAAGTTAGTGTTCTCGGGCGAACGCGACTAGGTAGGTCAAAAACGAAAGTGGATCTGGACCCTTGGATAGTGAGGCTATGCTGGGGCACCGAAATGCCGAAGTTACCTAGCCCAGGGGCTGCGGCTGCATAGGTCTGAAAAGACGTTGGGAATCCTCGTTGACGAACCAGGAGCCTGAAAGAAGGAGTTGCTGGCAGGCGACCAGTGAAGATTGTTCGATGGATCCAAGCCTGGATCGAAGATGGAAGACACCTGTAAGCAGAGGGGACCAAGTCCTGAATCACTAGCCAGTGATCAGATGGGCACCAGGATGGCACCGGATGAAGTCACCTCGACCAGGTGAGTGGGCGACGCTGGGCTCTGCAGTCTCACGGACCAGGAGGCGTCTGTGCCACTACTCTCTGAGCCACTGCACACTGTGCCATTGCATTCTATGCCACTCCACTCCACTCTGCACCACTCTGCTCTACACCACTATACTCTACTCTGCTCCATACAATTCTACTCTGCACCACTGCACTCTATGCCACTGCACTCAGTGCCATTGCATTCTATGCCACTCCACTCTACACATCTCTACTTTACTCTATACAATTCTAGTCTGCACCACTGCACTCTATGCCACTGCACTCAGTGTCACTGCACTCTGCGCCACTCGACATCACTGTACTCTACGCCATGTCACTCTACACAAGGCCACTACACTCAGCACAACTGCACTCTAACCACTGCACTCTACGCCATTGCTCCCTGCACCACTCTACTCTGCACCACTCTACTCTATGCCACTCTACTCTGCACCACTCTGTGCCATGGCAGTCTACGCCACCCTACTCTGTACGCCCGCACTCTAAGCAACTGCAGTTTATGCCATTGCAATCTGTGCCTCTCTACTCTACTCTGCACCACTGTACTCTACGACTGCACTCTACGCTATGCTACTTTACTCTGCACCACTGCACTCTACAGCACTCTA
The DNA here is from genome assembly GCF_964263255.1 of Lissotriton vulgaris. Classification (NCBI taxonomy): domain Eukaryota; kingdom Metazoa; phylum Chordata; class Amphibia; order Caudata; family Salamandridae; genus Lissotriton; species Lissotriton vulgaris. The sequence continues at coordinate 1,123,739,521 of NC_141698.1, forward strand.
ATGGACACCGCTCCACTCTGCGCCGAACCACTGTACTGTTTACCACTCTACGCTACTATACTGCACTCTGCACCACTCCATTTTATCCACTGCACTTTATGCCACTGTACTCTACACACTCTACTCTGCACCACTCTACACTGCACAACTACACTCTATGCCACTGCAATCTACACCACTCTACTCTACTCTACTCTGCTGTGCACTATGACACTGCCCTCTGCATCACTGCACTCTATGCCACTCTACACTGTACCACTTTACTCTCTGCCACTGCACCCTGCGCCACCTTACTCTGTACCACTTTATGCCACTGCATTCTACACCATGCCACTATACACCATGCAACTTCACTCTACACCACTGCACTCTACTCTGCCCCACTGTATTTGACACAACTGCACTCTATGCCACTGAACTCTACTCTGCACCACTTTACTCTATGCCACTGCACTCCACTGTGTACCACACTACTCTGCACCACTGCACTCTATGCCAATACATTCTGAGTCACTGCAGCCTGCACCACTCTACTCTGCACCACTTTACTCTATGCCATTGCACTCCACTGTGTACCACACTACTCTGCACCACTGCACTCTATGCCACTACATTCTGAGTCACTGCAGCCTGCACCACTCTACTCTGCACCACTCTACATAACTACACTCTGTGCCACGTCACCCTGCGATAGGCCACTGCACTTTGTATCACTTCACTCTACACCATTGCACTCCATGCTTTTGTGCTCTGCAGCACTCTAATCTACTCTGGACCTCTGGCACGCTATGCCACTCAACTCTGTACTACTGCACTCTAAGCCACTACACTCTATTCCATAGCTCTCTGTGCCACTCTACTCTTCTCTGCACCACTCTAATCTACCACTGCAGTACACGCTAGTCTATTCTACTCCACTGTACTCTATGCCACTGCACTCTACAGCACTTTACGCTACACCACTCGGCTCTGTGCCACGCCACTGTACTGTACACCACTCTATTCTATGCCACTACACTCTACACCACTCCACTTGATGGCACTGAACTCCACGCCACTCTAGTCTAGTCTGCACCACTGCACTCTATGCTGCTGCACTCTACACCACTGCACTCCACTCTGCCCCACTCCACACACCTCTACTCTATGCCACTCGCCTCTACACCCCTCTACTCTACTCTGCACCACTCTACTCTACACCACTCCACTCTACGCCACTATGCTCCACTCTGCACCACTCTTCTCTAGTCCACTGTACCCTACATCACTCTGCACCACTCTACTCTATGCAATGATACTCTTCACCACTTTAAGTCATCTCTGCTCTGTACCACTACACTCTATGCCGCTGAACTCTACACCAATCCACAATATGTCACAGCACTCGATGTCACTTTACTCTATAATTGAGAGCACGCTACTATGACAGAGACGCTCTGTTAAGATGTAAGCCAAAGGAAAGTATTAACAAACTGGTGTGCATCACGCGTCATTCGACGGTTGATGCAAAAATAAAACAAGTGATCAACTCGTCCTGGCATATTTTGAACAGCAATGGTACAGAAAAGTTAGACAAACCACTATTCGCGCACAAGCGTAATAAAAATATAAAAGATTACATTGTGCGCTCCAGAATGAAGAATTCACCAGATCCAAATACCTTTTTACAGAAAACTCTGACTGGAGACCATCCACTTATTGGTACCTTTCCTTGCTCCAGTTGTAAGTCCTGTGATAGTATTCACAAAGGAGCATCATTTACCCACAATGGTTATACAGCGACCGCAAGAAATATGTTCAACTGTAAAACTACAAATGCTGTATATTTCCTACAATGCCCATGTCAGCTTGGATATGTTGGTGAGACATCACGAGCCATCCAGACAAGATTGTCTGAACATCGTTCTGCAGTGAGAACAAAGAAAGTAGCAGCGCCACTCGTAAAACATTTCCTAGATCATGGACATGGTCCGAATGACTTCACTTGGCGCATATTAGAGAAAATAAATGTACCTAACGAAAAAGGAGGTGAAGCCATCAGAAAGAAACGTGAGGTTTTTTGGATTTTTTCGTTGAATACCTTTCGTGAAGGATTGAACAGTGACATACCGTGGGAGAATGCAATCGTTTGAATTAACAACTGCTCAAATAACACATGCATTTTCAACGCTGTAAACCCACTTGTCTCTGCGAAGAAATAACCGATCCGTATTTTAATTAATTGTTGTTTCATTTCAGTGCCTAAAAACCTTCACTAATGTGAGAAAACAATTTAGCAGCCCCCCCCCCTTTTTTATTTTATTCTGCATTAGCATTGTAGTCTATAATCTTACATTTGCCTATTGTGATTTACCGCTGTAGACACAAGCTCTTACCTAGATAGTCTTTTCTTTCGCCTGACTATCGCGGTAAATGACTGTTAATTGGCTGCACCGGCCATAAAAAGGCGCGTGAACCTTCCCCTAACCTATTGCATTCATGAGACCCGTTTGACAGAGACTACCGCCTCCACGCGCTACAATCAGCAAAAACATTAGTAAGTAAACGCGACCGATAGATAGAGGGACTGCTCCCTTTTCTGTAATAAGCTTAGCTTATAGTTAATCCCTTCTTAAATTATTTCTCGTCTATATACAGAGCTCGAAGACTCTCCGCCTGAGCATTCGCCAGCTACGGGGCGAAGCTTCTAAAAGCAAAGCGAGGACTTTTCAGCCCGCCCAGCGTTTGTCAACTTCAAAGACTACGCCTCGGAAGCATCTCTGCTCGCGAGGTACGCTAACGTGTTTAGGAACTTAACATAGCGGTTAGGACGGCACTCTCTAGTGTTAAAGGACGCTGTAATCAATCCCTGTTTTCCTTTGTTTCCATCTAGTATTGGCCATTTTTTGACCGTGAGCAGAGCAATGCTGCCATTGTGTTAAACACTTAACAACTCGAGGAGCATTTATCCGTGGCCACTCGAATACAGGAAACTAATTATTTTAGGTAAGAATAGTACAACGCAGGTGTGGGAAATGCTGTAATTTGTTAAAATTCTAAATATTGAAACGCACATTTTATATATAATCCTAATATAGGTGCAACTGAGAGACGCCATTTTTTAACCCTTTTTAAATCGCTACATTACCGTGGAGGCGGAGTCACATGGCTTTAATACATCAGGTAAATTAGTTAATAATTAAAACGAATGAATAAAAGCAGATGAGTTAAAACGAATGAATAAAAGCAGAGAAATGAGAAAATGTAATAGCCTGGTAATTATAAAACATCCTTTCTTTTTTACATATCCCTTAAAGGTTTATTGAGTAACTGAGTACCAAATCAAAAAGTTGGATCAAAACAAAGAAAAAATAGATCAATGACGAATAATATATGAAAATTAAATAGACAATAGGTATGTTGAAACCTTGCCTTGGATAAATTCAATTTCCTTTCTTTTTTCCTTTTTAATCAGATAATTAAAGGTTCTTTATATATCTTTTCTCAAAAAATACAGATTCCTTTCATTATTTTAAACGAACCGTAAGGAAACCACCAGCATCGCAAGTCGTTTCCGAGCTGTTTTACAGCTATAGGTAAGCAGAACAAATGATGTTAAAAATTAGATACTATATCCTTTAAATAATAAAAACCAAAGAAAAGGATAATATAATTAAGAACAAGGAAATTCCCACTAGGTTAGAATGTTTCAGGCAGTTCTACTAGGCCCATACCTTTCCTTCTATCAACCTCCATTTCAACTTCTAATTCTACTAATCTCTTTGGCTATTCTGTAGCAAGTTGGCTGGCCTTTCAAACATCAATTAGGCTGAGAATGAAATGGAATTTTTACACATCTCTTATTACAAGGGACAGTGTTACACTATCATACATATGGTATATCATTTTCGTTATCAGTATACCTTTAATGCTTACAACCAAAAGATAGAAAGTAGTAGAAGATGTTTATCAAAATGTGTACTCTGTTTCTGTTATCAGTATATCTTTAGAACTTATAAACACAGGATAGGAAGCAGTGGATGTGTGTTTTTTTGAAATATGTATCGGTGTTTATAAAGTATCATGTTTCTATTACCTGGATCCGCTTTAATGTATTACAGCAGTAACTTTGAACTAAATTATATGCCTCTCATATTTCTGCTTACCATTTATCAATTTAAATGCATCTCAATAAGAAACAATAATATGTTTTATATAAATCATGTACCCTGCATATTTCTGTTTATCTTCCTCCCTCGAACTATTGGGTTCGTTAGTAATAGTAGAGGCTATTATCAACCCTTGCTCTCATCTTAAGAGCGCTATTGTTGCCTAAAATAACAGGACAAAAAACCACCCCTTTGTTTCCCCCTTCTTCCCTTGTGCAATTTTCGCAGTTTTTAACCGTAGTATATCTGATATAATGACTCGATATATGTAATAGGAAGTTGTTACAGCCTTGTTTAAAATTATGCACTAAAGTGTGTTCTTATTTCCAGGGAGTGTTTTCTGTCTTGACAAAGGCGCTGGACGCCGAAACGCGTTGACATTCAACTTGACACACCACCTTTTTGGAATTTGTAAAAGAAATCTGTAATAGAAATTTATGTGTCTTTTATTATGTTCTCCTGTTTATGAATTGCATTTTTACCTTGTATTGAAATATATGCATTTTTACACTGTTTGTTTAAAAATAAAATTTATTTAGTATATAAATAAGTATTATAATTTTTTATTGGTAACTGCCCCCCGGTTCTCTCCCCCCCCCCCCTTTTCTCTACCGTTTTTTTGTCCTGTAACCATTGTGTAGGCATTTTAAGACTTCCGCCTAGGTTGTTTTCTCAATTGTGCATTCTCCCTGACCTAGGGGTATGGTTTATTTGTGTATACAGGGAACCCTTGTTTGAAGCAAGTGTCACTTTACTCTATGCCACTCTACTCTATGCCACTGCACTCCACACCACTCTACTCTGCACCACTCTACTCTGCACCACTGCACTCTATGCTACTGCATTCTGCAGAACCAACAAACTAGACCCTTGGTACATGGTACATGGAAGAACTCTGGGACTCCAAAAGATACTGCAAACAGCTGGAAAGGAAATGACGACCCAACCACAATGTCAGAGCATCTCACAAGGATGCATCAGGCTCTACCACCACCACCTCCTAAGAGAAGCCAAGAGAAGATCCCGTCACAAATCAGATCAAAGCCATCTCCAACAACGGCAAAGAGATTTGTGCCATCATCCAGGAATTCACCATCCTAGAAACCTCTGCCAACTCCACCACCCTGTCCCAATAGCTTTGTGATAACCTCTCAAACTACTTCAACAGCAAAGTTAAAAATATCTATACAAACTTTGAAAAACAACTGAACCCTGAGGACAGCAACGACTCAGTCGGACACTTACCCAACTGGAGAACACTCACGGAGGGAGGCACCACTTCCACTTCTATCATGAAAACTGTCCACTCCGGGGCTCCCATATACCCACGTTGACAACCTAGGAGAACCTGTGATGAGAAAATTCCTCACTCACTTCATCAACTCCATTGAGTCTGCAATATTCCCTGAGGACTGGAAGCATGCTGTAGTCATGGCCCTCTTCAAGAAAATGTCAGCAGACCCCAACTAACTGAGCAACTTTCACCCATCGACCCTACTACCATACCCCGCTAAGATGATAAGATGATAGAGAAGGCATTGTCACCTACCAACTGGAGCTCCACAACCTTCTTGACCACTCTCAACCTAGCGTCTGAACTAACGTCAGTCCGGAGACAGCACTCATCACTGCCACAGATGAGATCTGCACCCTTCTAGACTGAGGAGAATCCTCCGGCCTCATACTGCTGGACCTCTCAGCTGCGTTCCACACAGTATCACACCCCATTCTCATCAAAAGACTACATGCAAAAGACATCCAAGGTCCAGCCCTCAATTAGATATGCTCCTTCCTCAGAGGGAGAGCACAGCGAGTCAGACTCCCTCCCTACACATCAGAGCTCAAGGTCCAAATACATGCTGTTCTTCTAATCTGAGGGTACTCACAGTACCCAATAAAGTATTCTCGTTTGCAAGTGAGATACCTCATTTTAGCCTGGATAAGCACATTTCTGTCTCTCTTTTCACTAAGGGGTCTAGTGGGTATAGGTTGACACAAGTATTTGTAGTGCATGTGCATACACAGCACCTCGTGCTTTCTTTTCTTTTCTTCACCTCTAAAAAATGTGAACACAGGTTATATTCTTTTCATGGTCATGAAAGTTACCAATGATGATAACGTGGGCAAACTGGTGAGTACCAACCAGATGCTCCTTTGGTAATGCTTACCTGAAGTACTTTTTGACCTTTCACACCTTTTTTCCTCTTGCTGTTGGAGAACCTGGCCTTATGTGCCGGGCGGCGCAGGGCACGCCTTAATCCCCGGGCTCACCTGCCTTGTTACTAACAGAGACACGAGACACTCCGTTGAGCATGGAAGCCAGGTTTATTAGCTGCAGCTAAGCACAGTTATCCTAGAAGTACATGCAAAGTGTAAGTTCTAAGGAGACTGCCACTTCAATCCGTGGCGTACAATCTCTTATACTAAACATATTTACGATATCCCACTCCCCGCACACACAAAACGAACCAATAGGAAAAGTTGGAAAACAAGTTATCAGGTATCCTAGTATACGCCTCTTTCTCGGACCCCGTGTATCACCCCTCCAAACAAATTAATCAGTGATGGTGTTCACAATCCCCTCTCGCAGGTGTCAGGACATGCTGGTGTGTCTCAATTGATAGTTGTGTGATAGGAGCATACAAGGAGAGAATAGCGAAGGCCAGTCGGATAAGATAGTATAAGAGAAGAATAGGAGAGGGTAAATAGTCGGCTGAGACAGGGATCAATCGAGCCAGACATGGATTAACAAACTCGATCAGACCCTGACATCGGGTTTCATGAACAAGGACAATGGAGTTACTTTTTAACTGAAAGGACACGTAGCAGCTGGAAAAGCAAAAGCACAGCGTTTGCCGTGCCGCCTGAGTGAGGGCAACACAAAATGGCGGCAGAACACAAAATGGCGGCTAAATACGGGATGAAATCTGAAATCACAGAACCTCACTGTTTACAAGATGATATGCCATATGGTGTATTGATAAATAGTACAAATTGAACACTAGGATCAGGAGATGAATGGTATTAATTGTAAAAACCAGCCCATGAGCAGAGATACAGTTTTAACTGCTCCTGACATCCGGTAGTGCAACAGTGTTTCTAAATAATCAAGTTTTGTGGATTTATATATTAATGAGTGGGGGGCAACCTGATTATTATTCCCCATTTGCTCCTTCTTGTATATGACCTGGCAATATTGGGTCAAGAGTTTGTGGACCTAATATCTCCAGCCCAGAGAGAGTCTCACTGAGATTTGATGAATTTCACCAGGTATTGCTTCACATTTATTGCTCTGGGTGAGATACCCCAACTCGTAATGAGGGTGTTAGAGGGGAAAATTGGTGAAGAGAGCCAGGGTTTGTAGCCAAGGGAAAAAGTAAGTTTTATGTACCAGAAGAAGAAGTACAAGTATTACACAATGCTGTCCTTCTACGCAATGGCAAGGTGAGGAATTTAAAGCAGATTCCTCCGAGGATCACTTATTACATAACTCTGGTGATACTATGAAAGTCAGAGGATGGAGCTGGACAAGGGCAACGAGCTGGACAGGGGCAAAGGGTGGATCTATCACCTCTTAGTACGGACGTAAGCGAGTGCGTACGCAGTTGCGTAGTTCATACAAATCTATATAGGATCTGCTCATTTAGACAACATAAACTAAGGGACTGGTGTCCATACTGATACCATACACCCCCAAAGGATATGTTAGTCCGTTAGTCCAGCTAGCTCACAGTGTCATTATGAGCCCGCCTTACCAAGAAGTGAATAGCTTCTGGCAACTATCGAACATGGCAACAAGCCCCTCTTACCAAGAAGTGAATAGCTTCTGGCAACTATCGAACATGACAACACTGAACCCTCAGGGATCGTGGAAAAAGTACATTACTTTTCGCTCATTCACTCATGCTGACTTTGTCACAGAGAGATATACAGAATAAACGGTGGGATGTTTTTCAATAGGCTTTTATTGAACCAGCGTCATTCTAGTATAAAATACGTGTGCTGCAACAACCATTAGACAGAAACATATATACGATTATGAGCATCAGCAGAGTAAGGTAGAATTCTACCCTAGTGCTAAAGCAATGAAGGTAGGCAGGCTTATAGATGCACGACAATAACAGGCGTACTCCCACGATGTAAGCCCTAACTAGGTGTACCTAAGTGTACCTGGCATATATGTGGGTGTATAGCCTAGAGTTCCCTTAGAATAGAGCTAACCTCATTACCTGATGTGGGGGAGCGAAGGCCCCTGTCCTGGTCTCGAGATGGACACCCTGCGAGGGATGTCAGACCACTGCGTGCTGGAGTTTCTGCATGCAGGAACCTCATTATCTTGCGTCAGAGTGTCAGCATGGAAGTGTTTCTCCTCTAACTTGTTCAGCCAAGATGCACGGCTTGTATACCTGAAAGTTACCCTCAGGGGTCCTACCTAAAAGTGTTCTATGGGCATATCAGGCAAGGATGACGATAGAGGTTACCCTTATACAGAGTTATTATGCAGAAGATGGTAATCCTGTTGTGATACTGAGAATCCAGATGCATAATAACTTAGGCTAGTTTCTGAGAAAACGACACAACATTTATGTAGCTCCTAAATAGGTAAAAGGTCCGCGACAAACCTATTATGTAGAACAATGGTTGGACAGATGTAGGTAAAGGGCCGTGTAACTGCCTAGGCCTATATTGGGGTACATTGGGGTCATGACACCCACTCCTCATCTGAATGGATGACATAGTACTAAATGCTAAAATATGCCTGCTTTAAAAGCATAAAAACATTGCTTAAAAATCAAGGTGTATGTAAAAGAAAATGATGTAGACATAAAAAAGCTCTAAAAGTCCTCAAAAAAGTCAATATACTTGTCAGACAAACTAAGCACCCTGAAATCCATAGTGCTCAGTGAGAGCAAACGAGGAAAAAAAAAAACTATTTTTTTCAAATTCCAGTTTTTGTTGTTTTTGAAAAAGGCCGAATTGTTCCCAGCACATGGATATCCAAATGTTTATGTGTCCTGTGCGGGAGACGCAACATCACTGTTGCCTGCCTGCGAAGACGACGGTCCCTGTAACACCTCTTGGATCAGGTCAATGGAGAAAAGGTGATCTTCTCTGATTCCCACAGCCATTGCTGAGGAAGCTCTCGATGCCTGTAAGCTGGGTGCAGAGCTCGTGTCCATTCCAACAGGAGCTGAAGCATCCCATGTCGGCTCTAAGAAGCCCGACGTTAGGATTGGAATAAGCTGAGTATACTGCACTACATGGGCCTTTAATGAGTCCAGCAGTACATCCATGTCCAGAGGCGCATTCTTGTCCGCAGAATAAGCAGCAGGGTACAGGCAAGACGCAGTCGACCCAGACTGATCTGAATTACAGAAACCAATGCTCGCTTAGTTGCCGAAGCCGAGGTGTGCCCTGATGGAGTACCAAGCGTTTATGCGAAAGTCACTCTAAGAGCGCTTTTTCCATCTCTTTGGAATCGGGGATGTCCATTGCAGAGCAGAAAAATCTAAATCAGGATACCCACTACTAGTAGCAGTATCACCGGAAGACCTCCAAAAATGCTTCCAAACACGGACTGTATTAAGAATGAATAACTCCGAAAAACATCTGAAAGGTGCTTAATAGCCCAGAACCTATGGTCTTAAATTAGTGTACTATCTCACTCATATCAGACATGTTAAACATACGACATACCATTTCCCTGAAATGAAGCGGGGAGTTAGTTCGGACTAGAGCCTGTATCTCACCTGAATACCTTGCAACCTGTAGATCAAAAGTCCCGTGAGCTGAAGTTGAGGCCACCTCCTTCTGTAAAAGTATGGCTTTCAGTCTGCTCAGGGAATCAAACCTTATAAGTGAAACATTCAACGAAGGCCATAGCGGCGCCTTCCTCACTATGTGGGTCGGTGGAAACAATACTTGCATACAACAAGTAACCATGGAACTTACTGTGACCAGATATGCAATGCCTGGCAGCATTAAGCGTGGGCGTAAAATCAGTTTCGTTCGCGGAATACGCAGATTTTTGGCAAATTCGCAGTCCGCAAATCGCGCAAATTTGCCAGAAAATCCGCAAATTCGCAAGCTGCAGATTTTTTTGTTTGGTCGCGCTTGAAAAATACAATATCGCGCGTGCTGCATTAACTTACCGTTATTCTGTGTTCGCCGAGTTGTTTTTCTCCCGGTTTGCGTGTGCTGCGCCATTTTGGATCTTGCTGCGTGATCGCGCGAGAGTTTTTCGACCGCGATTATATCATCGCGGCCCACCATCTTGCACAGCAAGAGTTTGACAACGCGATCACACATCGCGGGAGTAAACAATGCCGAACACGTAGATGTGGCGCGCAGCTGACTTCCGGCGGGAGATTTGAACAGCTCGCTTTCCCGAAATTGCAAAAATTGCAATTCTGCACAAGAAATCCACCGCAGGCAGCATAAACCTTCTGAAAATGATGATTTTGATCAGAATAACTCTTCGGATTGACATTTGGCTAAACTTTTTGGTGCAAGTAGTCTATTTTGGGGGGGGGGGGGGGGGTGGGAGGAAGGAAGTGCCCCAGAGTCTCTAACTTCCTGTTCCTGTCAAGCAGGCTCCTCCCAGTGCTTTGTCCATGTCCTGGTCACTTTTGATTTGGATCTGGAGCTGGAAGGATTACTTTTTGTGGCTGCTGCTGGATATCTGTATTTGAGGACTTTTTGGACTTCAGAGTTTGTATCACTTTTGGACTTGAGATTTTACAAGTAAGTTGGTGTTGTTTGTTAGGGGCATTGCAGTTGCTGCAACTACAGTTTAAAAATATTTTTCACAACTTAAAAAATATATATATTGTGGGTGGCCACAGTATCCAGTAGGTCCAGGGTTAGTCATGGGTGCATTTTACATGATACACCTGTTTCTCATTTATGTCATGGAATTTTAGCTCACTGTTATATGTTGATTTTTTTTGTGGTGCCTGTATAGCCTCACTAGCCAGTAGGCCCAGGGGTAGTGAGTGGTGCATGGAGCAAGTCTTTCTGTGGGGTGTCTTTAATTTGGACATCATTGAGGGCATGGATGGCATTGGATTGTGGTGATTTTTATGTGTTTTTGACTTTTTGGGGTGTTGTTGGGGTCTGGCCATGTGGGTGGGGGCTATTTTGAGGCCTGGTAAAGGCAGGGCCTGGCCATGTGGTGGGGGGCAAGGCTCAAGGGGCCATTTTGGAGCCAGGCAGTGTTCTCAGTTTGCCTCGCTTTCATCCATTATGCCCCGGGGTACTCAGTGGTGCATGGACCAAGTCTTTCTGTGGGGAGTCTTGAATTTAACCATCATTGAGGGCATGGATGGCATTGGATTGTGTTGATTTTTGTGGTTTTTTCAACTTCTTGGGGTGGTGTTGTTGGGGCCTGGCCATGTGGGTGGGGCCATTTTGAGGCCTAGTCCAGGCAGGGCCTGGCCATGTGGCTGGGGGACAAGGGGGCATTTTGAAGCCAGGCAGTGTGCTTTGAGCCATAGGCCTGCACCCAGCCTGCCCAGCTTTCACCCATTATGCCCAGGGGTAGTGAGTGGTGCATGGACCAATGCTTTGTGTGGGGCCTCTTGAATTTAAACATCATTGAGGGCATGGATGCAATTGGATTGTGTTGATTTTTGTGTGTTTTTCGACTTCTTGGGGTGTTGTTGTTGGGGCATGGTCATGTGGGTGGGGGCCATTTTGAGGCCTGGTCCAGGCAGGACCTGGCCATGTGGTTGGGGGACAAGGGGGCATTTTGAAGCCAGGAAGAGTGCTTTGAGCCATATTCCTGCACCCAGCCTGCCCTGCTTTTACCCATTACGCCCAGGGGTAGTAAGTGGTGTATGGACCAATGCTTTGTGTGGTGCCTCTTGAATTTAAACATGATTGAGGGCATGGATGGCATTGGATTGTGTTGATTTTTGTGTGGTTTTTGACTTCTTGGGGTGTTGTTGTTTGGGCCAGGCCATGTGAGTGGAGGCCATTTTGAGGCCTGGTCCATGCAGGGCCTGGCCATGTGGCTGCAGGACAAGGGGCCATTTAGAATCCAGGCAGTGTGCTTTGAGCCATAGGCCTTCACCCAGCCTGCCCTGCTTTCACCCATTATGCCCAGGGGTAGTGAGTGGTGCATGGACCAATGCTTTGTGTGGGGCCTCTTGAATTTAAACATCATTGAGGGCATGGATGGCATTGGCTTGTGTGGATTTTTGTGTGTTTTTCGACTTCTTGGGGTGGTGTTGTTGTTTGGGCCTGGCCATGTGGGTGGGTGCCATTTTGAGGCCTGGTAAAGGCAGGGCCTGGCCATGTGGCTGGGGGACAAGAGGGCATTTTGAAGCCAGGCAGTGTGCTTTGAGCCACAGTCCTGCACCCAGCCTGCCCTGCTTTCACCCATTATGCCCAGCGGTAGTAAGTGGTGTATGGACCAATGCTTTGTGTGGGGCCTCTTGAATTTAAACATCCTTGAGGGCATGGATGGCATTGGATTGTGTTGATTTGTGTGTGTTTTTCGACTTCTTGGGGTGTTGTTGTTGGGGCCGGGTCATGTGGGTGGGGCCATTTTGAGGCCTGGTCCAGGCAGGGCCTGACCATGTGGCTGGGGGACAAGGGGCCGTTTTGAAGCCAGGAAGTGTGCTTTGAGCCATAGGCCTGCACCCAGCCTGCCCTGCTTTAACCCATTATGCCCAGGAGTAGTGAGTGTTGCATGGACCAACGCTTTGTGTGGGGCCTCTTGAATTTACACATCATTGAGTGCATGGATGGCATTGGATTATGTTGATTTTTGTGTGTTTTTCGACTTCTTGGGGTGTTGTTGTTTGGGCCTGGCCACATGGGTGGGGGCCATTTTGAGGCCTGGTCCAGGCAGGGCCTGGCCATGTGGTTGGGGGACAAGGGGCCATTTTGAAGCCAGGCAGTGTGCTTTGAGCCATAGGCCTGCACCCAGCCTGCCCTGCTTTCACCCATTATGCCCAGAGGTAGTGAGTGGTGCATGGACCAATGCTTTGTGTGGGGCCTCTTGAATTTAAACATCATTGAGGGCATGGATGCAATTGGATTGTGTTGATTTTTGTGTGTTTTTCGACTTCTTGGAGTGTTGTTGTTGGGGCCTGGTCATGGGGGTCGGGGCTATTTTGAGGCCTGGTCCAGGCAGGGCCTGGCCATGTGGCTGGGGGACAAGGGGGCATTTCGAAGCCAGGCAGTGTGCTTTGAGCCATAGTCCTGCACCCAGCCTGCCCTGCTTCCACCCATTATACCCAGGGGTAGTGAGTGTTGCATGGACCAATGCTTTGTGTGGGGCCTCTTGAATTTAAACATCATTGAGGGCATGGATGGCATTGGATTGTGTTGATTTCTGTGTGTTTTTCGACTTCTTGGGGTGTTGTTGTTGGGGCCAGGCAATGTGGGTGGGGCCATTTTGAGGCCTGGTCCAGGCAGGGCCTGGCCATGTGGCTGGGGACCAAGGGGCCATTTTGAAGTCAGGCAGTGTGCTTTGAGCCATAGGCCTGCACCCAGCCTGCCCTGCTTTCACCCATTATGCCCAGGGATAGTGAGTGTTGCATGGACCAATGCTTTGTGTGGGGCCTCTTGAATTTAAACATCATTGAGGGCATGGATGGCATTGGATTGTGTTGATTTGTGTGTGTTTTTCGACTTTTTGGGGTGTTGTTGTTGGGGCCTGGCCATGTGGGTGGGGGCCATTTTGAGGGTTGGTCTAGGCAGGGCCTGGCCATGTGGCTCGGGGACAAGGGTCAATTTTGAAGCCAGGCAGTGTGCTTTGAGCCATAGGCCTGAACCCAGCTTGCCCTGCTTTCATCCATTATGCCCAGGGGTAGTGAGTGGTGCATGGACCAATGCTTTGTGTGGGGCCTCTTGAATTTAAACATCGAGGGCATTGATGGCATTGGATTGTGTTGATTTTTGTGTGTTTTTTGACTTCTTGGGGTGTTGTTGTTGGGGCCTGGTCATGTGGGTGGGGGCCATTTTGAGGCCTGGTCCATGCAGGGCCTGGCCATGTTGCTGGGGGACAAGGGGCCATTTTGAAGGCATTCAGTGTGCTTTGAGCCATAGGCCTGCATCCAGCCTGGCCTGCTTTCACCCATTATGCCCAGGGGTACTGAGTGGTGCATGGATCAAGGCTTTGTGTGGGGCCTCTTGAATTTAAGCATCATTGAGGGCATGGATGGCATTGGATTGTGTTGATTTTTGTTTTTTTTCTCGACTTTTTGGGTTGTTTAACTGATGTTCTTCTGGCTTCCTTTGCTTTTAGGTGCACAAGAGAATCACCAGTGCCAGGAAGAAGTCCTGCAGTTGCGTGTGCAGCACAACTTCACGTGACGTCACTTGTGGCCACAGACAACTCTGCAACTCGTGCAACTGCGGCCTGCTGTTCTGACATCTGAAGAAGATGAGCCCAAAGAAAGGTGGCCATAGCTCCTCTACAAACAAAGTTGCCACTGCCAGTAAGGAACAGAAGAAGCAAGTGGTGCCACTTACCAAGGAGACTGGTGTGCCCACAAACACTTTCTTCAGGGAAAACAAAACAACACCTGCAGCAGCGGGGTTCGCCGGGGACCAAGCTGGGAGCAGCACCTCTGCTTCATTGGGCTCAGTGCCACCACACCAAGTTAGGTCCAAGTCAATGAGTGCTGCAGAGGCAGCCACTTTGGTTGTTCAATCACCATCGACCAGTGATGTTGGCTCATTGCAAGAAAGTAGCACCCAATCAACGCAGGGTGTACCCCAGCTGACGAGTGTTCAACAATCACAGCCGCAAGTACATGCGCAAGGAAAGGCGCAAGTACATGCGCAAGGAGAGGCGCAAGGAAAGGCGCAAGTAGAGGCGCAAGAAGAGGCGGAAGTAGAGGCGCAAGGAGAGGAGCAAGGAGAGGTGCAGCTAGAGGCGCATGGAGCAGCACAACTGCCCACAATGCTTGTTCCTCCAGAAGTAGAGGCACATCAGGAAATCGAGATTCAAGCGGAGGTAT
The DNA here is from genome assembly GCF_964263255.1 of Lissotriton vulgaris. NCBI lineage: Eukaryota > Metazoa > Chordata > Amphibia > Caudata > Salamandridae > Lissotriton > Lissotriton vulgaris. Next base: position 1,123,754,645 of record NC_141698.1, read on the forward strand.
CATCCGAGTAAGCCACTCTTCCTGAGGATGATCCATTGTCTTCCGGATCCCCAGCAAGAAAAAGGTCAAGGAGGTCCACTACAAGTTCTTCTTCAAGCCCCCTTCCTTCTGATGACCTTGATCTTGATTGGAACCCAGCAATGCAGTCTGAGAGGGAGGCTCGCCACGAGGCGACAGAGGTAGCTAAGCCTAAAAGGAAGGTTCCCACAAGGCTTTCACTTATGGCTGATGATGAAGACGAGCAAGAAGTGGTGTATGCTGCTGATGAACAGTCTGACGACGACCCAGTCATCGCAGACGTAACACCAGCCCCAGCGGGCATGCAGCAGACAGACATTTTTACCCTATCCCGAATTGCTGCTGAGCGGGATGTGGGCGGAGTGGCACTGGTACCACCACCAATGCATTTAACTACTACACCAACACGACCTACAGCTTCCATATTTTCTCTTCAGAAGGGCCGGCAGGGACCTCCATCCAGCTCGACCTCCATTACCTCAAACAGTGGTGCTGTAAGTGCTCAACAGAGTCGAATTCAGCCACGCCCATCCTCCACTTCATCTGGCATTGAAACTGAAAGTAGCACCTCCACCACCAGCAGACATTTCCAGTCCCCAGTTTGGGACTTTTTTAGTGTTAGCCAAAAGGCGAAAAACATGGTCGTTTGTTCGATTTGTAGAACTGTAGTTAGTCGGGGTAAGCTTGCTACCAACTATGGTACCAGAGGCCAGAGAGGTCATCTCCAAAAACACCACACTCTCATTTGGGAGGCGCACCTAAGGAAGATCCAGGGAGCCAAAAGTACAACAAATCCAAATGTATCCATTCATATTGCATCTGATGATGACGAGGGGCTGTGTTAGACTCCCACCGGCCCAAGCACTGCAGGAACGTAGCACGTACCAATCCCCTTCCCCTGTCCACTGGACACCCACAGGAGCAACACTGTGGGGGCACCTATGGACAAGAAAAGAGGGTGGTAATAAAGAGGAGACACCAAGTCTACCACCCTTGTAGATTTCTGGACACTGCTCCCTTTGTCTTTACGCTTCTGCACCTGTAGCAATTATAAGAAGGAAACAACACCTTTCATAGATACTAGGTTCCAATAGCACCAGCCTCCCAGGACCATGCCTTATCCACCCTACAACCCTTCTCACCTGTGACCCATGCAGGCTTTGCTTCGTAAAGAGGCGGAGTACTGCAGCAAAACAACGTGGTACTCCTTGGTCTGCACTTCTGATCGTAGCAGAATGGGGAAGGGAGCGATATCGGCAAGTGTCCTAGTATCAAAATTATAATTGTGGGGGAAAAAGGTCAGGGACGGCTAGCTGCCGTTACCAAAAAACCCCGTAGTGCAAAAATAATTACTTCGAAGGGGCCAAGGGCAGGGAACCCTCCGTTGCGCTATGCAGCAGCGCTACTGGAACTGAAACCGCCGCGGAGTGACCCGAAACGTCACTTCCGCAAATAACGAGGCGGATTGAATCTTAACCGAGACGCGCTAGACACGGACACCGGGACACGGCTCTGCGCAGATATCAATAGCTGAGCGTTAATCACAAAGTGCCTAGGAGCCTGATCAATCGCCCCCACCACCTCGTATTGTACTGACTGGTCCTTCTCCTTTATCCGTTCTTTATGTATACATGCCACCTTCTTCCCAAACCCTACTCCAGAAGGTTTCACGGGACAATCACGTGCAAAATGCCCCCCTTGTCCGCAATACAAGCACAAATTTTTCTCTCTCCTTCTCTTCTTTTCCTCAGCTGTCAAAGGACCTCGTACTCCACCTATCTCCATAGGCTCGGGTGCGGCCTTACTCTCACCTCCCGCCTTTACCTCTGGTTTCACATAACCACCTCTTGAGTACTGAAATCGGTTACGTTCACGTCGCCGTTCTGTCACCCTATGGTTAAGTTTCACTACCAAGTCTATAAATGCCGCACAGTCTTCTGGAGGATCCACCACTTGAGATACTATGTCCTTCAATTCTTCGTTTAACCCTTGATAGAAAAGGGACGTCCTCTTTTCAGTCGGCCAATGCGTCTCAGAGACCAAGCGATTGAAGTTGGCTATATAAGACAACAAGTCCTGCCTGCCCTGCCGCAATTTCAACAGTTCGGCGTCACTGGCCTGCATGAACGCATGTTTGGCAAATAGACTATGCATTAAGACTTTAAACGCCTGGTAGTTGTACAACACCCGGTCGTTATTTTCCACTAACGGAATCGCCCATTGGGCCGCGTTACCAGCCAGATATGACAATATGAAAGCAATTTTAGCGGAGTCGTCAGGAAAAGCATTAGTTCTGCACATAAAGTGCAGTTGACACTGGTTCATGAAGGTGCCAAATTTGTCACTGTCTCCTGTGAATCTTTCAGGGGGGGCCAAGGGCACTGCCACAGGAGTGGAGACAGTTACTGCTATTGGTGAACCGCCGCTAGCTGTACTAGATCCCGCTCCTCCAGTATACTGGAATGTAGCTGGCTGAATCACGGGAGTAGTGCCCCTCTGCTGTGACTGTTCGCGGGCTCTTACTGCCACTAACTCCTGCTTCAGCCCCACATTCTCCTGCTGCAACTCTTGCACCTGTGCCTGCAGGGTATGTACCGCTCCCATGATATCCTGCTTAGAGGGACCCCCTGTACCGCCACCCAGCGGATTACCATCCTCATCCATGCTAGTCCGGGCAGTGCTGTATTAACGTGGGCTCGATATTCTGTTAGACTCCCACCGGCCCAAGCACTGCAGGAACGTAGCACGTACCAATCCCCTTCCCCCGTCCACTGGACACCCACAGGAGCAACACTGTGGGGGCACCTATGGACAAGAAAAGAGGGTGGTAATAAAGAGGAGACACCAAGTCTACCACCCTTGTAGATTTCTGGACACTGCTCCCTTTGTCTTTACGCTTCTGCACCTGTAGCAATTATAAGAAGGAAACAACACCTTTCATAGATACTAGGTTCCAATAGCACCAGCCTCCCAGGACCATGCCTTATCCACCCTACAACCCTTCTCACCTGTGACCCATGCAGGCTTTGCTTCGTAAAGAGGCGGAGTACTGCAGCAAAACAACGTGGTACTCCTTGGTCTGCACTTCTGATCGTAGCAGAATGGGGAAGGGAGCGATATCGGCAAGTGTCCTAGTATCAAAATTATAATTGTGGGGGAAAAAGGTCAGGGACGGCTAGCTGCCGTTACCAAAAAACCCCGTAGTGCAAAAATAATTACTTCGAAGGGGCCAAGGGCAGGGAACCCTCCGTTGCGCTATGCAGCAGCGCTACTGGAACTGAAACCGCCGCGGAGTGACCCGAAACGTCACTTCCGCAAATAACGAGGCGGATTGAATCTTAACCGAGACGCGCTAGAGGTAGCGTCTTCGTCTCAGAAAGTCAGCGTTTGCAAATATAACAACACGCTGGAATGAACGGGAGCCCCCAATTCACCCTAAAAAGAAAACACTCGAGGGACAGGAAAAAATAGAAGAGGGAGGGAAGGGAATACCGGGATACCTCTAAACAACTAACAGGGAAAGAGAAAGGCAGGGAATGGACCGAAAATGAGAAGGAAAAAACCCCTAACTCTCTCACGAGCCCGTGAGAGAAAACAAGGCAGCAACAAGGGATTTTTTAGCTAATAGATGAGAAAGCTCAGCTCAGCCGACTTCAGCAACCAACAACCAGGAAGGGAATCCAAACACTGGCAATATCGAGCAGTGAGCTAAAGGTAGGACTGGCTATTTATCTCCCTACCCCTGGTCATATGATAGCAAGGCATGGTCACAGAGATAGGACTAGCTTGATTCCTAACAGTACCCCCCCCCGACAATCCTCCCCACCGGTCTGGGCTTGGAGGGGTGCGATCTATGGAATGCCCGAACCAACCGCGGGGCGTGAACCTCCCCAGCTGGCTCCCAGGACCTGTCATCTTTAGTGTACCCCTTCCAGTCCACTTAATAGTGTAAACGTCCCCTGACACGCTTCGAATCCAGGATAGCCTGGACCTCGTATTCCTCCTGTCCATCAATCAAGACCGCCGGGGGGGGTGGTAGCACCTGATCCGTTGGCACATAGGGTTTGAGCAATGAAGTATGGAAAACAGGATGCACACTATACTCCTGAGGTAACTTAAGTTTCATGGCTACTGGATTGATAACCTGGAGGATGGGATAAGGACCCACAAACCTGGGCTGCTGTTTACGCGGGCCCTGTAACCTCAAGTTGCGGGAAGACAGCCACACTAGATCCCCAGTCGTGTAGGCAGGAGCAGGAACACGGTGTTTATCCGCTTGTGTCTTCATAGCCTCCTTTGCCTCCAGAAGACTATTCCTAGCCAAGGTCCAGACTTCCCCCAATTGCCTACATATACTGTCAATGGCTGGCACGCGACCCGTGGGTTGTATCGCCATCGCCCTTGGATGGTACCCCAGGGAACAGAAAAAAGGGGACATGCCCAAGGCGGAGTGCACACTGTTGTTATAGGCAAACTCCGCGATGGGCAGGGCAGTGACCCAATCGCACGACAAGGACGCTATCAGACACCGTAAGTATTGCTCCATCGTCTGATTAGTGCGTTCAGTCTGGCCGTCAGTCTGGGGGTGGTAAGCTGAAGAGAGACAGATCTTGGTCTTAAGCACCTGACATAACTCAGACCAGAAGTGTGAAACAAACTGGGCCCCTCTATCGGATACAATCACCTCCGGTAACCCATGCAAACGCACAATTGAGGACATGAACACCATTGCCATCTCCTTTGCGGTAGGAATCTTGGGAAACGGGATGAAGTGGGCCATCTTGGTAAACATATCTACCACCACCAATACTGTAGTAAGACCTGTGACAGTAGGTAGATCGGTTACGAAATCCATGCTCAAGGAATGCCAGGGACCAGGTGGTACTGCCAAAGGCTGTAAAAGTCCCGAAGGTTTGCAATGCGAGGGCTTGCTCGTTACACACACTGGACACGCACTTACATAACCCTGCACATCTCTTGACATGGACTCCCACCAAAACCACCTCATGCACAGGTCCTTCGTCTTTCGTATACCCGGGTGAGCTGCCAAGGTAGAGGAATGACACCACCCCAACACCTCATCCCTCAGCCCAGGGGGAATAAACAACTTGCCCTACTTATACAACAGCCCATCCTTCATCTCAATTTGTGGCAGGGATAACCAACGGGCCAGATCCAAATGACTTAACCGGTCTTTCACTAGAGCAGGAAAGTCTTCCATTGTCAATGCCCCTATGATTCTCTCCGGATCTATCATGGTCCTGCTTGCACTCACGGAACTTTCATCCTTCGTGTCCACATGTATTCTAGAGAGCGCATCAGATTTCACTTGTTGTGCTGCAGGTCGATATGTTATAATGAAATCGAATTCATTAAAAAACAAAACCCATCTCATCTGACGCGGTGTTAATGCCCTTGCAGAACGAAAGAATTCTAAGTTCTTATGATCGGTGTAGATGGTGATTACATGACGAGCACCCCATAAATAATGGCGCCATTCCTCAAACGCTAGTTTGACCGCCAGCAGTTCTCTCTCTGCCACCGTATAATTGCGTTCCGCTGGCAATAGAGTTTTGGAAAAGAACGCAATCGGATGCATATGGCCAGTGGCTTCGTCTCTCTGCGACAACACGCCTCCTACCGCGCACAAGGACGCATCTATTTCAACAAAATACGGCAGGGCAGGATCAGGGTGCACCAATAAAGGGGCAGACACAAACTGTTTCAACAACATCTGAAAAGCCTCCTGAGTTTCACTAGTCCAAACAAAAGGAACGTCCTTTCTCAGGAGGCGAGTTATTGGGGCCACTATCTCGGAGAAATGGAGAATGAAACGCCGATAAAAATTAGCGAAACCTAGGAGCATCTGTATTTGTTTTACATTCGTCGGCACTGGCCAGGACACAATAGCCTGAATCTTTTTTGGATCCATACGAATGCCTGACGCAGAAATAACAAAACCCAAGAACTCCACTTCAGAAGCCCCAAACTGACATTTCTCTAACTTGGCGTACAAATGATGTTCCTGTAATGTCCGTAACACCTGCCTCACATGCTCTGTGTGATCAATACCTTTTTCTGAATAAATGAGAATGTCGTCCAAATACACTATAACGGTTTGGTCCAGATATTTCCCAAGTACTTCATTTATGAAGAACTGAAACGCCGCGGGCGCGTTGCATAGACCAAACGGCATTACAGTGTATTCGAACAATCCATACTTCGTCTTAAAAGCCGTCTTCCACTCATCCCCTGGCCGGACTCTGATAAGATGATATGCGCCCGCAAGTCCAGTTAAGTGAACACTGTAGCCTTGCGGAGTTGGTCCAGTAATACGGAGATGAGTGGAAGAGGGTAACGGTTCTTAACCGTGGCGGAATTCAGGGTACGGTAGTCCACACACGCCCTCAAGGACCCCTCTTTCTTCGGTATAAAAAAGATAGCCGATGACACGGGCGAAGAGGAAGGGCGTATGTACCCCAATGACAACATCTCATCTATATAGGTCTTCAGATGAGCCTCTTCTGGTTCGGATAATGCATAAACCCGACTACATGGCAACGGGGCCCCTGGTATAAGGTCGATCTTACAATCATATGACCTGTGGGGAGGGAGACCTTGGGCACACTCTTTGTCAAACACCTCCTCATAGGCCGCATACTGTGGAGGGATTCTACACGTCTCGGTGGCCGCACAGGACAAAGGGTTAATCTGCTCCGCCGCCACTACATAACAGTTCTTTAAGCAGTATACAGAGTCTAAGGTGACCAATCTTTGTACCCAGTCAATCCTGGGGTTGTGCGTTTGTAACCACGGGACCCCCAGAACCAAGCCAAACGAGGGGGCATCAATCAAATCGAAAACCACGGATTCCACATGCCCATTGTCACACACTAAACCCAAGGGCTCGGTCTGTCTGGTGATACACCCCGAGGTCAACTCGGTTCCATCAATGGCCCTTACTGGTTCTGGTTGTTCCTTTAGCTGGCAAGGGACCATCAACTTATCCGCCATCGATATATCCATGAAATTCCCGGTGGCCCCAGAATCAAGTAACACAGACACCGGGACACGGCTCTGCGCAGATATCAATAGCTGAGCGTTAATCACAAAGTGCCTAGGAGCCTGATCAATCGCCCCCACCACCTCGTATTGTACTGACTGGTCCTTCTCCTTTATCCGTTCTTTATGTATACATGCCACCTTCTTCCCAAACCCTACTCCAGAAGGTTTCACGGGACAATCACGTGCAAAATGCCCCCCTTGTCCGCAATACAAGCACAAATTTTTCTCTCTCCTTCTCTTCTTTTCCTCAGCTGTCAAAGGACCTCGTACTCCACCTATCTCCATAGGCTCGGGTGCGGCCTTACTCTCACCTCCCGCCTTTACCTCTGGTTTCACATAACCACCTCTTGAGTACTGAAATCGGTTACGTTCACGTCGCCGTTCTGTCACCCTATGGTTAAGTTTCACTACCAAGTCTATAAATGCCGCACAGTCTTCTGGAGGATCCACCACTTGAGATACTATGTCCTTCAATTCTTCGTTTAACCCTTGATAGAAAAGGGACGTCCTCTTTTCAGTCGGCCAATGCGTCTCAGAGACCAAGCGATTGAAGTTGGCTATATAAGACAACAAGTCCTGCCTGCCCTGCCGCAATTTCAACAGTTCGGCGTCACTGGCCTGCATGAACGCATGTTTGGCAAATAGACTATGCATTAAGACTTTAAACGCCTGGTAGTTGTACAACACCCGGTCGTTATTTTCCACTAACGGAATCGCCCATTGGGCCGCGTTACCAGCCAGATATGACAATATGAAAGCAATTTTAGCGGAGTCGTCAGGAAAAGCATTAGTTCTGCACATAAAGTGCAGTTGACACTGGTTCATGAAGGTGCCAAATTTGTCACTGTCTCCTGTGAATCTTTCAGGGGGGGCCAAGGGCACTGCCACAGGAGTGGAGACAGTTACTGCTATTGGTGAACCGCCGCTAGCTGTACTAGATCCCGCTCCTCCAGTATACTGGAATGTAGCTGGCTGAATCACGGGAGTAGTGCCCCTCTGCTGTGACTGTTCGCGGGCTCTTACTGCCACTAACTCCTGCTTCAGCCCCACATTCTCCTGCTGCAACTCTTGCACCTGTGCCTGCAGGGTATGTACCGCTCCCATGATATCCTGCTTAGAGGGACCCCCTGTACCGCCACCCAGCGGATTACCATCCTCATCCATGCTAGTCCGGGCAGTGCTGTATTAACGTGGGCTCGATATTCTGTTAGACTCCCACCGGCCCAAGCACTGCAGGAACGTAGCACGTACCAATCCCCTTCCCCCGTCCACTGGACACCCACAGGAGCAACACTGTGGGGGCACCTATGGACAAGAAAAGAGGGTGGTAATAAAGAGGAGACACCAAGTCTACCACCCTTGTAGATTTCTGGACACTGCTCCCTTTGTCTTTACGCTTCTGCACCTGTAGCAATTATAAGAAGGAAACAACACCTTTCATAGATACTAGGTTCCAATAGCACCAGCCTCCCAGGACCATGCCTTATCCACCCTACAACCCTTCTCACCTGTGACCCATGCAGGCTTTGCTTCGTAAAGAGGCGGAGTACTGCAGCAAAACAACGTGGTACTCCTTGGTCTGCACTTCTGATCGTAGCAGAATGGGGAAGGGAGCGATATCGGCAAGTGTCCTAGTATCAAAATTATAATTGTGGGGGAAAAAGGTCAGGGACGGCTAGCTGCCGTTACCAAAAAACCCCGTAGTGCAAAAATAATTACTTCGAAGGGGCCAAGGGCAGGGAACCCTCCGTTGCGCTATGCAGCAGCGCTACTGGAACTGAAACCGCCGCGGAGTGACCCGAAACGTCACTTCCGCAAATAACGAGGCGGATTGAATCTTAACCGAGACGCGCTAGAGGTAGCGTCTTCGTCTCAGAAAGTCAGCGTTTGCAAATATAACAACACGCTGGAATGAACGGGAGCCCCCAATTCACCCTAAAAAGAAAACACTCGAGGGACAGGAAAAAATAGAAGAGGGAGGGAAGGGAATACCGGGATACCTCTAAACAACTAACAGGGAAAGAGAAAGGCAGGGAATGGACCGAAAATGAGAAGGAAAAAACCCCTAACTCTCTCACGAGCCCGTGAGAGAAAACAAGGCAGCAACAAGGGATTTTTTAGCTAATAGATGAGAAAGCTCAGCTCAGCCGACTTCAGCAACCAACAACCAGGAAGGGAATCCAAACACTGGCAATATCGAGCAGTGAGCTAAAGGTAGGACTGGCTATTTATCTCCCTACCCCTGGTCATATGATAGCAAGGCATGGTCACAGAGATAGGACTAGCTTGATTCCTAACAGGCTGATCATGCAGGGGGGAAGTGAAGAAGCGACCAACATTTTTCTGGTACACCCAGTACCCCTGCCAGCAGCACTGCAGTGGTAGCGCCCACACCCTCTACCCCTGCAACATGTATGAGGCTCACTAAGAGTCTGGGAGAGACACCAATGCGAAAAAGTACATCAATGAGCCTAACTGGTTTGAAGAAGTCTGCATCATCATCATCACGTAAAACGGTCCAGACCACCATTAGCAGAATGTTTTCGGATGCGCCATTTGAAAGCAACAACCCAACGCAAAGCTGGCTAAAATGCTAGCGCTGGACCTTCTCCCTTTTTCTTACGTGGAAGGGGTGGGTTTTCTAGAATTTGTGGGAACAGTCTGCCTTAAATGGAAGGTTCCTAGCCGGTTATATTTTGCCAGGGTTGCTGTTCCAGCTTTACATCATGATGTGCTGGAGGTGATTGGCGCAGCTATTCAGAAGAGTGCTGTTCACACTATCCACCTGACAACAGACATGTGGACCAGTTACCAAGCCCTTGATTACATGTGCATCACTGCACACTGGGTCTCTTTTGCAGGGGTTAAAGACAAGTTAAAAGTAGGTTTTGACACAGACACAGTTTTTCAAGCTACTCGGAAACATGCGACAATAGCCATGTTTGCCATGGAGAAAACTCATACTGCACCTAACCTTTTGGAGGAGTTTGATAGGAATGTCAATGAATGGCTGCCTCCAAGAAATCGCATAATTGGTTATGTTTCCACAGATGATGGCAGTAATATAGTTAAGGCCATGCAAGATGGTAACTACTTCAGAGTGCTGTGTTTGGCGCACAGTATCAATATTGTGGTGCAAGATTTCTTGAAAAAAGAAAACACAGTCAGCAATTTACTGACCACCTGCCGAAGAATCTGCACACATTTCAGCCATTCTTTTAAGGCCCAGAAGCAGCTGAGGAGCATTCAACATGAACGAAGACTGCCAGTCAAAGGACTCATCCAGGAGGTTGCAACAAGTTGGAACTTAACCTTTTACATGCTCGAGCGTCTGTCTGAGCAGTGGGGTATAATAAATGAGTATGTCTATAAACTGGGTTCTACTATGAAAGACATGAGGCTAGAGTTGGAGGAATGGAAGCTAGTTGCAAGCCTGACAGACATGCTTCGTCCTTTTGAGGTCTTCACGCGTGAAGTCAGCAGGGAGGACTGTTCTTTGGGCAAAGCTATCCCATTGTTGCGCATGCTAGAGCACCAACTGAAGGCGGTGTCTTCAACGTTCCGAGATGATGCTGAAAAGCAAGACGCATATCAGTTGGTGGAGAAGTTATTAGGCCGCCTAGTTGCCAATGAAAGGCTTCAAAACATACATACAGAACAACATTACATTTGTGCCACTATTCTGGATCCACGGTACAAAAAGGTAGTGGCCAGCAAAGCATTCATTTCTTTTGATGAAGCAGATGTTTCAAAGTACAAACATTGGCTAGCTGTGTCAGCCACTCGGTTCGAAAAAGAGCGACAGAAAATTGAAGGCACCGGCAGAAGTACAACTGAATCAGCAGGCCATTCGGCGTCAAGTTCCACTTCTGAATCTGTGGCCGAAGGGAGTCACTTTCCCTCACAGCCGTTAACGACACTAGCAACCGTATCATCATCCTCACCTGCACCAGGCCCAGCCATAATATTGTCGGAAGCGGATTGGCTAACTCATCAAGGGTTTGCTTCTTCCAGTGATGCAAAGCCCACAGATGGTACGCAAAGTGGAGCAACCCTGGAGAACCTTCAGTCGATGGTACAGGCCTATCTGGATGACCCAACTGAGGTCTTTGTTAATCAGAACCCATTGCTGTATTGGTATAGCAAAAGGGCTCTATGGCCACTGGTCACCGACCTGGCTCTAAATTATTTGTCTTGCCCACTCGCAAGCGTGTCTTCTGAACGTGTTTTCAGTGCTGCTGGTGCCATTGTAACTTCAAAAAGGACCCTCCTCTCAACCAAAAATGTGGAGAGGATAACACTGATCAAGATGAATCAGCACTTCATACCACCAGATCATAAAATACGTGAATGCACGCAGGAAGAAGAGGACACCGACTTAGGTGACGGAAGTTCTTCTCTGTTAGCTGACCTACTCCCGTCTCAATTCATAGAGTTCGAGGACGAGCTCTACTTCCCTGACACCGACGCCTGAAAATGACTTCCTTTTTTTTCGTCCTTATTCACTTTTATTCCTGTGTGTCTTTCTTTGTTTTACAACTTTTACCACAACAAAGCTCTAATCACCTAATCACAACAAGTCCATCAGCAGCACTGTCTTCATCTTCTTTCCTTATTGATTTGAAGGTGCTGCAGTCTGCATTCCTGAGGTTCACAAGTTCACAACTCAATCATGCTCCTCTATCCTCCTCCTCCAGACTCCACCTATCCATTTCCCTCAAGGCAGATGGATGGATTACGCAGAATAAAGAAACGTTGTCTTCGTACTCATAGACGAGTCCCCTCAAGATGGAACTGGAATTACTGACTACATGCTTGCTGATTGCTGACAGTTACTTCTGAAATTGATTGACAGGAGAGGCTGCCCTGTGGTCCCGCACTTTCAGAAGAAGATGCGGACAAAAAGTGGAACAGGTAATGAATAATGAGAAGAAGATGGCCTGCAGTGGACATCAATGGCTATCTGGCTCTGATGAAAGCAATTGCTGTTTGTTTGTTGTGCATGAAATGAATCATATGCCTTCTGTTATTATTTAATCTTTTACACACTAAATGTAACTCAAGTCTACTCTGCTTTTTTTTACCTTGTTTAATTCAAATTGTACTTCAACTGCAGAGGCCGCTACATTGCATTTTCCAATATGCAAAATGTCCTTAGACTTACTGTTTGCAAATATACCATGATGATTGATTAAATATTATATATTTTTTCTTTATAGTCACTCACTGGGATGGGCGGATCATCAGCGTCTGTTTAGGGAAGAACTATGGCCAATTCGTGAGTGTCAAACAGGTAAACCAGTCTACAACAACTAATACAGCAGAACTACATGTCTGTCTAGTCGTGGTATGGAGTTGTCAAGGCAGTGTAGTGTTGTTATGCCAGGCAGATTACAGAGTACAGCAGTTCATGTAAAATTGGGGCTATGTGGCTTGCTGCATATAATTAGATATGCTTTGTCTGTGTCGAAGAGCCTAGGTATGCTACATCAGGTTGCTTCACTGAGTGGTGCCTGCCTTGACCATCTGCATGGCCCTGCCTCAAGCTTGGCCCAAAAATCTGTTACGCTCAAGAGTTTGCGAATTTTCGGCAATTTCGCGAGATTCTCGGATTGTGAATTTGCCGCCGAAAAACAGTAAATTTCGCGAGCGGAACGTATTTTTGTTTTTGGCCCATGCTTGCATCAGGGCCATGCAGATGGTCAAGGCAGGCACCACTGAGTGAAGCAACCTGGTGTAGCACACCTAGGCTTTCTGACACAGGCAAACAAAGCATATCTAGGGTTTAGGGTTCAGTGCGGTTTACTAGGGTTTTTGGGTTTAATTAATAATTTGGTAGGGTTCCGGGGTCTAGGGCTCAGGGCCCGATGCAGGCTCGTTCATAATGATGTTGGCAAGGTTTTAGGGGATTTGGCATTTTTTCTGAATTGGCCGAATTGTGGCCTTTTTTGGTGTTTTGCGGGCACGTGTGTTTGGGTGAACTAGTTGTACACCTTACAGTGGATCGATTTTGTTCTGCCTTATCACTGGAACAAGTGCCTTGGTAAGTTTCAAGAGGATCGAAGTAGTGGAAGTACTGAAAACAGCACTTTTTTGTCAAGGCGCGATTTGCGATTTCTCATGGTTTGGGGACAGCAGAATTGCATGTTTTTGGGGGGCTGCTTGGGGGGTTCTAGATGTGTTGGTGTGGGTTAAGGGGTCTGGGAGCACTGCTTTGAAGGTCTAATTTTGATTGCAAGTGGTTTGAAGAAAACCAATGGTGGAAAAGGGGGGTTAGGGCCTAGCTGCAGAGCGCGTTTTAAAGGTAGGCCTCGCTCAGGATAGCACTCCTGCGTGTTTTTGGGGTCTGTTTGGGGGTGTTCTCAATTTCTGGGGGTGGGTTGAGGGGTCTGGGGGCACTGCTGGGAAGGTCTAATTGTGATTGCAAGTGGTTTGGAGAAAATCCATGGTGGAAAAGGGAGGTTAGGGCCCAGCTGCAGAGCGCGTTTGGAGTGAATTTCAGGTAGGTCTCTAGATTTTCTAAGTGTGGCATTTTCCATTTTTGCTTTTGGCTTGTTTGGAGATGTTCTACTTTTTTGGGGGTGGGTTGAGGGGTCTGGGGGCACTGCTGGGAAGGTCTAATATTGGATGCAAGTGGTTTGGAGAAAATCCATGGTGAAAATGTTTTTCTTTTTTAGCCCACTTGCGTGTTTTTGGGGGTCTGTATGGGAGTGGTTCTAGGTTTTTGGGGTGGTTTGGGGGGACTGGGAGCACTGCTGGGAAGGTCTAATTTTGATTGCAAGTGGTTTGAAGAAAATCCATGGTGGAAAAGGGGTCTGGGGGCACTGCTGGGAAGGTCTAATTTTGTTCTAAAATCGCAGTTTACACTTTACACCTAGCTTGAAAGATCCGCAAATTTCGCCCACACTTATTTATCCTTGAAAAGGAGACTCAGACTATGCACTTTCAAAATTATGCTTGTATGTATTGTAATACTGTTGATTTTGAAACTGAAAGTGTTACTTTGCACTACACAGCGTACCTTATATTTTTTTCTCCGTGGTGTTTTAATATCACGTCCTATTTTTCATCAACAATTACAGGCCGGCTTTTAAGGATGAACTCAGGCTTACCATTAGCGAGCCACAATTCACCATCCGCCAGGCAGGCAGTGGACAAGGTGTCTTCTGGTCCCCAACATTGATTGACGGAGCGTCAGATGGAATGGATGAGTACCGCGAAAAAGAGGAATGGCTGGATGCATGCAACTTCCCAAATTCAACAGGACAACTACAACAACATACAGTTACAGTATCCATCTTCATTTCTACTTATCTTTTAAGTAATGTTGTTGCTTTGAACTTCTATGAGCGTGACTCTGTGCATTTGTTTGCTTTCTGCTTCAATTCATCCCTCCAGCCATTGTATATTTTTTTCTTTGCTATTTTTTAAACTAAATTAATGTACTAAGTGGTTCTTCTCTCTGAGGGCAGATAGGCAAGTGAAATTGCGTAATTACTGCAGCCCTGTACTGTCACGTTGTTTCTTCATAGTTAGTACATTGTAGAAAGTACTACTTACTTTTCAGTAACCTATCCATTTAGCAAACAACGTCATGCATGCAGTAGTGCATGCACTTCCTTTATGTCCCTTAAAAGATTTATGGATATCTTCATATGCAAAGATTTGTTTATCTTCATTTGTTGTTTGTCCATGCTGTGTTTTTTTCCTCTCTCCACAAAACTGTCCCCAAAAACCCCATTCCCATCCAATTTCCAAACCCTATCCCTCTTCCCCGGGCTGTGTGGTTTTCATTGAGGTGTGACTAAATTACAACAATAAATCCACACACTTGCTGGGGAGGATAAGGTCAAAGCAACAGAAAATTAATTTCAAGGCTGGTGAAGGAATCCGAGGATATATTCTTACTCAGCTTGACACACACCCATGACCATTTGCAAATCAAATCTGATTTTCATGTGCGCCATCAACTGGATTGATCATCAAGAACATCCTCCTCTACATGTGGCGAATGATTACTCTGCTGTGTCCTTCACCTACAGTACTATTTCTTGTAGTAGCCAAAGCCAAACTCCACGCAACTGGTAGTTATACTTTGAATTAAATACTTTAGCATTTGTTAGGCTAAATTATGACACTGTTCTTGTGTACTGTGCTATCTATCGTACTGTTCTAATGCTCCACTCAGGCCACTCAAGGTTTCAATTTCTTTTTTTGTCATATGCTGCTACTGCCACTGTGTACAAACACTACTACCACCACAACGATGGCATTTCATCCGCCCAGGATTGCCAACCTTCATCGCCATTTCCCATGCAGCCAGCCCTGTGCCTAGCCCTATTCTCAAACACGAATCACAGGTAAGATAAGCTTTTGGGGGGAGGAAGAATAATGGAGTAGAGGAGAGACTGACGGTAGTACTAGTAAAGTAGTAGGACAATTGAATTCACTAACTCTGTGAGTGGCACTTACTTTTGTAAACATTTGGGCGATTACTTAGACAATTTGAATCAAGCAGCCAGTTAAGTTTCAGGAAAACAAATGTACAGTTACCCCCCCTGCCTCCCCTGCAAAACAGTAAAAACGCGTATGCTATGTTTAAGTTGAACGTAAATAATTATTTTTATCCCTAACAAAAATAAACTTTCCCGCAAGACCCAACCCACCCCCTCCCTAACACTAAAGAATGTCTGTGAAATAAAAAGTCCCCAAAGTCCCAAAAACCCAACTCCTGATTCCCACCGCCCCAAAAGTCTTTAAAAAAGGGGCAAGGGACAGTCTCTCCTCCTCTACTGCCGCCGCCGGTGTCCTTTGGCCAGGTGGTCCTGTTGCTCCCTGCGGAGGTTCTTCTTGAGCAGGGGTTTCATTCTCTCCATCTCCTCCTCAAGGTTAGACACCCTGAGGGTTAGGCGGTGAATGCGTGCCTTGCACCTGCTGTTGGGAGCAGCTGATTTTTTGGCTGCTTGTTGGTGGCGGGTGGCTGCAGTACCACGGCTCCGTACCACTGGAGACTTGCGCTGACTGGCTGACCCAGGGTATGCGGAGCAGGATGCAGCTGTCGTGGTGGATGTTGTTGTGGACTGCGACTGCGTGTCCTCCTCCTCCTGGGCCACCAGCCGCCGATATTCGGCGACAATCGCCTCCAGCTTCCTTTGACGGGCCCGTCTAGCCAGCTCCTTCCATGTTGGTTTGGAAAGAGCATCTATATGAAGAAAGAAAAACATACTGTAACCAATGCTCTTTAAGATTAACACAACATAATTCAGCAGAAAGTTGTTTCACAGTAGCACTAGCAACTTGCAAGCACAGTACATAACATTTGTGGCCTGTATCTATCTAACCTCCCACTTCGTCGACCTCTGCTCTAACATTAGTGGGAGTTTCAGCAATTCTAGTAGCACTATATGGACTCACTACATTAGACTCAGACAGTACACCAGTCTTCTTCTTCTCTCGTTTAGCGAAATTGGTACGTAAACTTGTGGAAGCCGGCATAATGCCAGCGCAGTCAATTTGCACCCGAGATAAACAGACGCAAGCCATGATGACACAGACTTGCGTTACTGTACCACTCTAGTACATGCAGGTGGTGAAGCTCTTACTTTTCTATTACAGGTGGCACTGGCCATACTCTGTTACAAGGGCTACTGTGATTGTGATTGTGAGAAGCATTTATATAGCGCATGGCTACCCGGAGGCATCCCAGCGCTTGATTAATTTAACTTTCACCCTGCAGTGCCAATGTCTACTAGAAAAGGAAAATGAAGAAGATAAATAATATGATTATCTATCCCATCACAGGATATTTGCTTACATATGGGATGCTTTGTTTTTTATTGAGGGAACACTGATAGGCCACACATGAATGACAGAGTTGTAATAAAATTATTAACAGAGGTAGTGAGTGGCCCCCGTAATGGCAGGATATATGCTGTGGTTGCAAACTACTGTTACTAGTCATGGTAGTATTCTGATAAATTACATCTTCTTTTCCTTGTCTTTGCTAGACTGGAACGGACGTGCGGGTGCGGTTTTAAATGCTATTCAAAGTAACACTTACTTCATCCAGTGACCGTCTACTCTGTCTAGATACACATATGCTATCTATGAGTAAGATAGTACCATGATCCAGGCATCCATCCATTCAAAGTAAATGTCAATCATTCTTCTTAATGTCTCAACTGGACAAACCTTAGTTTTTCTCACGGAATATCAACCGTTTTATTTTATTTTGGAAACCGCCAGCCAAGCATCCGTGCTTGACTTGCATTTGAATTTGAATCATAGGATTTATTGTGCACACATACAGTTTCTGTTTCACCCACCCAGGCAGTCCTGTTCCCTTTCTCCTTCCACCCATCCTTGCTTCAGCCTTCAACCGGCCATGCATCATATTCCCAGCCACCTCAGGCAGCATTCAAAAACACGTATCATTCTTTGCCAGTCATTACTTTTAACTCGCTCGTCCTTCCTTACACCCTTCTTTCCCTTTTCGTTCATCCCATCCATCAACTTCATCTCTGATCTGACTTGGCTTCTCGATAAAACTTTCACAGCTGAGTTGAAGTCAAATTTAGAGGAGGTCATTGTTTCCTCATCAACTCCTGCCACTATTGCTATTGCTCATGCGAAGTCAAGGGTGAATGTCTTCTACCTGGTTGACAAAAATGTACTTATAAATGTGTAAGTCCTCTTAACAGTAAAGTGTACTTGTACTGTACAACATATACACCCGTGCAGAGAGCACACTCTGCAGTCTGCAATCTCAATAAGCAAGGAATATAATAGCTTACCACTGCCCGCCCCTACCGTGGCATCCCCCACAGCAGTTCCTGATGGCTGTTCCACCGCCTCCGCCCCAGGAGTGCCCAACTCCGTGCTGGCCCCGGCAATGGTGGATGATTGTGCCGATGTTCCGCCTAGAAAATACATTTCATATTCTTAGCTGCCATATACACCACTCCCTTTTTTTCTAGGAATGAAAATTTTTTACTAGTACTACATAAACAAATGTAATCATTTGTGACTCTCTACTCTCGAAACTACAAATTTTTCTTTCTTCAGGGAAGGCTTTTTTTTATTTATGCTCAGCCGTAACATGTCTTGCTACACTTTTTGGCACAACTGATGAATGCTTGCTTTTTAACACACACCATTTTTCTCATAACAGACAGAAGCTTCCCTTCTAAGAACAAGAGCAAGATCAGATCATCATCACTTGGAGTCAGCAACGATTCATCCCCACAAAGAAGACTTGAAGTTCCAACCAGGTGAGGGCTCTCCCACAATTAATGTGTGAAATCATCAGCCACTTTTCATTTTTTAATCCTTCACTGTTTATCTTACATTATGAAGTTGATTTTAATAAATGTTTTTACTTTTAATAATGCTTTAAAACTTACATAGACTCTGTGGTTTTTGGTCATGAGTGAGTGAGCAAAAGGGTTTGCAATTTGCAAGCATGAGTCCGTGGCTCAGAGAGGTCGGGACTCTGACTCCGTAGTCTTATGTCCTGGGTTGTATAATCATTGGGGATCAATCATCGCTGCATTCGGAAGCTAAAATAATGACTCTGACACACTAGCTAGTAAGGAGATTGGGGGTTCAACTTCTGTTATGACTGAGGTATGTGGAAAGTCTAACTGGGCCTATTATAATTCATAACCAATGCCCTATTTCTTGTCCATAGTTCTGTTTGTGCAGAATAGTCCCTGCAACAGTAGTAGTATGTATTGCCCTCCTATCCAATCAAAAAGTAAACTAGTATCTTATTCTTGGTGGCCATTGACATTTTATTGTTGGGAATTGTCAAAGCATAAACATTTAGAAGACGTCAATAGACATTATGGACAACCCAGAGGACTGCACTCAGTGCATAGAGCTATTGCTGATTAGAATAGGAGTTTTGTTTAACACCTTTTGCCAACTGTGCAAGCTTAGTTAGCTACACAGACAGACTAATAATAATCTAGTAGTACCACAGGGAGTCATACTAGAGGCAGGATAAGAATTTAGAAACAGTCTACAAAAAGATCAAAGACGATTTAGTAAAAAATAGAAAGAGGAACGTTTGGAAAAAATAGAGGTGCTGTAAAAGATAGAAAAGTATAATTATTAATATACACAGGAAAACATACTGGGGCCAGCAGAGGAGCCCTCGCCAGGCCGATCCTGTCCTTCCTGCTGTTGTCCCTGCTCCGCTGGCCCCGCTACCTCCACCTGTGTCCCCCTGCCCCTGGGGGAAGCTGATGTACAACATAAAAGAAAGACACAAACACGGATAATTGTTGTCAACCACATCAAAGGTTTCAAAAAAACAATAACAAATTATTTCAGGGAAATAGACAACAATTGCACTAAATTTATTGACCTATCTGATGTGGTCTAATAGGATATTGCTGGATTCGCGGACCGTCTACTTGGAAAGTTATGTTACTCACTAAACCAACTGCAAAAAGGTTCTACTAGGACTAGCAGGCAACACTCCGTAGCACGCGAAGGGACAGTCACAGTCTGTCATGATCACCACCACTATCTCTTCTTAGTGGCAGGAGTACAGAGGAAGGACTGGACTTGAGTCTCGAATGTGTAGCATTACGCAGTTCTGTAAAGTACACTGATACATAATCATCACCCAGGCCAAATGAATACAAAATTGAAAACAAGTGAGCATAGTAGCACCGCCAGTGAGCAGGCCAGCACCTGCAATCACAGAAGCTTTTGAAACATAATTTACCTGCAATGTAATCGGCAGCATTCTTGCTCTTCAGAAAAAGCAAACATTTGCAATATGATAACATAGAGCAGGAAAAAACAGAGTAGTGATTAAATAGCTACTACTACTCACCAAGCCCAGGGATCTCGACGCCTAGCAGGTCGAGCAGGTCGTGTTCCCGGTCCAGGACGTCGGACCACCGGTGCGTCGCCTGGCTGTAGGTGCGTCGGACCCCAGATTCACGATACATGGCCCGGCACACCTTCCCCCATAGCTGGCAACGCTCCCGGAGCCCGTACCCAGCACCGATCCTGCCGCCTGCCGCGACGGTTTAGGGGAGGTAGCGCTGAACGAAGAACATCAGTGCGGCCACCTCCATTGTGCTGAAAATCTCCCGGGCTACAACTGCTTCCCCCTTAAGCGCCCGCATGTGAGCCGGGTACAGGGGTGCGGGACCCTTCCCCTTACTCTTCCCGGCTCCCTTTGTTATGGTCCTGGACAGCTGCAAAAAAATAAAAATAGGAAAGAATAGGGAAAAAGTAAAGAAAAGAAAAGAGTTTAAAAAAGTAGCTTTAAAAGTAACCAAAAGTAGAAAATCACACAAAATATAGATGTAGAAAAAGAGAGGGATAGATAATGAGTTTAAGTTTGAGTTTAAAATTACTTGTAAAGCGCGCATACACCAGCGGTTTCTTGGCGCTACAGCTAACAAGATCCAAGGCTAGAAGGCAGGGGAAGCTGTTGGGGATTTAGTCAAAGGACTTTGTGAACAGGTGGGCCTTGAGGAGTTTACGAAATTGTGGGTACAGAGTGATGGTTCGAGCAAAAAAGATCAAAAAAAGGTTAAAGGAAACAAAGGATTGCAAAGATTAGCAGAGGATTGGAAAAGCATGCCCAGAACCATAGCAATGAATGAAAAACAAGATGGCCGCGCCCATTGAGGACCGCGTGGGTAAGTTTGCGCGATATTTCCCCCGCGGGCACGCAAAAATGCCCGCAAACACGTAAATGCGCCCCACGCACAACGCGAGCATGCAAATAGCGACCGGAAACGGAAATACGCAACGCGAACAAGATGGCCGCGCCCATGTGCGACCGCATGGGTAACTTCGCGGTCGATGCACTGCAAGCGGCCTGCGAACACGCAAAAAGCCCACGAACGCGCAGAAAAAAAAATCCGCAAATTCGCATAAGTTCGCGCATTTTGGGGATTGCGAATTCGCGCATTTCGCCCATACTTAGGCAGCATCCTGCAACAACCTTGACCATTCAACATCAAATAACTCCAGTTCAAGAGTAGTTTAACCACTGAATGAATCACGACAGCTAGGGACCCTTTCAAGTGCCAAGATAGGTTTGCGACCAAAGCATTGTAAGCTCCGTAAACCATAATATCCTGACAAATTAGAGATCCACTTAACGAATTTTCGCAGTCTGTACCACTGAGAAATACTTGAGTGTCCCCATTCCTGCATCAAATTCTGTATGGCAAGTCCCACGATTAATGGATGAATTCCTCCCCCAACGCTTCCTACCTGCCAACGTGGTGGTACTCTAGGCAATATTGAAATTGGAATGTTGTTACTGTCAAACTTATATGGCCATGAATTAACCATTCTGTGGATGGTGTCTCAGCCGCAGTAAAAGGTAATTGGTTATAATTTCAATGTGCAGCATTGTATATTTTGCATATCTTTGTGCCATTGTTGCCTGCCTCTCTGTTAAATTGTAAGCAGAGAACAGCAACGTACTGTTAATATATTGCCAGGGAACGTAACCAGAGCGCAATGATTGTAGCTTCCAGCTTAATAATAGAACGGATCGTAACTGTGATTGCCCATGCTGTAGGAGGGACCGATCCTGTTCCATTAAATCTATACCTGTTGCATTATATCTATAGCAGAAGACACAATTGTTCTCAGTGAATACATTTTAGATGTTAGCGTGGTCATGCCATTGCCGACCACTGCCAAAGCCTTTTCTAGGTTAGCCCTATCAATTTCACACAATCTCTCTGCAGCCTTCTGTTGAAAGATTTTCCAAACTTCGTTGTAAATAGAGTATAAGAAGCATTTGTGGCGTGGCTTTGGGGGACCTAGCAAAACATCAGTTAAATCCATGTCATCTGAGAGTAAGAACAAGTGTTGTTTCACCTGGGACAGTGTTGAGGTTCTTCGCCAGTCTAGGCATACCTTCCCAACACTGTAGGATGTCACCACCCCCAGATTGTCTTGTAGTACGTAGTGTTGATCAGGCCTATGGATACTAAACCCGTTGGTGGTACCCCTGAATTGTGACTGGTACCTATTTGTGTTGATGGGCCAAACCAACCATCCCTTTCAATTGGGATCTGATGAATTGCACGAACCATCATGTATAATGTAATCAAGCTTATTCTCACTATGCTGTCTATAATTTTGCCATCCCCCAAAGTGTGAAAGCAAGGGAATCGGAGGTTTGTTCAATCCTGGCTAGCTCAAGACAGGATGTCTGTTGCACTGTACTGTTCAGGAAAACAATCTGTTTGGTATGAGACACGCTCTAAATAATGCTTCAGTTCCCTGAACTTGCCTATCTTTAGTCCCCCAGACAGATTTTGTGTCAATAGTGTACCACCAAAATTCAAAACCTTGTAAAGACAGTTGGGAAATAAAGGAAGCAAAGTATCTGTGTTGTGTTAGTAAGCATATTTTTTCTTTGCAGATGTAGGTGCAACCTTGTAATATTATGAGGTCGGGTCTGAAGTGTTTAACCCTAAAAAATAAGCAAACTTGTGTATAAACACATGTGAACTACCTTTCAGTGGTGTTGGGCAGCATACTATTCACTGTTTCAAAGTCCCAATCATCAGAGAATGTCCTGGAGGTGATGATATCATTCAAAGAACTTTTAAATAAATGCAGTATTTTCAAAGGTTCAGTGGGACCAAATACATCATAAGAAACCCTATCCCAAACTATTCATTAAGGAATCAGAAATGCTGGAATGTTCATAAAGGACAGGTCTCTTGGTTCATGATGAGATGATATGTGGTTTCAAGACCAAGTTCACGTGTTGTACTGCAGAGTGTTCTGGGAGATAATGTCCATTCAGGGCCAAGAAAAACGACAGTGACTACACCTATCCCAGAGGACTAGGAACAGTAGACCAATTGCACAGAGCTGTCGTCATGTAGAAACAAAATAAGTCTTTTTCAGCAAAAGGTAGATATCATACATTTTTTCTTTGCGGGAAACAGAAGCTGATAGTGACTCAGGTTCACTCAGATCTAGTGAAAAGGTACCAAATTGATGAAGTAACAAGACGCTGGTTGATCTACCTTTGGTAGCTCAGCAGGTTTTGTTGAACTGGCACATGACTCGTTGTGAGACATATTCACATAGAAATTGGTATTAGGCCGAATTGAAATTTGCGTTTCATTTTTTCTTTTCATGTTCAGTTTCAATTGGTAAAAGTTCCATTCCATTGTTGTCAACTTTCTTTCTATGTAGAGCAGAATCTTTGAATGATATTAGTTTTTCTGTCTGAACTTCCTTCATGGTAGCGAGAAGAAATCGTCGGCTACCCAGGAGCCCAGGCAGCCTGCTATTCAGTATCAGCCACAGCAGGGCCGGCCTTAGGCATGTGCAAAGTGTGCACCTTCACAGGGCCGCCAAACCCCAGTGGCCGCCACGACGACTAGGATCGGATCCATCAGATACCAATCATACAATATTCGTGGCACTGGCGGCTCCTTGCAGGATTTGGCGGCCTCCGACCCTGGCTTTTTACTAACTTCCAGTAACTTCCAACCAAAGCCTGAGTCACCCCCTCCCCCCTCCCCTCCTCCACCCTTTCACTTCCCTGCTGGCCTCTGGCAGTGGCCCCGCACCGACCTCTGTTCCCCGTTCCTGATTGGGCAGCAGGGGCGCCGGGGTGTTTCAATCATGCACAGACACGCCGGAAGCCAAGGATAGAGGGATCTGCGCGGCAGCGCACAGAGTGCACAGACTTAACCTAACCTAGTGCTTCCCGTGCGTTGTGGTGCCTTGGCGTATGTGAGTCTCTCTCTCTAGTCTCTGCAGTGCAGCCATTTCTGTGGTGTGGTGGTGCCACTGGTGGTGGTCCTAAAGCCGAGCTCAGAATAAGGTAAACTAAGTGAAGTAATAGTATAATGAACCTGGCGCGTGGGGGGCAGATCTGAATGTAGTCGATTCTGATTCTGCAGCAGTGTCACTGACTGTGACTGACTGCTGGGTCAACGCCGTGAATGAAGGTGTGGGTGGGTTTCACATCTTGGCTTTGTCTGCAGCGATCAAGCTGAGGCCCGCAGTGCGAGGTCGGATGCCTTTATTGTCCTTTCATAACTTGTGCAGTAACGCAGGGTAGTATAATTAGATGGCTGCAAGAGACCCTTCAGAATCTCTGTTCACAATCACCCGTCCAGGGGTTATTTCTGCTGCCCGACACTATTACCACACAGGACTCCACCATGCCTAGCTACTGCGGAGCCGAGCTACCCTGACCTGGAAGGTGTGGGTGGGTTTCACATCTTCTTGGCTTTGTCAGCAGCGGCTGAGCTGAGGCCCGCAGCGCGAGGTCGGACGCTGAGTGCAGAAACAAACTAAGCGCCTTCACTCCTAAATGACCCCTAGAGAGAATTCGCGCCCAGACCCGGTCACAGATATCCAGGCTACGCAGCCTTAATGGCATTTGTTGAAGCAGGTTAATGCCTTGCCTTTATTGTCCTTTTGTGCATTAACGCAGGGTAGTATAGGGGGCTGCAAGAGACCCTTCAGGTTCAGAATCTCTGTTCACAATCACCCGTCCAGCCAGGGGTTATTTCTGCTGCCCCGACACTATTACCACAAAGGACTCCACCATGCGTAGCTACCACGGAGCCGGGCTACCCTGATGACCGTGATAACATTTTATGTTAAAACTAAGTAAGATTGAAAATATGAACAGATGCAAAATAAAGGAAAAAATCCAATGTAAAAATCCTGTTTTTTCCGACTTTTTGAGAGTTGGGTGAGGCGTCTCTCTCTGTTATTTTGTAGGGGTTCTGTCCGCCTTGTAGAAAGCCTTAAGCATAATTAGTTTTCCTCTCACCTCTGAGGCCTGCCCTTTTCCCTGCAGTGTTCTGTGCACTTTAGCATTCTCTAGATTCCAGGCCATAGAAATTGTATTCCACGAGCACCCATATACAATAATATTTTTTTCAATTCTTGTACAGTGAATGACCCTTGAAGACCCGGATTTTATATTAAAAACAGAGATTGGGACTATACCATTTCCAACTGAAAGGCAATATTTCTCTCCATGTAATCCCATACCAGGCTTTTTCACGTAGTTTGGTGCTTACTTTCCCTCCATGTTAAAGAGCAGTAGATATTTCAGCACCCAGTTGTACATAGGTAAATCACATATAAGGTCCCAAAGACGAGAATATTGCATTGCAAATGCTTGTTTAAATTGTTCTAACTGCAGCCACGGCGGGTTTTTGCTCAGATAGGGGCCCTGACAAAAGCACATTTTGAGCCCTTTCTGATGCCCTCCCGCTCTTGCCCCCTCCCCCCTCCAAGGTTTACATTTCCGCCTGTTCTAAGCGCTGTATGTAGCAGGGGGTTGAATTCTGTATCACTGAGTGACCCTGGGTGGGAGTAGTAGTACTGCCCTTATTCCGGCGGTGGCGCAAAAAGGAGGAGATACATACGCTTAAGGCATCACGACACCGGCGGTACAACCTCATGTTAACATTATCTAAAATTAGAGAGGTAATTAAGGGTCCAGGGAGTTGATCTTGCCACACGTCTGCAGCAGACCGCATGGCACTGCCACCAGATTTGCTTCCTCCTCTGGGAGCTTGTGGCTGTGTTGGAAAGATATCACCTGGGCTCCCTACTCATACTCAGGTGAAAGGATGCCTTCCACTCAGCGCGACGCATGCTGTGCCGTGCCACTGTGCATAGGGCTGGTGGGGTATTCGTACATTTGTGACGTTTCAGTATTAAAGATGCCTATATTTTTTCTATAACATTGGAATCCATTTTGTAGCTATGTGTTTTTTAAATATTTTCAACAACTAGTAAGGAAATTGTGTGAGCATTTAAAATCTGTGCTATCACGTAGCTGGTGTTCTAATTTACAATAAATATTTGAGGCTTCTCTTTATGTTCAAACCAGTTGTTTCACGTGACTTAGGGTGCTGGCTTTCATTCTCATGTTCATGCATGCATGGGATAAGGCTAGACCTATTGTTATTATAATTTTGTGGACTGTTGGAGGGGGCGATGAGGAAGAGTTTCCATTTTAATAGCCCGTTTGCCTGTTGTTGCACTGGATGATGGCCAATCCTGTCCATTTAGTGTTTACTGCTAGGTTCTATGTTTTTCTTTGGTTGTTGTGTAAATACCTTATGTGGGTCGTCATCACTATTAATGTCTGGTACATTCTGTAATTGCCCTGAGTCGTTGCTGTTTCTGCTTCCCTATACATGGTGTTGTAATCATCTGCATTCCCGTGTAGAAGAGCGAATATCGAGGTATAGACGGTGGACCATAGTAAATGTCGTCTTACATTTCTAGACTAAAAGGGTAGAGAAAGATGAAGTCGAGATATTGAGAGGTCAGGTAGATACACATGTGAGATACATAGAGAGGGAGGTTAAAGGTACATGGAGAAGTAGAACTAGAGTCAGGTTAAGAGAGAGGGTGAAGGTATAAGTGAAGTAAGGAAATAAGGAAATCCCATAGAGTATTTTTTAAATTTAATTGCCACCAACTGCCCGAGAGTGCTAGGGTTAAGGCTAGATTGGGCACGCCAGGCATGCACACCAATGGGCAGATTTTCTTTATCGCAAAGCGGAAGGGTAGGAGCAGCCGCAGGTACTGGTCATCTAATGACTTTTCTGGACGTATTATTAAAACACCTTCCTGAGCTCCGCCCCGGCCGGACCCCCTCTTCCGGGCCTCCACCTACGCTCCCTGCACAGGGCCACCATGAGCCTAGAGCCGCCCCTGGCCACAGCGTGTGGTTTGATCAGATCAATGGAGACGAATCTCTTTTCTTTCTTGCCGACAAGAGGCGGAAGAAGTACTTTTCTTATTCCTTCAACAGCCAGGATAGGTACAGGCATTCTGTAAGTTGGCCCAAATTCTTTTTTGTCCACAATCTTTTCTCTGACCAGAGTCCCAATAATTGGGACCCAGGCAGGTCTTGCCAAAAGGGCTTTAACTTCCCCAATGGCAATGCGTTTTACTTGCATGTTGTTTGTAGTGCCCGGAATTCATTCAGTTCCTGTAAAACAGCCAAACGATCATTGATGTCAAATGCTTTTTCATCCGCCACTGTGCTGCCACACATTTGAGATCTGATACCCACAGTTTCATCCCATCCAGGACCTAGTATGGAGTACAGCCTCCCAGGGAGTTTTTTGGCATGATATTAAGTGGCCCTTGATGATGAAAGGAGCAATTAAGCAATACGCAGAACAAAGGAAACATATTCAGACAAGAAATAATCAGGTTGGAGATCATGTGTGGTAAGACAGAACCAGGTATGAAAATCTGTGAGTAGATGTCATTAATTTCCTTTGGAAATAGCAAACGTAAAGGGGTCGGCAATCACTGCGCAGAATGAAAAACTAGCAATAGTAAGACACAAAGTACATTTAAGAAAGTTTATTAATCTAATTCAAGAACAACAAGAAGTAAAGGAGAAAGATTGTGTTTCTTTAATAATGACAGGAAGGACCCTCAAGAAACTATAAAGACTGATTGAACAATGCTAAATTATTTCATTGTATTTTTCTTTACTGTTTTATTTTATTTTGTTAGTGAATATTTATTTTGTTAGAAGAGGAAGATGTGATGTCATTTAGAGTTAAAGTGCGGCATGTAGTCATGGCCGCATGTAGAATGTAGAATGTTGGGTTTTAATTCAGTTGTAACTCGGAACGCTGCGCAGGAGCAGAGCAGAAGGAGCTGCTCCGGTATATGAACAATAAACATTTTGGTTCGTAATCCCTGTCATTATAAGAAAGAGCTCTTTCCTCTAAGTCCACTCCCGCCCTCAGCCACTGACCCATCTGTCATCTGTTGAGTCACAGAGGGGCTTCTTTAGGAGAGTCCTAGTAGTTCATTCTTGCACCACGTAAAGTGGTACATGCGTGACGCAGGGCTCTGAATCAGATTTATGAGGCCACGCAAAGCCACCCTGCATATGTTTGAGTGACCATAGAATATGACGTTGGCCCATATTTAAAAAGTGATGTAAATCTAGGGAAGCGTCACATCCGTGCACCTTCCGAGGTGAGCTACAACGAGGAGAAATATGTTCATTTCTCCTAATTTTTCCCTCTTTCCGCTTGTGCTGCTGCAGTAGACATAGAAATAGAAAAACGCCTCTTGGGATTGTTTTTGTGCAGGAAGGTGCCCCCTCCTGCACAAAAACAGTCCTGCATGCACCAAGGTGCACGGGTGCCTACGTTGGCACTAGGCTGCAGAAATGGCGCCAGCACAGGCAGAATGTACAGGAATGCCCCAAATTGCTTAAATACAGTGCATTCCGGCCCTTTTACTCTGGCGTAGGGCAGCACAGCACAGTGCCCTAAGCCAACTCCCCATAAATGAGGCCCTGAGTGGGTCACTGAAAGTATTACTAGGGACTTTGAGAGGTTTATGAGGTCCTTCAGGGTTCTATGCTAAAAGTGGCATGATGGCGGTAAACAGCGACAGGACCTGAGTACTATTGGATTGCATTCAGATGTATACATTCCAACAACATTTAGAAAAATGTTTAGACCCGCCCGATTACAGAATTCACAAACTTGAGCACTGTAGAGAGTTCAAGAGACACTAAGAAGAAAATGTCACTGATTTTTCTAAGCAGTGGTTCTGATTTTTTTAAATCTCATACTCCTTGTAAAATGTGCATTTTCCTTTTTCAATTAGACTTATTGAAATCATGTGTTAACTATTTTGTAATTGCCCATTTTCTTTTTGTACATTTTGGAATTACCTTTCGCCTTAAACCAAAATGTTTGTTTTTTGAAAACATATTTTAGAACCAAACATCTGTTTTATTTTTTGGCATTTTTTGTTTTTGCTTTATGTAAATACATTTTTAGTTTTTGCAATTGTTCTTTCTGCTTTTAGTGAGTTTGCTTTTTTACTCTTATTGATTCTGTTTTTACGTTTTCCAATGGCTTCTTTGCATTTTTTAATTCTATTCCTTCTTAAATCGTTTTTATTTTTTGCAGTTATTTCCGCTTCTTGAAATCCTTTCATTTTCAACTTTTTAGAACAGCATTGTTTATGTTTGTCATTGTGTTTGAGTTTTTGGAACTTCAATTTCTTGCTTTGATATGGCTCCCAGCTTTAGTTTTATTTTACAGGTTTTTTCCCTTTCCTTTATTAAAACTAACTAAGAGTGTTGACTCTAATAGCGAAGATTACAAAGAAGGAAACAAACTGACACTGTTGACTTTAATGACTACAAAGAGGGAAGACGGGAAACACACATTAAAGAGATTGGCTGAAATGTTAGAACCAGTTACATCAGCAGAGCTGAGGTCTGGGACACAATGTACTATGGATTAGAGCCTGTAACAAGTACAAAGGAGTTCACACTTACAAAAACACTGATTTTGTAAGAAGGGATCTGGTCTGGGCATGCCCAGGCTGCCCGGCGTTCTTCGGAAACAGTGACACAACGCGTCAGTCAACGAGAGATGCTTTCTCTAGTCAAGGGTCCATGGCACGCCAAGCTGGCCCACCAGGGCACTGAATGATTTCTCACCAAGCTGCTTCCTCTCAGGTCTGCAGGGCTTGGCAATGGCCAGTGATCTGTCAATCTTCCTCTATGTAAATATCTGCATTGAATTCTGGGATACCCGCTGACCGCATGTGCTGCGAGCTGTTTGAAACCAGTCGTGCTGGATGTACCAATCAGGATGCAGAGATCCTACCTCATCAATAAAGATGAGGCAGGGTCCCTTCAGTAGTAAATGCAGAGATGGTGGCTTGCAAGGGACAGCATACCTCAGTTTCTTGGTTGGCGTGCGTGAAGTGGCAGCATTGAAGACTATAGGGCTGATTTACAAGCCCACTGCACTGCCGGATCATCCCTTTTTTTGACGTTCACGCAACGCACTGGGCTTACCCATTTATACGAGTCCACGGAAAGCCATCCTGCGTGGCTTTTCATAGCCTCTAAGGTATGGTGTAAAGCAACGCAGCGCACGTCGCTGCATTGCGTCACACTGCCCCGGGGGCGTGCCATGGGTATTGCAGTTTGGGATCTCAAGCAACACTCATGGGTTTTGACGCATTCCCGGATTCCGAAGCTAAATCTGGGACGACATCAAAACCCTGCGCCTCCCTAGGGGTGGTGTAAGGCTTGTTTTGTGAAGGAAGGTGTCCCTTCCACCGCAAAAACAACCTGATTTCAATGCAGGTGCAAGGGTGCCTACATTGGCGCACAGCAGCCATTTGTGCACCAGCGCTGTGAAAGAGGACAGGAATGAACCATCTCTCATAGATACGGCACGTTCCTGCCCATTTCTTTTGATGCACACAACAGTGCTAAAATGGCGTGCAGCTATGGCCTGCGTTGAATTGTAGTAAATGAGGCCAGAGTGCCTAAAAGTCCCAAAGGTTGCAAGGGGGAAAAGTACATTGAAAAAAAAACCATAAAGGAGTCTTGGAGTGGAATGTGGGATTGTGGGTTGGTCATCCATACCCACAATTATCATTTGCACAATGAAAGTTATCTTGCACGTTCAACTGACATCTTCAGTGGAGAGAGTCAGATGGGGACCACGCACAGCTCCAGGTTTCCTGGCCCCTTTGAGCCTCAACACCACAGCTATTGATTTCCCCCCTGCCCACACTGGCGACAAAGAACAACAAGCATTAGAAATGCAATCGGGCTCAGATTTATTTGAGTTTGAGCTAATGGCATTGTAAATGCCAATGTCTTTTCGCCATGTGTTATGGAGTGTGTGCATGTGGTGTGTAGTGGAATTATGTGGGTTGGATTGTAATTTTACCAATGGTGGCATGCTGTGTTTTATATGAATATGTTTAAAAGTAAAGTGTACCATACTGCGATTGCTTGCAGTCACCGCCACTCTGCAGTCACCGCCACTCTGCAGTCACCGCCACTCTGCAGTCACCGCCACTCTGCACTCACCGCCACTCTGCACTCACCGCCACTCTACAGTCACTCTGTACTCACCGCCACTCTGCACTCACTGCCACTCTGCACTCACCGCCACTCTGCACTCACTGCCACTCTGCACTCACCGCCACTCTGCACTCACCGCCACTCTGCAGTCACCGCCACTCTGCAGTCACCGCCACTCTGCAGTCACTCTGTACTCGCAGTCACTCGGCACTCCTGCCACTCTGCACTCACTGCCACTCTGCACTCACCGCCACTCTGCAGTCACCGCCACTCTGCAGTCACCGCCACTCTGCAGTCACCGCCACTCTGCAGTCACCGCCACTCTGCACTGACCGCCACTCTGCAGTCACCGCCACTCTGCACTCATCGCCAGTCTGCAGTCACTCTGCACTCACCGCCACTCTGCAGTCACTGCCACTCTGCAGTCACCGCCACTCTGCAGTCACCGCCACTCTGCACTCACCGCCACTCTGCACTCACTGCCACTCTGCACTCACCGCCACTCTGCACTCACCGTCACTCTGCACTCACCGCCACTCTGCAGTCACCGCCACTCTGCAGTCACCGCCACTCACCGCCACCCTGCGCTCACCGCCACTCTGCACTCACCGCCACTCTGCACTCAACGCCACTCTGCACTCACCGCCTCTCTGCAGTCACCGCCACTCTGCAGTCACCGTCACTCTGAAGTCACCGCCACTCTGCAGTCACCGCCACTCTGCAGTCACCGCCACTCTGCAGTCACCGCCACTCTGCACTCACCGCCACTCTGCACTCACCGCCACTCTGCACTCACCGCCACTCTGCACTCACCGCCACTCTGCAGTTACTGCCACTCTGCAGTCACTGCCACTCACCGCCACTCTGCAGTCACCGCCACTCTGCACTCACCGCCACTCTGCACACACCGCCACTGTGCCCTCACTGCCACTCTTCACTCTCCGCCACTCTGCACTCACCGCCTCTCTGCAGTCACCGCCACTCTGCAGTCACCGCCACTCTGCACTCACCGCCACTCTGCACACACAGCCACTCTGCACTCACTGCCACTCTGCACTCTCCGCCACTCTGCACTCACCGCCTCTCTGCAGTCACCGCCACTCTGCAGTCACCGCCACTCTGCACTCACCGCCACTCTGCACACACCGCCACTCTGCACTCACCGCCACTCTGCACTCTCTGCCACTCTGCACTCACCGCCACTCTGCATTCACCGCCACTCTGCACTCACCGCCACTCTGCACTCACTGCCACTCTGCACTCACCGCCACTCTGCAGTCACCGCCACTCTGCAGTCACTCTGTACTCACCGCCACTCTGCAGTCACCGCCACTCTGCAGTCACCGCCACTCTGCAGTCACCGCCACTCTGCAGTCACCGCCACTCACTGCCACTCTGCAGTCACCGCCACTCTGCACTCACCGCCACTCTGCAGTCACCGCCACTCTGCACTCACCGCCACTCTGCACTCACTACCACTCTGCCCTCACCGCCACTCTGCACTCACCGTCACTCTGCACTCACCGCCACTCTGCACTCACCGCCACTCTGCACTCTCCGCCACTCTGCACTCACGGCCACTCTGCACTCACCGCCACTCTGCAGTCACCGCCACTCTGCACTCACCGCCACTCTGCACTCACCGCCACTCTGCACTCACCGCCACTCTGCAGTCACCGCCACTCTGCAGTCACCGCCACTCACTGCCACTCTGCACTCACCGCCACTCTGCACTCACCGCCACTCTGCACTCACCGCCACTCTGCAGTCACTCTGCACTCACCGCCACTCTGCACTCTCCGCCACTCTGCACTCACCGCCACTCTGCACTCACCGCCACTCTGCACTCACCCCCACTCTGCACACACCGCCACTCTGCACTCACCGCCACTCTGCACACACCGCCACTCTGCAGTCACCGCCACTCTGCAGTCACCGCCACTCTGCAGTCACTCTGTACTCACCGCCACTCTGCACTCACCGCCACTCTGCACTCACTGCCACTCTGCACTCACCGCCACTCTGCACTCACCGCCACTCTGCACACACCGCCACTCTGCACTCACTGCCACTCTGCACTCACCGCCACTCTGCACTCACTGCCACTCTGCACTCACCGCCACTCTGCACTCACCGCCTCTCTGCAGTCACCGCCACTCTACCGCCACTCTGCAGTCACCACCACTCTGCAGTCACCGCCACTCTGCAGTCACCACCACTCTGCAGTCACCGCCACTCTGCAGTCACCGCCACTCACCGCTACTCTGCAGTCACCGCCACTCTGCACTCACTGCCACTCTGCAGTCACCGCCACTCTGCACTCACCGCCACTCTGCACTCACCGCCACTCTGCACTCACCGCCACTCTGCACTCAGCGCCACTCTGCACACACCACCACTCTGCACACACCGCCGCTCTGCACACACCGCCGCTCTGCAGTCACCGCCGCTCTGCAGTCACCGCCGCTCTGCAGTCACCGCCACTCTGCAGTCACCGCCACTCTGCACACACCGCCACTCTGCACACACGCCACTCTGCACTCACCGCCACTCTGCACTCACCGCCACTCTGCACTCACCGCCACTCTGCACACACCACCACTCTGCACTCACCGCCACTCTGCACTCACGGCCACTCTGCACTCACCGCCACTCTGCAGTCACCGCCACTCTGCACTCACTGCCACTCTGCAGTCACCGCCACTCTGCAGTCACCGCCACTCTGCACTCACCGCCACTCTGCAGTCACCGCCACTCTGCAGTCACCTCCACTCTGCAGTCACTGCCACTCTGCAGTCACCGCCACTCTGCAGTCACCGCCACTTTGCAGTCACCGCCACTCTGCACACACCGCCACTCTGCAGTCACCGCCTCTCTGCAGTCACCGCCACTCTGCAGTCACCGCCACTCTGCAGTCACCGCCACTCTGCAGTCACCGCCACTCTGCAGTCACCGCCGCTCTGCAGTCACCGCCACTCTGCAGTCACCGCCACTCTGCACACACCGCCACTCTGCACACACGCCACTCTGCACTCACCGCCACTCTGCACTCACCGCCACTCTGCACTCACCGCCACTCTGCACACACCACCACTCTGCACTCACCGCCACTCTGCACTCACGGCCACTCTGCACTCACCGCCACTCTGCAGTCACCGCCACTCTGCACTCACTGCCACTCTGCAGTCACCGCCACTCTGCAGTCACCGCCACTCTGCACTCACCGCCACTCTGCAGTCACCGCCACTCTGCAGTCACCTCCACTCTGCAGTCACTGCCACTCTGCAGTCACCGCCACTCTGCAGTCACCGCCACTTTGCAGTCACCGCCACTCTGCACACACCGCCACTCTGCAGTCACCGCCTCTCTGCAGTCACCGCCACTCTGCAGTCACCGCCACTCTGCAGTCACCGCCACTCTGCAGTCACCGCCACTCTGCACTGACCGCCACTCTGCAGTCACCGCCACTCTGCACTCACCGCCACTCTGCAGTCACTCTGCACTCACCGCCACTCTGCAGTCACTGCCACTCTGCAGTCACCGCCACTCTGCAGTCACCGCCACTCTGCACTCACCGCCACTCTGCACTCACTGCCACTCTGCACTCACCGCCACTCTGCACTCACCATCACTCTGCACTCACCGCCACTCTGCAGTCACCGCCACTCTGCAGTCACCGCCACTCACCGCCACCCTGCGCTCACCGCCACTCTGCACTCACCGCCACTCTGCACTCACCGCCACTCTGCACTCAACACCACTCTGCACTCACCGCCTCTCTGCAGTCACCGCCACTCTGCAGTCACCGTCACTCTGAAGTCACCGCCACTCTGCAGTCACCGCCACTCTGCAGTCACCGCCACTCTGCAGTCACTGCCACTCTGCAGTCACTCTGCACTCACCGCCACTCTGCACTCACCGCCACTCTGCACTCACCGCCACTCTGCAGTCACCGCCACTCTGCAGTCACCGCCACTCTGCAGTCACCGCCACTCTGCACTGACCGCCACTCTGCAGTCACCGCCACTCTGCACTCACCGCCACTCTGCAGTCACTCTGCACTCACCGCCACTCTGCAGTCACTGCCACTCTGCAGTCACCGCCACTCTGCAGTCACCGCCACTCTGCACTCACCGCCACTCTGCACTCACTGCCACTCTGCACTCACCGCCACTCTGCACTCACCGCCTCTCTGCAGTCACCGCCACTCTGCAGTCACCGTCACTCTGAAGTCACCGCCACTCTGCAGTCACCGCCACTCTGCATTCACCGCAACTCTGCAGTCACTGCCACTCTGCAGTCACTCTGCACTCACCGCCACTCTGCACTCACCGCCACTCTGCACTCACCGCCACTCTGCACTCACCGCTACTCTGCAGTTACCGCCACTCTGCAGTCACTGCCACTCACCGACACTCTGCAGTCACCGCCACTCTGCACTCACCGCCACTCTGCACACACCGCCACTCTGCACTCACTGCCACTCTGCACTCTCCACCACTCTGCACTCACAGCCTCTCTGCACTCACCGCCACTCTGCAGTCACCGTCACTCTGAAGTCACCGCCACTCTACACTCACCGCCACTCTGCACTCACCGCCACTCTGCACTCACTGCCACTCTGCACTCACCGCCACTCTGCACTCACCGCCACTCTGCAGTCACCGCCACTCTACCGCCACTCTGCAGTCACCGCCACTCTGCAGTCACCGCCACTCTGCAGTCACAACCACTCTGCAGTCACCGCCACTCTGCAGTCACCGCCACTCACCGCTACTCTGCAGTCACCGCCACTCTGCACTCACTGCCACTCTGCAGTCACCGCCACTCTGCACTCACCGCCACTCTGCACTCACCGCCACTCTGCACTCACTGCCACTCTGCACTCACCGCCACTCTGCACACACCACCACTCTGCACACACCGCCGCTCTGCACACACCGCCGCTCTGCAGTCACCGCCGCTCTGCAGTCACCGCCGCTCTGCAGTCACCGCCGCTCTGCAGTCACCGCCACACTGCACACACCGCCACTCTGCACACACGCCACTCTGCACTCACCGCCACTCTGCACTCACCGCCACTCTGCACTCACCGCCACTCTGCAGTCACCGCCACTCTGCACTCACTGCCACTCTGCAGTCACCGCCACTCTGCAGTCACTGCCACTCTGCACTCACCACCACTCTGCAGTCACCGCCACTCTGCAGTCACCGCCACTCTGCAGTCACTGCCACTCTGCTGTCACCTCCACTCTGCAGTCACCGCCACTTTGCAGTCACCGCCACTCTGCAGTCACCGCCACTCTGCACTCACCGCCACTCTGCACTCACCGCCACTCTGCAGTCACCGCCACTCTGCACTCACTGCCACTCTGCAGTCACCGCCACTCTGCAGTCACTGCCACTCTGCACTCACCGCCACTCTGCAGTCACCGCCACTCTGCAGTCACTGCCACTCTGCAGTCACCGCCACTCTGCAGTCACCGCCACTCTGCACTCACCGCCACTCTGCAGTCACTCTGCACTCACCGCCACTCTGCAGTCACTGCCACTCTGCAGTCACCGCCACTCTGCAGTCACCGCCACTCTGCACTCACCGCCACTCTGCACTCACTGCCACTCTGCACTCACCGCCACTCTGCACTCACCATCACTCTGCACTCACCGCCACTCTGCAGTCACCGCCACTCTGCAGTCACCGCCACTCACCGCCACCCTGCACTCACCGCCACTCTGCACTCACCGCCACTCTGCACTCACCGCCACTCTGCACTCAACACCACTCTGCACTCACCGCCTCTCTGCAGTCACCGCCACTCTGCAGTCACCGTCACTCTGAAGTCACCGCCACTCTGCAGTCACCGCCACTCTGCAGTCACCGCCACTCTGCAGTCACTGCCACTCTGCAGTCACTCTGCACTCACCGCCACTCTGCACTCACCGCCACTCTGAACTCACCGCCACTCTGCAGTCACCGCCACTCTGCAGTCACCGCCACTCTGCAGTCACCGCCACTCTGCACTGACCGCCACTCTGCAGTCACCGCCACTCTGCACTCACCGCCACTCTGCAGTCACTCAGCACTCACCGCCACTCTGCAGTCACTGCCACTCTGCAGTCACCGCCACTCTGCACTCACCGCCACTCTGCACTCACTGCCACTCTGCACTCACCGCCACTCTGCACTCACCGCCACTCTGCACACACCGCCACTCTGCACTCACCGCCACTCTGCAGTTACCGCCACTCTGCAGTCACTGCCACTCACCGCCACTCTGCAGTCACCGCCACTCTGCACTCACCGCCACTCTGCACACACCGCCACTGTGCACTCACTGCCACTCTGCACTCTCCGCCACTCTGCACTCACCGCCTCTCTGCAGTCACCGCCACTCTGCAGTCACCGCCACTCTGCACTCACCGCCACTCTGCACACACCGCCACTCTGCACTCACTGCCACTCTGCACTCTCCGCCACTCTGCACTCACCGCCTCTCTGCAGTCACCGCCACTCTGCAGTCACCGCCACTCTGCACTCACCGCCACTCTGCACACACCGCCACTCTGCACTCACCGCCACTCTGCACTCTCTGCCACTCTGCACTCACCGCCACTCTGCATTCACCGCCACTCTGCACTCACCGCCACTCTGCACTCACTGCCACTCTGCACTCACCGCCACTCTGCAGTCACCGCCACTCTGCAGTCACTCTGTACTCACCGCCACTCTGCAGTCACCGCCACTCTGCAGTCACCGCCACTCTGCAGTCACCGCCACTCTGCAGTCACCGCCACTCACTGCCACTCTGCAGTCACCGCCACTCTGCACTCACCGCCACTCTGCAGTCACCGCCACTCTGCACTCACCGCCACTCTGCACTCACTACCACTCTGCCCTCACCGCCACTCTGCACTCACCGTCACTCTGCACTCACCGCCACTCTGCACTCACCGCCACTCTGCACTCTCCGCCACTCTGCACTCACCGCCACTCTGCAGTCACCGCCACTCTGCACTCACCGCCACTCTGCACTCACTGCCACTCTGCACTCACCGCCACTCTGCAGTCACCGCCACTCTGCAGTCACCGCCACTCACTGCCACTCTGCACTCACCGCCACTCTGTACTCACCGCCACTCTGCACTCACCGCCACTCTGCAGTCACTCTGCACTCACCGCCACTCTGCACTCACTACCACTCTGCCCTCACCGCCACTCTGCACTCACCGCCACTCTGCACTCACCATCACTCTGCACTCACCGCCACTCTGCAGTCACCGCCACTCTGCAGTCACCGCCACTCACCGCCACCCTGCGCTCACCGCCACTCTGCACTCACCGCCACTCTGCACTCACCGCCACTCTGCACTCAACACCACTCTGCACTCACCGCCTCTCTGCAGTCACCGCCACTCTGCAGTCACCGTCACTCTGAAGTCACCGCCACTCTGCAGTCACCGCCACTCTGCAGTCACCGCCACTCTGCAGTCACTGCCACTCTGCAGTCACTCTGCACTCACCGCCACTCTGCACTCACCGCCACTCTGCACTCACCGCCACTCTGCAGTCACCGCCACTCTGCAGTCACCGCCACTCTGCAGTCACCGCCACTCTGCACTGACCGCCACTCTGCAGTCACCGCCACTCTGCACTCACCGCCACTCTGCAGTCACTCTGCACTCACCGCCACTCTGCAGTCACTGCCACTCTGCAGTCACCGCCACTCTGCAGTCACCGCCACTCTGCACTCACCGCCACTCTGCACTCACTGCCACTCTGCACTCACCGCCACTCTGCACTCACCGCCTCTCTGCAGTCACCGCCACTCTGCAGTCACCGTCACTCTGAAGTCACCGCCACTCTGCAGTCACCGCCACTCTGCATTCACCGCAACTCTGCAGTCACTGCCACTCTGCAGTCACTCTGCACTCACCGCCACTCTGCACTCACCGCCACTCTGCACTCACCGCCACTCTGCACTCACCGCTACTCTGCAGTTACCGCCACTCTGCAGTCACTGCCACTCACCGACACTCTGCAGTCACCGCCACTCTGCACTCACCGCCACTCTGCACACACCGCCACTCTGCACTCACTGCCACTCTGCACTCTCCACCACTCTGCACTCACAGCCTCTCTGCACTCACCGCCACTCTGCAGTCACCGTCACTCTGAAGTCACCGCCACTCTACACTCACCGCCACTCTGCACTCACCGCCACTCTGCACTCACTGCCACTCTGCACTCACCGCCACTCTGCACTCACCGCCACTCTGCAGTCACCGCCACTCTACCGCCACTCTGCAGTCACCGCCACTCTGCAGTCACCGCCACTCTGCAGTCACAACCACTCTGCAGTCACCGCCACTCTGCAGTCACCGCCACTCACCGCTACTCTGCAGTCACCGCCACTCTGCACTCACTGCCACTCTGCAGTCACCGCCACTCTGCACTCACCGCCACTCTGCACTCACCGCCACTCTGCACTCACTGCCACTCTGCACTCACCGCCACTCTGCACACACCACCACTCTGCACACACCGCCGCTCTGCACACACCGCCGCTCTGCAGTCACCGCCGCTCTGCAGTCACCGCCGCTCTGCAGTCACCGCCGCTCTGCAGTCACCGCCACACTGCACACACCGCCACTCTGCACACACGCCACTCTGCACTCACCGCCACTCTGCACTCACCGCCACTCTGCACTCACCGCCACTCTGCAGTCACCGCCACTCTGCACTCACTGCCACTCTGCAGTCACCGCCACTCTGCAGTCACTGCCACTCTGCACTCACCACCACTCTGCAGTCACCGCCACTCTGCAGTCACCGCCACTCTGCAGTCACTGCCACTCTGCTGTCACCTCCACTCTGCAGTCACCGCCACTTTGCAGTCACCGCCACTCTGCAGTCACCGCCACTCTGCACTCACCGCCACTCTGCACTCACCGCCACTCTGCAGTCACCGCCACTCTGCACTCACTGCCACTCTGCAGTCACCGCCACTCTGCAGTCACTGCCACTCTGCACTCACCGCCACTCTGCAGTCACCGCCACTCTGCAGTCACTGCCACTCTGCAGTCACCGCCACTCTGCAGTCACCGCCACTCTGCACTCACCGCCACTCTGCAGTCACTCTGCACTCACCGCCACTCTGCAGTCACTGCCACTCTGCAGTCACCGCCACTCTGCAGTCACCGCCACTCTGCACTCACCGCCACTCTGCACTCACTGCCACTCTGCACTCACCGCCACTCTGCACTCACCATCACTCTGCACTCACCGCCACTCTGCAGTCACCGCCACTCTGCAGTCACCGCCACTCACCGCCACCCTGCACTCACCGCCACTCTGCACTCACCGCCACTCTGCACTCACCGCCACTCTGCACTCAACACCACTCTGCACTCACCGCCTCTCTGCAGTCACCGCCACTCTGCAGTCACCGTCACTCTGAAGTCACCGCCACTCTGCAGTCACCGCCACTCTGCAGTCACCGCCACTCTGCAGTCACTGCCACTCTGCAGTCACTCTGCACTCACCGCCACTCTGCACTCACCGCCACTCTGAACTCACCGCCACTCTGCAGTCACCGCCACTCTGCAGTCACCGCCACTCTGCAGTCACCGCCACTCTGCACTGACCGCCACTCTGCAGTCACCGCCACTCTGCACTCACCGCCACTCTGCAGTCACTCAGCACTCACCGCCACTCTGCAGTCACTGCCACTCTGCAGTCACCGCCACTCTGCACTCACCGCCACTCTGCACTCACTGCCACTCTGCACTCACCGCCACTCTGCACTCACCGCCACTCTGCACACACCGCCACTCTGCACTCACCGCCACTCTGCAGTTACCGCCACTCTGCAGTCACTGCCACTCACCGCCACTCTGCAGTCACCGCCACTCTGCACTCACCGCCACTCTGCACACACCGCCACTGTGCACTCACTGCCACTCTGCACTCTCCGCCACTCTGCACTCACCGCCTCTCTGCAGTCACCGCCACTCTGCAGTCACCGCCACTCTGCACTCACCGCCACTCTGCACACACCGCCACTCTGCACTCACTGCCACTCTGCACTCTCCGCCACTCTGCACTCACCGCCTCTCTGCAGTCACCGCCACTCTGCAGTCACCGCCACTCTGCACTCACCGCCACTCTGCACACACCGCCACTCTGCACTCACCGCCACTCTGCACTCTCTGCCACTCTGCACTCACCGCCACTCTGCATTCACCGCCACTCTGCACTCACCGCCACTCTGCACTCACTGCCACTCTGCACTCACCGCCACTCTGCAGTCACCGCCACTCTGCAGTCACTCTGTACTCACCGCCACTCTGCAGTCACCGCCACTCTGCAGTCACCGCCACTCTGCAGTCACCGCCACTCTGCAGTCACCGCCACTCACTGCCACTCTGCAGTCACCGCCACTCTGCACTCACCGCCACTCTGCAGTCACCGCCACTCTGCACTCACCGCCACTCTGCACTCACTACCACTCTGCCCTCACCGCCACTCTGCACTCACCGTCACTCTGCACTCACCGCCACTCTGCACTCACCGCCACTCTGCACTCTCCGCCACTCTGCACTCACCGCCACTCTGCAGTCACCGCCACTCTGCACTCACCGCCACTCTGCACTCACTGCCACTCTGCACTCACCGCCACTCTGCAGTCACCGCCACTCTGCAGTCACCGCCACTCACTGCCACTCTGCACTCACCGCCACTCTGTACTCACCGCCACTCTGCACTCACCGCCACTCTGCAGTCACTCTGCACTCACCGCCACTCTGCACTCTCCGCCACTCTGCACTCACCGCCACTCTGCACTCACCGCCACTCTGCACTCACCCCCACTCTGCACACACCGCCACTCTGCACTCACCGCCACTCTGCACACACCGCCACTCTGCAGTCACCGCCACTCTGCAGTCACCGCCACTCTGCAGTCACTCTGTACTCACCGCCACTCTGCACTCACCGCCACTCTGCACTCACCGCCACTCTGCACTCACCGCCACTCTGCACTCACCGCCACTCTGCACACACCGCCACTCTGCACTCACTGCCACTCTGCACTCACCGCCACTCTGCACTCACTGCCACTCTGCACTCACCGCCACTCTGCACTCACCGCCACTCTGCAGTCACCGCCACTCTACCGCCACTCTGCAGTCACCACCACTCTGCAGTCACCGCCACTCTGCAGTCACCACCACTCTGCAGTCACCGCCACTCTGCAGTCACCGCCACTCACCGCTACTCTGCAGTCACCGCCACTCTGCACTCACTGCCACTCTGCAGTCACCGCCACTCTGCACTCACCGCCACTCTGCACTCACCGCCACTCTGCACTCACGCCACTCTGCACTCACCGCCACTCTGCACACACCACTACTCTGCACACACCGCCGCTCTGCACACACCGCCGCTCTGCAGTCACCGCCGCTCTGCAGTCACCGCCGCTCTGCAGTCACCGCCACTCTGCAGTCACCGCCACTCTGCACACACCGCCACTCTGCACACACGCCACTCTGCACTCACCGCCACTCTGCACTCACCGCCACTCTGCACTCACCGCCACTCTGCACACACCACCACTCTGCACTCACCGCCACTCTGCACTCACGGCCACTCTGCACTCACCGCCACTCTGCAGTCACCGCCACTCTGCACTCACTGCCACTCTGCAGTCACCGCCACTCTGCAGTCACCGCCACTCTGCACTCACCGCCACTCTGCAGTCACCGCCACTCTGCAGTCACCTCCACTCTGCAGTCACTGCCTTTCTGCAGTCACCGCCACTCTGCAGTCACCGCCACTTTGCAGTCACCGCCACTCTGCACACACCGCCACTCTGCAGTCACCGCCTCTCTGCAGTCACCGCCACTCTGCAGTCACCGCCACTCTGCAGTCACCGCCACTCTGCAGTCACCGCCACTCTGCAGTCACCGCCACTCTGCAGTCACCGCCACTCTGCACTGACCGCCACTCTGCAGTCACCGCCACTCTGCAC
Source organism: Lissotriton vulgaris (assembly GCF_964263255.1). NCBI lineage: Eukaryota > Metazoa > Chordata > Amphibia > Caudata > Salamandridae > Lissotriton > Lissotriton vulgaris. The sequence goes on from NC_141698.1 coordinate 1,123,797,641, forward strand.
TCACCGCCACTCTGCAGTCACTCTGCACTCACCGCCACTCTGCAGTCACCGCCACTCTGCAGTCACCGCCACTCTGCAGTCACCGCCACTCTGCACTCACCGCCACTCTGCACTCACTGCCACTCTGCACTCACCGCCACTCTGCACTCACCATCACTCTGCACTCACCGCCACTCTGCAGTCACCGCCACTCTGCAGTCACCGCCACTCACCGCCACCCTGCGCTCACCGCCACTCTGCACTCACCGCCACTCTGCACTCACCGCCACTCTGCACTCAACACCACTCTGCACTCACCGCCTCTCTGCAGTCACCGCCACTCTGCAGTCACCGTCACTCTGAAGTCACCGCCACTCTGCAGTCACCGCCACTCTGCAGTCACCGCCACTCTGCAGTCACTGCCACTATGCAGTCACTCTGCACTCACCGCCACTCTGCACTCACCGCCACTCTGCACTCACCGCCACTCTGCAGTCACCGCCACTCTGCAGTCACCGCCACTCTGCAGTCACCGCCACTCTGCACTGACCGCCACTCTGCAGTCACCGCCACTCTGCACTCACCGCCACTCTGCAGTCACTCTGCACTCACCGCCACTCTGCAGTCACTGCCACTCTGCAGTCACCGCCACTCTGCAGTCACCGCCACTCTGCACTCACCGCCACTCTGCACTCACTGCCACTCTGCACTCACCGCCACTCTGCACTCACCGCCTCTCTGCAGTCACCGCCACTCTGCAGTCACCGTCACTCTGAAGTCACCGCCACTCTGCAGTCACCGCCACTCTGCAGTCACCGCAACTCTGCAGTCACTGCCACTCTGCAGTCACTCTGCACTCACCGCCACTCTGCACTCACCGCCACTCTGCACTCACCGCCACTCTGCACTCACCGCTACTCTGCAGTTACCGCCACTCTGCAGTCACTGCCACTCACCGACACTCTGCAGTCACCGCCACTCTGCACTCACCGCCACTCTGCACACACCGCCACTCTGCACTCACTGCCACTCTGCACTCTCCACCACTCTGCACTCACCGCCTCTCTGCAGTCACCGCCACTCTGCAGTCACCGTCACTCTGAAGTCACCGCCACTCTACACTCACAGCCACTCTGCACTCACCGCCACTCTGCACTCACTGCCACTCTGCACTCACCGCCACTCTGCACTCACCGCCACTCTGCAGTCACCGCCACTCTACCGCCACTCTGCAGTCACCGCCACTCTGCAGTCACCGCCACTCTGCAGTCACAACCACTCTGCAGTCACCGCCACTCTGCAGTCACCGCCACTCACCGCTACTCTGCAGTCACCGCCACTCTGCACTCACTGCCACTCTGCAGTCACCGCCACTCTGCACTCACCGCCACTCTGCACTCACCGCCACTCTGCACTCACTGCCACTCTGCACTCACCGCCACTCTGCACACACCACCACTCTGCACACACCGCCGCTCTGCACACACCGCCGCTCTGCAGTCACCGCCGCTCTGCAGTCACCGCCGCTCTGCAGTCACCGCCACACTGCACACACCGCCACTCTGCACACACGCCACTCTGCACTCACCGCCACTCTGCACTCACCGCCACTCTGCACTCACCGCCACTCTGCAGTCACCGCCACTCTGCACTCACTGCCACTCTGCAGTCACCGCCACTCTGCAGTCACTGCCACTTTGCACTCACCACCACTCTGCAGTCACCGCCACTCTGCAGTCACCGCCACTCTGCAGTCACTGCCACTCTGCTGTCACCTCCACTCTGCAGTCACCGCCACTTTGCAGTCACCGCCACTCTGCAGTCACCGCCACTCTGCACTCACCGCCACTCTGCACTCACCGCCACTCTGCAGTCACCGCCACTCTGCACTCACTGCCACTCTGCAGTCACCGCCACTCTGCAGTCACTGCCACTCTGCACTCACCGCCACTCTGCAGTCACCGCCACTCTGCAGTCACTGCCACTCTGCAGTCACCGCCACTCTGCAGTCACCGCCACTCTGCACTCACCGCCACTCTGCAGTCACTCTGCACTCACCGCCACTCTGCAGTCACTGCCACTCTGCAGTCACCGCCACTCTGCAGTCACCGCCACTCTGCACTCACCGCCACTCTGCACTCACTGCCACTCTGCACTCACCGCCACTCTGCACTCACCATCACTCTGCACTCACCGCCACTCTGCAGTCACCGCCACTCTGCAGTCACCGCCACTCACCGCCACCCTGCACTCACTGCCACTCTGCACTCACCGCCACTCTGCACTCACCGCCACTCTGCACTCAACACCACTCTGCACTCACCGCCTCTCTGCAGTCACCGCCACTCTGCAGTCACCGTCACTCTGAAGTCACCGCCACTCTGCAGTCACCGCCACTCTGCAGTCACCGCCACTCTGCAGTCACTGCCACTCTGCAGTCACTCTGCACTCACCGCCACTCTGCACTCACCGCCACTTTGCAGTCACCGCCACTCTGCAGTCACCGCCACTCTGCAGTCACCGCCACTCTGCAGTCACCGCCACTCTGCACTGACCGCCACTCTGCAGTCACCGCCACTCTGCACTCACCGCCACTCTGCAGTCACTCAGCACTCACCGCCACTCTGCAGTCACTGCCACTCTGCAGTCACCGCCACTCTGCACTCACCGCCACTCTGCACTCACTGCCACTCTGCACTCACCGCCACTCTGCACTCACTGCCACTCTGCACACACCGCCACTCTGCACTCACTGCCACTCTGCACTCTCCACCACTCTGCACTCACCGCCTCTCTGCAGTCACCGCCACTCTGCAGTCACCGTCACTCTGAAGTCACCGCCACTCTACACTCACCGCCACTCTGCACTCACCGCCACTCTGCACTCACTGCCACTCTGCACTCACCGCCACTCTGCACTCACCGCCACTCTGCAGTCACCGCCACTCTACCGCCACTCTGCAGTCACCGCCACTCTGCAGTCACCGCCACTCTGCAGTCACCACCACTCTGCAGTCACCGCCACTCTGCAGTCACCGCCACTCACCGCTACTCTGCAGTCACCGCCACTCTGCACTCACTGCCACTCTGCAGTCACCGCCACTCTGCACTCACCGCCACTCTGCACTCACTGCCACTCTGCACTCACTGCCACTCTGCACTCACCGCCACTCTGCACACACCACCACTCTGCACACACCGCCGCTCTGCACACACCGCCGCTCTGCAGTCACCGCCGCTCTGCAGTCACCGCCGCTCTGCAGTCACCGCCGCTCTGCAGTCACCGCCACACTGCACACACCGCCACTCTGCACACACGCCACTCTGCACTCACCGCCACTCTGCACTCACCGCCACTCTGCACTCACCGCCACTCTGCAGTCACCGCCACTCTGCACTCACTGCCACTCTGCAGTCACCGCCACTCTGCAGTCACTGCCACTCTGCACTCACCACCACTCTGCAGTCACCGCCACTCTGCAGTCACCGCCACTCTGCAGTCACTGCCACTCTGCTGTCACCTCCACTCTGCAGTCACCGCCACTTTGCAGTCACCGCCACTCTGCAGTCACCGCCACTCTGCACTCACCGCCACTCTGCACTCACCGCTACTCTGCAGTTACCGCCACTCTGCAGTCACTGCCACTCACTGACACTCTGCAGTCACCGCCACTCTGCACTCACCGCCACTCTGCACACACCGCCACTCTGCACTCACTGCCACTCTGCACTCTCCACCACTCTGCACTCACCGCCTCTCTGCAGTCACCGCCACTCTGCAGTCACCGTCACTCTGAAGTCACCGCCACTCTACACTCACCGCCACTCTGCACTCACCGCCACTCTGCACTCACTGCCACTCTGCACTCACCGCCACTCTGCACTCACCGCCACTCTGCAGTCACCGCCACTCTACCGCCACTCTGCAGTCACCGCCACTCTGCAGTCACCGCCACTCTGCAGTCACAACCACTCTGCAGTCACCGCCACTCTGCAGTCACCGCCACTCACCGCTACTCTGCAGTCACCGCCACTCTGCACTCACTGCCACTCTGCAGTCACCGCCACTCTGCACTCACCGCCACTCTGCACTCACCGCCACTCTGCACTCCCTGCCACTCTGCACTCACCGCCACTCTGCACACACCACCACTCTGCACACACCGCCGCTCTGCACACACCGCCGCTCTGCAGTCACCGCCGCTCTGCAGTCACCGCCGCTCTGCAGTCACCGCCGCTCTGCAGTCACCGCCACACTGCACACACCGCCACTCTGCACACACGCCACTCTGCACTCACCGCCACTCTGCACTCACCGCCACTCTGCAGTCACCGCCACTCTGCACTCACTGCCACTCTGCAGTCACCGCCACTCTGCAGTCACTGCCACTTTGCACTCACCACCACTCTGCAGTCACCGCCACTCTGCAGTCACCGCCACTCTGCAGTCACTGCCACTCTGCTGTCACCTCCACTCTGCAGTCACCGCCACTTTGCAGTCACCGCCACTCTGCAGTCACCGCCACTCTGCACTCACCGCCACTCTGCACTCACCGCCACTCTGCAGTCACCGCCACTCTGCACTCACTGCCACTCTGCAGTCACCGCCACTCTGCAGTCACTGCCACTCTGCACTCACCGCCACTCTGCAGTCACCGCCACTCTGCAGTCACTGCCACTCTGCAGTCACCGCCACTCTGCAGTCACCGCCACTCTGCACTCACCGCCACTCTGCAGTCACTCTGCACTCACCGCCACTCTGCAGTCACTGCCACTCTGCAGTCACCGCCACTCTGCAGTCACCGCCACTCTGCACTCACCGCCACTCTGCACTCACTGCCACTCTGCACTCACCGCCACTCTGCACTCACCATCACTCTGCACTCACCGCCACTCTGCAGTCACCGCCACTCTGCAGTCACCGCCACTCACCGCCACCCTGCACTCACCGCCACTCTGCACTCACCGCCACTCTGCACTCACCGCCACTCTGCACTCAACACCACTCTGCACTCACCGCCTCTCTGCAGTCACCGCCACTCTGCAGTCACCGTCACTCTGAAGTCACCGCCACTCTGCAGTCACCGCCACTCTGCAGTCACCGCCACTCTGCAGTCACTGCCACTCTGCAGTCACTCTGCACTCACCGCCACTCTGCACTCACCGCCACTCTGCACTCACCGCCACTCTGCAGTCACCGCCACTCTGCAGTCACCGCCACTCTGCAGTCACCGCCACTCTGCACTGACCGCCACTCTGCAGTCACCGCCACTCTGCACTCACCGCCACTCTGCAGTCACTCAGCACTCACCGCCACTCTGCAGTCACTGCCACTCTGCAGTCACCGCCACTCTGCACTCACCGCCACTCTGCACTCACTGCCACTCTGCACTCACCGCCACTCTGCACTCACCGCCACTCTGCACACACCGCCACTCTGCACTCACTGCCACTCTGCACTCTCCACCACTCTGCACTCACCACCTCTCTGCAGTCACCGCCACTCTGCAGTCACCGTCACTCTGAAGTCACCGCCACTCTACACTCACCGCCACTCTGCACTCACCGCCACTCTGCACTCACTGCCACTCTGCACTCACCGCCACTCTGCACTCACCGCCACTCTGCAGTCACCGCCACTCTACCGCCACTCTGCAGTCACCGCCACTCTGCAGTCACCGCCACTCTGCAGTCACCACCACTCTGCAGTCACCGCCACTCTGCAGTCACCGCCACTCACCGCTACTCTGCAGTCACCGCCACTCTGCACTCACTGCCACTCTGCAGTCACCGCCACTCTGCACTCACCGCCACTCTGCACTCACCGCCACTCTGCACTCACTGCCACTCTGCACTCACTGCCACTCTGCACTCACCGCCACTCTGCACACACCACCACTCTGCACACACCGCCGCTCTGCACACACCGCTGCTCTGCAGTCACCGCCGCTCTGCAGTCACCGCCGCTCTGCAGTCACCGCCGCTCTGCAGTCACCGCCACACTGCACACACCGCCACTCTGCACACACGCCACTCTGCACTCACCGCCACTCTGCACTCACCGCCACTCTGCACTCACCGCCACTCTGCAGTCACCGCCACTCTGCACTCACTGCCACTCTGCAGTCACCGCCACTCTGCAGTCACTGCCACTCTGCACTCACCACCACTCTGCAGTCACCGCCACTCTGCAGTCACCGCCACTCTGCAGTCACTGCCACTCTGCTGTCACCTCCACTCTGCAGTCACCGCCACTTTGCAGTCACCGCCACTCTGCAGTCACCGCCACTCTGCACTCACCGCCACTCTGCACTCACCGCCACTCTGCAGTCACCGCCACTCTGCACTCACTGCCACTCTGCAGTCACCGCCACTCTGCAGTCACTGCCACTCTGCACTCACCGCCACTCTGCAGTCACCGCCACTCTGCAGTCACTGCCACTCTGCAGTCACCGCCACTCTGCAGTCACCGCCACTCTGCACTCACCGCCACTCTGCAGTCACTCTGCACTCACCGCCACTCTGCAGTCACTGCCACTCTGCAGTCACCGCCACTCTGCAGTCACCGCCACTCTGCACTCACCGCCACTCTGCACTCACTGCCACTCTGCACTCACCGCCACTCTGCACTCACCATCACTCTGCACTCACCGCCACTCTGCAGTCACCGCCACTCTGCAGTCACCGCCACTCACCGCCACCCTGCACTCACCGCCACTCTGCACTCACCGCCACTCTGCACTCACCGACACTCTGCACTCAACACCACTCTGCACTCACCGCCTCTCTGCAGTCACCGCCACTCTGCAGTCACCGTCACTCTGAAGTCACCGCCACTCTGCAGTCACCGCCACTCTGCAGTCACTGCCACTCTGCAGTCACTCTGCACTCACCGCCACTCTGCACTCACCGCCACTCTGCACTCACCGCCACTCTGCAGTCACCGCCACTCTGCAGTCACCGCCACTCTGCAGTCACCGCCACTCTGCACTGACCGCCACTCTGCAGTCACCACCACTCTGCACTCACCGCCACTCTGCAGTCACTCTGCACTCACCGCCACTCTGCAGTCACTGCCACTCTGCAGTCACCGCCACTCTGCACTCACCGCCACTCTGCACTCACTGCCACTCTGCACTCACCGCCACTCTGCACTCACCGCCTCTCTGCAGTCACCGCCACTCTGCAGTCACCGTCACTCTGAAGTCACCGCCACTCTGCAGTCACCACCACTCTGCAGTCACCGCCACTCTGCAGGCACTGCCACTCTGCAGTCACTCTGCACTCACCGCCACTCTGCACTCACCGCCACTCTGCACTCACCGCCACTCTGCACTCACCGCCACTCTGCAGTTACCGCCACTCTGCAGTCACTGCCACAGTGCCACTCACCGACACTCTGCAGTCACAGCCACTCTGCACTCACCGCCACTCTGCACACACTGCCACTCTGCACTCACTGCCACTCTACACTCTCCGCCACTCTGCACTCACCGCCTCTCTGCAGTCACCGCCACTCTGCAGTCACCGTCACTCTGCACTCACCGCCACTCTGCAGTCACCGCCACTCTACCGCCACTCTGCAGTCACCGCCACTCTGCAGTCACCGCCACTCTGCAGTCACCACCACTCTGCAGTCACTGCCACTCTGCAGTCACCGCCACTCACCGCTACTCTGCAGTCACCGCCACTCTGCACTCACTGCCACTCTGCAGTCACCGCCACTCTGCACTCACCGCCACTCTGCACTCACTGCCACTCTGCACTCACCGCCACTCTGCACACACCACCACTCTGCACACACCGCCGCTCTGCAGTCACCGCTGCTCTGCAGTCACCGCCACTCTGCACACACCGCCACTCTGCACACACGCCACTCTGCACTCACCGCCACTCTGCACTCACCGCCACTCTGCACTCACCGCCACTCTGCAGTCACCGCCACTCTGCAGTCACTGCCACTCTGCATTCACCGCCACTCTGCAGTCACCGCCACTTTGCAGTCACTGCCACTCTGCACACACCGCCACTCTGCAGTCACCGCCACTCTGCAGTCACCGCCACTCTGCACTCACCGCCACTCTGCAGTCACCGCCACTCTGCACTCACGCCACTCTGCACTCACTGCCACTCTGCGCTCACCGCCACTCTGCACTCACCGCCACTCTGCAGTCACCGCCACTCTGCAGTCACCGCCACTCTGCACTCACCGCCACTCTGCACTCACCGCCAATCTGCACTCACCGCCACTCTGCAGTCACTCTGCACTCACCGCCACTCTGCAGTCACTCTGCACTCACCGCTACTCTGCACTCACTGCCACTCTGCACTCACCGCCACTCTGCAGTCACTCTGCACTCACCGCCACTCTGCACTCACCACCACTCTGCACTCACCGCCACTCTGCAGTCACTCTGCACTCACCGCCACTCTGCACTCACCGCCACTCTGCAGTCACCGCCACTTTGCAGTCACCGCCACTCTGCAGTCACCGCCACTCTGCACTCACCGCCACTCTGCACTGACCGCCACTCTGCAGTCACCGCCACTCTGCACTCATCGCCAGTCTGCAGTCACTCTGCACTCACCGCCACTCTGCAGTCACTGCCACTCTGCAGTCACCGCCACTCTGCAGTCACCGCCACTCTGCACTCACCGCCACTCTGCACTCACTGCCACTCTGCACTCACCGCCACTCTGCACTCACCGTCACTCTGCACTCACCGCCACTCTGCAGTCACCGCCACTCTGCAGTCACCGCCACTCACCGCCACCCTGCGCTCACCGCCACTCTGCACTCACCGCCACTCTGCACTCAACGCCACTCTGCACTCACCGCCTCTCTGCAGTCACCGCCACTCTGCAGTCACCGTCACTCTGAAGTCACCGCCACTCTGCAGTCACCGCCACTCTGCAGTCACCGCCACTCTGCACTCACCGCCACTCTGCACTCACCGCCACTCTGCACTCACCGCCACTCTGCACTCACCGCCACTCTGCAGTTACTGCCACTCTGCAGTCACTGCCACTCACCGCCACTCTGCAGTCACCGCCACTCTGCACTCACCGCCACTCTGCACACACCGCCACTGTGCCCTCACTGCCACTCTTCACTCTCCGCCACTCTGCACTCACCGCCTCTCTGCAGTCACCGCCACTCTGCAGTCACCGCCACTCTGCACTCACCGCCACTCTGCACACACCGCCACTCTGCACTCACTGCCACTCTGCACTCTACGCCACTCTGCACTCACCGCCTCTCTGCAGTCACCGCCACTCTGCAGTCACCGCCACTCTGCACTCACCGCCACTCTGCACACACCGCCACTCTGCACTCACCGCCACTCTGCACTCTCTGCCACTCTGCACTCACCGCCACTCTGCATTCACCGCCACTCTGCACTCACCGCCACTCTGCACTCACTGCCACTCTGCACTCACCGCCACTCTGCAGTCACCGCCACTCTGCAGTCACTCTGTACTCACCGCCACTCTGCAGTCACCGCCACTCTGCAGTCACCGCCACTCTGCAGTCACCGCCACTCTGCAGTCACCGCCACTCACTGCCACTCTGCAGTCACCGCCACTCTGCACTCACCGCCACTCTGCAGTCACCGCCACTCTGCACTCACCGCCACTCTGCACTCACTACCACTCTGCCCTCACCGCCACTCTGCACTCACCGTCACTCTGCACTCACCGCCACTCTGCACTCACCGCCACTCTGCACTCTCCGCCACTCTGCACTCACGGCCACTCTGCACTCACCGCCACTCTGCAGTCACCGCCACTCTGCACTCACCGCCACTCTGCACTCACCCCCACTCTGCACTCACCGCCACTCTGCAGTCACCGCCACTCTGCAGTCACCGCCACTCACTGCCACTCTGCACTCACCGCCACTCTGCACTCACCGCCACTCTGCACTCACCGCCACTCTGCAGTCACTCTGCACTCACCGCCACTCTGCACTCTCCGCCACTCTGCACTCACCGCCACTCTGCACTCACCGCCACTCTGCACTCACCCCCACTCTGCACACACCGCCACTCTGCACTCACCGCCACTCTGCACACACCGCCACTCTGCAGTCACCGCCACTCTGCAGTCACCGCCACTCTGCAGTCACTCTGTACTCACCGCCACTCTGCACTCACCGCCACTCTGCACTCACTGCCACTCTGCACTCACCGCCACTCTGCACTCACCGCCACTCTGCACACACCGCCACTCTGCACTCACTGCCACTCTGCACTCACCGCCACTCTGCACTCACTGCCACTCTGCACTCACCGCCACTCTGCACTCACCGCCTCTCTGCAGTCACCGCCACTCTACCGCCACTCTGCAGTCACCACCACTCTGCAGTCACCGCCACTCTGCAGTCACCACCACTCTGCAGTCACCGCCACTCTGCAGTCACCGCCACTCACCGCTACTCTGCAGTCACCGCCACTCTGCACTCACTGCCACTCTGCAGTCACCGCCACTCTGCACTCACCGCCACTCTGCACTCACCGCCACTCTGCACTCACCGCCACTCTGCACTCAGCGCCACTCTGCACACACCACCACTCTGCACACACCGCCGCTCTGCACACACCGCCGCTCTGCAGTCACCGCCGCTCTGCAGTCACCGCCACTCTGCAGTCACCGCCACTCTGCACACACCGCCACTCTGCACACACGCCACTCTGCACTCACCGCCACTCTGCACTCACCGCCACTCTGCACTCACCGCCACTCTGCACACACCACCACTCTGCACTCACCGCCACTCTGCACTCACGGCCACTCTGCACTCACCGCCACTCTGCAGTCACCGCCACTCTGCACTCACTGCCACTCTGCAGTCACCGCCACTCTGCAGTCACCGCCACTCTGCACTCACCGCCACTCTGCAGTCACCGCCACTCTGCAGTCACCTCCACTCTGCAGTCACTGCCACTCTGCAGTCACCGCCACTCTGCAGTCACCGCCACTTTGCAGTCACCGCCACTCTGCACACACCGCCACTCTGCAGTCACCGCCTCTCTGCAGTCACCGCCACTCTGCAGTCACCGCCACTCTGCAGTCACCGCCACTCTGCAGTCACCGCCACTCTGCAGTCACCGCCACTCTGCACTGACCGCCACTCTGCAGTCACCGCCACTCTGCACTCACCGCCACTCTGCAGTCACTCTGCACTCACCGCCACTCTGCAGTCACTGCCACTCTGCAGTCACCGCCACTCTGCAGTCACCGCCACTCTGCACTCACCGCCACTCTGCACTCACTGCCACTCTGCACTCACCGCCACTCTGCACTCACCATCACTCTGCACTCACCGCCACTCTGCAGTCACCGCCACTCTGCAGTCACCGCCACTCACCGCCACCCTGCGCTCACCGCCACTCTGCACTCACCGCCACTCTGCACTCACCGCCACTCTGCACTCAACACCACTCTGCACTCACAGCCTCTCTGCAGTCACCGCCACTCTGCAGTCACCGTCACTCTGAAGTCACCGCCACTCTGCAGTCACCGCCACTCTGCAGTCACCGCCACTCTGCAGTCACTGCCACTCTGCAGTCACTCTGCACTCACCGCCACTCTGCACTCACCGCCACTCTGCACTCACCGCCACTCTGCAGTCACCGCCACTCTGCAGTCACCGCCACTCTGCAGTCACCGCCACTCTGCACTGACCGCCACTCTGCAGTCACCGCCACTCTGCACTCACCGCCACTCTGCAGTCACTCTGCACTCACCGCCACTCTGCAGTCACTGCCACTCTGCAGTCACCGCCACTCTGCAGTCACCGCCACTCTGCACTCACCGCCACTCTGCACTCACTGCCACTCTGCACTCACCGCCACTCTGCACTCACCGCCTCTCTGCAGTCACCGCCACTCTGCAGTCACCGTCACTCTGAAGTCACCGCCACTCTGCAGTCACCGCCACTCTGCATTCACCGCAACTCTGCAGTCACTGCCACTCTGCAGTCACTCTGCACTCACCGCCACTCTGCACTCACCGCCACTCTGCACTCACCGCCACTCTGCACTCACCGCTACTCTGCAGTTACCGCCACTCTGCAGTCACTGCCACTCACCGACACTCTGCAGTCACCGCCACTCTGCACTCACCGCCACTCTGCACACACCGCCACTCTGCACTCACTGCCACTCTGCACTCTCCACCACTCTGCACTCACAGCCTCTCTGCACTCACCGCCACTCTGCAGTCACCGTCACTCTGAAGTCACCGCCACTCTACACTCACCGCCACTCTGCACTCACCGCCACTCTGCACTCACTGCCACTCTGCACTCACCGCCACTCTGCACTCACCGCCACTCTGCAGTCACCGCCACTCTACCGCCACTCTGCAGTCACCGCCACTCTGCAGTCACCGCCACTCTGCAGTCACAACCACTCTGCAGTCACCGCCACTCTGCAGTCACCGCCACTCACCGCTACTCTGCAGTCACCGCCACTCTGCACTCACTGCCACTCTGCAGTCACCGCCACTCTGCACTCACCGCCACTCTGCACTCACCGCCACTCTGCACTCACTGCCACTCTGCACTCACCGCCACTCTGCACACACCATCACTCTGCACACACCGCCGCTCTGCACACACCGCCGCTCTGCAGTCACCGCCGCTCTGCAGTCACCGCCGCTCTGCAGTCACCGCCGCTCCACTCACCGCCACTCTGCACACACCGCCGCTCTGCACACACCGCCGCTCTGCAGTCACCGCCGCTCTGCAGTCACCGCCGCTCTGCAGTCACCGCCGCTCTGCAGTCACCGCCACACTGCACACACCGCCACTCTGCACACACGCCACTCTGCACTCACCGCCACTCTGCACTCACCGCCACTCTGCACTCACCGCCACTCTGCAGTCACCGCCACTCTGCACTCACTGCCACTCTGCAGTCACCGCCACTCTGCAGTCACTGCCACTCTGCACTCACCACCACTCTGCAGTCACCGCCACTCTGCAGTCACCGCCACTCTGCAGTCACTGCCACTCTGCTGTCACCTCCACTTTGCAGTCACCGCCACTTTGCAGTCACCGCCACTCTGCAGTCACCGCCACTCTGCACTCACCGCCACTCTGCACTCACCGCCACTCTGCAGTCACCGCCACTCTGCACTCACTGCCACTCTGCAGTCACCGCCACTCTGCAGTCACTGCCACTCTGCACTCACCGCCACTCTGCAGTCACCGCCACTCTGCAGTCACTGCCACTCTGCAGTCACCGCCACTCTGCAGTCACCGCCACTCTGCACTCACCGCCACTCTGCAGTCACTCTGCACTCACCGCCACTCTGCAGTCACTGCCACTCTGCAGTCACCGCCACTCTGCAGTCACCGCCACTCTGCACTCACCGCCACTCTGCACTCACTGCCACTCTGCACTCACCGCCACTCTGCACTCACCATCACTCTGCACTCACCGCCACTCTGCAGTCACCGCCACTCTGCAGTCACCGCCACTCACCGCCACCCTGCACTCACCGCCACTCTGCACTCACCGCCACTCTGCACTCACCGCCACTCTGCACTCAACACCACTCTGCACTCACCGCCTCTCTGCAGTCACCGCCACTCTGCAGTCACCGTCACTCTGAAGTCACCGCCACTCTGCAGTCACCGCCACTCTGCAGTCACCGCCACTCTGCAGTCACTGCCACTCTGCAGTCACTCTGCACTCACCGCCACTCTGCACTCACCGCCACTCTGAACTCACCGCCACTCTGCAGTCACCGCCACTCTGCAGTCACCGCCACTCTGCAGTCACCGCCACTCTGCACTGACCGCCACTCTGCAGTCACCGCCACTCTGCACTCACCGCCACTCTGCAGTCACTCAGCACTCACCGCCACTCTGCAGTCACTGCCACTCTGCAGTCACCGCCACTCTGCACTCACCGCCACTCTGCACTCACTGCCACTCTGCACTCACCGCCACTCTGCACTCACCGCCACTCTGCACACACCGCCACTCTGCACTCACCGCCACTCTGCAGTTACCGCCACTCTGCAGTCACTGCCACTCACCGCCACTCTGCAGTCACCGCCACTCTGCACTCACCGCCACTCTGCACACACCGCCACTGTGCACTCACTGCCACTCTGCACTCTCCGCCACTCTGCACTCACCGCCTCTCTGCAGTCACCGCCACTCTGCAGTCACCGCCACTCTGCACTCACCGCCACTCTGCACACACCGCCACTCTGCACTCACTGCCACTCTGCACTCTCCGCCACTCTGCACTCACCGCCTCTCTGCAGTCACCGCCACTCTGCAGTCACCGCCACTCTGCACTCACCGCCACTCTGCACACACCGCCACTCTGCACTCACCGCCACTCTGCACTCTCTGCCACTCTGCACTCACCGCCACTCTGCATTCACCGCCACTCTGCACTCACCGCCACTCTGCACTCACTGCCACTCTGCACTCACCGCCACTCTGCAGTCACCGCCACTCTGCAGTCACTCTGTACTCACCGCCACTCTGCAGTCACCGCCACTCTGCAGTCACCGCCACTCTGCAGTCACCGCCACTCTGCAGTCACCGCCACTCACTGCCACTCTGCAGTCACCGCCACTCTGCACTCACCGCCACTCTGCAGTCACCGCCACTCTGCACTCACCGCCACTCTGCACTCACTACCACTCTGCCCTCACCGCCACTCTGCACTCACCGTCACTCTGCACTCACCGCCACTCTGCACTCACCGCCACTCTGCACTCTCCGCCACTCTGCACTCACCGCCACTCTGCAGTCACCGCCACTCTGCACTCACCGCCACTCTGCACTCACCGCCACTCTGCACTCACCGCCACTCTGCAGTCACCGCCACTCTGCAGTCACCGCCACTCACTGCCACTCTGCACTCACCGCCACTCTGTACTCACCGCCACTCTGCACTCACCGCCACTCTGCAGTCACTCTGCACTCACCGCCACTCTGCACTCTCCGCCACTCTGCACTCACCGCCACTCTGCACTCACCGCCACTCTGCACTCACCCCCACTCTGCACACACCGCCACTCTGCACTCACCGCCACTCTGCACACACCGCCACTCTGCAGTCACCGCCACTCTGCAGTCACCGCCACTCTGCAGTCACTCTGTACTCACCGCCACTCTGCACTCACCGCCACTCTGCACTCACCGCCACTCTGCACTCACCGCCACTCTGCACTCACCGCCACTCTGCACACACCGCCACTCTGCACTCACTGCCACTCTGCACTCACCGCCACTCTGCACTCACTGCCACTCTGCACTCACCGCCACTCTGCACTCACCGCCACTCTGCAGTCACCGCCACTCTACCGCCACTCTGCAGTCACCACCACTCTGCAGTCACCGCCACTCTGCAGTCACCACCACTCTGCAGTCACCGCCACTCTGCAGTCACCGCCACTCACCGCTACTCTGCAGTCACCGCCACTCTGCACTCACTGCCACTCTGCAGTCACCGCCACTCTGCACTCACCGCCACTCTGCACTCACCGCCACTCTGCACTCACCGCCACTCTGCACACACCACTACTCTGCACACACCGCCGCTCTGCACACACCGCCGCTCTGCAGTCACCGCCGCTCTGCAGTCACCGCCGCTCTGCAGTCACCGCCACTCTGCAGTCACCGCCACTCTGCACACACCGCCACTCTGCACACACGCCACTCTGCACTCACCGCCACTCTGCACTCACCGCCACTCTGCACTCACCGCCACTCTGCACACACCACCACTCTGCACTCACCGCCACTCTGCACTCACGGCCACTCTGCACTCACCGCCACTCTGCAGTCACCGCCACTCTGCACTCACTGCCACTCTGCAGTCACCGCCACTCTGCAGTCACCGCCACTCTGCACTCACCGCCACTCTGCAGTCACCGCCACTCTGCAGTCACCTCCACTCTGCAGTCACTGCCTTTCTGCAGTCACCGCCACTCTGCAGTCACCGCCACTTTGCAGTCACCGCCACTCTGCACACACCGCCACTCTGCAGTCACCGCCTCTCTGCAGTCACCGCCACTCTGCAGTCACCGCCACTCTGCAGTCACCGCCACTCTGCAGTCACCGCCACTCTGCAGTCACCGCCACTCTGCAGTCACCGCCACTCTGCACTGACCGCCACTCTGCAGTCACCGCCACTCTGCACTCACCGCCACTCTGCAGTCACTCTGCACTCACCGCCACTCTGCAGTCACCGCCACTCTGCAGTCACCGCCACTCTGCAGTCACCGCCACTCTGCACTCACCGCCACTCTGCACTCACTGCCACTCTGCACTCACCGCCACTATGCACTCACCATCACTCTGCACTCACCGCCACTCTGCAGTCACCGCCACTCTGCAGTCACCGCCACTCACCGCCACCCTGCGCTCACCGCCACTCTGCACTCACCGCCACTCTGCACTCACCGCCACTCTGCACTCAACACCACTCTGCACTCACCGCCTCTCTGCAGTCACCGCCACTCTGCAGTCACCGTCACTCTGAAGTCACCGCCACTCTGCAGTCACCGCCACTCTGCAGTCACCGCCACTCTGCAGTCACTGCCACTCTGCAGTCACTCTGCACTCACCGCCACTCTGCACTCACCGCCACTCTGCACTCACCGCCACTCTGCAGTCACCGCCACTCTGCAGTCACCGCCACTCTGCAGTCACCGCCACTCTGCACTGACCGCCACTCTGCAGTCACCGCCACTCTGCACTCACCGCCACTCTGCAGTCACTCTGCACTCACCGCCACTCTGCAGTCACTGCCACTCTGCAGTCACCGCCACTCTGCAGTCACCGCCACTCTGCACTCACCGCCACTCTGCACTCACTGCCACTCTGCACTCACCGCCACTCTGCACTCACCGCCTCTCTGCAGTCACCGTCACTCTGAAGTCACCGCCACTCTGCAGTCACCGCCACTCTGCAGTCACCGCAACTCTGCAGTCACTGCCACTCTGCAGTCACTCTGCACTCACCGCCACTCTGCACTCACCGCCACTCTGCACTCACCGCCACTCTGCACTCACCGCTACTCTGCAGTTACCGCCACTCTGCAGTCACTGCCACTCACCGACACTCTGCAGTCACCGCCACTCTGCACTCACCGCCACTCTGCACACACCGCCACTCTGCACTCACTGCCACTCTGCACTCTCCACCACTCTGCACTCACCGCCTCTCTGCAGTCACCGCCACTCTGCAGTCACCGTCACTCTGAAGTCACCGCCACTCTACACTCACAGCCACTCTGCACTCACCGCCACTCTGCACTCACTGCCACTCTGCACTCACCGCCACTCTGCACTCACCGCCACTCTGCAGTCACCGCCACTCTACCGCCACTCTGCAGTCACCGCCACTCTGCAGTCACCGCCACTCTGCAGTCACAACCACTCTGCAGTCACCGCCACTCTGCAGTCACCGCCACTCACCGCTACTCTGCAGTCACCGCCACTCTGCACTCACTGCCACTCTGCAGTCACCGCCACTCTGCACTCACCGCCACTCTGCACTCACCGCCACTCTGCACTCACTGCCACTCTGCACTCACCGCCACTCTGCACACACCACCACTCTGCACACACCGCCGCTCTGCACACACCGCCGCTCTGCAGTCACCGCCGCTCTGCAGTCACCGCCGCTCTGCAGTCACCGCCACACTGCACACACCGCCACTCTGCACACACGCCACTCTGCACTCACCGCCACTCTGCACTCACCGCCACTCTGCACTCACCGCCACTCTGCAGTCACCGCCACTCTGCACTCACTGCCACTCTGCAGTCACCGCCACTCTGCAGTCACTGCCACTTTGCACTCACCACCACTCTGCAGTCACCGCCACTCTGCAGTCACCGCCACTCTGCAGTCACTGCCACTCTGCTGTCACCTCCACTCTGCAGTCACCGCCACTTTGCAGTCACCGCCACTCTGCAGTCACCGCCACTCTGCACTCACCGCCACTCTGCACTCACCGCCACTCTGCAGTCACCGCCACTCTGCACTCACTGCCACTCTGCAGTCACCGCCACTCTGCAGTCACTGCCACTCTGCACTCACCGCCACTCTGCAGTCACCGCCACTCTGCAGTCACTGCCACTCTGCAGTCACCGCCACTCTGCAGTCACCGCCACTCTGCACTCACCGCCACTCTGCAGTCACTCTGCACTCACCGCCACTCTGCAGTCACTGCCACTCTGCAGTCACCGCCACTCTGCAGTCACCGCCACTCTGCACTCACCGCCACTCTGCACTCACTGCCACTCTGCACTCACCGCCACTCTGCACTCACCATCACTCTGCACTCACCGCCACTCTGCAGTCACCGCCACTCTGCAGTCACCGCCACTCACCGCCACCCTGCACTCACCGCCACTCTGCACTCACCGCCACTCTGCACTCACCGCCACTCTGCACTCAACACCACTCTGCACTCACCGCCTCTCTGCAGTCACCGCCACTCTGCAGTCACCGTCACTCTGAAGTCACCGCCACTCTGCAGTCACCGCCACTCTGCAGTCACCGCCACTCTGCAGTCACTGCCACTCTGCAGTCACTCTGCACTCACCGCCACTCTGCACTCACCGCCACTCTGCACTCACCGCCACTCTGCAGTCACCGCCACTCTGCAGTCACCGCCACTCTGCAGTCACCGCCACTCTGCACTGACCGCCACTCTGCAGTCACCGCCACTCTGCACTCACCGCCACTCTGCAGTCACTCAGCACTCACCGCCACTCTGCAGTCACTGCCACTCTGCAGTCACCGCCACTCTGCACTCACCGCCACTCTGCACTCACTGCCACTCTGCACTCACCGCCACTCTGCACTCACTGCCACTCTGCACACACCGCCACTCTGCACTCACTGCCACTCTGCACTCTCCACCACTCTGCACTCACCGCCTCTCTGCAGTCACCGCCACTCTGCAGTCACCGTCACTCTGAAGTCACCGCCACTCTACACTCACCGCCACTCTGCACTCACCGCCACTCTGCACTCACTGCCACTCTGCACTCACCGCCACTCTGCACTCACCGCCACTCTGCAGTCACCGCCACTCTACCGCCACTCTGCAGTCACCGCCACTCTGCAGTCACCGCCACTCTGCAGTCACCACCACTCTGCAGTCACCGCCACTCTGCAGTCACCGCCACTCACCGCTACTCTGCAGTCACCGCCACTCTGCACTCACTGCCACTCTGCAGTCACCGCCACTCTGCACTCACCGCCACTCTGCACTCACCGCCACTCTGCACTCACTGCCACTCTGCACTCACCGCCACTCTGCACACACCACCACTCTGCACACACCGCCGCTCTGCACACACCGCCGCTCTGCAGTCACCGCCGCTCTGCAGTCACCGCCGCTCTGCAGTCACCGCCGCTCTGCAGTCACCGCCACACTGCACACACCGCCACTCTGCACACACGCCACTCTGCACTCACCGCCACTCTGCACTCACCGCCACTCTGCACTCACCGCCACTCTGCAGTCACCGCCACTCTGCACTCACTGCCACTCTGCAGTCACCGCCACTCTGCAGTCACTGCCACTCTGCACTCACCACCACTCTGCAGTCACCGCCACTCTGCAGTCACCGCCACTCTGCAGTCACTGCCACTCTGCTGTCACCTCCACTCTGCAGTCACCGCCACTTTGCAGTCACCGCCACTCTGCAGTCACCGCCACTCTGCACTCACCGCCACTCTGCACTCACCGCTACTCTGCAGTTACCGCCACTCTGCAGTCACTGCCACTCACTGACACTCTGCAGTCACCGCCACTCTGCACTCACCGCCACTCTGCACACACCGCCACTCTGCACTCACTGCCACTCTGCACTCTCCACCACTCTGCACTCACCGCCTCTCTGCAGTCACCGCCACTCTGCAGTCACCGTCACTCTGAAGTCACCGCCACTCTACACTCACCGCCACTCTGCACTCACCGCCACTCTGCACTCACTGCCACTCTGCACTCACCGCCACTCTGCACTCACCGCCACTCTGCAGTCACCGCCACTCTACCGCCACTCTGCAGTCACCGCCACTCTGCAGTCACCGCCACTCTGCAGTCACAACCACTCTGCAGTCACCGCCACTCTGCAGTCACCGCCACTCACCGCTACTCTGCAGTCACCGCCACTCTGCACTCACTGCCACTCTGCAGTCACCGCCACTCTGCACTCACCGCCACTCTGCACTCACCGCCACTCTGCACTCACTGCCACTCTGCACTCACCGCCACTCTGCACACACCACCACTCTGCACACACCGCCGCTCTGCACACACCGCCGCTCTGCAGTCACCGCCGCTCTGCAGTCACCGCCGCTCTGCAGTCACCGCCGCTCTGCAGTCACCGCCACACTGCACACACCGCCACTCTGCACACACGCCACTCTGCACTCACCGCCACTCTGCACTCACCGCCACTCTGCAGTCACCGCCACTCTGCACTCACTGCCACTCTGCAGTCACCGCCACTCTGCAGTCACTGCCACTTTGCACTCACCACCACTCTGCAGTCACCGCCACTCTGCAGTCACCGCCACTCTGCAGTCACTGCCACTCTGCTGTCACCTCCACTCTGCAGTCACCGCCACTTTGCAGTCACCGCCACTCTGCAGTCACCGCCACTCTGCACTCACCGCCACTCTGCACTCACCGCCACTCTGCAGTCACCGCCACTCTGCACTCACTGCCACTCTGCAGTCACCGCCACTCTGCAGTCACTGCCACTCTGCACTCACCGCCACTCTGCAGTCACCGCCACTCTGCAGTCACTGCCACTCTGCAGTCACCGCCACTCTGCAGTCACCGCCACTCTGCACTCACCGCCACTCTGCAGTCACTCTGCACTCACCGCCACTCTGCAGTCACTGCCACTCTGCAGTCACCGCCACTCTGCAGTCACCGCCACTCTGCACTCACCGCCACTCTGCACTCACTGCCACTCTGCACTCACCGCCACTCTGCACTCACCATCACTCTGCACTCACCGCCACTCTGCAGTCACCGCCACTCTGCAGTCACCGCCACTCACCGCCACCCTGCACTCACCGCCACTCTGCACTCACCGCCACTCTGCACTCACCGCCACTCTGCACTCAACACCACTCTGCACTCACCGCCTCTCTGCAGTCACCGCCACTCTGCAGTCACCGTCACTCTGAAGTCACCGCCACTCTGCAGTCACCGCCACTCTGCAGTCACCGCCACTCTGCAGTCACTGCCACTCTGCAGTCACTCTGCACTCACCGCCACTCTGCACTCACCGCCACTCTGCACTCACCGCCACTCTGCAGTCACCGCCACTCTGCAGTCACCGCCACTCTGCAGTCACCGCCACTCTGCACTGACCGCCACTCTGCAGTCACCGCCACTCTGCACTCACCGCCACTCTGCAGTCACTCAGCACTCACCGCCACTCTGCAGTCACTGCCACTCTGCAGTCACCGCCACTCTGCACTCACCGCCACTCTGCACTCACTGCCACTCTGCACTCACCGCCACTCTGCACTCACCGCCACTCTGCACACACCGCCACTCTGCACTCACTGCCACTCTGCACTCTCCACCACTCTGCACTCACCACCTCTCTGCAGTCACCGCCACTCTGCAGTCACCGTCACTCTGAAGTCACCGCCACTCTACACTCACCGCCACTCTGCACTCACCGCCACTCTGCACTCACTGCCACTCTGCACTCACCGCCACTCTGCACTCACCGCCACTCTGCAGTCACCGCCACTCTACCGCCACTCTGCAGTCACCGCCACTCTGCAGTCACCGCCACTCTGCAGTCACCACCACTCTGCAGTCACCGCCACTCTGCAGTCACCGCCACTCACCGCTACTCTGCAGTCACCGCCACTCTGCACTCACTGCCACTCTGCAGTCACCGCCACTCTGCACTCACCGCCACTCTGCACTCACCGCCACTCTGCACTCACTGCCACTCTGCACTCACTGCCACTCTGCACTCACCGCCACTCTGCACACACCACCACTCTGCACACACCGCCGCTCTGCACACACCGCTGCTCTGCAGTCACCGCCGCTCTGCAGTCACCGCCGCTCTGCAGTCACCGCCGCTCTGCAGTCACCGCCACACTGCACACACCGCCACTCTGCACACACGCCACTCTGCACTCACCGCCACTCTGCACTCACCGCCACTCTGCACTCACCGCCACTCTGCAGTCACCGCCACTCTGCACTCACTGCCACTCTGCAGTCACCGCCACTCTGCAGTCACTGCCACTCTGCACTCACCACCACTCTGCAGTCACCGCCACTCTGCAGTCACCGCCACTCTGCAGTCACTGCCACTCTGCTGTCACCTCCACTCTGCAGTCACCGCCACTTTGCAGTCACCGCCACTCTGCAGTCACCGCCACTCTGCACTCACCGCCACTCTGCACTCACCGCCACTCTGCAGTCACCGCCACTCTGCACTCACTGCCACTCTGCAGTCACCGCCACTCTGCAGTCACTGCCACTCTGCACTCACCGCCACTCTGCAGTCACCGCCACTCTGCAGTCACTGCCACTCTGCAGTCACCGCCACTCTGCAGTCACCGCCACTCTGCACTCACCGCCACTCTGCAGTCACTCTGCACTCACCGCCACTCTGCAGTCACTGCCACTCTGCAGTCACCGCCACTCTGCAGTCACCGCCACTCTGCACTCACCGCCACTCTGCACTCACTGCCACTCTGCACTCACCGCCACTCTGCACTCACCATCACTCTGCACTCACCGCCACTCTGCAGTCACCGCCACTCTGCAGTCACCGCCACTCACCGCCACCCTGCACTCACCGCCACTCTGCACTCACCGCCACTCTGCACTCACCGACACTCTGCACTCAACACCACTCTGCACTCACCGCCTCTCTGCAGTCACCGCCACTCTGCAGTCACCGTCACTCTGAAGTCACCGCCACTCTGCAGTCACCGCCACTCTGCAGTCACCGCCACTCTGCAGTCACTGCCACTCTGCAGTCACTCTGCACTCACCGCCACTCTGCACTCACCGCCACTCTGCACTCACCGCCACTCTGCAGTCACCGCCACTCTGCAGTCACCGCCACTCTGCAGTCACCGCCACTCTGCACTGACCGCCACTCTGCAGTCACCACCACTCTGCACTCACCGCCACTCTGCAGTCACTCTGCACTCACCGCCACTCTGCAGTCACTGCCACTCTGCAGTCACCGCCACTCTGCACTCACCGCCACTCTGCACTCACTGCCACTCTGCACTCACCGCCACTCTGCACTCACCGCCTCTCTGCAGTCACCGCCACTCTGCAGTCACCGTCACTCTGAAGTCACCGCCACTCTGCAGTCACCACCACTCTGCAGTCACCGCCACTCTGCAGGCACTGCCACTCTGCAGTCACTCTGCACTCACCGCCACTCTGCACTCACCGCCACTCTGCACTCACCGCCACTCTGCACTCACCGCCACTCTGCAGTTACCGCCACTCTGCAGTCACTGCCACAGTGCCACTCACCGACACTCTGCAGTCACAGCCACTCTGCACTCACCGCCACTCTGCACACACTGCCACTCTGCACTCACTGCCACTCTACACTCTCCGCCACTCTGCACTCACCGCCTCTCTGCAGTCACCGCCACTCTGCAGTCACCGTCACTCTGCACTCACCGCCACTCTGCAGTCACCGCCACTCTACCGCCACTCTGCAGTCACCGCCACTCTGCAGTCACCGCCACTCTGCAGTCACCACCACTCTGTAGTCACTGCCACTCTGCAGTCACCGCCACTCACCGCTACTCTGCAGTCACCGCCACTCTGCACTCACTGCCACTCTGCAGTCACCGCCACTCTGCACTCACCGCCACTCTGCACTCACTGCCACTCTGCACTCACCGCCACTCTGCACACACCACCACTCTGCACACACCGCCGCTCTGCAGTCACCGCTGCTCTGCAGTCACCGCCACTCTGCACACACCGCCACTCTGCACACACGCCACTCTGCACTCACCGCCACTCTGCACTCACCGCCACTCTGCACTCACCGCCACTCTGCAGTCACCGCCACTCTGCAGTCACTGCCACTCTGCATTCACCGCCACTCTGCAGTCACCGCCACTTTGCAGTCACTGCCACTCTGCACACACCGCCACTCTGCAGTCACCGCCACTCTGCAGTCACCGCCACTCTGCACTCACCGCCACTCTGCAGTCACCGCCACTCTGCACTCACGCCACTCTGCACTCACTGCCACTCTGCGCTCACCGCCACTCTGCACTCACCGCCACTCTGCAGTCACCGCCACTCTGCAGTCACCGCCACTCTGCACTCACCGCCACTCTGCACTCACCGCCACTCTGCACTCACCGCCACTCTGCAGTCACTCTGCACTCACCGCCACTCTGCAGTCACTCTGCACTCACCGCTACTCTGCACTCACTGCCACTCTGCACTCACCGCCACTCTGCAGTCACTCTGCACTCACCGCCACTCTGCACTCACCACCACTCTGCACTCACCGCCACTCTGCAGTCACTCTGCACTCACCGCCACTCTGCACTCACCGCCACTCTGCAGTCACCGCCACTTTGCAGTCACCGCCACTCTGCAGTCACCGCCACTCTGCACTCACCGCCACTCTGCAGTCACTGCCACTCTGCACTCACCGCCACTCTGCAGTCACCGCCACTCTGCAGTCATCGCCACTCTGCACTCACTGCCACTCTGCACTCACCGCCACTCTGCAGTCACTCTGCACTCACCGCCACTCTGCACTCACCGCCACTCTGCACTCACCGTCACTCTGCAGTCACCGCCATTCTGCAGTCACTCTGTACTCACCGCCACTCTGGACTCACTGCCACTCTGCACTCACCGCCACTCTGCACTCACCGCCACTCTGCACTCACCGCCACTCACTGCCACTCTGCACTCACCGCCACTATGCACTCACCGCCACTCTGCAGTCACCGCCACTCTGCACTCACCGCCACTCTGCAGTCACCGCCACTCTACCGCCACTCTGCAGTCACCACCACTCTGCAGTCACCGCCACTCTGCAGTCACCACCACTCTGCAGTCAGCGCCACTCTGCAGTCACCGCCACTCACCGCTACTCTGCAGTCACCGCCACTCTGCACTCACTGCCACTCTGCAGTCACCGCCACTCTGCACTCACCGCCACTCTGCACTCACCGCCACTCTGCACTCACCGCCACTCTGCACTCACCGCCACTCTGCACACACCACCACTCTGCACACACCGCCGCTCTGCACACACCGCCGCTCTGCAGTCACCGCCGCTCTGCAGTCACCGCCGCTCTGCAGTCACCGCCACTCTGCAGTCACCGCCACTCTGCACACACCGCCACTCTGCACACAAGCCACTCTGCACTCACCGCCACTCTGCACTCACCGCCACTCTGCACTCACCGCCACTCTGCACACACCGCCACTCTGCACTCACCGCCACTCTGCACTCACGGCCACTCTGCACTCACCGCCACTCTGCAGTCACCGCCACTCTGCACTCACTGCCACTCTGCAGTCACTGCCACTCTGCAGTCACCGCCACTCTGCACTCACCGCCACTCTGCAGTCACTGCCACTCTGCAGTCACCGCCACTCTGCAGTCACTGCCACTCTGCAGTCACCGCCACTCTGCAGTCACCGCCACTTTGCAGTCACCGCCACTCTGCACACACCGCCACTCTGCAGTCACCGCCTCTCTGCAGTCACCGCCACTCTGCAGTCACCGCCACTCTGCAGTCACCGCCACTCTGCAGTCACCGCCACTCTGCAGTCACCGCCACTCTGCACTGACCGCCACTCTGCAGTCACCGCCACTCTGCACTCACCGCCACTCTGCAGTCACTCTGCACTCACCGCCACTCTGCAGTCACTGCCACTCTGCAGTCACCGCCACTCTGCAGTCACTGCCACTCTGCACTCACCGCCACTCTGCACTCACTGCCACTCTGCACTCACTGCCACTCTGCACTCACCATCACTCTGCACTCACCGCCACTCTGCAGTCACCGCCACTCTGCAGTCACCGCCACTCACCGCCACCCTGCGCTCACCGCCACTCTGCACTCACCGCCACTCTGCACTCACCGCCACTCTGCACTCAACACCACTCTGCACTCACTGCCTCTCTGCAGTCACCGCCACTCTGCAGTCACCGTCACTCTGAAGTCACCGCCACTCTGCAGTCACCGCCACTCTGCAGTCACCGCCACTCTGCAGTCACTGCCACTCTGCAGTCACTCTGCACTCACCGCCACTCTGCACTCACCGCCACTCTGCAGTCACCGCCACTCTGCAGTCACCGCCACTCTGCAGTCACCGCCACTCTGCACTGACCGCCACTCTGCAGTCACCGCCACTCTGCACTCACCGCCACTCTGCAGTCACTCTGCACTCACCGCCACTCTGCAGTCACTGCCACTCTGCAGTCACCGCCACTCTGCAGTCACCGCCACTCTGCACTCACCGCCACTCTGCACTCACTGCCACTCTGCACTCACCGCCACTCTGCACTCACCGCCTCTCTGCAGTCACCGCCACTCTGCAGTCACCGTCACTCTGAAGTCACCGCCACTCTGCAGTCACCGCCACTCTGCAGTCACCGCCACTCTGCAGTCACTGCCACTCTGCAGTCACTCTGCACTCACCGCCACTCTGCACTCACCGCCACTCTGCACTCACCGCCACTCTGCACTCACCGCTACTCTGCAGTTACTGCAACTCTGCAGTCACTGCCACTCACCGACACTCTGCAGTCACCGCCACTCTGCACTCACCGCCACTCTGCACACACCGCCACTCTGCACTCACTGCCACTCTGCACTCTCCGCCACTCTGCACTCACCGCCTCTCTGCAGTCACCGCCACTCTGCAGTCACCGTCACTCTGAAGTCACCGCCACTCTACACTCACCGCCACTCTGCACTCACCGCCACTCTGCACTCACTGCCACTCTGCACTCACCGCCACTCTGCACTCACCGCCACTCTGCAGTCACCGCCACTCTACCGCCACTCTGCAGTCACCGCCACTCTGCAGTCACCGCCACTCTGCAGTCACCACCACTCTGCAGTCACCGCCACTCTGCAGTCACCGCCACTCACCGCTACTCTGCAGTCACCGCCACTCTGCACTCACTGCCACTCTGCAGTCACCGCCACTCTGCACTCACCGCCACTCTGCACTCACCGCCACTCTGCACTCACCGCCGATCTGCACACACCGCCGCTCTGCAGTCACCGCCGCTCTGCAGTTACCGCCGCTCTGCAGTCACCGCCACTCTGCAGTCACCGCCACTCTGCACACACCGCCACTCTGCACACACGCCACTCTGCACTCACCGCCACTCTGCACTCACCGCCACTCTGCACTCACCGCCACTCTGCACACACCGCCACTCTGCACTCACCGCCACTCTGCACTCACGGCCACTCTGCACTCACCGCCACTCTGCAGTCACCGCCACTCTGCACTCACTGCCACTCTGCAGTCACCGCCACTCTGCAGTCACCGCCACTCTGCACTCACCGCCACTCTGCAGTCACCGCCACTCTGCAGTCACCGCCACTCTGCAGTCACTGCCACTCTGCAGTCACCGCCACTCTGCAGTCACCGCCACTTTGCAGTCACCGCCACTCTGCACACACCGCCACTCTGCAGTCACCGCCTCTCTGCAGTCACCGCCACTCTGCAGTCACCGCCACTCTGCAGTCACCGCCACTCTGCAGTCACCGCCACTCTGCACTGACCGCCACTCTGCAGTCACCGCCACTCTGCACTCACCGCCACTCTGCAGTCACTCTGCACTCACCGCCACTCTGCAGTCACTGCCACTCTGCAGTCACCGCCACTCTGCAGTCACTGCCACTCTGCACTCACCGCCACTCTGCACTCACTGCCACTCTGCACTCACTGCCACTCTGCACTCACCATCACTCTGCACTCACCGCCACTCTGCAGTCACCGCCACTCTGCAGTCACCGCCACTCACCGCCACCCTGCGCTCACCGCCACTCTGCACTCACCGCCACTCTGCACTCACCGCCACTCTGCACTCAACACCACTCTGCACTCACTGCCTCTCTGCAGTCACCGCCACTCTGCAGTCACCGTCACTCTGAAGTCACCGCCACTCTGCAGTCACCGCCACTCCGCAGTCACCGCCACTCTGCAGTCACTGCCACTCTGCAGTCACTCTGCACTCACCGCCACTCTGCACTCACCGCCACTCTGCACTCACCGCCACTCTGCAGTCACCGCCACTCTGCAGTCACCGCCACTCTGCAGTCACCGCCACTCTGCACTGACCGCCACTCTGCAGTCACCGCCACTCTGCACTCACCGCCACTCTGCAGTCACTCTGCACTCACCGCCACTCTGCAGTCACTGCCACTCTGCAGTCACCGCCACTCTGCAGTCACCGCCACTCTGCACTCACCGCCACTCTGCACTCACTGCCACTCTGCACTCACCGCCACTCTGCACTCACCGCCTCTCTGCAGTCACCGCCACTCTGCAGTCACCGTCACTCTGAAGTCACCGCCACTCTGCAGTCACCGCCACTCTGCAGTCACCGCCACTCTGCAGTCACTGCCACTCTGCAGTCACTCTGCACTCACCGCCACTCTGCACTCACCGCCACTCTGCACTCACCGCCACTCTGCACTCACCGCTACTCTGCAGTTACTGCCACTCTGCAGTCACTGCCACTCACCGACACTCTGCAGTCACCGCCACTCTGCACTCACCGCCACTCTGCACACACCGCCACTCTGCACTCACTGCCACTCTGCACTCTCCGCCACTCTGCACTCACCGCCTCTCTGCAGTCACCGCCACTCTGCAGTCACCGTCACTCTGAAGTCACCGCCACTCTACACTCACCGCCACTCTGCACTCACCGCCACTCTGCACTCACTGCCACTCTGCACTCACCGCCACTCTGCACTCACCGCCACTCTGCAGTCACCGCCACTCTACCGCCACTCTGCAGTCACCGCCACTCTGCAGTCACCGCCACTCTGCAGTCACCACCACTCTGCAGTCACCGCCACTCTGCAGTCACCGCCACTCACCGCTACTCTGCAGTCACCGCCACTCTGCACTCACTGCCACTCTGCAGTCACCGCCACTCTGCACTCACCGCCACTCTGCACTCACCGCCACTCTGCACTCACTGCCACTCTGCACTCACCGCCACTCTGCACACACCACCACTCTGCACACACCGCCGCTCTGCACACACCGCCGCTCTGCAGTCACCGCCGCTCTGCAGTCACCGCCGCTCTGCAGTCACCGCCGCTCTGCAGTCACCGCCACACTGCACACACCGCCACTCTGCACACACGCCACTCTGCACTCACCACCACTCTGCACTCACCGCCACTCTGCACTCACCGCCACTCTGCAGTCACCGCCACTCTGCACTCACTGCCACTCTGCAGTCACCGCCACTCTGCAGTCACTGCCACTCTGCACTCACCACCACTCTGCAGTCACCGCCACTCTGCAGTCACCGCCACTCTGCAGTCACTGCCACTCTGCTGTCACCGCCACTCTGCAGTCACCGCCACTTTGCAGTCACCGCCACTCTGCAGTCACCGCCACTCTGCACTCACCGCCACTCTGCACTCACCGCCACTCTGCAGTCACCGCCACTCTGCACTCACTGCCACTCTGCAGTCACCGCCACTCTGCAGTCACTGCCACTCTGCACTCACCGCCACTCTGCAGTCACCGCCACTCTGCAGTCACCGCCACTCTGCAGTCACTGCCACTCTGCAGTCACCGCCACTCTGCAGTCACCGCCACTCTGCACTCACCGCCACTCTGCAGTCACTCTGCACTCACCGCCACTCTGCAGTCACTGCCACTCTGCAGTCACCGCCACTCTGCAGTCACCGTCACTCTGCACTCACCGCCACTCTGCACTCACTGCCACTCTGCACTCACCGCCACTCTGCACTCACCATCACTCTGCACTCACCGCCACTCTGCAGTCACCGCCACTCTGCAGTCACCGCCACTCACCGCCACCCTGCACTCACCGCCACTCTGCACTCACCGCCACTCTGCACTCACCGCCACTCTGCACTCAACACCACTCTGCACTCACCGCCTCTCTGCAGTCACCGCCACTCTGCAGTCACCGTCACTCTGAAGTCACCGCCACTCTGCAGTCACCGCCACTCTGCAGTCACCGCCACTCTGCAGTCACTGCCACTCTGCAGTCACTCTGCACTCACCGCCACTCTGCACTCACCGCCACTCTGCACTCACCGCCACTCTGCAGTCACCGCCACTCTGCAGTCACCGCCACTCTGCAGTCACCGCCACTCTGCACTGACCGCCACTCTGCAGTCACCGCCACTCTGCACTCACCGCCACTCTGCAGTCACTCTGCACTCACCGCCACTCTGCAGTCACTGCCACTCTGTAGTCACCGCCACTCTGCACTCACCGCCACTCTGCACTCACTGCCACTCTGCACTCACCGCCACTCTGCACTCACCGCCTCTCTGCAGTCACCGCCACTCTGCAGTCACCGTCACTCTGAAGTCACCGCCACTCAGAAGTCACCGCCACTCTGCAGTCACCGCCACTCTGCAGTCACTGCCACTCTGCAATCACTCTGCACTCACCGCCACTCTGCACTCACCGCCACTCTGCACTCACCGCCACTCTGCACTCACCGCCACTCTGCAGTTACCGCCACTCTGCAGTCACTGCCACTCACCGACACTCTGCAGTCACCGCCACTCTGCACTCACCGCCACTCTGCACACACCGCCACTCTGCACTCACTGCCACTCTGCACTCACCGCCTCTCTGCAGTCACCGCCACTCTGCAGTCACCGTCACTCTGAAGTCACCGGCACTCTACACTCACCGCCACTCTGCACTCACCGCCACTCTGCACTCACTGCCACTCTGCACTCACTGCCACTCTGCACTCACCGCCACTCTGCACTCACCGCCACTCTGCAGTCACCGCCACTCTACCGCCACTCTGCAGTCACCGCCACTCTGCAGTCACCGCCACTCTGCAGTCACCACCACTCTGCAGTCACTGCCACTCTGCAGTCACCGCCACTCACCGCTACTCTGCAGTCACCGCCACTCTGCACTCACTGCCACTCTGCAGTCACCGCCACTCTGCACTCACCGCCACTCTGCACTCACCGCCACTCTGCACTCACTGCCACTCTGCACTCACCGCCACTCTGCACACACCACCACTCTGCACACACCGCCGCTCTGCACACACCGCCGCTCTGCAGTCACCGCCGCTCTGCAGTCACCGCCGCTCTGCAGTCACCGCTGCTCTGCAGTCACCGCCACTCTGCACACACCGCCACTCTGCACACACGCCACTCTGCACTCACCGCCACTCTGCACTCACCGCCACTCTGCACTCACCGCCACTCTGCAGTCACCGCCACTCTGCACTCACTGCCACTCTGCAGTCACCACCACTCCGAGTCACTGCCACTCTGCACTCACCGCCACTCTGCAGTCACCGCCACTCTGCAGTCACCGCCACTCTGCAGTCACTGCCACTCTGCATTCACCGCCACTCTGCAGTCACCGCCACTTTGCAGTCACTGCCACTCTGCACACACCGCCACTCTGCAGTCACCGCCACTCTGCAGTCACCGCCACTCTGCACTCACCGCCACTCTGCAGTCACCGCCACTCTGCACTCACCGCCACTCTGCACTCACTGCCACTCTGCACTCACCGCCACTCTGCACTCACCGCCACTCTGCAGTCACCGCCACTCTGCAGTCACCGCCACTCTGCACTCACCGCCACTCTGCACTCACCGCCACTCTGCACTCACCGCCACTCTGCAGTCACTCTGCACTCACTGCCACTCTGCAATCACTCTGCACTCACCGCTACTCTGCACTCACTGCCACTCTGCACTCACCGCCACTCTGCAGTCACTCTGCACTCACCGCCACTCTGCACTCACCACCACTCTGCACTCACCGCCACTCTGCAGTCACTCTGCACTCACCGCCACTCTGCACTCACCGCCACTCTGCAGTCACCGCCACTCTGCAGTCACCGCCACTCTGCAGTCACCGCCACTCTGCACTCACCACCACTCTGCAGTCACTGCCACTCTGCACTCACCGCCACTCTGCAGTCACCGCCACTCTGCAGTCATCGCCACTCTGCACTCACCGCCACTCTGCACTCACCGCCACTCTGCAGTCACTCTGCACTCACCGCCACTCTGCACTCACCGCCACTCTGCACTCACCGTCACTCTGCAGTCACCGCCATTCTGCAGTCACTCTGTACTCACCGCCACTCTGGACTCACCGCCACTCTGCACTCACCGCCACTCTGCACTGACCGCCACTCTGCACTCACCGCCACTCACTGCCACTCTGCACTCACCGCCACTCTGCACTCACCGCCACTCTGCAGTCACCGCCACTCTGCACACACCGCCACTCTGCACACACCGCCACTCTGCACACACCGCCACTCTGCACTCACCGCCACTCTGCACTCACCGCCACTCTGCAGTCACTCTGCACTCACCGCCACTCTGCACTCACCGCCACTCTGCACTCACCGCCACTCTGCACTCACCGCCAC
Source organism: Lissotriton vulgaris (assembly GCF_964263255.1). NCBI lineage: Eukaryota > Metazoa > Chordata > Amphibia > Caudata > Salamandridae > Lissotriton > Lissotriton vulgaris. The sequence goes on from NC_141698.1 coordinate 1,123,830,298, forward strand.
TGCAGTCACCGCCACTCTGCAGTCACCGCCACTCTGCAGTCATCGCCACTCTGCACTCACCGCCACTCTGCACTCACCGCCACTCTGCACTCACCGCCACTCTGCAGTCATTGCCACTCTGCAGTCACCGCCACTCTGCACTCACTGCCACTCTGCAGTCACCACCACTCTGCAGTCACTGCCACTCTGCACTCACCGCCACTCTGCAGTCACCGCCACTCTGCAGTCACCGCCACTCTGCAGTCACTGCCACTCTGCAGTCACCGCCACTCTGCAGTCACCGCCAGTTTGCAGTCACCGCCACTCTGCACACACCGCCACTCTGCAGTCACCGCCACTCTGCAGTCACCGCCACTCTGCACTCACCGCCACTCTGCAGTCACCGCCACTCTGCACTCACCGCCACTCTGCACTCACTGCCACTCTGCACTCACCGCCATTCTGCACTCACCGCCACTCTGCAGTCACCGCCACTCTGCAGTCACTGCCACTCTGCACTCACCGCCACTCTGCACTCACCGCCACTCTGCAGTCACTCTGCACTCACCGCCACTCTGCAGTCACTCTGCACTCACCGCTACTCTGCACTCACTGCCACTCTGCACTCACTGCCACTCTGCAGTCACTCTGCACTCACCGCCACTCTGCACTCACCGCCACTCTGCACTCACCGCCACTCTGCAGTCACTCTGCACTCACCGCCACTCTGCAGTCACCGCCACTCTGCAGTCACCGCCACTCTGCAGTCACCGCCACTCTGCACTCACCACCACTCTGCAGTCACTGCCACTCTGCACTCACCGCCACTCTGCAGTCACCGCCACTCTGCAGTCAACGCCACTCTGCACTCACCGCCACTCTGCACTCACCGCCACTCTGCAGTCACTCTGCACTCACCACCACTCTGCACTCACCGCCACTCTGCACTCACCGTCACTCTGCAGTCACCGCCATTCTGCAGTCACTCTGTACTCACCGCCACTCTGGACTCACCGCCACTCTGCACTCACCGCCACTTTGCACTGACCGCCACTCTGCACTCACCGCCACTCACTGCCACTCTGCACTCACCGCCACTCTGCACTCACCGCCACTCTGCAGTCACCGCCACTCTGCACACACCGCCACTCTGCACTCACCGCCACTCTGCACTCACCGCCACTCTGCACTCACCGCCACTCTGCAGTCACACTGCACTCACCGCCACTCTGCACTCACCGCCACTCTGCACTCACCGCCACTCTGCACTCACCGCCACTGCAGTCACCGCCACTCTGCAGTCACCGCCACTCTGCAGTCATCGCCACTCTGCACTCACCGCCACTCTGCACTCACCGCCACTCTGCACGCCTCATGTCCCACGAGCAACAAAGACAGACGTAAACACACTCACAGCACACGACTTCCGCATTCTTAATGAGGTAACAAGCAATGGAAAGGATGTATGAATGCAGCCTTGTGCTGATGAGCCTGGAGGCATAGCCTGGAAAAACCAAAAAGTTTACTAATATTCTATATTGATTTTACAGGTGACAAAACGTAATTATTAGTACAATTTTTAAAGCAGACACATGCAAACACACACATTGTATTGCCGTATTCCAATTCAAACTCAAAAGAAGAATGGTAAGTTAAGTGATAGACCTCTGCTACCAGCGCCTAACCCACTGAGCTAGCAGCACTGAGTGTCTGGCAGCAGAGCAGAGGTGAGGCTGAGGCTGCAGTGCAGAGCGAGCCAGAGCACGGAGTGCTGCTGAATGGTGAACGCGCCCCGGCCGCCTGCATTCACTTAACGAGGCACCCTGACAGCTCCTAATTTTTATTTATGGACGCCCGTGCGCGAAACCGCAGAGAAAATGCACACAATGGCGGACGCAAATCACATAAAGCCTATCGCGTCAAGGCTACTACAAAGACAGCACAGCGAAGACGAATCACTATGCAGATGCCATAAAACAGCCATGCGCACTAAGGAATGTTTGGAATGTTTCTGGCCAGAGCCCTAAAGAAACCTTTTTTTTTTTATAACAATAGAGCTCGAAGCTCCGCCCCACTTCGTGGTGACGGAGGCCGAGCCCTAAAAACAGACACTGCCCCTTGCCTTACACATTAATCTTTCCAAGTGCTTTAAACTGCAAAGCAGCAACTGTCTTAGCCAATACCATAGCCCACATGTTTGATTTAAATGTTTAATCATGGTTGTTTTTGTATGCTTGTGTTTGTATAACTATAGACAATGAAACATACACATTTATGAGCTATTAAAAACTATAAATAAGTCATTAAATTTAAAGTTTCACAATGCATAGATAATTCTCATTCATGGTTGTCTGTACGCAGGTTTTTTTTGTAATGTGATTTGTGGCCCTTAGGATATATATTTTGCATGATAATTTTGAATAATTAATTTCATAACATGAATACATTTGTCTATGGAATTTAAATTGGAATGTAATGAGTATGTATGGAATTAATATTAAAATGAATACATTGAATTTGATTATATGTAATTTGAAAGATTATATATGTATAATAAAAAGTAAAATTTATTGAGTCATTTACAATGTTTTAATCGCTCATAACTATGTACATTTCATAGGCATCCTTGAAAAAGCTGGGTGTCTGCGAAACATGTGTCAACAGGCTGCGGAAATTATTTGGTGGCAATTTGAGAAGAATTAACATTGTGAAGATACATTTATCATTTATTTTGTCTGTGTTATATAAGAAATAGATAGACTAATTTAAAATAAATTATTGCATCTTAAATTATTGATCAATACTACTAGCGGGTAACTAGGAATCTGAGAGGTGAGACACAGGGCTTTTTCTTGGGTTACCCCATTGTGTAAACATATTCAAAGAAAAAACAAAGATTAAAGGGATGTCATAGTTAAGAGAAAATATCAGCTAAAACATACTATTTTAAAAGAACAAAACCACGGAAATTCACACATTATAGTTATCACGAGTAACTATAACTCATGCCTGAAAGTAACCATAACTAGTGCGCCCACCATGCACAGTGCATTCATTAGTTATGTCATTTCAAATGTTGCAGTGATGGTATCAATGATAACTGCGCCATTGTGTAGTTGTAGTTAGGACCAGGTTTCCATACAAAATGGATTTTGGTTTCACTATTAGCTTTGGCACCGTTTGACAAATCTCAATTAAACTTTTTTTTAAATGTTCATCCATCTGAGCTCCTTTCGGGAAAATTTCGGGATAATCCATCAAGCAGGGGCCAACAAAAAGGGGGGTTATAAAACACATTTTCCCATGCAATTTCCCATGGGAATTTTCAACAGAGCTACAGACAAAACTTCTGAATAGATTTATACCAGGTTTTCCAGAAAGCTAGAGCTTTACCAAGAAAGTGGACATTTTATGATTTGGTGTAAATCGTTTTTTTTAGAAAGTAAGATAAAAAATGTATATATATATATATATATATATATATATATATATATATATATATATATATATATATATATATATATATATTTTTTTTTTTTTTTATAGTTGGGCTTAATTAAAAAATGCAAGTGCTCTGAACATCTGTGAGGGCAAAGGGGGCTTTTTGGAGCGAGCATGCTGATTGTCTAGCTGCCACATATACAGAAATGTTGTGGCCACCATTATAAGACTCTGGGACTTGGTTCTTGTGTCCTTAAAATGTTTTTTAATAAAGGACGTAAGGGGGCAGGCTGGCCTCCTAGCTCTTGTGAAAGGGATTCCATAGTGATCCCCACGGGCCCAAATTATGTTTTTATATTTGTTTCAGGTTGCCGTTATCCCACGGGAGACCCTGAGGTGTATCACAAAAAAAAATATGGGGTGGGTGCCCATGGGTGTTTGCTGCCCTTAGAAGGTTAGGAGCTTGGCCTGGTGGAAGGCCAAACACTGTGTACGGCAGAGTTGGGGCCCACATAGGGATGGACGCAGGCCCTGTGCCCAAACCCACAGCGCACATTGCTGAAGGGGAGTTGGCTGACCACTGTGGGTTGGATATGGTCAGTAAATCTTAGTTTACATTTAAAAAGACTAGAAATTGACTGAAAACGGCAAAGGTTAAAGTGAAATTATAGTTAGGTATGAAACAAAAGGTTAAAATGATGTTATAGTTAGGTGAAAATGTCAGTCAAAATGAAACATTTTACATTCAACAATACACTGAAATTCACCAGTCGTTATTTACTGAATTAGCTAGAACTTGTTCCCCCAACATGCTCTCCGTATGACTGAAGCACTCACAACATGTTCAATGACATTATTGATGACATCACTGATAATATCTCATAAGACATCATTGATGACAACACTGGGCATGGTGAGGGGTACAAGTTCTGGTTAGCTCAATAAATTGTAACTGGTCAATTTCAGTGTTTTTTCTTTTTAGTTTAAAATGTTATATTTGAATTGATATTTTCACCTAAGAATGACGTCACTTTAACCTTTGGTGTTTTCAGTGAATATATATATATATGTGCAATGGCTGTAGTCGGCTTCACCAGATTTGCCTGCAGTTCACTGTGCAGGTGGTTACAAGTGCAACCTGTGCCAGTTGCGTATCTAGGGGGCGGTGTACCATAGAAAGGTACTGTTTTTGGGGGGCAGTGGTTAGTGCAGTTAGTTTCCTAGGTTTTTTTTCATTCTCACTCATCTGTTGCCAGGCACCCCCATCTCAACGTCTGTCGCCAGCACCCCCCCACGCTCATCATCGTCTGCCACTAGCACCTCCCCCCGAGTTCATACCTGCTCCGGCCGTCACTGGGTGGCCAACACAGGGATGGCCCCGGGCGGCAAAAGGTCTAACTACGCTACTGCTTTGCGATCAACTGAGAAGAGAAGACACAAAGATTGATACACTTCTTTGTCTATCTCGAGGACGATGACACATTCCTTTGTCCCCCTTTCCTTTGTGATTCTTTACAAAGACCTTTGAGACTCGCAATGTCACCTGGGTACGTTGTATTTTTGTGTTTCTTTCACTCAAATCCCGCTCCTACGCCTGGCGCGTTTTTTTTTAGGGTGAAAATGTGAAATACATGGGACCATAATGTCACTAAGGGAGGTGGAGTGAAGTGAACTGGAGATACATTCTGGTCCAGCTGCCGGGCACTAGCCTCACGGTGCCCGCGCGTGACAGAGTTGCCATACGTTGGCCCCAGAGAGCTGGACCACCCTATGATAAACAGTACAAAGGCTCTAGTTTCACAGTCAGAGGCTTCTTGTACCTAAACCAATTTAGGTGTGAAGCATCTTCAACTTCAAAGGAGAGCCCTGAACAATGGACATAGACTTTCTGGCACAGCTTCCCTCCTAATGCAACACAAGAACAATCAAAGCATGCACGAAGAAAGCCAAACTGGCACCACAAGCAAGAGACAGGCATGAAAGAGAAGGCGCCATGCCAGGCACGCCAGTGCCAGGCAATGACTCACATGGCACGCGCAGGTGGATGAGCACAGCACTCTTAGTGGCCACCGTGGTGAAGGTCAAATGTAACAGAAAAAACACTGAAAGGCCCCATCCCATCACTCAGGTGGTGCAGCAATGGTCCTAGAAAGCAACCCAGAGAACAGAAGGGACAGCACAGGCAGTAACAAAGCAACAGAAAGAAAACATACTGCTGGGGCAGCAGCAATACCACACAAATAGCGGATTCAGCTCATTGAGCAGCAATGCTACACAAATAACACCTACAACTCATGCAGGAGCAGGGTGACACAAATAACACCTACAACTCATGCAGCAGCAGGGTGACACAAATAACACCTACAACTCATGTGGCAGCAGGGTGACACAAATAACACCTACAACTCATGCAGCAGCAGGGTGACACAAATAACACCTACAACTCATGCGGCAGCAGGGTGACACAAATAACACCTACAACTCATGTGGCAGCAGGGTGACACAAATAACACCTACAACTCATGTGGCAGCAGGGTGACACAAATAACACCTACAACTCATGCAGCAGCAGGGTGACACAAATAACACCTACAACTCATGTGGCAGCAGGGTGACACAAATAACACCTACAACTCATGTGGCAGCAGGGTGACACAAATAACACCTACAACTCATGTGGCAGCAGGGTGACACAAATAACACCTACAACTCATGCAGCAGCAGGGTGACACAAATAACACCTACAACTCATGCAGCAGCAGGGTGACACAAATAACACCTACAACTCATGTGGCAGCAGGGTGACACAAATAACACCTACAACTCATGCAGCAGCAGGGTGACACAAATAACACCTACAACTCATGTGGCAGCAGGGTGACACAAATAACACCTACAACTCATGTGGCAGCAGGGTGACACAAATAACACCTACAACTCATGCAGCAGCAGGGTGACACAAATAACACCTACAACTCATGTGGCAGCAGGGTGACACAAATAACACCTACAACTCATGTGGCAGCAGGGTGACACAAATAACACCTACAACTCATGCAGCAGCAGGGTGACACAAATAACACCTACAACTCATGTGGCAGCAGGGTGACACAAATAACACCTACAACTCATGTGGCAGCAGGGTGACACAAATAACACCTACAACTCATGCAGCAGCAGGGTGACACAAATAACACCTACAACTCATGTGGCAGCAGGGTGACACAAATAACACCTACAACTCATGTGGCAGCAGGGTGACACAAATAACACCTACAACTCATGTGGCAGCAGGGTGACACAAATAACACCTACAACTCATGCAGCAGCAGGGTGACACAAATAACACCTACAACTCATGTGGCAGCTGGGTGACACAAATAACACCTACAACTCATGTGGCAGCAGGGTGACACAAATAACACCTACAACTCATGCAGCAGCAGGGTGACACAAATAACACCTACAACTCATGCAGCAGCAGGGTGACACAAATAACACCTACAACTCATGTGGCAGCAGGGTGACACAAATAACACCTACAACTCATGCAGCAGCAGGGTGACACAAATAACACCTACAACTCATGCAGCAGCAGGGTGACACAAATAACACCTACAACTCATGTGGCAGCAGGGTGACACAAATAACACCTACAACTCATGCAGCAGCAGGGTGACACAAATAACACCTACAACTCATGTGGCAGCAGGGTGACACAAATAACACCTACAACTCATGCAGCAGCAGGGTGACACAAATAACACCTACAACTCATGCAGCAGCAGGGTGACACAAATAACACCTACAACTCATGTGGCAGCAGGGTGACAGAAATAACACCTACAACTCATGCAGCAGCAGGGTGACACAAATAACACCTACAACTCATGCAGCAGCAGGGTGACACAAATAACACCTACAACTCATGCATCAGCAGGGTGACAAAAAATAATAAGTACAGATCATTTATCAACAGGGGAACACAAAGCACCAGTACAACTCAGGCGCCAAACAATGCAGCCCACAAAACAGGAGAAACAGCACAACAGGTAACAGCAGTGCAATACAAAGAGCCAGTACAAAACAGACGACAGCAGTGCTGCCCAGAAGTTGACAGGCAGCTCAGGCAGCATCAGTACAACATCGTTCATGGATGCATCTCTGATGACAGCAGTGTTACCCACAGAACTGATAATACAGCGCACGCAGCTATAGAGTAAAAAAAAGTGCAGCTCAGGCAATGGTTCTGCAACACAAAGAACTGGTACAGCACACGCCACTCCGGAATAAACAGTGCAACAAAGCACTGGTACAACTCAAGCAGCTGCAGCACAGGTCACAGAGCAGTAGACAAAGACCAGGCAGCAGCAGTGCAATACAAAGAACAGGTACAAATCAAGCAGATGTAGCACGAGCCACAGAGCAGGGGACAGAGTTCATGCTGCAGCAGTGCAGCACAAAGAACAGGTACAAATCAAGCAGCTGCAGTACAAGCCACAGAGCAGCAGACAGAGCTCAGGCAGCAGCGGTGCAGCACAAAGCACAGGAACAACTCAAACAGCTGCAGCACAAGCCACAGAGCTGTAGACAAAGCTCAGGCAGCAGCACAGGCCACAAAGCTGTAGACAAAGACCAGGCAACAGCAGTGCAACACAAAGAACAGCTACAGCTCAAGCACCTGCAGCACAAGCCACAAAGCAGGAGACAGAGCTCAAGCTGCAGCAGTGCAGCACAAAGAACAGTTACAACTCAAGCACCTGCAGCACAAGCCACAGAGCAGCAAACAGAGCTCAGGCTGCAGCAGTGCAGCACAAAGAACAGTTACAACTCAAGCACCTGCAGCGCAAGCCACAGAGCAGCAAACAGAGCTCAGGCTGCAGCAGTGCAGCACAAAGAACAGTTACAACTCAAGCACCTGCAGCACAAGCCACAGAGCAGCAAACAGAGCTCAGGCTGCAGCAGTGCAGCACAAAGAACAGTTACAACTCAAGCACCTGCAGCACAAGCCACAGAGCAGCAAACAGAGCTCAGGCTGCAGCAGTGCAACACAAAGAACAGCTATAGCTCAAGCACCTGCAGTACAAGCCACAAAGCAGGAAACAGAGCTCAGGCTGCAGCAGTGCAACACAAAGAACAGCTATAGCTCAGGCACCTGCAGTACAAGCCACAGAGCAGCAAACAGAGCTCAGGCTGCAGCAGAGCAACACAAAGAACAGCTATAGCTCAGGCACCTGCAGTACAAGCCACAGAGCAGCAAACAGAGCTCAGGCTGCAGCAGAGCAACACAAAGAACAGCTATAGCTCAGGCACCTGCAGTACAAGCTACAGAGCAGCAAACAGAGCTCAGGCTGCAGCAGAGCAACACAAAGAACAGCTACAGCTCAAGCAGATGTAGCACGAGCCACAGAGCAGCAAACAGAGCTCAAGCTGCAGCAGTGCAACACAAAGAACAGCTATAGCTCAAGCACTTGCAGTACAAGCCACAGAGCAGCAAACAGAGCTCAGGCTGCAGCAGTGCAACACAAAGAACAGCTATAGCTCAAGCACCTGCAGCACAAGCCACAAAGCAGGAGACAGAGCTCAGGCTGCAGCAGTGCAACACAAAGAACAGCTATAGCTCAAGCACCTGCAGTACAAGCCACAAAGCAGGAGACAGAGCTCAGGCTGCAGCAGTGCAACACAAAGAACAGCTATAGCTCAAGCACCTGCAGTACAAGCCACAGAGCAGCAAACAGAGCTCAGGCTGCAGCAGTGCAACACAAAGAACAGCTATAGCTCAAGCACATGCAGTACAAGCCACAGAGCAGCAAACAGAGCTCAGGCTGCAGCAGAGCAACACAAAGAACAGCTCTAGCTCAAGCACCTGCAGTACAAGCCACAGAGCAGCAAACAGAGCTCAAGCTGCAGCAGAGCAACACAAAGAACAGCTCTAGCTCAAGCACCTGCAGTACAAGCCACAGAGCAGCAAACAGAGCTCAGGCTGCAGCAGAGCAACACAAAGAACAGCTATAGCTCAAGCACCTGCAGTACAAGCCACAGAGCAGCAAACAGAGCTCAAGCTGCAGCAGGGCAACACAAAGAACAGCTCTAGCTCAAGCACCTGCAGTACAAGCCACAGAGCAGCAAACAGAGCTCAGGCTGCAGCAGAGCAACACAAAGAACAGCTACAACTCAAGCAGATGTAGCACAAGCCACAGAGCAGCAAACAGAGCTCAGGCTGCAGCAGTGCAACACAAAGAACAGCTATAGCTCAAGCACTTGCAGTACAAGCCACAGAGCAGCAAACAGAGCTCAGGCTGCAGCAGTGCAACACAAAGAACAGCTCTAGCTCAAGCACCTGCAGTACAAGCCACAGAGCAGCAAACAGAGCTCAGGCTGCAGCAGAGCAACACAAAGAACAGCTCTAGCTCAAGCACCTGCAGTACAAGCCACAGAGCAGCAAACAGAGCTCAGGCTGCAGCAGAGCAACACAAAGAACAGCTACAGCTCAAGCACCTGCAGCACAAGCCACAAAGCAGGAGACAGAGCTCAGGCTGCAGCAGTGCAACACACAGAACAGCTATAGCTCAGGCACCTGCAGCACAAGCCACAGAGCAGCAAACAGAGCTCAGGCTGCAGCAGAGCAACACAAAGAACAGCTATAGCTCAAGCACCTGCAGCACAAGCCACAAAGCAGGAGACAGAGCTCAGGCTGCAGCAGAGCAACACAAAGAACAGCTATAGCTCAAGCACCTGCAGCACAAGCCACAAAGCAGGAGACAGAGCTCAGGCTGCAGCAGTGCAACACAAAGAACAGCTATAGCTCAAGCACCTGCAGCACAAGCCACAAAGCAGGAGACAGAGCTCAGGCTGCAGCAGTGCAACACACAGAACAGCTATAGCTCAGGCACCTGCAGCACAAGCCACAGAGCAGCAAACAGAGCTCAGGCTGCAGCAGAGCAACACAAAGAACAGCTATAGCTCAAGCACCTGCAGTACAAGCCACAGAGCAGCAAACAGAGCTCAGGCTGCAGCAGTGCAACACAAAGAACAGCTATAGCTCAGGCACCTGCAGTACAAGCCACAGAGCAGCAAACAGAGCTCAGGCTGCAGCAGAGCAACACAAATAACGGCTACAACTCAAGCAGATGTAGCACAAGCCACAGAGCAGCAAACAGAGCTCAGGCTGCAGCAGTGCAACACAAAGAACAGCTATAGCTCAGGCACCTGCAGCACAAGCCACAGAGCAGCAAACAGAGCTCAGGCTGCAGCAGTGCAACACAAAGAACAGCTATAGCTCAAGCACCTGCAGCACAGGCCACAAAGCAGAAGACAGAGCTCAGGCTGCAGCAGTGCAACACAAAGAACAGCTATAGCTCAAGCACCTGCAGCACAAGCCACAAAGCAGGAGACAGAGCTCAGGCTGCAGCAGTGCAACACACAGAACAGCTATAGCTCAGGCACCTGCAGCACAAGCCACAGAGCAGCAAACAGAGCTCAGGCTGCAGCAGAGCAACACAAAGAACAGCTATAGCTCAAGCACCTGCAGCACAAGCCACAAAGCAGAAGACAGAGCTCAGGCTGCAGCAGTGCAACACAAAGAACAGCTATAGCTCAAGCACCTGCAGCACAAGCCACAAAGCAGGAGACAGAGCTCAGGCTGCAGCAGTGCAACACACAGAACAGCTATAGCTCAGGCACCTGCAGCACAAGCCACAGAGCAGCAAACAGAGCTCAGGCTGCAGCAGTGCAACACAAAGAACAGCTATAGCTCAAGCACCTGCAGCACAAGCCACAAAGCAGGAGACAGAGCTCAGGCTGCAGCTGTGCAACACACAGAACAGCTATAGCTCAAGCACCTGCAGCACAAGCCACAAAGCAGGAGACAGCGCTCAGGCAGCAGCAGTGCAACACAAAGAACAGCTATAGCTCAAGCACCTGCAGTACAAGCCACAGAGCAGCAAACAGAGCTCAGGCTGCAGCAGTGCAACACAAAGAACAGCTATAGCTCAGGCACCTGCAGCACAAGCCACAGAGCAGCAAACAGAGCTCAGGCTGCAGCAGTGCAACACAAAGAACAGCTATAGCTCAAGCACCTGCAGTACAAGCCACAGAGCAGCAAACAGAGCTCAGGCTGCAGCAGTGCAACACAAAGAACAGCTCTAGCTCAAGCACCTGCAGTACAAGCCACAGAGCAGCAAACAGAGCTCAGGCTGCAGCAGAGCAACACAAAGAACAGCTACAACTCAAGCAGATGTAGCACAAGCCACAGAGCAGCAAACAGAGCTCAGGCTGCAGCAGTGCAACACAAAGAACAGCTATAGCTCAAGCACTTGCAGTACAAGCCACAGAGCAGCAAACAGAGCTCAGGCTGCAGCAGTGCAACACAAAGAACAGCTCTAGCTCAAGCACCTGCAGTACAAGCCACAGAGCAGCAAACAGAGCTCAGGCTGCAGCAGAGCAACACAAAGAACAGCTCTAGCTCAAGCACCTGCAGTACAAGCCACAGAGCAGCAAACAGAGCTCAGGCTGCAGCAGAGCAACACAAAGAACAGCTACAGCTCAAGCACCTGCAGCACAAGCCACAAAGCAGGAGACAGAGCTCAGGCTGCAGCAGTGCAACACACAGAACAGCTATAGCTCAGGCACCTGCAGCACAAGCCACAGAGCAGCAAACAGAGCTCAGGCTGCAGCAGAGCAACACAAAGAACAGCTATAGCTCAAGCACCTGCAGCACAAGCCACAAAGCAGGAGACAGAGCTCAGGCTGCAGCAGAGCAACACAAAGAACAGCTATAGCTCAAGCACCTGCAGCACAAGCCACAAAGCAGGAGACAGAGCTCAGGCTGCAGCAGTGCAACACAAAGAACAGCTATAGCTCAAGCACCTGCAGCACAAGCCACAAAGCAGGAGACAGAGCTCAGGCTGCAGCAGTGCAACACACAGAACAGCTATAGCTCAGGCACCTGCAGCACAAGCCACAGAGCAGCAAACAGAGCTCAGGCTGCAGCAGAGCAACACAAAGAACAGCTATAGCTCAAGCACCTGCAGCACAAGCCACAAAGCAGGAGACAGAGCTCAGGCTGCAGCAGTGCAACACAAAGAACAGCTATAGCTCAAGCACCTGCAGCACAAGCCACAAAGCAGGAGACAGAGCTCAGGCTGCAGCAGTGCAACACACAGAACAGCTATAGCTCAGGCACCTGCAGCACAAGCCACAGAGCAGCAAACAGAGCTCAGGCTGCAGCAGAGCAACACAAAGAACAGCTATAGCTCAAGCACCTGCAGTACAAGCCACAGAGCAGCAAACAGAGCTCAGGCTGCAGCAGTGCAACACAAAGAACAGCTATAGCTCAGGCACCTGCAGTACAAGCCACAGAGCAGCAAACAGAGCTCAGGCTGCAGCAGAGCAACACAAATAACGGCTACAACTCAAGCAGATGTAGCACAAGCCACAGAGCAGCAAACAGAGCTCAGGCTGCAGCAGTGCAACACAAAGAACAGCTATAGCTCAGGCACCTGCAGCACAAGCCACAGAGCAGCAAACAGAGCTCAGGCTGCAGCAGTGCAACACAAAGAACAGCTATAGCTCAAGCACCTGCAGCACAAGCCACAAAGCAGAAGACAGAGCTCAGGCTGCAGCAGTGCAACACAAAGAACAGCTATAGCTCAAGCACCTGCAGCACAAGCCACAAAGCAGGAGACAGAGCTCAGGCTGCAGCAGTGCAACACACAGAACAGCTATAGCTCAGGCACCTGCAGCACAAGCCACAGAGCAGCAAACAGAGCTCAGGCTGCAGCAGAGCAACACAAAGAACAGCTATAGCTCAAGCACCTGCAGCACAAGCCACAAAGCAGAAGACAGAGCTCAGGCTGCAGCAGTGCAACACAAAGAACAGCTATAGCTCAAGCACCTGCAGCACAAGCCACAAAGCAGGAGACAGAGCTCAGGCTGCAGCAGTGCAACACACAGAACAGCTATAGCTCAGGCACCTGCAGCACAAGCCACAGAGCAGCAAACAGAGCTCAGGCTGCAGCAGTGCAACACAAAGAACAGCTATAGCTCAAGCACCTGCAGCACAAGCCACAAAGCAGGAGACAGAGCTCAGGCTGCAGCTGTGCAACACACAGAACAGCTATAGCTCAAGCACCTGCAGCACAAGCCACAAAGCAGGAGACAGCGCTCAGGCAGCAGCAGTGCAACACAAAGAACAGCTATAGCTCAAGCACCTGCAGTACAAGCCACAGAGCAGCAAACAGAGCTCAGGCTGCAGCAGTGCAACACAAAGAACAGCTATAGCTCAGGCACCTGCAGCACAAGCCACAGAGCAGCAAACAGAGCTCAGGCTGCAGCAGTGCAACACAAAGAACAGCTATAGCTCAAGCACCTGCAGTACAAGCCACAGAGCAGCAAACAGAGCTCAGGCTGCAGCAGTGCAACACAAAGAACAGCTCTAGCTCAAGCACCTGCAGTACAAGCCACAGAGCAGCAAACAGAGCTCAGGCTGCAGCAGAGCAACACAAAGAACAGCTACAACTCAAGCAGATGTAGCACAAGCCACAGAGCAGCAAACAGAGCTCAGGCTGCAGCAGTGCAACACAAAGAACAGCTATAGCTCAAGCACTTGCAGTACAAGCCACAGAGCAGCAAACAGAGCTCAGGCTGCAGCAGTGCAACACAAAGAACAGCTCTAGCTCAAGCACCTGCAGTACAAGCCACAGAGCAGCAAACAGAGCTCAGGCTGCAGCAGAGCAACACAAAGAACAGCTCTAGCTCAAGCACCTGCAGTACAAGCCACAGAGCAGCAAACAGAGCTCAGGCTGCAGCAGAGCAACACAAAGAACAGCTACAGCTCAAGCACCTGCAGCACAAGCCACAAAGCAGGAGACAGAGCTCAGGCTGCAGCAGTGCAACACACAGAACAGCTATAGCTCAGGCACCTGCAGCACAAGCCACAGAGCAGCAAACAGAGCTCAGGCTGCAGCAGAGCAACACAAAGAACAGCTATAGCTCAAGCACCTGCAGCACAAGCCACAAAGCAGGAGACAGAGCTCAGGCTGCAGCAGAGCAACACAAAGAACAGCTATAGCTCAAGCACCTGCAGCACAAGCCACAAAGCAGGAGACAGAGCTCAGGCTGCAGCAGTGCAACACAAAGAACAGCTATAGCTCAAGCACCTGCAGCACAAGCCACAAAGCAGGAGACAGAGCTCAGGCTGCAGCAGTGCAACACACAGAACAGCTATAGCTCAGGCACCTGCAGCACAAGCCACAGAGCAGCAAACAGAGCTCAGGCTGCAGCAGAGCAACACAAAGAACAGCTATAGCTCAAGCACCTGCAGCACAAGCCACAAAGCAGGAGACAGAGCTCAGGCTGCAGCAGAGCAACACAAAGAACAGCTATAGCTCAAGCACCTGCAGCACAAGCCACAAAGCAGGAGACAGAGCTCAGGCTGCAGCAGAGCAACACAAAGAACAGCTATAGCTCAAGCACCTGCAGTACAAGCCACAGAGCAGCAAACAGAGCTCAGGCTGCAGCAGAGCAACACAAAGAACAGCTATAGCTCAAGCACCTGCAGTACAAGCCACAGAGCAGCAAACAGAGCTCAGGCTGCAGCAGTGCAACACAAAGAACAGCTATAGCTCAGGCACCTGCAGTACAAGCCACAGAGCAGCAAACAGAGCTCAGGCTGCAGCAGAGCAACACAAATAACGGCTACAACTCAAGCAGATGTAGCACAAGCCACAGAGCAGCAAACAGAGCTCAGGCTGCAGCAGTGCAACACAAAGAACAGCTATAGCTCAGGCACCTGCAGCACAAGCCACAGAGCAGCAAACAGAGCTCAGGCTGCAGCAGTGCAACACAAAGAACAGCTATAGCTCAAGCACCTGCAGCACAAGCCACAAAGCAGAAGACAGAGCTCAGGCTGCAGCAGTGCAACACAAAGAACAGCTATAGCTCAAGCACCTGCAGCACAAGCCACAAAGCAGGAGACAGAGCTCAGGCTGCAGCAGTGCAACACACAGAACAGCTATAGCTCAGGCACCTGCAGCACAAGCCACAGAGCAGCAAACAGAGCTCAGGCTGCAGCAGAGCAACACAAAGAACAGCTATAGCTCAAGCACCTGCAGCACAAGCCACAAAGCAGAAGACAGAGCTCAGGCTGCAGCAGTGCAACACAAAGAACAGCTATAGCTCAAGCACCTGCAGCACAAGCCACAAAGCAGGAGACAGAGCTCAGGCTGCAGCAGTGCAACACACAGAACAGCTATAGCTCAGGCACCTGCAGCACAAGCCACAGAGCAGCAAACAGAGCTCAGGCTGCAGCAGTGCAACACAAAGAACAGCTATAGCTCAAGCACCTGCAGCACAAGCCACAAAGCAGGAGACAGAGCTCAGGCTGCAGCTGTGCAACACACAGAACAGCTATAGCTCAAGCAACTGCAGCACAAGCCACAGAGCAGCAAACAGAGCTCAGGCTGCAGCAGTGCAACACAAAGAACAGCTATAGCTCAAGCACCTGCAGCACAAGCCACAAAGCAGGAGACAGCGCTCAGGCAGCAGCAGTGCAACACAAAGAACAGCTATAGCTCAAGCACCTGCAGTACAAGCCACAGAGCAGCAAACAGAGCTCAGGCTGCAGCAGTGCAACACAAAGAACAGCTATAGCTCAGGCACCTGCAGCACAAGCCACAAAGCAGGAGACAGAGCTCAGGCTGCAGCAGTGCAACACACAGAACAGCTATAGCTCAGGCACCTGCAGCACAAGCCACAGAGCAGCAAACAGAGCTCAGGCTGCAGCAGAGCAACACAAAGAACAGCTATAGCTCAAGCACCTGCAGCACAAGCCACAAAGCAGAAGACAGAGCTCAGGCTGCAGCAGTGCAACACAAAGAACAGCTATAGCTCAAGCACCTGCAGCACAAGCCACAAAGCAGGAGACAGAGCTCAGGCTGCAGCAGTGCAACACACAGAACAGCTATAGCTCAGGCACCTGCAGCACAAGCCACAGAGCAGCAAACAGAGCTCAGGCTGCAGCAGTGCAACACAAAGAACAGCTATAGCTCAAGCACATGCAGCACAAGCCACAAAGCAGGAGACAGAGCTCAGGCTGCAGCAGTGCAACACACAGAACAGCTATAGCTCAAGCACCTGCAGCACAAGCCACAAAGCAGGAGACAGCGCTCAGGCAGCAGCAGTGCAACACACAGAACAGCTATAGCTCAGGCACCTGCAGCACAAGCCACAGAGCAGCAAACAGAGCTCAGGCTGCAGCAGTGCAACACAAAGAACAGCTATAGCTCAAGCACCTGCAGCACAAGCCACAAAGCAGGAGACAGAGCTCAGGCTGCAGCAGTGCAACACACAGAACAGCTATAGCTCAAGCACCTGCAGCACAAGCCACAAAGCAGGAGACAGCGCTCAGGCAGCAGCAGTGCAACACAAAGAACAGGTACAACTCAAGCAGCTGCAGCACAAGCAAATACAGCCCAGGCAACAACAGTACAACAAAGCAATAGTGCAACTCATGCAGCTGCAGCACACACCACAGAGCAGGAGACGGAGTTCAGGCTGCAGCATTGCAACATGAAGCACTGGTACAACTCAAGCAGCTGCAACACAAGTACAGAGCAGCAGACAAGCTCGGGCAGCAGAGGTGCAACACAAAGAAGAGGTACAATTCAAGCAGGTGCAGCACAAGCCACAAAGCAGGAGACAAAGCTTGCAACTGTTAGGACACTGCAGCAGTGGCAAACAAGCAGGCAGCACACCTTTCTCGTTGGCCGAAGAACTCAACCCACATCTGCTCTCAAGGGGCAGAAACATGCTCCCCTCAATGGATGCATGGTCCTTCGGATTCCTCAGGAGAGACCTCTACCTTGGAAATCGTGTCCTGCATGTGAAGCTCGTTCCTATTGGATGGAGTTTTTGGAGAGGATTCTCGCAGGTGACTCTTGCACATGCTGTTTGCTCGTGAAGGGAGTTTCCATCCACCGTCGAACTGGTAAAACGGAGGGTTAAGAAATTTGAGGCATAAAAAGGAGGAGCGAGCCCTCGTAGTCAAGTTAAAATCTATGATTAAGGAAAAAGGGGTGACCCTGTGTCCCTCAGACCCTGTGTGTTCAATAGTTAAACAAGATAGTGGTTCTGTTGGGTAAGACAGGTTATTTGAAAGATACAATGCATGGTAAGACCGTCATAAAAAAGTGCAATATTGTGACTTTTTGGTGAAAAGGTGCTCAATAAGTGTGACAATATATACAATGTGAGTACGTAGCTACGTACGGATGCAGATAGTGAGTGGAACTGAATGCCTCCTATCGGGAACGATTGAATCGCCCAAGCCAGATACGATGGGCCATTGCGCCACACTGAATCAGGCTGAGGTTCTCCGGTCTGAAGATTAAACTGTCATCTCCATCTCGTCTTGAGAAAGACCCGCCGCGACCACCCACTGGGGCGCCTGAGGGTCGAAACGTCGATGCATTCATAGGTCCAGAACCACCAGGATCCCAATAGGAACCTTTGGAATTCTTGGTTGAAAATCAATATCTAGCCATTGAAAGTAACTTGTATATATTTGTACATATCAAATTTCCTCACATTGTATATATTGTCACACTTATTGAGCACCTGTTCACCAAAAAGTCACAATATTGCACTTTTTTATGATGGTCTTACCATGCATTGTATGTTATCCTTGAATGAAGTAATTCGGATTCAAATGGAAGACATTTTGTTATAATTTGCATAATATAACGCTTTGATCCTTTGACTCTGCATTTTGAGCATTTATTTCTCAAAATGACTATGTGTATCAGAGAGCTGTTGTGTTGGTTTGCACTAATAGGCATCTTTCAAATAACCTGTCTTACCGAATAGAACCAATATCAAGTTAAAATCTAAATATGGTTGAATAAGACTCCAAGGCATCAATAGGCTTTCCAACCAAGATCGTTGGTTTCGATTCTGGCTGCCTATTTACAATCTAGGTAGTTGCAATTGAAACCATACGGTCATTCCGGCTGGATTCCAACTGGCTCAAGGAGCACGTCGGCCAGTTAACGACAGACCTGTAATCCCAATGAACGGCATTTTCGCTGTTGGGATTACGATGCTTGGTTTCCAACATGCTTTCCATGCTGGGCTTCCTGACATGGAAAGCCTGTCAGAAAGCCAGTTTGAAGGCTCCTAGCAGGGCCCCTTCCTCCTTGCGGTCTCCAGTTGGGGGCTGAGAGGGCACCATCCCTGCACCGTGTGGCAGGCACATGGATGAACACAACCTCCCATTTCTCTATGGAAGCTTGTGCTACGGCCTGTATATGGCCATACCACAAGCTCCCATAGGGAAATGTGAGTATGCAACCGCTCCAGGTGCTGTCACATCACAAACAATTAGGCAGTCAGGACCGCCGACCAGAGGTCGGTCGGTCCCAATTCCCTAATTCCGCAATGATGTCGGTCGGGGGCAACTCCAACCGACATCATAATCGGACCATAGTGTTTTTGTAAAATGATGCCATCTTGATGTCTAAGAGGCAACTGGTCGTTTCAATTTCTAGTTTTAGCAGGAGTTTCCTTGTGGGTTTAATCATTTTGTACAATTTGTTTATGGATGGCAAGTTATACTTGGTCAAGAGGTCCTTAACACAAGATTCTATCACTGAAGTGTCGCTACATGAATTAAACAGTTCTATGTTGATAAAACATTTTAGAGCATTATTAGTTGCTCCCTTACTGTCGATACAGTAATTGACACAGTTAATAGTTCTCCAAGCTATGATTCAGCGTTCAGCCCGTTCCAACCTTATTAAGCTTTGTGGAGTAGTTTTTCATAGGTTGAAATCTTCCTTATACCACCCATAAGCATGGTTTCTGATCTCCTGAAGGTTTCCCGCGGCCAGCAAGAGGCTAAGTAGGAACTGCCCTAGCCACTGTTCCCGTAGCGCTGAAGGTAGCAAAGTTTTCAACATCTCCGGGGAGGGCCGCCAGCTTTTACTGTAGATATTCCATATGGGCTTTCCAGTTTAACTTATGATGGGATCTCATTTGGGTGACCAACTGGCATAGGTGCAAATTCAGAACGGAGAGTGTAAAAATTCAGGACAAAGGGACAAAATTCAGGACAAAAATTCAGGACAAAAGGTCAAAATTCAGGACAAAACTTCGGGACAAAAGGTAAGTTTAACAGACACGTCAGAGGTGGTCGCGCAATAGTATCTAAGTAAGTAAATAGACAACCACCTAAGTACAAGTCAAAGTAGGTTTATATTAGGTTGAGACAATCGTGCACTTCACGGTTTTTCAGTCGCAACTTGCTACCTTAGACGATTCAAAATTCGCATCTCGCTCCAGCAGGTACATTAGTCACCAGACAATGGTGAAACACACCTGAATATAAGTGAGGCCGCTTTTATTGTTGATTGAAAACGACTGGATATACGTGGAACTTTGCAGTGCCAGCCTCCAGTAATAAAACCGCTACCTTCCCCTTTCCAGCCTCCCAGGGAAACACCCGATGCCCGATACGGCCAGTCCGGCCTTGCTACCACCCTCCAATGGTGCCCCACATCTTCACTTAGACCGTCTCTCATGCAGCTGCGGTGCGTCCATTGGGGCGTAGGGACGTAGCCCCACTAAGCCTGGACGCACCGTGACAAGAGCAGCCAGCACCTCAATATTTTAGAAATAATTCTCACAAATTACAAATAATAAAGCGCCGCAGCACAGCGCTTCAGTCCGGGACCGGGACACACCCGATGGAATGCTGCGGAGTGCGCAGGGGGTGGGGCTGCCCAGCTTGAGTGACAGTCTGACTCTGCAGCAGGCCAGCAGCTGTACTGTCTGCGCATGAGGATTTTTGGACTGTAACTAGCCCAAGCATGTGCGTTACAAGGCTGAGAGTGAAGTTCCCCTGAGAGGAACCGAAGGGGCCGGGGGTGCTGCTTTAGCCGGGCCCCGGGGTTTCAAAGTTCCTGAGGGCGAGTAGTCAGTGTGTCCCCCTCGCCAATCCTTGGCTGGTCCACCGTGCATAAGGGCAGGCAATCCATTATTGGATGCCGCGCGTGGGTGGTGGTGAGTGGGACACTGCCTCAGCACTAACTGCATATCATGGCCAATCACTGTGTGACATCAGCATGTGAAGCCATGCAGTGTTTGGCCATTCGGGACGCGCGTGCGCTGTGACGTCGTTTTCACTTTTCAGTACTTTCTGTTTCTACTGTACTTTTAGTTGCTGGTCGAGTCGACGCCACGTGCGTGCAGGCAGCTGAGCAGCAGACGTCCGACTCCGACACTTCACTCACTCGTCGTCGAGTCTCGAGACACAGTCAGACACAAAGTCAGCTGTGACAGAAGACAATAGAATAGTAGGTGCAGCGCTGCTCTAAAAAAGTTGACTCTGTAGTAGTATATGTGCAAAATTAATTGTAATGCTGCGCTTGTGCTGCCGCTGTTGTGTTTAGTGTCTTTGCTGTGTGTGGAATTCATTTCGAGCCCTCCAATTTCACAGTGGTCTCAAAACCAAATCAGACCTCCGAATAGTCCAGAGACAAAGCGCACCTCCTGGATCTTTTGAAATTTCAGCTCCCAAATCACTTAAATATTATTCATGAATACAGATACCAGAGCCCAAAGTTCACCCCCTTCCTATCCTCTTTACAGAAAAACACAGCTGAAAATTAAGAAAAAACTCGCATTCCTCCGCAAATAACCAAAAGCAATAATTATTTGTAATGATGGAGCATGGTCTCCCTCCAGCACCTGCAGAATTATCACAGCTAATGGATTCCTGAGCCTTCATTTCTTGTGGGGTGGTTTTAGTTGGAAAATGCACAAAATGCATGTTTCATTATTAATGGTAAATGAAACTAGAAGAATAACCTGCGGTAGCTGCAGGGAGTCTGTCAGTGGAGCCCTCTTGTTGGGGGGATGGTAGAGGCGACGCACGTGGCGTGGAGCTAGGAGTTGTGGTGGATTCTTTCCTGCAATGGTCCTGGGTGTTTCTGTCGCCTTGCATGGTGATCTGATCTTACTCAGTTAAGAAAATACAAATGCTTGTTGTTGAGTAGGCTTGAATACAAAAGGCCATGATTTGGGCGTGAAAGAATGCGACATGTGACTTTGGACCGTTCAAACTTGTTCTTATCTGCACTCTTAAGAAAGGAATGACTTGGAAGCTGGTCTTGTGATACGACCTCCGCATGCTTTGTCTTGTGGTCAAGCTCCTTAGGCTTGTGATATATTTTTAAGACACTATATAATCTTTCAAAAAGAATATAATGGACAGGGAGGGTCATTGTGTACTTTTAAATTGTTTTGAGGGAGGCATATATTAAAAAAAAAAAGGCTAGAGGATGATGGCGCTCGTGGGAAGCGTCCTCAAAAAACACTGGCGAGTTGTTTGTGAAAAAACACATAAATGGAGCAAGAGCATAAATCAGTTCCCTTGTAGACTGGTTTTATTAATTCTACCTGTAGAAGGCCATTGTGCAGGCTAATACCTATGTTTTGCATTTACTATACAATACATTGTAGCTACTTTGCAGGTTTGAGACCACACTTCCCACAAAGATCAACAGTAGAGTGTGCATGCATAACACAGGATGGCCTTCTTATACGTAGACTCTGGTCAGTATGCAGGTCAAGGTTTAAACCTTTTTATATATGTGACCTGTGATCAGTTCACAGTCAAGCAATGTACATTTTCATAAATATGTCTTGTGGTCAGGGTACTGTTCTGGGACTGGATGTTTTGATAGATGTAATGTGTTGCAAATGTGCAGATCTGTTACTGGAAAAGCTCATACATGTGGCCTGTGGTAAGTGCCAGTAAAGGAGTGGAACCTTTTTATTTGTGTGACTTATGCTCAATGTGTGGGTCTCAGATTGGACCTTTGCATATCCGTGACTTGTAGTCAGTCTGCAGGTCTCAGACTGGACCTATCATACATATGACTTCAGGAACATGTGCAGTCCAAAGACTTGATCATTTCACATATGTGGCTTATAGTTTGCATGTATGACAAACAATGGACGGTTTGATATACATGATCTATGGTCTGTGTGCAGGCCTAAGACTAGACCCTTCAAATACAGTTAACTATGACTCTAATCTAGGGTAATGAAGCATGGCTTAAATTCAGGGCCATGTACCATGACTCTAATCCAAGGCAATGAACCATGACACTAATCCAGGTTCTGACAATAAATTATGTCGGTGAATTGAACTCAGACCTGCACACTTACCGTGACCGCAAGTCACCGTAGTGACTTGCCTAGTCCTAGTCCTGGACACTGACCACAGGTTTTATATATATATATATATACCTATATACCTATATATTACTGTACCGACCAGATTCTCGGACCAGATGGAATCAGCTCCTATGAGCCCCTCTAACCCAGCCGGAACGTACTCACCTCCCTCCTTAGAATATATTTACAATGGGTATGGATATATGTATGTACATCTTATACCTAAGGATGGGAAAGATAGCAATAAACATGCATTGGTTTTCTACAATATCCTATTCACACCTATTGGTCTCGCGGCCACGTAGGCCCAGACTGGTCTACCCTAGGGCAGGTCTGATAATGTACCATTACACACTGATCATCAGTGCTCACCCGACGCACAATCCGGCGCGCCTACACACATAGGCCTGCAGACCCAGTGCTCTCATTAATATCCGATCTGCAATCTGGCAGATCTACACACCTCTCTACCTTAGGTGCTCTCACTTACACACGGCTCACAATCCGGCGAGCCTCCACACCGTCTCCCTCCGGTGCTCTCACTTACACACGGCTCACAATCCGGTGAGCCTCCACACCGTCTCCCTCCGGTGCTCTCACTTACACACGGCTCACAATCCGGTGAGCCTCCACACCGTCTCCCTCCGGTGCTCTCACTTACACACGGTACAATCACTTTCCTATGAACATTTAAGGATAAAGTCGTTGGTTATCTACTCGGAATGAAACTACGATAATAGAAATTGGTATGGCCAAATTATAATATGTACCTTCTGCTCCTGACATCAAATGTTCCCTCTCTCCCTACTTGCTCAGTCATTCCTTACCTGATCGGGATTCGCATCCGTTCATGCAAACAATGTCTAACTAGAAGCTCAGGTTACCCTGATTGAACAAGAATACAAGGCACATGTCAGTTCATTATGAACTGGGGTGTTTTCTTTATTACAACAAAAAATAAACACAATACTACACAATGTATATACTGTAAAGAAAAGTAAAGGTTAGAATGCGTGCTTAACAAGGAAAAGGGCAGAGATCACCTTATTAATGTGAAGTCGGGGCTCGGCAGTCATCTAGGTTCCCTTCTCGTCTCTGTGTCTTGGCTCGTCTCCGAATCACACCTCAGCAGTCACGGGTACACGTCTGCACCGCTATGCTCAATCTCCTCTGCTTCCCTCCAAGTCACTGGAACCTCGCTGGCTATTAGCTACCGTCTCTCTCTCTCTCTCTCTCTCCGTTTCTGTGCGCTTCGCGCTATTTCTTCTTCAGTCTGTCTTAGAGAGTCTCGGTTTCAGAATCTTTTCTCGGACTTCAAAATGGCGATTGTCTGCTCTGGAAATAATTAATGGCATAGATGCTAACGGCTAGCTGCCGCCTACAGACTGACTGACTCATTGCCTAACACTTTCGCTAATATCAAAACCTGCCCCTTCATGGAAAGTTACGGCCAGCAACCTGCCGCCCACCAAATTCTTGTACCTCCCCGTACCAAGGGCACGTTCCCAGCCGGCCGGCCTGGAGTTGTGTCTTCGGAGTGGAGAAAAATACAGTCTTTCGATAAGGGCCAGCCTGAACCGGTTCTCTCCAAGCGAACAACACCTTAAAACTAAAACATTACACTTGACCTAGAAAGCCTCTCGAACTACCAGGCAAAGAGCAAGATGGAGTCTGTCCCGTTTAAGGCCTACAAGGCCCAAAATACGCATAACTCCACAGAAGATATACTAATACTCTTACAAAAGGATGTATCATCACTAATACTTATATATCTATCCCCTAGCTTAAGTTTATAAGCCCTGATCTAAAGAAAAGGGTACGAAAATGCACTACTGTGCCTCATGGATAGGTCCTACTTATAGTCCTAATCCCTATACTGTAAGGGTAATAGGCTGGAGTCATTCTCCATCATCTTCCCTCTCAAAGAGGGTCAAAAAAGTCGGTTATCACACTTCACCCTTGACTCCAGTCTATTAGCCACATCTTATACCGAACTAACATCAGTGGAAGAATAATAAGAAACAAAATTAACTGACCTATTCCTCCTACCAAAGCCACAAAATTGTAATAGAGAAGGAATGCACTGAATACAGCAACAAACAGCTATCAAAACACAAATGGCAACAATAACACCCCCTAAAATCTGTCGTAAAGAATGCAAGTCAGGTAACCAATTAAAGAGCCAGTCAAATAAGCCTTGATCAATGTGTTGTCTAATTTCTGCAGTCAAGTCGTGTAGTTTGTCAATATGGGCTTGGATTGATTTAGAATGGTCGGACAAATTAAAACAGCATAGGCCTTCAAAATCTGAACATTCATGTCCATGTTTTAACAAAAGATAATCAATAGCTGCGCGATTCTGTAAAATAGCTCTACGTTCACCCTGGGCATCTAATAACAGATCAGACAAAACAGTAGATGTTTGGTTGATGGATTTAACCATCCAGCAGGCCATCTTGCCAATCGTTTTGGCATTATAAACAGCCAATGCAGGGACTCCAATAATAGAAAAAGCTAAACCAAGGTATTCTGATTTAGAATACAGGTGAACAGAGGAATCACAATCTTCATGTAATGACATTGAATTTCGTATCATACGGGAATGTGAACTAGGGTGTGAAGAAAACATTAATAAACTCAATCTAGTGATGGCACAAGGACCACCAGAAATATTAGCGGGAATATAGGGCCAAGATGAGTTCCCGCAGGAAAATAACCACCCAGAGGGCAGCAACATAGAACGGTAAGAACTAGGGGCAACTAATAAACGATTACATGTCATATTATTTTTCACGGAGACACATGAATTCGGAAGTCTCTTTAAACACAGCAATCGTTGATGAGCTGAAAAGGAAGTGGCAGCCTGAATTTTTAATTTGATGCATTCGGTGATAGCCTTGGGATCACATGTCAGGATAAAACATAAGTCACCCTGCGTAATATTATAGGTCGTGATTTGGGAATGCATAGGAAAATCAGAATCAGGAAGAATAGTACATAAAGGGCAAAACTCATGGGCCGCAAAGTCGCCCAGAATAATATTGGGTCGGGCATTCGAAATATTGAAAATATGTCTCAAAGTTTCAGTAGATGCAGGGACAGCAACCAAGCAGGTCGCCAAAATATCAGTCACAGACCTCATGGGAGTGAGGCAGAAATGTGGAGAGTTAGTAACCCGTTTAGCAAGGGTAATCCAGAAGTTTGACGAAGAATACCATGCAGCGAAGGATCGAGGAACTCGTGTTCTCCAATCAACCGAAGTCGGTGGGTCCTCTCCTCTCCCGGCGTAGCAGACCAAAAGGAGTCCAACGCCGGCACATCCTGCAGCAGCAGTCCAGAGAATGATCTGAAAGAATACAAACAAAGGCCTTAATCATTCTCGTAAGTAACATTTGTCAGCTGGGACAGCTTCCCAGCTATCTTTCCCTGGCTTCATCACCAAAATGGTGTTGTCATAACCGGTCGCAATAACTTCAGCCTGTTCAGGGGGATGTTTAGGCGATTGCACCCATATTTTGGCACCGGGATTATCGGTGGAACCGAATCCTTTTTGGCCTCGTACTGTCAGCAAAGTTGGGGCACAGCCTCTCTTAATCTCACCACTGAAGACAGGCATAATGAGTAACTGAGCAACACGGTCAGATATTTTAATCGATAAGTCAATTTCACTGCTATTAAGCAGAAGAACCTTAATCTCTCCCTGATAATCACTGTCAATTACTCCTCCGAGAACTTGAATACCTTTCATGGCAAGGCCCGATCTAGGGGCAATAAGTCCAAAGCTACCGGCTGGTATACAGACACCAACGCCGGTCTCAACAATAATTCGGTCTCTGCCTTTCAGGATCGCATCATTCATGGCATGCAGGTCCAAGCCTGCGGAACCTGGGGTCGCTCTGCATGGAGCTAAAGCTCCGGGGGTAATTTCCCAGTACATAACAGTAGTGGACGTGGAATAGGGTTTTGCATCAACAGTTGGAGGAAACAAACGCATTAAAGGAGATTCAGCATGTAACAAAGGGCGATTATTTAGAATCATTAATGCCTGGAGCAAAAAATTTCTCCAGTTTCTGTAATGGTCGTCAGTCAATTTACGCAGTTGTTCTTTTAACAAACCATTCATCCGCTCAATGAGGCCCGAGGCCTGTGGATAATATGGAATATGAAAAATCCATTCAATGTTATTTTCAACACAGAATTCTTGCACCAATCTTCCACGAAAATGGGATGCATTATCCGATTGAACTTGGAATGGAACACCATAATACAAAATAAGCAATTCCAGAGTCTTAATGGTATTCACTTGGGTGGCTTGTTTGCAAGGGAAAGCGACCAATAGGCCACTAAAAGTATCAACCGCTGTGCAAATATATTGACAATTGTTGCTCATAGGGAGCGGGCCAATATAATCAATTTGCCAAATTTGGGCGGGCATTCTTCCTCGATGTAAATGGCCTTTAACAATATGAGGCACTGTTCTTTTTCTAGAATGCTGACAGATAGGACAATGCAGAATGACATCTTTAATCAAATTTAAGGGGATATGAATCCCTCGATCGGAAGCCCACCTGCTAGTGGCTCTTTCTCCAAAATGTCCCGCTTTTTGGTGGGCCCATTTCGCCAATCCTGCCAAATCAGAATCCTGCATGTCCACCACTGCCTCAGAAATTTTAGACTTTTCATCTGCAATGTTATGAAAGAATTTGTCAAGGGAGTCAATCGGGGTATGAGCATCCACATGAAAGATTGTAACAGTACTCTGTGGGAGCAATTCCCACATTTCTTGCCATAATTCCTTACCCCACAGTTCTTTTGAATGCAATTCCCAATTATGAGAATGCCAAGTTGGTAACCAAACCGCCAGTCCATTAGCAGTGGACCAGGAATCAGTAAAAATATGACATGTGCCAGGCAGTTCTTGTTTCAAAACTTGGTAAACTGCATACAATTCAGCATATTGGCTACTCTTTCCATCACCAGTTGTACTCAATAATTTTTGCGTGACAGGGTTGAATGACACTGCTTTCCAGTGCCGTTTCTCACCAATGAACTTTGCCGAACCATCCGTAAACCACACATGTTTTCTGTCCTCCGCGGACAAATCATCAAATGGCTTACCCCACCTAACCGGAGATTCCTGGACTACAGGTACAGAACAATCATTTCCAATCTCAGTCGATGGCGCCTGCGCCACTCGCTCATGCAACACAGCCACACCTTTTGGACCCACACGCGCCCTGTCCTGAATGTACCATTTCCATTTAATGATACTCGCCTCCTGAGCATGTCCAATTCGATGAGATTTCGGCGAACTCAAAACCCACTGCATGATAGGAATTTCAGGTCTCAAGATCACAGTATGACCCAACGTCAATTGCTCGGTATCCACCAGAGCCCAATAACAAGCAAGCAACTGTTTTTCAAAAGGTGTATAACGCTCACCAGCCTCAGGTAACTTTTTAGTCCAAAAACCCAACGGCACTTTTTGTCTGCCCTGCTTTTGCCACAGACTCCAATTGGCATACAGGCCATCCACAGAAACATTCAAATCCACATCACCTTCGCCCACGGGCCACAAATCCAAAGCATACTGAATTGCTTCTTTCGCCAAATTAAAAGCATTTTGTTGTGGTTCACCCCACTCAAACGCATTCTTTTTATGGGTGACTCGGTACAGAGGAGCTAAAATCTGACTCAAATGGGGAATATGCTGACGCCAAAAACCAAACAGGCCAATAAAACATTGAGCCTCCTTTCTGTTCCTCGGAACAGCGAAATCCAAAATTTTACGCCTCACCTGCGGGATCACTTCTCTGTGACCTTCATGCCAATTAATTCCTAAAAACTTAACATTCTGGGAAGGGCCCTGCAATTTATCAGCATTAATTTCCCAACCTTTTGCACGTAAACGGTCAAGAATCTGATCTAAATGTGATTGGACTTGGTCTTGCGTCTCACCTTGAATCAAAACATCATCAATATAATGGCACACCTGAATCTGGGGATGTACGGGCACTTCAGATAAATGTTCCGCCACCAGCCGGTGACAGATCGTAGGACTATGTACATAACCTTGAGGAAGACTCCTAAACGTCATTTGACGGCCATGCCAGGTAAAACTGAATTGCTCCTGACACTCGGGGGCAATGGGAATCGAAAAGAAAGCATTAGCAATATCAATGGACGCATACCATGTACCTGGATGCTTCTGAATTCTCTGAATCAAAGTAACCATGTCAGGCACAGCAACAGCCAAAGGCGGAGTGTGTTTGTTTAATTGTCGATAATCAACCGTCATGCGCCAAGAATTATCACTTTTGCGCACAGGCCACACGGGATTATTCCAAGCAGAAGTGATTGGAGTGATAACCCCTGCATCAATCAGATCCTGAATTGTGGCACTAATTTCTTCATGACCACCTGGAATTCGATATTGTTTCTGAGAAACAACTTTCGTAGCTTGGGGAATCTTAATGGGGGGCATCCGCAAACGACCAACCCGTACGGGTCTGGACGAAATGTAATGCTTCGTACCAAATTGATAACAGCCATCATCAAGATGCAAAGTCATTCCTTTCAAAATGTCAATTCCAATTATATATTCCAGGAGAGGCACAACTAACACAGAATATTCTTTACGGGGAATCCGGCCAATTTTCATGTCAAGCGCAGTTTGCACTGCGGGAGTTTCCTTACCACCTAAACCAGTAATTGTAAAAAACTGTCCTTTGAATTTTTTCGATTTACCATGAATTAGAGTGGCCTCCTCCCCAGTATCTACCAATGCTCGGGCCCTTTGGATATTACGATGTTTCCAAAAAATTTCAATATCTACATAGGGTCTATTGTCTTTATGAGCCCACCTGCGTACCGGAGCTTGACCAATTTCCTAGTCATTTTTACCATGGTCAGCCAACCAAGACAAATCAGGATAGATGTTTTCAACTTTTTTCGGAATCAGAATATCCTGCTCATATCCATCTCGATTACGAAATGGATTAGTGTCATGTTCAAAGAATTGAGAATTACGGTCAGAAAGCTTGTGACGATCCTCCCGTCGTCGAACATCAGGGGAATAACTTCTCTCATCTCTGCGCCTATTAGAGACACGATCATCTCTTCCCCTGTCTCTCTCTCCCTCTCTCACCCTTACGCTCTCACGGCGGGGGGAAATATCACGTTCATAACGCCGGTCATCACGGCGATCAGCATCCACACGACGCCTCTCATCACCACTGTCATCAGATCCTCGGTCACAATCATTCTTACGTACACGACGAGCACCCTCCTTCCAATCCAAACCACGCTTACGAAACATGTCCCACAAGCGATTATTAGGTTCACCATCAATGTCCTCCCTTTTCACACCATCAGCCAAAAGTGCAAGAAACATATCACGTCTAGAAAATTTATAATCCCCAGCGGTACGACCTTCAGGTCGAGATTGCCTCTCAGGTTTAAACCATTCACCCAACTCACCAAGCTGACGAACAGATTCAAGCACCATAGACAAAGGATTGCCAGTTTGATTGATCAACAAAGTCATCATAACCTGCTTATAAGCAACAGGCGAAGAACGGATAATGCGATTACGCACAGAAGATGTTAAAAGACCATCCAACAATCTATCAGACGTACTGAGAAAAATGGCAGTTTTCATTACTTCCTCTTTCAAACGTTGCAACGCATCGCGCAAAGTATACCACGGCTTATCATTGACAGGCCAATCAGATTCAGTAGGATATTTATGGTTACAGCCATCGTTCGCGAGCTGGAGCAAGCTAATTTGGCCAGCACCATTATAATTTCGAAAATGATCTTGTACAGTAGAATCGGAACTCAAAGAGCAAAAACGTAAGCAATCACCAGCATCAAGCATAATACCGGCAGCACCTAGTTCATAAAGGCGCACCATCCAGGTAAGCAAAGTTTCACCGGGTCGTTGTCGAAATCGTTGTAAAATGTCACTAACCTCCTGTTGAGTAAAATCTTCAATACTATCCAAATGAATACCATTCGGCATACCAGGAGCCTGTTGTAATTTACGTCGAAACACAGGGTGAGCAGAAACCTCCGGAAGAGCCTCCGAGGAAGCCCGGTCCTTAGATTTAGAAAAACAATCAGAGCGTAATATGTCGTCAGAATTGGTAGAGCGACCACGATCATCAGAAACGTCGTCTTTGTCACAAGAAGCAGATTTACAATCACGTCCGGTGCGAGAAGACTCGCGCTTGTCACCCTCCTTAGCCGAGGAGCCAGATTCGTTCGAGTCCCAGATATTACCATCCCACTCATCAGGATTCCAATCCAGTCCAGCTTTTGCCACGACCAGACGCACTTTCCGTGTAGACACACGACCACGGCGGTGCCTATATTTATACTTCGCAATGCGCACCGCAGCCCTTTCGGCTATAGTCTGATAAGTCTCAAGTTTGTCGGCAAGTAATTTATTCTGACATCGCAAAAGAGTATGCGCATTCTGCACCTCAACAAACTTTTCTTCCATATCAACAAACCGCTTCTGCAATTTCAGAAACTTCTCATGAAGCATCCTGTAAGCAGTCAGCACAATCCAACCTCTGCGTCCTAAAACAGGAAGCTCATCACCCTTCACTACTGGCGCTTTTTGCAAGCAAGAAACCACATCAGCGGGCTCCGCCTGCTCCAAACAAGAAGTCCAATTCTCACTCAAACCAGTAGAATCGGCCCACTCACGGGCCAAAGCCTCATAAGGCGTTGATTCCCAAGCCGGGAATATCAATCGGTAATTTGAAAGTAGATTTAGATTTCCTCGAGAACATGTTAGTACACAAAAAATATATAAACAATTATAATCAAAGAAAAATACGTACGAGCCGAGCGCAAACCAGCAAGATGAAAACAATACAGCGCACACAGGCTTCGTAAACAGTTCGTGACGCCAGATGTACCGACCAGATTCTCGGACCAGATGGAATCAGCTCCTATGAGCCCCTCTAACCCAGCCGGAACGTACTCACCTCCCTCCTTAGAATATATTTACAATGGGTATGGATATATGTATGTACATCTTATACCTAAGGATGGGAAAGATAGCAATAAACATGCATTGGTTTTCTACAATATCCTATTCACACCTATTGGTCTCGCGGCCACGTAGGCCCAGACTGGTCTACCCTAGGGCAGGTCTGATAATGTACCATTACACACTGATCATCAGTGCTCACCCGACGCACAATCCGGCGCGCCTACACACATAGGCCTGCAGACCCAGTGCTCTCATTAATATCCGATCTGCAATCTGGCAGATCTACACACCTCTCTACCTTAGGTGCTCTCACTTACACACGGCTCACAATCCGGCGAGCCTCCACACCGTCTCCCTCCGGTGCTCTCACTTACAAACGGCTCACAATCCGGTGAGCCTCCACACCGTCTCCCTCCGGTGCTCTCACTTACACACGGCTCACAATCCGGTGAGCCTCCACACCGTCTCCCTCCGGTGCTCTCACTTACACGCGGTACAATCACTTTCCTATGAACATTTAAGGATAAAGTCGTTGGTTATCTACTCGGAATGAAACTACGATAATAGAAATTGGTATGGCCAAATTATAATATGTACCTTCTGCTCCTGACATCAAATGTTCCCTCTCTCCCTACTTGCTCAGTCATTCCTTACCTGATCGGGATTCGCATCCGTTCATGCAAACAATGTCTAACTAGAAGCTCAGGTTACCCTGATTGAACAAGAATACAAGGCCCATGTCAGTTCATTATGAACTGGGGTGTTTTCTTTATTACAACAAAAAATAAACACAATACTACACAATGTATATACTGTAAAGAAAAGTAAAGGTTAGAATGCGCGCTTAACAAGGAAAAGGGCAGAGATCACCTTATTAATGTGAAGTCGGGGCTCGGCAGTCATCTAGGTTCCCTTCTCGTCTCTGTGTCTTGGCTCGTCTCGGAATCACACCTCAGCAGTCACGGGTACACGTCTGCACCTCTATGCTCAATCTCCTCTGCTTCCCTCCAAGTCACTGGAACCTCGCTGGCTATTAGCTACCGTCTCTCTCTCTCTCTCTCTCTCTCCGTTTCTGTGCGCTTCGCGCTATTTCTTCTTCAGTCTGTCTTAGAGAGTCTCGGTTTCAGAATCTTTTCTCGGACTTCAAAATGGCGATTGTCTGCTCTGGAAATAATTAATGGCATAGATGCTAACGGCTAGCTGCCGCCTACAGACTGACTGACTCATTGCCTAACACTTTCGCTAATATCAAAACCTGCCCCTTCATGGAAAGTTACGGCCAACAACCTGCCGCCCACCAAATTCTTGTACCTCCCCGTACCAAGGGCACGTTCCCAGCCGGCCGGCCTGGAGTTGTGTCTTCGGAGTGGAGAAAAATACAGTCTTTCGATAAGGGCCAGCCTGAACCGGTTCTCTCCAAGCGAACAACACCTTAAAACTAAAACATTACACTTGACCTAGAAAGCCTCTCGAACTACCAGGCAAATAGCAAGATGGAGTCTGTCCCGTTTAAGGCCTACAAGGCCCAAAATACGCATAACTCCACAGAAGATATACTAATACTCTTACAAAAGAATGGATCATCACTAATATTTATATATCTATCCCCTAGCTTAAGTTTATAAGCCCTGATCTAAAGAAAAGGGTACGAAAATGCACTACTGTGCCTCATGGATAGGTCCTACTTATAGTCCTAATCCCTATACTTTAAGGGTAATAGGCTGGAGTCATTCTCCATCATCTTCCCTCTCAAAGAGGGTCGAAAAAGTCGGTTATCACAATTACCTACTGGCGGTTGCTAGTAGGTAGTTATAGTTAGGACCTAGTTTCCATAGGAAATCCGTAACATTCTATTGGGAATAACTTTGGCACTGGTTGTTGAATCTTCGCGAATTTCTCAAAGAAGATGGCCTGCTCCGCTCCGCTCCTTCCCTGAAAGTCTCAGGAAGATTTGTCAAGCAGGGGCCGAGAAAAAAGGGGGGTCCCAAAACGCGTTTTCCCCATGTTAATTTTATAGGACGATTAGACACAGCTATAGCCCGAACCCCTGAACGGAATTACACCAAATTTGGCAAACTGGCAGAGTCTGATTCGCAGATCGCCTTTTTGTTTAAATTGTATAAATACCTCCAGTAGTTGTTGAGAAAATCGAATTTGAAAAAATGTATATATTTATAAGCGTGCACCGTGCGGGCACGGGTCCGCATACGTGCGCGCACCGTGTGCGCACCGTACGCGGACCTCTCCGTGCACGAGCTGCATGCTGATTGGCTGCTGCTGTATGTCAACACTCTAAAACAGAAATTGTTGGCAGCCATCTTGTGCGGAATTTCAAAGGTTTTGTATGAGTAAAATGACCAGCTAACTATAACTGGTGTGAAACCTATGGTTTTTTCAGTGAATACCTATATATATAAAACTTTTGGTCAGTGTCCAGGACTAGTATATGCAGTTTGCCAGGTTCTGTTTCAGTGGAGTGTGCTCTCTCTCTCTGGAGCAGGAACTTTATAAACATTGTGCATAATCAACAGGGCGTCTTTTAATGTTTAGATTCCCAAATAAAAGTAGTTTGCCCAATAAAAAGTGGGCTGCACTTTACTCTTACATTGACACTTGGGCAAGCCCTCCAGGTCAGGCCTTCTAGCAATGGCCCACACCGCATGGTCATGTTAAATTGTGTTAAGGGCTCTTGAATGGCACATTCTCATCATAACTCTGGCCTCAGCGCCTCTTGTGAATGCCGCCGTCTTCGCTGTTCTCTGTTCATTTGGAATTTAGTGGAGTTTCTTGTTCTATTGAGGAGAGTAGTCTTACTGGATAGTGGTTGGAATGATGGACCCGATTAACGTATTGCCCAGTGATTGACTATGTTGGAGGAGGTAGTGGCTAAATCCTCCTACTGGTGTCTGTGTTCACCACC
Organism: Lissotriton vulgaris; assembly: GCF_964263255.1. Classification (NCBI taxonomy): domain Eukaryota; kingdom Metazoa; phylum Chordata; class Amphibia; order Caudata; family Salamandridae; genus Lissotriton; species Lissotriton vulgaris. The sequence continues at coordinate 1,123,864,884 of NC_141698.1, forward strand.
CTCCCTGTCTGGCTTTGCTAATCCTTGCTCCGTGTAGTTGTTTCTGAATTTGTAAAGGCTGTTTCCCAACTGCTGTGCAACTTCTACTTCTCTTAGAGCTGAGATTTTCATGAAAGTCTTATAGTCTGAATTCAGCAGCGTAATAGGGCGGAATGTATGAAGCTCTGTGGTTATACTGAATAAGCAGCTACCTATGTTAAGCATGGGCGAATTTTGCGAATCTCGCGTTCGCGAATTTTGCGGATTTGCGAACTCGCAATCCGCAAAATCCGCGAATTCTCGCGAATTTGCGGATTTTTTTTGTGTGTTTGCGCGGGTTTCTGCCAGTTCGCGAGGGTTTTGTACAATGTCGCAAATTGCGAACTTACCTGTCGGGTCGCAAGTTTCGCGAACTTGTTGTTTCTACGTGTCCAGCCTGTTTGGGACACTCTTCTTCATCACTGCCACTCTCTGTCACCACTGCCACTCTCTGACTACTCATGCCACCCTCTGGCCCACCCATGCCACCCTCTGTTTCATCACAGCACCCTCTGGTTGTCCAGTCAGTGTACGTTATTGTGGCAACGCAAGCACACCTTCCCTGCCTCAAGTGACCTGAATTAATTTGGGGCTGATTAATGTGTCACAGAATATTTTTTTAGCTGGCACCTGCTTCCTTAGTGCTTCCTGATTAGTGATCTTTTGCACTTGCTAAGTGCTTTCATTGTTGCAAAATTAGTTACAACACCTGCCCTGCCCCAACTGACAATAATGAATTAGGGGCTGATTAATGGATTTGAACTTCCAGCCTGGCTCCTGCTTGTCTCCCTTAGCTGTAATTCAGGACCTTTGTGGCATATGTGTAACTATTCTGAGGTTCAGAGCAGGGTCACATCATAGTTTCAACTGGCAACTGAACTCTGGAGGAGCCCCTCAGGAAGCACTACAGGAAATGGCTACTAATGATGAGCCTGAACTTTTGAACCTGGTAAGTAGTTTCAGTTTTGCTAAGATCGTATTTCTGCAATTTTGCACTTATTCGCGGGGCGCGAACTCACGCGAACAGTGCGAGCAAAATCCGCTGCTCGCGGATTTGCGGATTTTGCGGGAGATTCGCAAATCTCGCGGATTGCGAATTTACCGAAAATCCGCAAAATCCGCGAGCGAAACGGATTTTCCGCCCATGCTTAGTTATGACATCTATAATGTAATAACTGCACTTTCACAATTGCTTTATTAACCTTCCTGCTTTCTCAAATTTGCTTGAAAATGCACCATTTGTCCATGCTTTTTTCAATAGGTTCTCGGGGGGAAATCCCCAGGAACCCTCCTTAGGGGGTACGGTCTCGCTCGCTGCGCTCGCTCGCTACAGTGCAGAATGATTATCATTTTACGCCTCACCACTTTCAAATGTCACCAGCCGCCCCTGCTCTCATGTGTATTTAATTGTGTATTTAATTTCTTCTATAGTGTTACTCCTCACAAGTATGTAGGGCAGGGTGTCGGAGTGGGTTACATCACACACCCGTTATATGGAGACAATTACTCATATTAACATGAAAGTCAGAGTATAGTAAATGTTACATAAGATAATGGGTGCTACAAGGCGTAATCATTTTTTATCTTTCAATCAGTCTTTCACAATTCATTCTGTCCTTCTATCTATGTGCCCATCTATATCCAAACGTATTCAATTATTTGCCAACGTATCCACCATATATCCTTCCATCCTTCCATCCATCATTTCACTCATTCATCCCTCCATCCACCTTTACTCTCATCCATCAGTTATTCATCTACCCACCCTTTCACCCCATCCATCCGTACAGTCATCCATCAACTCTTCCACCAACATAACTACGTCGCCTGCATAGGCCAGGAATTTTATTTTAGCATTTGGTAGTTTGGGGAAGTCGCCCTGAACTTCCAGCAGCTCCTCAGGAAGGTCTGAAATATATAGGTTAAACAGCAGCGGGCTAGGATGCAGCCTTGTTATAAGTGTCGATTGGATACTAGTAAAGTGGTCTTTTCTTGAGAACATTGTATCAGAATCCCAAGGTCCTCTCGCATCCCTCCAATGACATGGGCCTGGCCCCTGTTCAGACGTCTTTATCTGTAGCTGTCCACTCGTCACGTGTCTCTGCTTCCATTCCCTTGCATTAAGAAGACGTCTATCAGTTCAGCATCAATATGTATGGTTTTAGCATTGCATTCTCCAACTCACCAGGGGGGCGAAGCTCTGCTCTGTTCATCAGGCATTTCTAGTATGTTTATTTTAAATGGCTGCTGTCTGTTTTTGCATGAAACATGGAACTTCTTTACGCTATTACAAGTGTCCATTTTCTTTTACAATGTTACATATTTAGATTTTGTACTGTCTTTAAAATTTTATATAAAACTTTTTTTATATATAATGATTGTTTACACTTTCCATTGCAATCCTCCAATATTCTCCTATATTTTAATGTCCAGCTCTTTGGCAAGTGAGCAATAAAAATTCAATGAAGGATATGTAATTAAGTATTTACAATGTGCCCCTTAATCCACCTATAATGCAAAGTGCACACCTAACAGCCACCTGGGCGAAAAGGAGGAAGTTCTGAAGTAAGTAAAGAACAAGTTCATTAATGCCTACAACACTCATTATCTAATGTGTGATGTGATAACTCATGTAGTCAATTGCCACTTCACAACTTCACAAAAGTCCTACTACCAGGACCAACCTTATTACAAGATGTCCCACAAAACCTCTGAACATTGGTGCTCATAACAAGGGACGGATTCTGAAAAGACAACCAAACAGGGTAATACAAATTATTGCATTCCTTAGTGTGATGCATGACATGAGTGAAGCAGAAGCAGCGATGCCAACACTAGTTAATGCTCTGATGAAGGCTATTGACCAGTATGGACAAATTACTTTAGAAGGCTGAAACATCTCGGCAAGACATGAGTCGATGCATGGTTCGCTATATCCCATCTAAGATCCACGTGATATATACGATTAATTATATCTGGAGTTCCCCATCAATAAAGTGAACTATCCCCTAGGGGTGTACCCCAAGGTTGTTTTATTTTTATTTCAAGTTATTATATTGACATTTTGTAAAGTAAACAATACAGAACCAGCACAGAAGGAAACACTATTAGCTGATAGTAGGGTATTGTCTTAATATATCGTGATATTCATGTAGTATAGAGTCATGGTATCCTGGATACTAACAATGCTTAACCTCAACGATGCTTGAGATATTCTTCTCCTGTGCTGGGCCATAATAGAACTGGGTGTGGTCATGAAGAGCTGAGCTCGTCATGAGCACACGAGCACCGTGCCTCATGACGAGCTGAGCTCGTCATGAGCATTGAAGGGGTTAAGGAACTATGGGGGAGAAGCAGGAGTATTGTGTTTGAAAATACCCCATAATAGGATTAGGTAATAGAATCTCTCTCCACTCTACCCCTTCTTACCCCAGGGTATTTTTTATCAGAAATCTGGATTCCTGCAAAGGTCCAGTTGATTTTATCTGAGCTCCCGTACAATGGTTGAGTCCACCAAGGTGGTATTTGCCTACCTTGGTGTGGATGGGTCACCAGTGAACCTGTAGTTCACTTAAGGCGTGAACATGGTGTCCGCTCCATTGACCCGTGCACATGCTATGCATGATACCCCCAAAGTGTTCGCCAGATACTTCAGCGAGGGAAAACTCTGATTTCATAGTGGTCCACTTTCGAGGTGCCCAAAAACCAAAAGACAAATCCACCGCCTGCCACAGACCCCCTCTGCGGATTTTTCGCCCTTTCATTTGAACCCGTTTGCCAAACACATCTCATTCCTCGGCTGAGAGGAAGTGTCCTGACCATGTAGAAAGTAAAGTCACATCACAAAGGTATGCCTGTGCACCCAGATTCAGAACAAGTGCCATGAAGTCCAGGTCATGAATGAGACAGTCAGGATGACCTCAACCCGCAGTGTGAGGCGCATTCTTCCCATAGCACTCAACCACTGCCACCCACAATGTGAGTCACAGCCTTCCTGTGGCACTCCACCACTGCCACCCACAGTGTAAGGCGCAGCCTTCCTGTGGCACCCCGCCACTGCCTCCCGCAGTGTGAGGCACAGCCGGCCTGTGGCACTCCGCCACTGCCACCTGCAGTGTGAGGCACTCCCTTGCCATGGCCCCCGCCACTGCCACCCGCAGTGTGAGGCGCAGCCTTCCCTATGGCACTCCACCACTTTCACCCGCAGTGTGAGCTGCAGCCTTCCCATGAAACTCCACCACTGCCACCCACAGAGTGAGGCGCAGCCTTCCCATGGCACTCCGCCACTGCCACCCGCAGTGTGAGGCACAGCCTTCCCATAGCACTCAACCACTGCCACCCGCAGTGTGAGCTGCAGCCTTCCCGTGGCACTCCACCACTGCCACCCACAGTGTAAGGCGCAGCCTTCCTGTGGCACCCCGCCACTGCCACCTGCAGTGTGAGGCACTCCCTTGCCATGGCCCCCGCCACTGCCACCCGCAGTGTGAGGCGCAGCCTTCCCTATGGCACTCCACCACTTTCACCCGCAGTGTGAGCTGCAGCCTTCCCATGGCACTCCACCACTGCCACCCGCAATGTGAGTCGCAGCCTTCCTGTGGCACTCCACCACTGCCACCCACAGTGTAAGGCACAGCCTTCCTGTGGCACCCGCCACTGCCACCCGCAGTGTGAGGCACTCCCTTCCCATGGCCCCCGCCACTGCCACCCGCAGTGTGAGGCGCAGCCTTCCCATGGCACTCCACCACGGCCACCCGCAGTGTGAGGTGCAGCCTTCCTGTGGCACTCCGCCACTGCCACCTGCAGTGTGAGGCGTAGTCTTCCCATGAAACTCCACCACTGCCACCCGCAGAGTAAGGCGCAGCCTTCCCATGGCCCACTGGTCAGACTGTAATCCACTGCAGTGTACTTTATTAATAAACTAGTTTGCTTGTATTCTCTACTGCGTCATCGACTCTTAATTTTTTGGAAGGCAAGAGGAGGTTGAGAGTGACCAGGCTGACCCTAGTGGGCCACTTGCTTCAGTTGGCGCCCGAACAGGTACTCCACCAGGTGACCCATCCCACCCGTAAATGGGTTGAGGGGGTCGGGGTTGCGTCTGGTCAGATGGGCAGATGGAGGATCCCCATATGATAGAGCTAGGTTCTCGCGTCTGCCCCGCCTGTCTGATCATGCGGCTCCTAGTCTAGTGGTCATCTCGACAGGGGTCCTGAAAAGGCGAAACCCTTGGATCTAACCGTTTGGTCTGGAAAGTCGGCAATGGAGAATAATCTTGTTTGACATGGTGCACCGGGTGAGTTTTTGGTAAGTGCGGCGCCGTCTTGATTAACTTGGTGGGTCAGTGAACCCTTGTGATACGGAGCGCTTTGAACATTCTGCCAGGTCACTTGCTGAATTTGGTTTAATATTGAAAAGGCCTGGGGCTAGAGCCTATCTTGTCTTGGTGCAGTCTGAGGACTGACTTGGAGAGCTCTTTTGTTTGCGTGTTCTTGTTGTTTGTGTATGTGTGTTGATTTAGGTAGAGAGTGAATGCGTCTGATGCTAGAATGCCTTGTTGGAGTAAAGTGTTGTGCTTGGGGTGCCGCTGTTGTTCTGCTGAGCATCAGCTGGAGGAAAGGCAGCCTGCGCCTCCGTAACGCACTCTGAGTTTTGAGATGTATGTGAAGCACAGTATTGGCCTCATTACTTTTGGTACATTTTTGCACAAGTATACGAGGGACAATATTGAGCTTCAGTGGCCACTGGAGGGTACTTTTGATGAACAGAAACTGAATTATTTACAGGACAAATTATTTGCTAGGAGAAGTAGGCAGTTGACGTTTGATACTTTGCAGGTAAGGCAGAAGGAAGCTAAGCAAAGGCGTATACATGCCGAGAAGGAGTCAAAGAAGGAGGCAATGCAAACAGTGGTTCAGAAAGCTGTAGCGTATGATAAGGAGCAAACTGAAAAGGGTATTGAGTGCGCGGTTAGGAAGTTTCGATTCCAATGTAATAAGTCCTAGGTTGTTCGAGAGGATGAGGATCCTTTTGTGGAGGATCTGTTGGACACTTGTGCCCAAACGCCCTATACCCCACAGATAATATATCCTGTTGTTCCATCGCCTCAGTCCTCTGTTGCCCCACTGCCCCCTTGTGGTCTTTCCGCAGAATCAACAGCTTCGGCTCCAGCACTATCTGTCTCCCCTCCAGTTTCGCAACATGTGAGTGTGGTGACTGCAAGCACCCCCGCAGTGTCTGCTGCTCCCCCTCATGTTTCACCTCTTTCTCTTACACCCACCACACAGCCATTGTTGACATTGTCACCTGCGTCTGTACCTCTTGTGTCTTTCCCGGGCATTGCATCCTTGGTGTTGGGTAGTCTTGGAACACCAGTGCGAGGGTTAGATGGAGGGGATTGGGCGGCGGCATGGGAGCGAATGGGGAGGGCATTGATTTGGTTCAGTGTGGGAGCAGAAGAGAAGAAGATGGTTGCAAATGAGGCAGCACAATGGGTTCAGAATCCGATTTATGGTGCAGAAGATGTATGGAGTGTGATGAAAGATCTTGTACGTTTGTACAAAAGTATGCCCTCAGCATATATCAGCTACATTGATTTGTTTGTGGGAACAGTGTATTGGAGGCACAGCTCCTCAAGTTATTTATGATATTCGAGATCGTGTATATTCGGTTGGTATGGCCCCTGTAGAAGTTTTGAGACGCTTATCAGTTATAAAGATAGATTGCATAATCGTACTCCAACTACAGTGTCCCAATTTCCGATGAGAGAGGTGCACCCTGTTTTTTATCCTGAGATCCCAGAACAGCGCAACCAGAATGGAGATGTGGTCCAGAAGAGGGTATAGGCTCATTTTCAGGAACAATGGGTCTATGCCCCATGGAAGATAAGTGAGGTGCTTGCTCCTAAAAGTCGATTACCAGGCCCTAGGAAAAATCCTACTGCATACTACAAAGAATTAACGGAGGCCGCCTCCTCGTCAGTTATGAATTTAGCTGACATTGAGATGTTTTTTGGGCTTTTGGTGCCAGTGGACGTTTGGCGGCAAGTGCATATGCAGGATCATGCGGTGGAGCTGGGTGGTACTTCGAATGAGATTAGGGCATGGGATAAGGAGAGAAAGGCTGGTAAAAAGCCCAAAGCTGACATTTTGGCCTTGCCAAGCTACATTATTATCTATATGCATTATTTTATCCCACCTAGGTGGGTGGATTTTGACAAGTTAATGGCATGTTGTCAGAAAAAAGAGGAGAGTGTGTCAGATTTTTCAACGCATTTTGAAGGGGTGTTCCTAGATTTCAGTGGACAGGAATTGTCAGTTGAAGGCAGTGTTCATTTGTTTGTTAAAAGGTTTGTTACAAATTTACTTCCTAAAATTGAGGCTCAGCTGCAAGCTTCTGAGAGAACTTCAGTGATATTGAGTATGGCTCAATATTATGAGTATCGAGAAAATGAGGGAAAGGATAAAGTGGAGAAAAAGAGTAAGGATTTGAAGACAAAGGTCTTACTACAGCAGGTTGCAAGGGGGTCGGGAAGGGGCCGAGGCTCTGGTCTGGCTCAAAGTTCACAGGGTGCTGGTTGAGATGGTGCGCCCTTGGGGCTGAATCAGTGTGCCTAATGTAAAAAGGAGGGACACTGGCGAAGCGAGTGTCCGGAACTGTTACAGAAACCTGCAGTACCCGGAGGGCGGGGTCCAGATGGTAGGGGCCCTGGACAGGTTGGTCGGGATGAAGATCAGGTTGGTACATCTTCAGGGGGTCGTTCAGATCTGAATTATTTTGATGACCCCAGGGGAAGGCAGTATTATCATGGCAATTATAATATGGATGTAGTTACTGGGATGTCCTATAGCTAGGACAGCAATGGACATGTGAGGGACCAGTCCAAATTCCTTTAGATCAGCGTAGTCCTTATGTCACAGCAGATTTGCATGGTTCGGCACAGAAATCTTTGGTGGATACAGGTGAAATGAATAGCTCTGTTTCTCATTAACTGGTCCCCGGGGCAGCCCTGTTTAGCCGTAATAATGTCTCGGTAGGCTTTTCAGGCATAGCAGTTGCGTGCCCTATATCCCGACCTCTTGCTTTTACTGTTGGTCCCTTTACCGTGGACTCCCCATTTTTGGTGACGGCAAATTGTGGGGAAAATGTAGGGGAAAATGTATTAGGACTGGATTTGTTGAAGAAGTTACATGCCACTATTTATTGTTCCCCGGATGGTGTTTATCTGACTTTTGGACCTAATGTGGTTAGTGCAAAACAGTGTTTGGCGAAAGATGCCCCGCTTCCCGCTGAATTTAAGGATGTGTCGTCCTCATTGTGGGCTACAGGGGATACGGATGTGGGGTTGTTACAGATACCACCAGTTTCAATAAAGGTCAAAGATAATGTTGTACTTTCTCATATTCCCCAATACAAAATATCACAGGCTGGGGGACAGGCTTTGATGCAGATTATACAGGACCCGATCAAATTGGGGGTGGTAGAGGAGACAGTAGCGAATGTGTGCAATAGCCCTATTCTCCGTATTCTTAATAAGACAGCTGTGGATTCCCCTGATGCACGTCCTGATGTCTATCGTTTTGTGATTGATCTACGAGAAATCAACAAAATAATTATTCCTCAGTTTCCGGTAGTCCCTGATATTACCGTCCTTTTGGCAATGATTCCTTCCAAAGCTAAATTCTTTTCTGTTATTGAATTGAAAAAATGCTTTTTTTAGCATTCCTGTCCATCCAGACAACCGATATTTATTCGGCTTTGCTTTAGCCGGCAGAAGTTTCTAATTCTGTAGGGTTTCTCAGGGGTATACTGAAAGTCCTAGTATTTATAGCCAAGCTTTGAAAAGTCAATTGGATTCTCTCTCTCTTCCCGCAGGTAATATAATATTGCAGTATGTGGATGATATTTTGATAGGCTTCGATACCGAAGAGGGTGTCGGGATGCCTCAGTAAAATTGTTAAAGCATTTGGCAAATACAGGACATAAAGTGTCCCTTTTTAAATTCCAATATTTTCAACAGCAGGTCACCTATTTAGGACTTCTTTTTCTTCACTGTGTCTGCAAAACTCACCCTTTGTTTTTTGTCTTCCTTTTTTTAATTAGACCTTTTGGTGGCGGTAATTGAATATCTTTACCTCCCCTCCCTCCCCTTTTTGTGTTTTTCCTTTCAGTCACTCTTCTGTTGTTTGATTGCACCTATTTAGGTCACCTGCTGTTGAAGGAGGGTCGGAGGCTAACACCGGAGCGAGTTGATGCCATTGTTAAGATGCCTGTCCCTGTGACTGAGAGGGATGTGCGTCCTTTCATAGGCATCACCTCGTATTGTTGGCACTGGATTCCTGCTTATTCTTTATTAATACAGCTTCTGCTTCACTTGATAACTAAAGACGTGCATGAACCCCTGCCTTGGACGCATGAATGTCAGCATGCTGTTGAACAATTAATAGTCGCTCTTTGCTCTGCACCTGTGCTTGGTACGCCTGATTAAAAGTAGCCCTTTGTGTTGTATGTACACGAAGTGGCTGGATGTGCACTCTCTTTGTTAACACCATCATTGCTGCAGCAATTCCCCTGCTGTGCTGAAGAACTCAGAAAACAATGCATTCATGACGAGCTCAGCTCGTCATGAGCGTACGAGAGGTGTACCTCATGACGAGCTGAGCTCGTCATGAGCATCGAAGGGGTTAACACAAGCCTTTGGAGGTAAGCAGAGGCTGTGTGCTTATTTTTCTGCTACGCTTGACCCTGATGCCAGAGCCCTCCGAGTTGTTTAGGAGCCACCTCGGGCTGTGGCGATGTCTATCCGACAATCGGCAGGACTTGTTCTCAATCATGATCTCACAGTAAGGGTACCTCATGCTGTGCATGTACTTTTGAACGAGACAAAGACGGAGCACCTTACCAGTGCTTGTCTGACTGGATATGAATTAGCATTGTTTGCACCTCACATTACTATCCCTCCCTTCGGAAGAAGGGGACAAGGATGTCCATGATTGTCTGTTTTGGATAGTGGAGGAGACAAAGGGACGGGTAGACTTGACTGATGTTCCCTTATCTGATATTCAAGGGGAACCATATGTCGATGGCTCTTGTTTCAAATTGTCAGATGGCACCACTACAGCGGTGTATGCTATCACCACGCTGCACACTGTAGTAGAGACGTCACGTGTTCCTCAACAATCAGCGCAAGCTGCGGAGCTGATAGCTCTTTTGCGAGCATGTAAATTAAGTGAAGGACTGGCTGTAAATATTTATACTGACAGCCAGTATGCCTTTGGGGTGGTCCATAATTTTGGACGCCTCTGGGCAGAGAGAGGATTCTTGACTTCACATGGGACCAAAATTCAACATGGTCTGTTGATAGAGAGACTTCTGACAGCTTTGACGCTTCCCAAATGACTGGCAATAGTCAAATGTAGTGCTCCTAAAGCAATTATGGATAATGCGGGGAGGGGAAATGCCTTTGCAGACCAGATAGCGATAGAGACAGCCAGGTCGAGAACGACAAAAATGTTTGTGGCAGGTCCTGCTAAATGGGTACCAGACTTTGGTATGGTTGAGAATTTGCTGGAAAGTGTTAGAGAGGTACCAAGTGAGGCAACAGGAGAGGGGTTGGCAGTGTGGCAGGAGAGTACAGGGCATCTAGATGACAAAGGATGTTGGACTGACAAGTCAGAGAAACAGAGATGGATGCTACCAGATGCATATGTACTTCCTGTAGTTACTATGGCACATCTAGTGAAGCACTGTATGATTTGTCTGAAACACAATCCTGGGATGGGTACCCCTACACCTACTGGTAATTTTTCACCCCCTTCTTTCCCTTTTGAGGTACTCCAGATGGACTACATAGACCTACAGTGAGTTAATAATTTGAAATATGTGTTAGTGGTAGTTTGTGCATTTATCAAATGGATTGAAGTTTACCCAACAAAAGAAAATACTGCCATTGTGACGGCAAAGGCTCTTATTAAAAAGCTTTTCGCAAGCTATGACTTCCCCCATTTGATTTGGAGTGACAACAGAAGTCATTTCAATGCGAAGGTGATCCAATTGGTGTGCGATGGTTTGCACAGCAAACAAAAATTCCATGGAGCCAATCACCCTCAGTCAGCAAGTTTAGTTGAGTAGTACAATGGTACTCTCAAGCTAAAATTGGCAAAAATTAAAGAAGGTACTGGGTTACAATGGCCAGATGCTTTACCTCTTGCTCTATTGTTCATCAGAATGACAGCCCATTCTAGAACAGGATTATCACCCTATGAGGTGATCTTTGGCCATCCAGCGAATGTGTGGGATGTCCATAGACCGAATAGGTTTTCTGAGATAAATTATCCATTATTGGTTGATTATTTGTATGACCTCACTAAGCGTTTGTGTTCTATTCACCAACAGATACACGAGGTGTTACCTTTAGCACAGGAGGGGCCTGAGCACACCATTCAGCCTGGAGATTATAGTTTGATAAAGAGCTTCCAGAGACGAGATGGAAGGGACCCTATCTCGTCCTCATCACAATAAGGGCGGCAGTAAGAGTGGAAGGTCGGAAACACTGGATCCAAGCTGCCCACTGCAGACGGGTGTCGCTACCCCTTCCCTACGGTGTTTGGGTTCATGATGACATTGGAGACCACAAGACAGAAAAAGTCCAAGATTCCTTCGGTTCTCCGATGCCCAACTAGTTTGGATGCAGACGGAGGAAGAAAACAATGCTGTTAAGCTAAAAAGCTGGACTGACATACTATAAGCAGCTGTTTAACAGGACAAAACAAGACTATTTTAGTAATAGAATCAAATTGGCCAAAAATTCACCAAAAGAGCTTTTTAAAATAGTGAACTCCTTAGCCCACCCTCGCACACCATCCATTTCAGCTAGTCAAGAGCTGTGTAACAAAATCGCCAAATTCGTCTTCGATAAAGTCAATAGTATTTTTTTTAACATTCTCGAAATCCGCGCCCAAAATAAACACCGATTCGGCAAATGATCAGATTAAATCAAATCTTGATGCCCCACGATTAAACAGTTCTGCCATCCTAACTGATTCAGACACCTACAAACTATTGGAGAAAGTGAAGTCAGGCTCCCGCGACGATCCTTGTTGAGTTCAGTATTAAAATTGGCTGTAGAGCCAGTTTCACGGAAACTGACTTCCATTATTAATACTATGTACTTAGAAGGATATTTTCCCAAAGATTGGAAACATGCATCTATTCTGCCTCTTCTGAAAAAACCCAACCTGGACGCTAACGATCCTAACAATTTTAGACCAATATCCAGACTGAAACTCACAGCAAAATTTATAGAAAGCAATTTGAGTGCCCAACTCAATACATTTTGGCAGGACTCCCAGGCCCTCGATCCAACCCAGTATGGGTTTAGAGAGGGCCACAGTACAGAAACGGCGCTCCAGAAGTCCACAGAAGAGATAAGGACCATTCTGGACCAAGGGGGAAAGGCCGTACTGATCATGTTAGACTCATCTGCAACATTCGACACGGTCCATCATACTCTGCTGATGGACCGATTGGATGAGATAGGAGTCAGGGGCATTGCTTGGAACCTTCTCAAATCTTTTCTCTCTGACAGAAATGAAACGGTGGCCCTGGATGAAGGGGTGGATTGGCAGAGCTGTGACCGGTCGCCTGCAACTTCGCCCGCTGATTTATTGAGCAGACTGACAGGCATAATTAATGTTCCGGTAATTCGAGCTATGTTTATACAATATTGAATAATGGGGCTCTCAATCATTGGAGTGCTCAAAACTTGCAATCCCTGAAGGTTGAAATCTCGTCCACTTGCAAAATTCAATTCGATTGGTTGGCTGTTTAAAAAGAATCTGTACGCTCATAATTGTTGTCCTGAAGATGACCGCGTAGTTTCCATGCGGTTGAAACGCCGTCGACGCTATTTGTGGCTGTAATTGTTCTTGCAACAATAATGTTTGTCTGTTAGCCACTAGTTTGGAATGTGATCTGTATGTTTTTTGTTCTGCCAACTTCTTCTTGAGCGTTATTGTCCCTTATGAACTTTTTTATGATGAATGTGTATATAATAAATTATAATTGTTTGTGAAAATTTCTCAATGGGTGTATTCATTGGCTTCTTCTTTTTCATCCTCATTTTGTGTGTAACTCTAATGTTTAGTGTATAAATGTTAATTGTGTTTTGTTTTCACCTGATCCCTTTGTTAGGTGTAATTACTGTATGAATTTGAAGCTGAATCTTTCTCCTTACCTTGTGGGGTGCCGCAGGGCTCATCACTGAGCCCAACACTTTTCACTGTGTATGTGTCGTCAGTAGCTCCCCTAATTGAATTCTTGGGTTCACTTCGACGTCCTATGCTTACGACACCCAAATTGTGGTGTCTCTACTACCAGGGAAAATTCATGAAACCACATCAAGGCTGCAGGACTGCATGAAAGCTGTGGGGGGTTGGATGGCCCAAAACTGCCTGAGACAACTCTGGCAAAACTGAGGTAGTGTTGTTCGGCAACAACCCTACATTCTGGACTCCTAAATGTTGGCCGGAGGATTTGAGTCCTCCACCTACACCTATAAGGAAGGTGAAGAATTTCGGAGTCTGGATAGACAATAAACTAATCTTTAGGGACCAGGTAACAATGTGGCTTCTTCAACATTGTACAACCTTGAACCCTGCAAACAAATAATGCCTCTTCTGCCGATAGACGAACAACAAACTGTTGTCACGGCACTAATAATGAACTGCCACACCAAAGTACGAGTCAATCTCTGCCAAAATAAAAAAAATATATTGGTTCCCAGTCAGGAAACAGACTCAATTTAAATCTCTTTGTCTGGTATTCAAAGCTCTCCATGGAACCGCACCAGAATTCTTAAAACACTGTTTCCGCCGGTACACACCAAAGAGATCACTGCGGTCATCTGACGCAAAACTCATAAATGTCCTGCGGGTAAAAAAAGCCAACTGGGGAGGGGGGGGTAGAAGCCTTACTGCCAATGCAGACAAACTATGGAATGCTCTTCCACTAGCCCTGAGTAATATGACCAATCTTTTGGCCTTTAGGAAGGCACTGAAAACATGGCTGTTTTCTAACTGACCAGGTCTTTCTCCTCCCAGCCCACAGTAGGTCTTTACACAGCGCCAGGACACCTTAGGGTAACAGATTGCACTCTACAAGTTTCATTAACATTAACCTTTTGAATGTGGAGTTCCCCTAGAAATTAGAGCTGCTCAGGGTTCCACTTCATATGATTCGCAAGAGCCTGAGTCTCAGTCCCCGGCGGCCCCTGAATTCAGATTCTTCTTCAAGATGAGACAGTGCCTGGCAAAGAAAGGTGCAATTTGCATCCTCAACGGAAAGGTAGTGCACCGAAAGAGAAGTTAGTACAGTTAGGGATGAACACTATTGGATAAGATTGGTGCCAATGCCTCTTGTTTCTGAATTTTCCCAATAGACTAGGGAGTGGAAGATTTGGTGCACTATCTGTGATGCAGGACAGGATAAGCTGAGGGTATTTTTCCAAGGAGGGAGAGTGCCCTATCCTGAGAACATTGAGCATTTGAAGATGAGCTACAACAGTGTGGCTCCACCGCGGTGTTCTCAATAGCACCACCGAGGATTAGACAATAGAAGCCTGCCAGGGAGGCTTAGAACGGACCCTGATCTTTTTTTTGACATTTTCCTTTTCTTTTTTGTGTGTGTCCTTCTTTCTCTGGTGATTTGCTCTGTAAAAGTGTAGAAAAAATATATCTGTTTGGTGGCCCTTTTGCAGAATATGAACAGTTTCTTGTCGCCCTGCGTCCGGGGCAGATCAGTTTCTGGATTTTGGAGTGCTCTGAAGTTACCTCATCATGTGTCCTATATCAGACTGATTCTTCGGATCGTAGTAAAAGAGCCACTTATAGCAATGTCTTTTTAGACATACATCAAAAGTTCTTTGGGGATAACACAGCTTGTTATCCCATTGATTCTGTTACAAGTTTCTTGACCGCCTACCCCTAGTCATTGGTGTATTATACAAATGTTCGTCCTCCCCAATTCGTAGAAGTAAAAGGTGAATTCGGTTTGGGATATCTTGGACCTTGCCTATATTACAGTAAGCCGAGAGGAACAGGGTACCCTGGATGCTTTTCCCAAATGTATTGTGGTGATCTGTACCTTGAGAAAAGGAATATCACTCTGACAGGTTGGCACTACCAAGATCTGACTGTTACTCAAGAGGCAGGTACTTATCCTGCGAGTTGCCCTGAAATAAACAGTACTGACGCTTATTTGTATCTAAATTGTTCTGCAGAAGTAGTGTATACAAATTTAATGCGTTTGGGGAAAAAGGATGATCCTAGTATGAAGGGAATGAATACTACATATGCCCCATTAGATTGTCAAGGTCCACTCTATGCACATCCAGGTTTTAATTTTTTATCAAATTGTACATATTCTAATAGGTAAAACGGTACAGAGGACGTGGCTTTGGGAATGGAGCTACCTCTTGGGGTACCTTGTATGTATAGTAAGAAAACAGCATTCAAGGATCGACTTGACAACAACGCCCACAACAGCAAGGAACTTTTCAACATCGTCAAGGAATTTACCAATCCCTCGGCCAACTCCAACGACATCACCCCCTCTCAAGCCCTCTGCGACTCCCTAGCTTCATTCTTCCACAACAAAATTGCAGACATCCACAACAGCTTCGACAACCAACCCGGAGTCCAACCCACCCAACCATATGCTGAACATTCTCCCCCCTTGAACACCCTTAACGACTGGAACCCAATCTCCACTGAGGACACCATCCGCCTGATGAACTCCATCCACTCAGGATCCCCCACAGACCCATGTCCTCACCACATCTTCAACAAAGCAGACTCCGTCATAGCACCGCACCTCCGAGACGTCATCAACTGCTCCTTCAACTCCGCCACCTTCCCGGAAAGCTGGAAACACGCTGAACTCACCGCCCTTCTGAAAAAACCAACAGCGGACCCCACCGAACTCAAAAACTACCGTCCCATCTCGCTCCTTCCTTTCCCGGCCAAAGTCATCGAGAAAGCGGTCAACAACCAGCTCGCCGCCTTCCTCGAAACCAACAAATCCCTCGACTCCTCACAGTCCGGCTTCCGAGCAAAACACAGCACTGAGACCGCCCTCATCGCAGCAACAGACGACATTCGAACTCTACTGGACAATGGAGACACAGTCGCCCTCATCCTCCTCGACCTCTCTGCAGCCTTCGACACAGTCTGCCACAGCACCCTTTTACAACGCCTCAGAAACATCGGAATACAAGGAAAAGCACCTGAATGGATCACCTCGTTCCTCACCGGAAGAACCCAAAAAGTCCGCCTTCCACCATTCAAGTCCGAGGCCACTGAAGTCATCTGTGGCGTACCACAAGGATCCTCACTCAGCCCCACCCTCTTCAACGTATATATGAGCCCCCTCGCGGCCATCGCCCGCCAACACAACCTCAACATCATCTCTTACGCGGATGACACTCAACTAATCCTTTCTCTCACCAATGACCCCAGCACCGCCAAAACTAACCTACACGAAGGAATGAAAGAAGTCGCCGAATGGATGAAACACAGCCGCCTGAAACTGAACTCAGATAAAACAGAAGTCCTCATCTTAGGTACATCCCCCTCTGCCTGGGACGACTCTTGGTGGCCAGAGGCCCTTGGAAAAGCACCCATCCCGACAGACCACGCACGAAACCTAGGCGTTATCCTGGATTCTTCACTCTCAATGAACAGGCAAGTCAGCGCCGTATCCTCATCCTGCTTCAACATTCTCCGCATGCTCAAAAAAACATTTCGCTGGATCCCCACCGAAACCAGAAAAACAGTCACCCATGCTCTGGTCACGAGCCGACTGGACTACGGAAACACCCTCTACGCAGGTACCACCGCTAAACTCCAGAAGAAACTCCAACGAATCCAAAACGCCTCAGCCAGGATCATATTAGACATCCCGTGCAACAAACACATCTCTGGTCACCTGAAAGACCTCCACTGGCTACCTGTCAATAAGAGGATCACTTTCCGACTGCTAACCCACGCACACAAATCACTCTACGACATTGGACCAGAATGCCTCAACTCACGACTGTCCTTCTACACCCCCTCCCGCCAACTACGTTCTTCCAACCAAGCCCTCGCCACTGTACCTCGCATCAACAAGACCACCATGGGAGGCAGATCCTTCTCATACCTGGCTGCTAAAACATGGAACTCACTCCCCACCTACCTTCGCCTTACCCAGAACCACCTAGCATTCAGAAAGCAACTTAAAACGTGGATATTTGACAAGTAATCCTCCTCCCCTCCCTAAGCGCCTTGAGACCCTCTGGGTATGTAGTGCGCTATATAAATTCTTTGACTTGACTTGACTTGACTATAGTAGACCAAATATAAGATGGGTAAAAAGAACATTGACCAAGGAATTCTGTGAGGGGGTCACTGATTTGGAAGTTAATCATTATAGAAATGGTATCACTTTTGCATATATTCTTTCCTGTATTATAACGTTTGGTGGTACTGCCATGGCCCGGGGTGAACGAGCTAGAGAGTACTTTGGGTGTAAGTTGCAAATTATATCTGACTCTACAGTGGCAGATTTACGGGACATCGCGACTCAATAATAGGAGAGCAGTGTGTGGTTGGTATTACAAATATGAAAAAGAATATTACACAGCATATTTTAAACATTTTGGAAAATGTAAAAGGACTGGAGAGCGGAAACTGGAGCTGGTCTTAGTTCGGTGGTTGGGTTTGGATTTTAGAGAAGCTGATGTATTTCATTGTCCTTTCAATATGCTGCTGTGTTTTGATTCAGTGTCTCCCCTTATGTTGCTCATATTGTACTACTTATCTCACCCCCAAAAGAATTTCAATTCATGATACAAATGCAACTTTAATGCTTCAAAAAGAGATTAACCTTCATGCAGCTGGATGAGGGGGGTTTGGTTCAACTACCTCCTTTGCAGGTTCTGTCCCTGATGCTACTTTTACAGAAAATGTTTAGTGTTATAGTTTTCTCTACGTTGGCTATGTTCATATATATATTCGTACCTGATATATTATAGTCTGTATAGCTATATTTTCCTGTCCTCTGTTAGAAATGTAAAGACCCTTACCTGATAGCAAGAATAAAGGTTATCTGTATTAGCATAAAATGCTAAAAGGAAGGTCTGATAGAGTTGAAACGTAACATGGTCATCTTACTCGTGTTTTACCCAATATTATGTTAGCATTTATATGGCTAATGCATTATATCTGCATATCGTGTGTAGACGCAATCAGTAAATACAGATGTTGAGTTAGTTAGGTTGACATCTGTGCCACCATTTTAGCTCTTGAAGACACCGTTTTCTCTTACAATCGAATCTGTTACTTGCTCATTTACGAGAAATGGTCTTTGGTAAGTTTTGTTTCTCTGATGCTGAAACTTGCTCATTAACGCATGCCTTTTCTGTTACAGAGAGGCCTTCTTCCACCTATCTAGAAGGGAGGATAAGCCAGACTGCCTTGGATAGTAGTTAGCTTGTACCAGGCTGTGGAATCGAAACTTATGTTCTGTGTCCCCATTGTATTATGACAGTTACCAGTACTTTTCCATAATAGGCGGGTCTTTGTGGGCTCCGCAACCTACATAATGTAACTTTCTGCTTGTTAGAGTCAGTCCCTCGTCAGTCATCATAGGAGGCTGGTCAGACTGGACTCCACCGCAGTGTACTTTATTGATAAACTAATTTGCTTGTATTCTCAACTGCGTCATCAACTTTTCATTGTTTGGAAGGCAAGAGGAGGTCGAGAGTGACCCTGGTGACTCTAGTGAGACACTTCCTTCAAAGGACACAGCACATTACAGGCGACAGGAGTGCGAGGTTCTTTGTCACACTCACAGAAGGGACACAGCACATTACAGGCGACAGCAGTGTGAGCTTCTGTATCACACTCACAGAAGGGCAACAGCACATTACAGGCGACAGCGGTGCGAGCTTCTTTGTCACACTCACAGAAGGTACACAGCACATTACAGGCGACAGCAGTGTGAGCTTCTGTATCACACTCACAGACCACATCACATTACAGATGGCACCAGTGCGAGCTTCTGTATCACACTCACACTCACAGACCACAGCACATTACAGGCGTCAGCAGTACAAGCTTCTGTATCACACTCACAGAAGGGCAACAGCACATTACAGGCGACAGCGGTGCGAGCTTCCTTGTCACACTCACAGATGGGACACAGCACATTACAGGCGACAGCAGTGTGAGCTTCTGTATCACACTCACAGACCACATCACATTACAGGCGACAGCAGTGTGAGCTTCTGTATCACACTCACAGAGCACATCACATTACAGGTGACAGCGGTGCGAGCTTCTGTATCACACTCACAGAAGGGACAACACCCATTACAGGTGACAGCGGTGTGAGCTTCTGTATCACACTCACAGAAGGTACACAGCACATTACAGGCGTCAGCAGTGCAAGCTTCTGTATCACACTCACAGAAGGGCAACAGCACATTACAGGCAACAGCAGTGCGAGCTTTTTTGTCACACTCACAGAAGGTACACAGCACATTACAGGCGACAGCAGTGTGAGCTTCTGTATCACACTCACAGACCACATCACATTACAGATGGCACCAGTGAGAGCTTCTGTATCACACTCACAGAAGGGGCACAGCACATTGCAGGAGGCAGGTGTGTGAGTTTTTGTATCACACTCACAGAAGGGACAAAGCACATCACAGGCATCAGCAGTGCAAGCTTCTGTATCACAATTATAGAACAACACACACACACTGTCTCACACAAACACAGGCACATAGGCACTCACACCCACCTATATATGCATACTCTGAACAGTCCAAGTTTCCCTCACACACATAGCACACCCTTTTCTCCAGTGCTTAATTTGAGCCTGTGATTTCCGGTGCTTGGCACCGGCACTTAACTGTCAACATGGGCCCTTATGCGAGTTGTCACATGGTGGTGCTGCTTGTGTGATTTTGTGATAAGCAGAACAACTGTTGGGTTGGGAAGGCTTGCGAAGAGGACTGTCTCCCCCGTGACTTAACTAGAGTTGTGTGATGAGGCCATCTGTTTCTACATGCCTGGGCCCACAGCGAGACGTGCTGTGCCCTTGGAGGATCCCAGGGTCGAGGACCTTCCCCGGGACAGAAGGTACACAGTGCAGGGACCGGCAAAGGAGCGGGGTCCCAGCCATGACACCAATCGACCCCCAACAGCAGCCTGTGGCTCCAACATGGTGCTACCGCCTACCGCCACCAGGCCTTCTACCCCTACGGCCATCTCAACCTCCACCTCTGGTATCCCGACGGACCGAAGACCACCTCCCCTAAGTGCAACACCACCTGAACTCCGGGCTGAACGACGGCAAGAATGTCATGCTCTGTAATTATGTAATATATAATTGTCCAACCCTAATTGCTTTTTAAAATGTAATCTTGAGTGATTTGCAACTTGTATACATGTAACTCTAACCACTAGTATCTGTAGTAGACGTATGTACTTACTACCATTCTTTTGTGAATTTTGAGTTTTTCTGTTTGTATCTTTTATGTAACTCATGTACTCCGAAGTCCTTATGTAATGTAACTGGTCCTTTTGTAAAGTGCTCTGACACCTTTGGATAAAGTTTGCGCTATATAAAATTGCATTAAATAAAATAAACTGTTGTTTTATTAATTCAATCTATTTTAATAACAACTACTACCTGCTGCTGAAGTCACTCTTATGGCTTTGGGGGCCTCAAACAGTCTAAAATGTCACCCTTGTAGGAGTGTGATTTATTTTATTTTGAAAGTTTTATATAGCGCGAACATGACCACCGAGGGTATCAGAGCGCTTTATAGTTTATACATCAGGAAGAATACAAGCAATCAAAACAGCATCAACAAAAATGACAGATTAACAGTCTAAAAGTGGGCCGAGTATTCTCGTGAGCCTGGCAGCTGGGCCACAAATCTACGTGTCTGGCCTCTGAATCAGATGGGGAGGCCCGACAGAGGCCGAGGCAAAAATGTCTTTGTCAGGAGCCCTTTGACCTCTTTTTGGAAGAGGACCGTGGAGGAGTTCACTCTGACTTCGGGGGGCAGGGAGTTCCAGATCCTCGGTGCCATACCTGAGAAGGCTCGATTGTATGTCTTTTTTTTCTTAAATTTTTGTGGTTTGTGCGGGTGCTTCTGGAGGCTCTGGAACTACATGAGAGCTCCAGTTTCTGAACTAGGTACAGCGGGGTCTTGAAGTGTATGGCTTTGTGTGCCATGCATGCAATTTTTAACTGTATCCGCGCTTCATAGGGAGACCAGTTCAGGGCAAGCAAGTCCGGAGAAATATAGTTGAATCTTTTAGTGCCAGTTATGAGCCTAGCAGCAGAATTCTGTGCAACCCTAAGAGGAGCTGTCTTTACTCTGGGCAATCCGCAAAGCGTTGCGCTACCATAGTCCAAGTTGGAGATCACTAGTGCTTGCACAGCCACCTTTAGGAACTGAGCCGTAGATAGGGTTTGAGTTCCTCAAGATACTGAGTTGGTAGTTTGCTCCTTTGGTGAGGGAGCTGATGTGCTTCTGCATGTTCAGACTTTTGTCTAGAATGATACCCAGAGAAGATGCCAAATCAACAAGGAGAGGTCTGCAGTTTAGAGCAGTAAGTTGATTCGGTAAACAGTCAATGGGGCAGATGGGACAGAATATCGATGTCCAGAATATCGATGGCCAGAATATCGACTCTAAGGTAAGTAATATCGAAATTACTTATATCAATAGCATATATATCGATGTAAGTAATTTCAATTTACTAATATGTGTTAGAAATATTAGTTAAGTATTTAAATTAATTATTATAATATGTGTTTAATAATTTTTTATAAATAAAAAATATATAAAAGTAAATAATATGTTTTACTACCAGAGCGGGTTGTGGGTTTTTAGGGGAATAGGGTGGGAAGTAATTTATTTGTAATTAAATAAAAAAAATTTAATCATTAATTTATTTTGCAATGAAATATTAATTGGCAATGAATTATTTTAATTGATTAATTGATTAATTAATTGATAATTTATGTATATTTTTAAGTAAATTATATGTTTTACTACTGGAGCGGGTTGTGGGTTTATAGGGGAATAGGGTGGGAAGTAATTTATTTGTAATTAAATAATTATTTTTCAATGATTAATTTATTTTGCAATTAAATATTAATTGGCAATGAATTATTTTAATTGATTAATTGATAATTTATGTATATTTTTAAGTAAATTATATGTTTTACTACTGGAGCGGGTTGTGGGTTTATAGGGGAATAGGGTGGGAAGTAATTTATTTGTAATTAAATAATTATTTTTTAATGATTCATTTTTTTTGCAATTCAATAGTAATTGGCAATTAATTATTTTCATTGATTAATTGATTAATTAATTGATAATTTATGTATTTTTTTTAAGTAAATTATATGTTTTACTACTGGAGCGGGTTGTGGGTTTATAGGGGAATAGGGTGGGAAGTAATTTATTTGTAATGAAAAAAATATTTTTTAATGATTAATTTATTTTGCTATGAAATATTAATTGCCAATGATTTATTTTGATTGATAAATAGAATAATTAATTGATAATTTATGTATATTTTTAACTAAATTATATGTTTTACTACTGGAGCGGGTTGCGGGTTTATAGGGGAATAGGGTGGGAAGTAATTTAATTGTAATATTAATTATTTTGGGTAAAGGAGTATTTTAGGGTTCAGGGTCAGTTTTGGGTTTTTGGGTAAAGGGGTATTTTTAGTGTTCTGGGTCAGTTTTGTTTTTTGGAGTAAAGGGGTATTTTTAGGATTCAGGGTCAGTTTTCAGTTTTTGGGTAAAGGGGTATTTTTAGGGTTCAGGGTCAGTTTTCAGTTTTTGGGTAAAGGGGTAATTTTTGGGTTCTGGGTCAGTTTTCAGTTTTTGGGTAAAGGGGTATTTTTAGGGTTCAGGGTCAGTTTTCAGTTTTTGGGTAAAGGGGTATTTTTAGGGTTCAGGGTCAGTTTTCAGTTTTTGGGTGAAGGGGTATTTTTAGGGTTCAGGGTCAGTTTTCAGTTTTTGGGTAAAGGGGTATTTTTGGGGTTCAGGGTCAGTTTTCAGTTTTTGGGTAAAGGGGTATTTTTAGGGTTCAGGGTCAGTTTTTAGTTTTTGGGTAAAGGGGTATTTTTAGGGTTCAGGGTCAGTTTTCAGTTTTTGGGTAAAGGGGTATTTTTAGGGTTCAGGGTCAGTTTTAGGTTTTTGGGTAAAGGGGTATTTTTAGGGTTCAGGGTCAGTTTTCCCTACTGTTGCACCCACTGGAGTGGGAATAGTAATTATTGTTAAGTAATTATATATTATATATGATTTTTAATTATTTTGTTTTTAATTAAATATGTATTATTATTATTTTTTACCATTATTACATATATTTAAATATGTTTAAGTAATTAATAAGTATTATTTACAGTATTTTTTATGTTATTTTAAATTAAAAAAAATCGATATATTTAACAACGATATTTTTAACATCGATATTATTTTTTCGATATTTTGGTACTTACCATGTTGTACATAGGGCGTCGATATTTTTGCTATCGATATAATTACGCCGATATTTGTGTAGGTCGAAATTCTGTCTGTCGAAATTCTGTCATAGATCCAGTTGATTCAACCATTGTTCCAAGACCAGGGAATGCTTGAGAGGTGAGATTAGGAGGAATTCCATTTTTAAAGCATTTAGTTTCAGGTGGTTACATGTCAGCCAGCTTTGTGTTTCCAGCAGGATTGAATTGAGGGATTGAATGTCCTCAGGGGAGGCAATCTTCGGGTATAGTTGGGTATCATCCGCGTACATGTGATAGTGAATGCTGGATGATTTCAGAATTTCTGTCAGAGGCTCCATGAACAGGTTAAAGAGCGTGGGAGACAGTGATGAACCTTGCGGAACCCCCAGCGTGACAGGTGCAGGATGGAAAAGGGATTGGTTCACCTTGAAGCTTTGGGATCTATTCTGAAGGAATGCAGAGAACCAGTTAAGTACAGGCCCAGACAGCCCTATCCTGTTTTTCAGGAGGTCAATTAGGTCATCGTGTTTGACAGTATCGAATGCTGACGAGAGGTCAAGAAGGGTAAAGATAAGGTACGGAAAAATCGGTGCCTGTCACTCAGCGCACTGTTATGAAGTCCCTAAGGCTTCTACCTGATTATTTGACAGTTTAGGCAATAAACAAGTTTTTCATATGATCAAAAACAAAGTCATTTAATTGATCACTTCATTTTGTGAATAACACAACCATTATTCAATTTCTCTATATTAGTTTCTATATGCAAAATCAAACTGAATCATACATATATAAATACATAAAATGCAATTCATATGCTAAATTTCAATTGTTTTAAATTGTAACAAGATTTAATGAAAGCCCAATGCATTTCGGGTGTGACCCTTCCTCAGGGGCATGATTTTTACAGCAATTGTTTATTTTATCCTTGTAGCCACCGGCTGGAACACAAAAAAGAAAATGGAAAGGGATGCAAATGAAATGCAACGCAATATTTGTGCTTGCAGCCACTATCGTACGTTAGAAATGATAGACCGTAACCCCCAGACAAACTCTAGATGTGAATAAGAGACTCTAAAGCGAGAGACATGCAGTATTATAGAATCCATGGAGCCCAAAGTGTTTGAAAGTGAAAGAATGAGTGAAGGAACGTGCGCGCTGTGGGGGCATCCTGCCATCTTACTTCACAAATTCAAGTGCCGAACTTAAAGTCATAAGAATAATGAAGTGTGGAGAAGACGAGAAGACTCTCTATATTGAGGTCTGTGAGCCGCGTGATTACTATCTTATAGCATGTGTTCCCCCCTGCAACGGGGTGCAGAAATCAAGTGTTATAGCATGACTCTAATAGAAATCCTACCTCCTGATATTATACTGGGATAGCACGTTAAGACCGTGTTCCCCTCAGGGCTTGTTCAGACCTAAGAAAATACAGACAGTAACAGATCTAGTAAAAGTCTTATCAAAACCTATGGTCAAAGGAAAGACCTGTCTAAAAAGGTAAATACCGAATACCTGTGCCGCTATTGCTGCCGTGATTCTAACTGAAGGTGACTGAAATGACAAAACGTGATCTGTAACAAGAAATGACAGCATTCAAAAAGTGAAACCAACTGAATATGACAGAAAACTAAGTCTGCAACAAGGTTCGTAACTCACGCTTATCGAAAATTCAAGACGCTCAGATGTAAAGTGTGTATCGACGTACTTGACTGTCAAGCTTTGTCTGAAAAAAATAGAAAATATCAACCGTCATGAAATGCGCAACCCAGGGCTACAAAATGACCCAACACTGCAGCTTCATTTGTGTTGCTCGCTTACCGGTGGTAAAAAGACCCTCCGATCCTGAACAGTTATCTCCCGTATAACTGCGCTCCACAAATGCCGAAACGCCGAAATTTGAGAGCGCGCGTTCCGTCACTACGCGTCTCATGTTAATGATGCATATCCAATTGGCTTAAAGAAATCCCCATCAAAAGTTGCTGGGTTTGATAAAACTTTATCAGCGAACGTTCACAACGCGCTTGAGGTAATATGAATTTTTATGGTTAATTGTGTCCCCTATCGTAGACCCCAACGGCTCCATGTACGTGCTTCAAGTACATGTATGTTCCCTCCACTTCCAGCTATGAAGACGCAAATACATTTGCGTCCAACGTTAACATGTCCTCTTTCAGATCCACCATGAATGGGTCGGATATTCAGTTCCTAAGTGTGCCTTGCCAACGTCTCTACATGGTGCACTTTCATGTTTCACTAGCTCTGGTGAGTTAGGCCCTGATTCCTGCCATCGAGCCCTTTCTGCCTTCTGTCTCTGAAAGCTGCAGTCTGCTGCTTCCTGACCCTTGACTTACTCCCTGCCCGGCGAGCGGTGCCTGGCTCGACCTGCTTGCCTGCCAAGACTGTATTCAACCTTCAAGTTATCTGCTCCGCTCCTCGAAAATACATTCCTGTCTAGTGATTTAGGAAAACATCCTTCCCAGCTGCAGAGCAAAGGGCCTGGCCTCTCTGTCTCAGTGCAAGTAATTCCCCTGCTCCTGTTACCATGGTAGGCCCATGGCCCCCTTGCTTTACACGTAGACACGTAGTCACATATGCATGCACTAGCAGTCAGTATAGAATAGCCTCTGCCCGAGAGACCTTTCCTTCTAGATAATACAGTTCCTCAAACACAAGATATTAGATATGATTTGGGATTAGGTTGTTCTGACACCCCAGACTTCTGTCTCCCCATGTAGGGCTAAATGTCAAGTCCCCTTCACCCTCCAGTTCCACGTCAATCACACGTCATGCTGCTGCGCGCGCATCTCTGCCATGTATTTCTGCTGACTCTGCAGGATTCTCCTATGGATCCACCCATCTGTGATACGTTTCAAGTGACGTTGTCTAGCACACACCTCCGTGTACGCCCTCATGCACGCCTTCTGTTACGTACATGTGTTCTTATCTCGTTTCTCTCAGCTGTTACGCCTTCTGCATCTATCACTACTGTAATGCATTGACTATATATATGATGTTCTGTTAATAAAGCATTGTACATGTTCGTGATTCCCTTCCTGAACCCTTGTGGTGATGGAACATGATACCTGGTTCGAACCAATTCCTTTTTAAGGAATAAACCCCTTACAAAACTCAGATGCCACGGACTCTGCCTCTTATTTTTGACTGAGTTATTCTTATTGAACTTTACCGCATAAATTAAGTATAGGTAATTTAAATTTACCACATAATTGGCGCCCGAACAGGAACCCCTCCCCCACCTTACGCGCTGGCGGTGCGTTGCAGGCCCGGTCCCCTGCCACAGCCGGACGGACAACTACGCGTACCCGCAGGATTTCCTGTATCTCCCTCAGGCCAACGGAGGTGACTGAGGCTGCGATCGACACCCAGACGAGGCGGTGAGGAGTGCGGAGGATCCCGACCAGAGCCTAGCTGAGAGAGCAAGGTCCGAGGTATTCAGAGGCCCACCAGTTCCGAAGTTCCGAAGTACCTACGTCACGAGTCTAGTCAAGTCCAGTCGAGGTCCAGTCCAGTGTCGAGTTTCCGAGGCCTTCCGTTTCCGTGCTTCCCGGTGAGTACCGTTGCTGGGGACGCATCTAGACGGGTGCATTAATTTGTGCCCGGTCAAGACGGGTTTGGGTACACAGACCCGGTCTGCACTGTTTAGCGGTGTATCTGTACTGTTTAGCAGTATATCCAGTATGCAGGTAGCTAGTTTTATTCTAGTTATTGTTGTTCGTTTTCAAAATGTTTAAATGTGTTTTAATATCGTGGTATGAGTGATTGTTTGATCTTCATTACTGTGTTTATTGTATTAACTGTGTCCAAGTCCGAGTAGGTATCAAGTACCAAGTAGCACGGCTGAAACATGCCGCTGTTTTCCAAACTGAGACAAATAGGAACTAGAAAAGGGATACTAGAGGAAGCTGTTCCCATCCCACCCAGGGACACTCCAGGGTATTTTATGTACCACAAACACGGCTTAGATGCTGTATTATATCTCGACTTGTGGGTGGATTACACCAAAGATCTAGCAGAGAATCAGAGATGGCCTGCTACAGGGACATGGGATGCCGAGTGCATCATAAGAGTAGAAGAAGCGTTATGGAAAAAGAAAGCCAGACAGTCACAGAAAGATGCCATTGAATTATGGCGTAAAGAATCACACAGACGTACAGAGAAAGAATTCAGAAAAGCAGAAAAACATAGAGAGGATTCAGACAAAGCCAGAGAAAACGTATTAGTTGAAGAGGGGATACGAGTTAAAGCAGAACAAGTAGACCGACAACGAAACACTCTTGTGAATGGTATGTATCCTCTTCTGGCCGAGGGTTTACCTAAGGCCACTCCGGAAATACCGAAGGATCTGCCCCCTCCATTGGTTCCGACTAAATTACGTCACAAGACCTCAGCAGATATTTTCCTTTCTTCCTATCTAGACGATGTAGCTCCCTCATATACTTCTGCACCTGTTCATGTACCCGTACCACCTGCTCCTGCTAACATCTCCCTACCCCTACAGCATCAGCTCCCAGGTCCGCAACTGCAGATTCCTCCAGGTCCGCTGCCCGCACCTGCTCCCGTTGTTCCCCCTGGTATTCAACAACTGCATCCATCAAATCCTTTTGGGACTGGCGTGGCCCAGGACCCAACCCAACTACAGCAAGTACAGTCAGGTTATGCTCAAGCCTCCGGTTCAGGAGGTGCTACGGGAGGTTATCAAACACCCCCACAGATACACCGAATTACGATGAGAGATTTAGCAAAGGCACGGACACCGAAAGGCGTTCCGGCCGAACTACTTAGAAGAGAGCTTACAGACTGCAGATATGACCCAGTGCCTGGTACGTCAGGCCCCATGTTACTAGCGTCCCTACGTTTGAGACGCGTTACAGACTATTTAATGTTACTACCAGGAATGCCAGAACATCTAGACAAATTGTACGATTTTATTAGAACAGGAGAAGGGCCGGAGTCTGTTGCTGAAGTCATGTCACGTCAGAAAGTTGAGACTAAAGGTTTGATAATGCGATTTTTGGTTAATTGCTTAATAAGAGAACACGATCAGGCAGGTTTTCCGCAAAGTGAGATGGATAGACTGATTAGATGGAGCCAGAATATGTCGGAGGGTAAACATGATAAGGAAAATCAAGTACATCATATGGTTAGAAAGCTCCGTAAAGAAATAATAGAAATACATGCCCAGCGAGCACCTGACGAAGATCTTGAATTAGACGATCCAACTTCCTCGCAAGAGGAGGAGGAAACAGAGGATCTAGCAGAAACTTCGCAACAGTCAGACAAAGGGACAATAGCATATGTAGGTAAGGGAAAATACCTTAAGAAAAGAATACGTCCAGAAAGCAAAAGACTTTTTCTCTCTGCTATATCGAATCCGAAATCTCCTGAACATATGTTTCAGGCTACCGATAAAATACTTCAAGAACGAATGGGGTACCATGTACTCGATTCCATGGATGAACAAGAATTGGCCAGGTCAGCAGTACAATGGGCTGACAATTCTGATAAATATAGTGATGACGCATTAGCACAGACCTTTTTGAACCTTTCCCCTGATGAACAGAAATTAGCTGGAAAATACATGATTCAGCATCTCATTACGTTGTTCAAAGGCCAACATTCTGATCCAGATCCCCTACCTGATATTTTAATAGAGCTACTCTCGAATAGATGGAGAGGTCTAGGTACCGACTTAATTAAAGTAATTCTAGAACATCGACACAGGTATAGTGTTTTTCTGAATACACAGTTTGTTCCAGCTCCACCCGTAGAAAGAAAAATGTATTACATAGACAGACAGAATCCCTTGCGAGAAGTGCATCCAGTTAGGAATGATGATAATACCTTTAGACGTGTGTTTGTGTACACGCCCATAACAAAAATGGAACTGTTAGAAATGAAGAAACTAGTGCCTAGCCATGACAAAGACCCAGCAGGTTTTCACCGTGAAATAAAAGACATGTTACTCATGGGTGATTATACCTATCCCGACATCATGAAAATATTAAAAGTATTACTGCCTGCCGGTATTTACGAGAAACTGAAAGAAAAAGAATGGGAGGTGGGAGACCAAAAGATTGATTGGGCTGCATTAGAGAACGAAGAAAATACTCGAACCCCAGGCCTAGGGCTTGGGGACAAAACTAAAGCATTACCAGGATTGTTAGTACAGGTTTTGCCACGTTTGTTAGCAACGAAAAAGGAGGACTGGGATGCAATCTCAGCCTGCAAACAGAAACCCGATGAAGACACTAGTGATTTTTATTCCCGATTTGAGAAATGTTTTATTATTAATAGTGGCCTGAAAGCAAGTAGTGAGTCATATCCATATCTTTTTGTATCCAAATTGGTCGAATATTCCCTGCCCCAGGTTAAGAACCGAGTACTGAAAGTCGAGAGCACATGGCAAGCTAATACCCCTTCACAAATGTTACAGATGTTACAGTACCACCAGAATAGAATTAGAGAAGAACATGATCATGAACAAAGACGTATGAAAGACACTAAAATGAAAATGTTAGTTGCTCAGTCAGTTCCAGCTGACGGTCAGAAAAAGGGCATGACACAGTCCAACAATTCAGCAGCTCCTGTTAAAGGGACATGCAACTATTGTAAACAGCCAGGTCACTATATAAACGATTGTGCAGTTTCTAAGCATAATATAGCTACAGGTAAAACTAAAGAAAGACCGCGTCCTCCTAGACAGGACCAGGTCCAACAACAAGTATCACAGAATATCCAGCCTATGCAAGCTTCACAACAGACAGTGCAGACCGTAGCAGTACCACAGCCACAGCCCATTGCCGCAACACAACATGCAACGCAACAGATGTACCAGTATGCACAAACAGATTATCCCGATTATCAGCGATACACATGAAACAGCCTAGAGAGGGAAGTTGGCTTGCCTCTTATTGAAGTTCCTGTAGATCAAGAGGGTCCTTATGTACATAGCCAAGTATTAGGGAAAGATAGAAAGTTTTTGATTGATACAGGGGCAAGCAGGACGACAATAAGTCATGACGAGGTTCCAGGGGCACCCCTCTCAGGCTCACAGAATGTTTCCCTTGGATTATCAGGAAAGCCTATTGTTAATGAAGTATCGAAACCAGTACCTCTTTTAGTTGGTCCGTTGTCTCGCACTACAGATTTGTTATTAACGAAATCATGTCCAGAAAACTTGTTAGGTATCAAGACACTGAAAGCTCTAGGAGCTGTTATTTGCTGTTCTCCGGAAGGAGTAAGATTGTTCTTACGTGACTTTAAGGGTCACTATGTGTTGAGGGATATTGATCCCAGATTACAGAATGTTCCTGCACATTTATGGGCACAAGGCCCCACTGATGTAGGTTGTATGCACATTACACCATATCGAGTCACACTCAGGCCAGGAGTAGTACTACCACGAATCCGACAATACAAGTTACCCCCGGATGCTGTAGCGGCTTTACTGAAAATCATTGACGAGCTCATTGCACAAGGAGTGGTTGTAGAAACCGACTCGAATCTATGTAATTCCCCTATCATTCCGATTCTTAAACGTACTGATCCAAATGCACCCCCAGTTTATCGATTAGTTATCGATTTGCGCGAATTGAATAAATGTATCGTACCACAATATCCTGTGGTTCCAGATATTTCATCTCTATTGACTGCCATTGATTCCGAAGCAACGTTCTTTACTGTAATTGATCTGAAGAACGCCTTCTTTAGTGTCCCAATTGATCCGGAAAGCCAATACCTTTTCGGATTCTGTTTAAATGGTCGAAGTTTCAAATTTGCACGCGCACCTCAAGGATTCACAGAAAGCCCCAGCATTTATAGCCAAGCACTGAAAAGACAACTTGACAGTATTCACATGCCTGATAACACTGCCCTACTTCAGTATGTCGATGATCTATTGATCACCGCCCGAAGTGAACCCGAATGTGAACAAGCATCACTGACGGTTTTGCATTTCCTGACCGACAAGGGACACAAGGTGTCCCCTTCGAAGCTTCAATTCTGTGTTCAGCAAGTGGTTTACCTTGGGCACTTGCTGTCCAAAGGGGGGAGACAGCTAACACCTGACCGCATCCAGTTAATTGTAAACATGTCGCAACCCAAGACACAAAAAGAGGTACGAGCCTTTATAGGCCTCACTTCTTACTGTAGACAATGGATCCCTCAGTATGCATTTCTAGCGAAACCACTCATACAGTTGACAACCCAGGAGGCAGCGTCTTCGACTGTCCTCCCATAGACTCAGGAACATACACAAGCTTTTGACGACTTAAAGAAAGCCTTATGTCAAGCACTAGTTTTAGCGACACCATGTTACAGCAAGCCTTTTACACTTTTTGTCACAGAACGTGAAGGTACTGCATTGTCAGTACTCACTCAGGATCAAGCAGGTTCACACAAACCGTGTGCTTATTTTTCTAGTACATTGGATCCAGTAGCCCAGGCTCTGCCTGCGTGCTTGAAATCAGTAGCAGCAACAGCCCTAGCAATCAGACAAAGCGATTCCATAGTGTTGAGACATCAATTGACAGTACAAGTTCCACACTCCGTGGAAGTTCTTTCAAACCGAACACAGACCCAGCACTTGACGATAGCACGACTGACAGGTTATGAATTGACCTTGTTTCAGCCACACATAGAAATCAGACGTTGCAACACATTGAACCCTGTTACACTTTTGCCATTAAGTGAGACAGACCCATTGGCACATGATTGTATTGAAGTCATTACCATCACGACGAAACCCAGACAAGACTTGACAGACACCGCATTACCAGATCCAGACCTGACACTTTATGTGGATGGTTCATGCATGAGAACAAGTACAGGAGAATTAGTGGCCGCCTATGCAGTCACGACAGAAACAGAAGTCATAGAAACAAATTGTATTGATACCCTGTCAGCCCAAGCAGCAGAGCTCATTGCTCTAACACAAGCCTGTATTCAAGCAAAGAACAAGAGAGTTAATATATACACAGATTCACGTTATGCATTCGGAGTCGTACACGACTTCGGTGTCCTCTGGCGAGAGAGGTTTTTTGACTTCTCACGGTGCCAAAATTCAGCACGGTCCCCTCATTCAAGCTCTGTTAGATGCAATACATCTGCCTACAGCAATATCCATCATGAAGTGCAAGGCACATACGAAAGTCATAGATATAATTTCCCAGGGTAACGACCTGGCAGACCGAACAGCCAAGCATACAGCTCAGACTCAGACTCACGCAACTGATCTGACAAAGTCAATAGTCCCGACATCGACACATTGCATGACAGTTAAGGATCCCGCCCTAGATGTAATTGACATACAGACACATGCTACACCAGACGAAATCAAGAAATGGATTGAACTAGGAGGGATCCAGACAGAACAGGGATGGATGACGAAGGGAAAATCTACATGGTTTCTCCCTGACTCTATGGTCCAAGTTATCATTAACACAGTACACAGTCCTGCACATTTAGGAGAAAAAGCCATGTTAGACAGTATTCAAAACCTTTGGTTTAATAAACATTTACGAGCAGCAGCTAAACAGAAAGTGCGTACTTGCATGATTTGTTGTCAGTTCAACCCAGGTAAAAGCATTCCCGTAGAGCAAGGTGGATTTCATCCTCCCGATCACCCTTTTGAAGTCCTCCAGATGGATTATATCCAGATGGAACGCTGTCGAGGATTCAAATATGTCCTCGTAGTTGTATGTGCACTCTCCCGTTGGACAGAAGCATATCCAGTCCCAGATTACACTGCTCCGACCACTGCCAAGCAGCTGGTACGTGAATTCTTCCCCAGATATGGTTTGCCCCGCATCGTATACTCAGATAACGGTCAGCCATTCTCGTCCGAGCTTATGAAGCAGGTATCTCTCCTGCTCGGCTATCAATGGAAATTCCACTGTGTCCGACATCCCGAGGCAGCAGGTCTCGTGGAACGCCAGACCCTGAAAATTCGTCTTGCCAAGATCTGTAGAGAGAAAGGCGTCGACTGGATAGTAGCTTTGCCAGTTGCACTCTTTTTTATGAGAATGGTCGCACACTCAAGAACAGGGCTATCCCCGTACGAGGTGGTCTTTGGTAGGCCACCGAATATGTGGGGGACGCCTCTGCCTCGCAAAATTACCGATGTTGATTGTAACATGCTGACAGATTACCTTGCTTCCTTGATGTCTGCACTACAATCATGTCGTTCACAGGTTGCTGCAGCCTTTCCCGACAACACCGAGGTGAAGCCACAAGAAGTTGTTCCGGGGGATCTCGTCTTCGTGAGGAACTTCAACAGGAGAAGTCCGCTGGAGCCCCGTTGGCAAGCGCCGAAGCTAGTACTTTTGACCACAAGGACCGCGATTAAAGTCGAGGGCCGCAAGGGCTGGCTTCACTCGAGTCATATAAAAAAATACCATGGACTGCCGCCAGATCTAGACTCCCAGCCCTGCCCTCCTCCACAGACTGACTCAAAACTCCCCCTCGTCGAGAAAACTTCTTCTCAAGAATATAAATTAAAATTGAGGTCTAGCAAGTCAGACAGTTTAATTGTTTAAGTCCTCCCCTAGGTGAATCGGTTAGACGTGTTTCTGACATGTATCCCCTAGACCCCAACAGAGAGAGAGATAGACAGAAACAGCTCAAGAAACGTGAATATTGTAAATCACTTCATAGTCACTGTATCGTGACACTATTGATTATGTTTTTTCTGAGTCTTTTGATTATTGCTGCAAGTATACTGTTACATGTATATTATCCTATTTTCAAGCGTGCACATTCTTCCTTCAATGTCACTGCCAAGCACTCTTTCAGTGAACTGCCCCCGCATGAGTTATCTTACCGACTTGCGCTGCGCAACAACACATTCATTAGTATGTTACATCATTCCCATCAGACCAGCAATGCTACCAACTGTTGGATATGTGGCCGAGTCCCTCCCTATCAGAAATACAAGGGAGTTCTGCCCCTCTTTCC
This sequence comes from Lissotriton vulgaris, assembly GCF_964263255.1. Classification (NCBI taxonomy): domain Eukaryota; kingdom Metazoa; phylum Chordata; class Amphibia; order Caudata; family Salamandridae; genus Lissotriton; species Lissotriton vulgaris. Next base: position 1,123,899,452 of record NC_141698.1, read on the forward strand.
GTACCCGTTCACACACAATGGTTCCTGTGGTGCATGGTTTAGTTTGATTAATTCCTTAGATTCTGATTCCGTAGTTTACCAAGGCAACTGGGTATGGGGAAATCTGAACACCGTTTTGCATAGAGTATGTTTCCCTGACAAGGAGGGTCTTCCCAAAAGGACAGGGACTGATCTAGAAAATGAAGTATATGGATTAGGTAACTTTACACTTAACCTCATGATTCTGAATGTTGAATCCGAAACCGAACCAGTCTTGCCCGCTATGTCCGTACTACCAGTCAAAGGTGAATTATGTGTCAGAAAGAATGGTTCAGTACACCTGGGTCATAGTAAATGTACTACTGTGATCGAATTCAGTGATAAAGGCAAGTCTACATTCAAAGCTTCCCGTCATTCCTACTTCATTTGTGGTCATACCGCATATATACGCTTACCTCTAGATTGGGATGGCACCTGTTACATTGCATTCCTTCTGCCACCTGTTTTCCTAGCCCCTCCTGATTATCATAGGGACTCCCATCTAGTACACGTCAGACCCAAAAGAGATCTCCCGATTGTCGACTACACTGAAACAGCATGGGAACAATATACAGACTTCAATAAAGGTTTCTTTCCCTACTTAGGTGCTGTCTTTAATAGTAAACTGATACGAAAATTAACCAGAACCCTCGAAGCAGTAGTGAATGAAACTACTTCCGCCCTAGGTAACTTAACAGAGGAGCAGTCTGCTATGCGGATTGTTGTTCTTCAAAATCGTCTTGTCCTTGACGTCATCCTGGCCGATAGGGGCGGAGCTTGTAGAGTCATCGGATCGAGCTGCTGTGTTTTCATTCCAGAAAACGCGCCATCAGTATACAGAGCCATAACCCGTCTTCACAAAATTGCAAGTCAGATACACCAGAATCCAGGCACCTGGACTTGGTCCGGTTGGTTCTGGAGCGTGTTATCAGCCTGGGGATGGAAGGTCCTATCCTTCCTAGGAATTGCCCTTCTCATAGTATTCAGTTGCTGTCTATGTCTACAATGTGGGCCAGCGATTTGCGGCTTGTGCGCCACATCATGTATTCCTCATTCAAGTACACGTTCAAAACACCGTAAGAAGAAAGAAGAGCAAATGATGTTACATGAACAGATTGATAGATTAATGAGGATTGATATCTCATGAAGGGTCCGTAGGGGACAAGGAGGGAATGAGGTAATATGAATTTTTATGGTTAATTGTGTCCCCTATCGTAGACCCCAACGGCTCCATGTACGTGCTTCAAGTACATGTATGTTCCCTCCACTTCCAGCTATGAAGACGCAAATACATTTGCGTCCAACGTTAACATGTCCTCTTTCAGATCCACCATGAATGGGTCGGATATTCAGTTCCTAAGTGTGCCTTGCCAACGTCTCTACATGGTGCACTTTCATGTTTCACTAGCTCTGGTGAGTTAGGCCCTGCTTCCTGCCATCGAGCCCTTTCTGCCTTCTGTCTCTGAAAGCTGCAGTCTGCTGCTTCCTGACCCTTGACTTACTCCCTGCGCGGCGAGCGGTGCCTGGCTCGACCTGCTTGCCTGCCAAGACTGTATTCAACCTTCAAGTTATCTGCTCCGCTCCTCGAAAATACATTCCTGTCTAGTGATTTAGGAAAACATCCTTCCCAGCTGCAGAGCAAAGGGCCCGGCCTCTCTGTCTCCGTGCAAGTAATTCCCCTGCTCCTGTTACCATGGTAGGCCCATGGCCCCCTTGCTTTACACGTAGACACGTAGTCACATATGCACGCACTAGCAGTCAGTATAGAATAGCCTCTGCCCGAGAGACCTTTCCTTCTAGATAATACAGTTCCTCAAACACAAGATATTAGATATGATTTGGGATTAGGTTGTTCTGACACCCCAGACTTCTGTCTCCCCATGTAGGGCTAAATGTCAAGTCCCCTTCACCCTCCAGTTCCACGTCAATCACACGTCATGCTGCTGCGCGCGCATCTCTGCCATGTATTTCTGCTGACTCTGCAGGATTCTCCTATGGATCCACCCATCTGTGATACGTTTCAAGTGACGTTGTCTAGCACACACCTCCGTGTACGCCCTCATGCACGCCTTCTGTTACGTACATGTGTTCTTATCTCGTTTCTCTCAGCTGTTACGCCTTCTGCATCTATCACTACTGTAATGCATTGACTATATATATGATGTTCTGTTAATAAAGCATTGTACATGTTCGTGATTCCCTTCCTGAACCCTTGTGGTGATGGAACATGATACCTGGTTCGAACCAATTCCTTTTTAAGGAATAAACCCCTTACAAAACTCAGATGCCACGGACTCTGCCTCTTATTTTTGACTGAGTTATTCTTATTGAACTTTACCGCATAAATTAAGTATAGGTAATTTAAATTTACCACACGCTCATGCTTCAAATAGTATGGCAAGCATCCTAGTTAAAGTAGATTATATAGATGCTCACGCATGCTGACTGATCACCTGCCAATAAAAAAATGATAAAAGATAAAAAAAGTCTGGAACGAAAAAACAAGTGCAATTAACAAAGAAATAGTGCATCTCGACACAAGTTTGAAACTATTAAAACCGGGTGCAATTGTAGATATAGTGGTGCGCCTTGATGCAAGTTTGTGAAGGGAAACTGGCTAGAAAACTAAAAGTGACCAAGTTTGTAAGGTGAGAGAAAAATAATAATGATAATGGTGGCAAGTACAAATTTACAAGATGAATGCCACTGTAACACAATGAAATACCATGGAGGTGACAGCATTAATAATGCAAAATGAAAATACCAGTTTTAATCATCCCCGTATTACAAAAAACAGAGCATCTCAGAATGATCATTTAAACCTTTGGGAATTATGGTATCCAGAAATGTTATCCGACAAGTTTCTCTTAGAGCTAACCTAGTGGTTATGTCAATGATACCTATGTGTGTGATGTTTTCCAAGATGGTGAATCTGAGTTGTGGTATGGTATGTCTCATGTCAATCCAATGTGCTGCTAAGCATGAGTGTCTATTTTTATTGCGTATCATGCTTTTGTGCTCAATGCCACGAGTTTTGACTTTTCGTGAAGTTCTCCCCACATAGATGAGTCCGCATGGACAGCGTATGGCGTATATGATTCCTTCTGTATTGCAGTCTGAAGTATGTTTTAGTTTTATGGATTTCCCCGTGTGTTGATGTTGGAAGATGTTTCCAAGAATGACATTGCCGCACTGTCCGCAGTTGAAACATTTTCTCATTCCCTTGAATACTGAAGTCGGCTGTGTTGGTTTAGGTTTCAGGAGCTCTCTGAAATTTTTAGATCGAGTGTGGCTAAAAGTTGGTTGTCCTTGAATACGTCTAGGAAATCTGATTCTTGTGCCACAATTTCCCATCTCTTTCTAATGATTGTCCTGATTTTGATGGCTTACACAGAATGTTTCAACACAAATACTTCACGTTTGTTTCTGGCTTTTGGTGTGTTAATAAGAAGATCTTCACGATTTTTTGTTTCCACAATAGACTTGGCTTTTTCCAAAACTTCAAATGGAATTCCCGTTGGCGATATCTCTCTGCTTGATCTTGAGGTAAAAAAGTAAAAAAAAATCTTTATCGCATGATTTAAAAAAAAAACCTTTGCAAGTTGCAGAATTTTAAGAACGGTATACATATAAAAATAAATATAGAATCATATGCGTTATGAAGATTATAAAAATGTATAAAACATACTTAAAAAAGGGAGACCTAAGGATCATGTCCATTACACAGTAAGGTGGCAGTTGGAACTAGGCTAGTAATTGTGCTGGTGAGAAATCGCGTACTTGGGACACCTCACCAAGTTTTTTTTCTGCTTGTTCCAAAAACCTTACTAGGGCACAGTTTAATTTAGTGTTCCGAGGGTCAAAGCAAGCCAAGACTGCTGCTCTACACGATCTAATCATGTTTGTGTTCCAGAGTTTCCTCAGGAGGGACCGTCTTTCGTTCAGCAGGTTTGGGCAAAGACAAAGGATGTGTACTATGTCTTCTTTTTGATTCCCGCAGAGTCTACATTGTTCCTGTCCGTGGGCTCTTTTCCATTTTGGCAAATGGACCAACAGGTTGATTACTCCCATTCTCAACTTTAGGAACCTTGATTTTATTCGAGCAGTGAATGGTTGAGTTAGGTACTCCTGTGGGGTCAACAGGACATAGGATTGCAAGGACATCCATCCGTGACTTCTTTTTGCCAGCCGAGCCTTGTCTTCCACGGAAGAGAGCTTTTTTGTGCTTATTTTCGCTAGACGTTTGAATTCATTATGGCTTACTTGCATGCCCCAAAGGTCTTTCAGGCCTGGTGTGCTTAATCCTCTTTCCCAATATGCATGCCCTGCTCGCCATAGATTCCCATGAAGGCAAGACCATAGATGTTGCGCTAGGCTGCCTTCCTCCGATGACCTCAATTTATGACAGCACATTAGAAAACTCAAGGCTCTGGCAAGTGATTGGTGGCAGATTCCCAGTTCCAACCTAATTTGGGCCGGTGATGTTTGACTTGGTAGCTTGAACACTATTCTATAAATTTTTGTAATAATTTTGTACAATTGGCCGCTATCCAAGCCTTTTAGAACCTCACTTCCGTAGGTTAATGTGGGGATGATTTTTGCTTGCGCTACCTGGATTGTTGGAGCGAACGTTGGGCCTTGTAGTTTCTTATGTATAGAACTGATTGCGAAAGTGAGCGCAGAACCCTTCTTTTTTTGTTCTTCTAGATGTGTTTTGTATCTACCGTTGTTGTTAAAAAAGACTCCAAGGTACTTGTGGCCTTTGGATTCAACAATCCTTTCTTGATTGTTGTTTATCTGGAGCTCATTCTTATTTGAATAGTCAGAGATGGCGTCCATGAGTCTTTGCAGGCCGATCTTTGTTTTGCTAAGAAGTACTACATCATCAGCGTATAAAAGATTTGACAACAAGAAACCAGCTACTTTGGGAGAATGAGAATTTACCTTATTTAAGGCTTCTGGAAGGTCGGATAGGAACAAGTTAAAAAGTGTGGGGGCAAGGACACATCCTTGTTTAAGCCCTTTTGTCGTCGGAATTGGACGTGATAGTCTGGACCCGTCCCCAATCTTTATCCTGACCCATGAGTCCTGATGGAGAAGCTGTATGGCTCTTAAAAGATCATTTGGGATGTTTAAACTGTACAGCTTCTGCCAGAGCTTAGCTCTATTCACCTTGTCGAAGGCAGCTTTATAATCAATAAATCCCATGTAAAGTGGGAAAGTGCTTACCTCAGCCTGGTCGATCAGACAAGAGAGGGTCATGAGATTGACTGAGGTGCCGGTGTTACTTGTGAAACCAGTTTGGTTCGGAGGAATTACAGAATGATCATCAGCCCACGTTCTAAGTGAGTTAAGAAGCAAACCAGCAAAATACTTTGCTTCATTGTCAATGAGGGCTATGAGGCGATAGTTCCCGGGAGATTTTGTATCCCCTCCTTTGAAGATTGGTGCCAAAATGGATCCCTGCCAGGAGGGTGGTATGATGTTATTTTGCAGGATACAGTTGAAGAGGGTGGTTAGCTTCAAGGCCCAGTAGGTTGTGTCCTCCTTAAACAGAGCCTGAGGAATTCCACCAGGGCCTGGGGCACCGTCCTTCCGACCCTTTTTGATCAGTTTTTCAATTTGGGCCACCTCGATTGTTGTTGATTCGTTGTTGCTTTGCGACATGGGGCACTCATTTGGTTGCGCAGTTGTCTGGCCAACGTTGAAAGATTCCTTCGTTAAAGGGGATTTGATGTTACAATCAGTTGGATTAGCAGCCGCTTTATGAGCGAGAATGTCTTCGACATTAAGATTCTGATGAAGGGTTTTTACTTTTTGGTCATTAAAATGAAGATACAGAGAGGCGACCCACTCAGTCTCCAATATGCATGAGGACACAACCTTCGGGGCTCGCCCAGAAATGCTGTTGATGGTTCGCCAGAAACTAGCGGAATTGTTTGTTTTGATGTCATTTTGCAGCCTAGCCCAGAAGGAGTTCCAGAGACTTCTGCGTTGTTCTCTTTTAGCCTTCTTTAGGTAGCTGCGAGCCTCTCTCAAATTTGTTAATAACTGAGGATCCGTAGGATTTGTTTTTAAAGCCCGCCATGGCCGATTCATGTTTCTTGTAGCAGATTGTATTGCCGGGTTGCGACTGGGCGTCTGACTTTGCCCGTACGAGTTCGCCTGCCTTATGGGTTTTGCATGTTTGTCGATCAGTTCGATTGCGAATGTTGACCAGTTAGCAACTTCATCGTTTGTGGGCCTCCTGGTGCCCTCCATAATAAGTTTGGCATCTGCTGCTATTTGTTGAAAGTTGCTGAAGGAGCACTTGATGCGTTTCAAATTTATCGTGTAGCAGTCAGATGGCAGTGACCTATCTTCTTCATGTTGAATTAATCTTGTCATAAGCGATATTTCTTGTGGGCGGTGGTCACTTTCATGAGGTTTTGATCTTGAGGTCAAGAAGGATCAGTAGGCACGACTCATTATGGTTGAATATTCTTAGCGCATCATGAATGGTGTGCGTTAGTGCAGACTCTGTACTATGGCCCAGGAGGAAACTAGATTGGTATCGGTCTAGGAGTTGAAAATGTTCAATATGGGAACAGAGTTGGGTGTGCACACATTTCTCTAGGAGCTTTGCCAAGGTGGGGATGTTAGAAATTGTGCAAAAGTTATGAAGGTTAGTGGGATCCGCAGATGGTTTCTTTAAAATCGGGGTCACTTGACCCTATTTAAGGAAAAAAGGAATTTCACCTTGCCGAAGTGAAGCATTGACGACCGTAGTCTAGAGTGTTAGTAAGGAGGATCTAACCTCCGGGAAAAGGTTCGCTGGCAAAGGGATGATTAGTATTTGTGTTAGTGCTGTCGTTGGCAGTGCTGACCGGGACAACGGATGAAGCAAGCTGCAGCGGCCTCCTGATGAGGGCCCTTGTGTGAAAAACAAGCTAGACCGTAGTTGTGAGTGGCTGTGCATCTCAGGTCGGGGGCCTTTGGCAGCAGCTGTTATTGGCCGTCCATGTCAGGGTGGGGCCTTTGGCAGCAGCTGTGATCGGCCGTGCATGTCAGGGCGGCGCCTTTGGCAGCAGAGTTGCGGTGGAACATGACACGAGAGGGGGTTGTGATGCACAAGCTTGGGGGACCAGATTTATAAAATCAAAACAGGCAAGGGGGGCACAGATTATGCAGCCTCAATGCCCTAATTATTTCATTGACAGATCTCCTCAATCTAAAAATACGGAAACGTTCCATGTTTGTTATTTTGTGATCATAACTTTCTGACTTACATTATTGCCGCTAACTAATCATGTACAGACGGCTTATCTGCATCTGTCTTTAGTTCCACCTTTTAAACAAGTATTGGCAAAAAGCAAACAGGTCTGTCATTGGCTGCCAGCCCTCTGGCTTGTTTCCATTATTGCTTTTGCAAAACTTTCTTGTTGGAGAGCTGCTTGGCAGTCAACAATTTATAACAAGCATTGGCAAAGCCAATAGGTCTGTCTTTTGCTGCCCCCTTTTGGTTTTGTCAATACTCAGTCAGTCAGTCATAAACTTTTATTCGATATGCAAGATATCTTATAAGCACATTTAGAATACAATCATTACAGTGTACAAAAAACATTGCTACAAGAAGCCAGTATAAACTCATTAAAAAAGGTAAAAGGACATGAAATGCCCGTTAATAAATTAACTAAAAAGGAATTAAACAGCTACTGACAATCTCTTACAACGAATAAGCCAAAACTGCTTTAAAAATGTAGCTATTCCACACACTATAGGGGGGGAAGTGTCCGTGGTTAGGATACACAAGGCTACTAGGTGGCTACGTGTGCCCATATTTCGACAAAGAGGTTTCAACCAGAAACTCCTAGGCCTTGCATAATCCGGGCATTCAAATAAGACATGCGCAATGGACTCAACCCTACTCGGGCAACATGCACAATTGGGAGAAGAACGGGCCGCTGATGTCCAATTCGATACCACAGCACCTAACGGGAGGGAACCAACTCTAAATTTAAAATAAAGGGCTCGGTCGAAGGGGAGGGTGATCAAATCCAGGTAGGGTTCAAAAGCCACAATGTCTTTGATTTGTAAGAAGGCGACAGTGGACTTGCAGTGGTTAGAGTTTGTAATTAGACGCTCCGCAGTCCATTTCCAATAAAGCGCCTTGACAACTTCTTTTGGAGGGGCTGAACGTGATGACCAACAGTCTCCTAGTCCGATCTTCTCCAGGAGCTTTTTAGTTTCTCTTAACCATCTTATCTTAGCCCAACCCCCCAGACTCATTATTTCCCCCAGGGCATCCGCATAGGATTTTAGTTCTTCACCCCTCCAGATTCGTGTCCATAACAGGAGCGGGCGAAGCTGGGCTTGATCTTTGATGTTTTTACAGCCCGTGTCCAACCACACTGGTACAGATGGTGTGCTCAGCGGAACGGAAATAAAGGATTTCAAAAGCTTACTCTCCGCTGTCACTAGGGCGTCCAATCGGCAGTGGCCCCACAGTTCTGCCCCGTACAAGGCTGATGTCACTACTTTGGCCTTGTAGATATCGATTACTGGGGTAAGTGATCTCCTTGGTGAGGCCCTGTATTCCCTCATGAGAGCTCCCCCTACTCTCCTATGGTTGAGGACCATTTTGTCAATATGATTTGCCCAAGACATCCTATCCGTGATCCGAATACCGAGGTAATCGAATTCGGCTACTTTCTCTAAGGGAATCGAGTTAAGTGTAGGTGGGCCAGTTGGAAAACCATCAATCACTCAAGAACAAGTGTACTGGATTACTGGGGACCGGTGGGGAGGTAGATGGGGCAGTAGGTTGAGTTACGGACCTAGGGGCTTTCCCTGTCGTTAACCCGTTGGGATTGCTGTGCGCCCCTGATTTTTGGAAGTCTTCCTTTTTGCCACTAGGTATCTGTGGTTGCTTTTGTGGAAGAGGCTTAGGCTTATTTTTGTTAGGCTCTAAGTGTGTTGATGGTCCCTTGTGGTTTGGGCCTGCTTTGGAACAGGGAGGAGATTTAAGAGCTGTAGTTAATAGACTATTAGGAACAACTTTGTTTGGAGATATTGGGGGCTTAGGGTCTCTCTGAGCTGGTTGTCCATTCCCCTTTGCACCCAAGTCCTTTTTTTCAGTCACTCTGGTTATTTGTTTAAAAGTTGTTTTGAGTGAGTGAAACCCGTCAAGGGTTGATTGCTCTAATTTGTCTATCCTCTCCCCAAGACCCTTGACTTGTGATAGTAACGGTTTCAAGAGGGTATATACCTTCTCCAAGATGTTTTCAACTGTTACTAAGTCAGAGGGCTTAGAGACCTTGGCAGTGCTAGCGTCTGGGTGTAGCCCCTTGGGAGAAATCAGAACATCCCCTTCTATGTCAGTTTCTTTCAGTATAGGCGTACCCCTTATAGTTCCCATACCAGATCCAGAAGGCTTTCTTACTCTTTGGTAAAGGGCGGCCTGTCTCACTAGGCTACCCTTTTTGCGTTTTCGTGGCTTTTTACTTAAGGGCCTATTCTCCTGCCTAGTATCGGGAGTTTGAGTGTTAGGGGAAGCCCCAACTAACTCCCCTTCTGATATAACTATGGAGGGAGTAAGCGGTTTTGGGGACTCGGGATCACTGGTGACTTCGCTTGGGAGATTAAATGATAATGATGTGGACAGCTTACTAGGGCCACCGTCTTCCACTGTAACTATAGGGAGAAGAGCGGCCAGATTTTCCAGCCTATCTATATTTTGCTCTATACCAGCCAACTGGGGGGGGTCTGTGAAAACACCAGGAACACTAGGTGGTGTACCAGATTGAACCCGGACACAGGCCGGTGTAAGCGACTGGGCGGCAACCCCCAAGGATGAACGTCTTGAGGGGAGGTAAACTTCAGATAAACGCCGCTCAGACATAGCAATCTCCTTTTCAATCACCGCCGCCACCCTGGTGATAAAGCGGTCCATAGTTCCTATGACAGGGCTTGCAGCATTTGACCCTCTTTCGCCTTCGCTCCTAAGAAGCTTTCCAGAGCGGGTAGACATGGTTTCGGGAAACAGAACGGGGACACACTCCGGGCGTATGTACTCACTGCTGGGGGAAAGGAAAGGGACGTGGCCCAGCCCAGCCTTGACAGCCCCTGACTGCCACAGACTGCCCGCCCTTTGCTCGGGCTTCGCTCGGCGTCCCGCTCGCGTCCCACGGAGCGCCTGACAGAGCGTTAAATCAGAGGGCGTTGCAGGCGGGGGGCGTGGCTGGTGGTGGGCGCGTCCACTCGCGCACCTGTGAGAGCAGGGACTCCTGGATCTTCGAGTCCCTGCTACAACGCCAATGCCAGTTCGATGTTTCCCCCGGCGCCTCCTGGATCCCAGCGCCTAGAAGCAGCTTTCACCTTCCTCAATCCGCGAAGCGGCACCCGCGGAGCGGGTGCGGCGAGGGGCAGCGGCAGGAATACAGGAGACAGTCCCCGGATCTGCGGGACGTGCAAAGGCTCCTCAACACACCGCAACTCCACTGCAGCACAGAGGTAGGGTCCCAGGGAGCACAGGAGACTCACACCTTTTCTGGCTGGCCAGGCGGGGGGCGTGGCTGGTGGTGGGCGCGTCCACTCGCGCACCTGTGAGAGCAGGGACTCCTGGATCTTCGAGTCCCTGCTACAACGCCAATGCCAGTTCGATGTTTCCCCCGGCGCCTCCTGGAGCCCAGCGCCTAGTAGCAGCTTTCACCTTCCTCAATCCGCGAAGCGGCACCCGCGGAGCGGGTGCTGCGAGGGGCAGCGGCAGGAATACAGGAGACAGTCTCCGGATCTGCGGGACGTGCAAAGGCTCCCCAACACACCGCAACTCCACTGCAGCACAGAGGTAGGGTCCCAGGGAGCACAGGAGACTCGCGCCTTTTCTGGCTGGCCAGGCGGGGGGCGTGGCTGGTGGTGGGCGCGTCCACTCACGCACCTGTGAGAGCAGGGACTCCTGGATCTTCGAGTCCCTGCTACAACGCCAATGCCAGTTCGATGTTTCCCCCGGCGCCTCCTGGAGCCCAGTGCCTAGAAGCAGCTTTCACCTTCCTCAATCCGCGAAGCGGCACCCGCGGAGCGGGTGCGGCGAGGGGCAGCGGCAGGAATACAGGAGACAGTCCCCGGATCTGCGGAACGTGCAAAGGCTCCCCAACACACCGCAACTCCACTGCAGCACAGAGGTAGGGTCCCAGGGAGCACAGGAGACTCGCGCCTTTTCTGGCTGGCCAGGCGGGGGGCGTGGCTGGTGGTGGGCGCGTCCACTTGCGCACCTGTGAGAGCAGGGACTCCTGGATCTTCGAGTCCCTGCTACAACGCCAATGCCAGTTCGATGTTTCCCCCGGCGCCTCCTGGAGCCCAGCGCCTAGAAGCAGCTTTCACCTTCCTCAATCCGCGAAGCGGCACCCGCGGAGCGGGTGCGGCGAGGGGCAGCGGCAGGAATACAGGAGACAGTCCCCGGATCTGCGGGACGTGCAAAGGCTCCCCAACACACCGCAACTCCACTGCAGCACAGAGGTAGGGTCCCAGGGAGCACAGGAGACTCGCGCCTTTTCTGGCTGGCCAGGCGGGGGGCGTGGCTGGTGGTGGGCGTGTCCACTCGCGCACCTGTGAGAGCAGAGACTCCTGGATCTTCGAGTCCCTGCTACAACGCCAATGCCAGTTCGATGTTTCCCCCGGCGCCTCCTGGAGCCCAGCGCCTAGAAGCAGCTTTCACCTTCCTCAATCCGTGAAGCGGCACCCGCGGAGCGGGTGCGGCGAGGGGCAGCGGCAGGAATACAGGAGACAGTCCCCGGATCTGCGGGACGTGCAAAGGCTCCCCAACACACCGCAACTCCACTGCAGCACAGAGGTAGGGTCCCAGGGAGCACAGGAGACTCGCGCCTTTTCTGGCTGGCCAGGCGGGGGCGTGGCTGGTGGTGGGCGCGTCCACTCACGCACCTGTGAGAGCAGGGACTCCTGGATCTTCGAGTCCCTGCTACAACGCCAATGCCAGTTCGATGTTTCCCCCGGCGCCTCCTGGAGCCCAGCGCCTAGAAGCAGCTTTCACCTTCCTCAATCTGCGAAGCGGCACCCGCGGAGCGGGTGCGGCGAGGGGCAGCGGCAGGAATACAGGAGACAGTCCCCGGATCTGCGGGACGTGCAAAGGCTCCCCAACACACCGCAACTCCACTGCAGCACAGAGGTAGGGTCCCAGGGAGCACAGGAGACTCGCGCCTTTTCTGGCTGGCCAGGCGGGGGGCGTGGCTGGTGGTGGGCGCGTCCACTCGCGCACCTGTGAGAGCAGGGACTCCTGGATCTTCGAGTCCCTGCTACAACGCCAATGCCAGTTCGATGTTTCCCCCGGCGCCTCCTGGAGCCCAGCGCCTAGAAGCAGCTTTCCCCTTCCTCAATCCGCGAAGCGGCATTCGCGGAGCGGGTGCGGCGAGGGGCAGCGGCAGGAATACAGGAGACAGTCCCCGGATCTGCGGGACGTGCAAAGGCTCCCCAACACACCGCAACTCCACTGCAGCACAGAGGTAGGGTTTTGTCAATACTTGTTTTGTCTTGTTGTGGACTTTGCAAACATTTATTGTTGGGAAAGCTGCTGGGACCTTGACAAACATAAAAAACACGGACTAAAAGCGGGAAAAAATGTGGTCTCAAAAACGCACACATTGTTGAAGTAGTCGTCGGCACTGAAGAGAACTAGTTTTTGAGTAGAGTGACTTGTTCCCTATTTTGTATACTCTTGTGAGCAATAATAGAATGTGAATGACACAAAAACAGACCAATGGATGAAAAGGGGTTGCTGAACATCCCTGTAAGTATATTATACATATAATTTTTGTAAAATCAAAAGCTCTTGGCTAATGCCAGACCTAAAAAGTGCCTAAACGCTTAATTTTTTTGTGATCTCAATAAGCCCACATTGACCTACTTGTCTACGGCACTGAAAGGAACTACTTTGTTTACAACTATGCTGTTTGTGGAATACCACAATGACCTCACTCACAGTACAGTTAGCCAATGGCTGAAATGGGCTGTCCAACGCACGCCCCACTCTGTAGTGGGTGGTATAAAATTATGAGTGACGCAACAGACCAATGGATGAAGAGGGCTGGCTGAAAACAGCTGGAAGCAAGTATATTACAAATATTATTTTTGTAAAAACACAAATAAAATGTTTGGCTAAGGCCAGACCTAAAAACTGGGAGATGAGACACCTTTACAGAGACCTGCTCAACAGACACAAAAACAGGGACTGCCACGGAAAAGCTAAAAAGTGTGGTCACCCTAAATGCCATGCTCTTTCACCTCCTCCTAGTAGCTGTTGAGGAGCAAGACAAGGAAAAGACTTCACAGGGAAGGGGGCGCTTTTCACACACTTCGTTCTATTTTCCTTACACCTCTGATAGATAGCAATGACATTTGTTTATTTATTTATGCATTTTTATATAGATCGGACAATTCCCAGAGGTCTCAGAGCGCTTTGCAATAGAGCGAAGAACGTTACATGAGAAATTCAGAGTGACAGGGTAGTAGATGACTATAAGTATAGCGACTACGGTTACTCATGGTGAGAGTTTCGTATTTACAAATTACATGTTCATACAGATTGCATACTTACAAGAGTTAAAGCAATTACGGTTACACACATACATATTACCTATTTACAGAGTTAACATATAAAGGTAGTTATAGCTGTCGAGAGTGTCATGTAACAGTGAGGGCGTTTGCCTGGTGGGGAGCTCGGCGAGGAGTATTATTGAGAAAAAGGTCTTTGGAAGAGAAGAGTTTTAAGGTCCATTTTGAAGATCCGGAAAGAGATGGTAGTGCGAAGGGTTGAAGGTAGCGAGTTCCAAATTCTAGTCCCATTACCTGAGAAGGATTGCGTCCTAAGTCTTTCCCTTTTGAAAGCTGAAGGTTCGAGCAGCAGATTCTCAGCATTTCATGACAGTCTAGAGCCACCTGATATCTTGAGTTTGTTAGCCAGGTAACGATGGGGGGACGTGTGCAAGGCTTTATGGGTGATACAAGCAGTCTTGTATCTGGTCCTCACTTCAATAGGAAGCCAGCGAAGAGTTAACAGCATTGGTGTGATGTGGTGATTTCTTTTGGCCCAGTAGACAAAGCACGCAGCCGAGTGGAGGATGGATTTTAAAGGAGATGGGTGGTTTTGAAGAGGTCTGCAAGGAGAGAATTACAGTAGTCCAATCTGGACAGAACCAAAGATTGGACAAGAGTTTTTAAGTCTTGTTCAGGAATGTAACACCGGATCCCCCAGAGAAGGCGCATTTGGAAGCGTGCGTTCTTGGTCATGGCATTGATTTGATATTTGAGGTTGAGTCTTTTTTCCAGGATGACACCTAGGGAGTTGGCACTGTCAACGCAGGTAGGTTTACTCTTCAGAACGTTCATATTATCCATCCACATAAGAAGGAATTGGGTTTTGGAGGAATTCAGTTTTAGGTGAGACGTCATCCATTCTTCAATGGAGTTGAGGGTGGTAGCGGGTAGTGAGACGCTTGAGGGAGATTTGGGTGTCCTCAGCATAGAGGTGATAAAGGGCCAGGCCTCTTTCAATAGGGCTCTTGGCAGTTCAATGTAAAGATGAAATAGGGTCGGAGCATGGATAGATCCTTGAGAGACACCTTCATCCCCAGCCTTTGGAGAGGAGAGACAGTTTTCAATTTTCGCCGTCTGAGATCTCTCTGTGAGGTAAGATTCAAACCACTTAAGTGCCCCACCTTCAAGTCCCATCCTTTGTGTTCAGAAGTGTGCGATGGTTTACAGTATCAAAGGCTGCAGAGAGGTCAAGAAGGATCAGGAGCTGCCCGAGTCTAGGGCATCACCGATAATCTGTTTAAAGCTTGACATGAATCACATCACACTGCTTCAAAGTCTAGAGGCCATGGGCGTGCCGGGCACCGCCCTGTCTTGACTGACTCCTTCTTTCAAGGACCGTGTTTTCAGGTGTATTCTCATCAGCATTGCTCCAAACCACACCGTCTTCCATCTGGAGTCCCTCAAGGTTCCACTTTAAATCCTACCTCCTTCAAGCTCTATGTAAAGCCACTTGAAGACACCGTGGAGAGTGTGGCCTTTCCATCTTGTCATATGCTGATGATGCTCAGATGGTAGTGTCCTCGTCCTCTCAAGAAAATATCAGCACACAGGCCTTGAACCGCCGTCTTACATAGAGGAGTGCCACCTCCCTTAAGTTAAATGGGGACAAGACCGAGGTGCAGCTGGTGGGCAATCTTCCTCATCTCTGGGGTCCCAAACTTTGGCCTGAGGAGATGGGTACTATTCCTAACCCCTCCATTGTTACCAAGATCTTGGGAGAATGGTTGGATAACTAATTATCTATCCATGAGTCATCAAATCACGAAGGTGGCAGTCACCTGTTTTGGCATCCTGCGATGGCTTATGAACATTTTGGGGGTCTTTGCAGTTCTACTCAAAGAGCGGTCATTCAGGCCTTAGTTATTTCCAGATTAGATTAAGGAGGCATTCCCCATCTAAGGGTCAAGAAGAGCTTACTCAGACGGCTGCAGATTGAGCAAAACACTGTGGCTAGACTTTTTCTCCATCCCCCAAAGTTCTCTCCGATGGCCAACCTACTCCAGAAACTTCACTGGCTCCCTATTGGTGCAAAACGCAGCTGCCAGGCTTTTATTTAGCTTACCAAAGTATCAATCAGTTGCAGGAGACATTCGGAAACTTCATTGGCTGCCAGTGGCACAACGTATTAAGTTCAAAGCACTTGGTTTAGCCTATAAAGCCCTGAATAATGTAGGACCGGTATCTCTGAAAATCCTTTTCCTCTGGTACCACCCTGGTAGACAGCTAAGGTCCTCCAACGCCAGGTTGATGATGGTACCAAGGATTCGAACCTGGAGCTGGGTAGGTCGAAGCATAGGCCATGACACGGCTAAACTATGGAATATGCTCCCTGTGGACCTGAGAGCTGACAACTCCCTTGCCTCTTTTAGAAAAAACCTGACAGCTTGGTTATTTTCAAATAAATGTATTTCTCTTCGCTTTCCCACAGGGCTTACATTCAGGTTCAGCGCCAAGACACCTCCGGGTATTCGTGCGCTTTAAAAGTTATATTACCATAACATATTGAGCGCCGCGTCCACTTCAAAGCACTGTGTTATTTGCATAAAAGTCTATCTAATTCCGGCCCTACCTATCTTAGGGCCATATGTATCATCAACCTGATTTGCGATTCTGAAATAGCGATTTTTTAGAAATCGCTATTTCAGAATCGCAAATTGGGATGTATGTACAAATTCGCAATTTTTTTGCAAATTCTTAGTATTCCTTAATTGCGATTAGCAAATTGCGAATTGCAATTAAGGAATACTTTCCTATTCATTTCTATGGGCCAGGAGGCCCATAGGAATGAATGGGAAGTTATTCTCTATTTGCGATTCGCAATTTGAGAATCGCAAATTGAGAATAATTTCAAGGGTGCAGGGGTATCCAAAGGACACCCTGTTGCACCCCTGAAATAAGCATGGGTGCATATGTGGCGCACATACATGGCCTAAGGGCATGTATGTGCGTCACATGGCACTTCGAAAATGCAAAAATGTGCATTTTTCAAGGAATTCGCAACTTCAATTACTTAAGGACAATTTTCAAAAATGTTTTGCTTCATACATTGCATTTAAGGAATCGCAAATTTTGTGATTCCTTATTTTGCACCAGATTTTCCTTAATACATACCATTTAGCAAATTCGCATTTGTAAAAGCTGAAATTCTGCGAATTTCGGCGTTTGGGAATGCGAATTTGCTTGATACATATGGCCCTTAGATCTGTTGTGTCTTCTGATACACCTAGCCGATCCTTGCGGTCAAGTCATCGTGACCTTGCTTTGGTTCCCAGAATCAGGAGATCCGGCAAGGAGGTGGAGCCTTCTATTTTTTAGGCCCAAAGCTATGGAATTCCCTCCTCAACCCATGTATCTGAGAACATGTCGCTCCATGAAGACTTTCCAGAAAAGGTTGGAAACCTGTTTGTTCTAACCCTCTTGGAATAGGACCCATCTTCTTAATGTGTACTGGATCTGTTTTGGTAGCATAGCGCTGGAAAACCCAGCTGGGTAGCCAGGCACTGTACAAATCCAAGTAACATAACATAACATAACACCAAAGAGCATTCTGGGGGTTTGCTACCCCATAATTGACTTATTTGCACATCACAATTTTTTAACCAAAAATCGTTACTGCTAAAGTGTGAGACAGCATTAAAATGAAATGGGACATTCAAGGGTGGCAGCGAGTATTAGCACCCCAATGTAAGAAACTCAACTCTGAGTGAAACTTGAGGAATCAGGCCGCTCAGGCTCAGAGGCCGCTGCTGCAAACCTTTTATCAGCCTGGAATTCTTGTTAAAATCCATATCTGGGGAAAGTTAATAATAAACTTTCCTGACCAGGAAAGAGCAGCCTGTCTGGAGAAAATGACATTTTAAGAGGCTCGTGGGGGGAGGCGAGGAGGGGATCTGAGCGGGCCTGGAGGGGCTGCAGCGCCACCTGCTGGTGCGTGCACACGTCCCTCTGTGCACTTAACGCTCATTCGGGCCCTGTCTTGTGTGCAGGCTGTAAACTCCCGCGCCCGGTAAGCTCGGTGGAACTTCGGTTATACCTGGTTTCTAGTGTATAAATACATGGGAGCATATTATCAAGAAACAGAGTTAAAATGATTGCTGTTTTAGCGGCAGGAAAGTGCCGCTAAAGCGGCGATAATGGGCTTGATAATATGCCCTTGAGAATTCCCATAGAAGCTCCTGTTCTGGTGTTAACATGGGCTTCTATGGGAACTCACAAGGGCAAAGCGGTGATAATCTTAACTCCGTTCTTGATAATATGCCTCTTATTTGGGTTCTAGGTGAGGTATTTCCAATGGAGAACACACAAGGTGAATTTTACTGAATACATCACTATAGCGCCTGGCAGCATGGACGTCAATCACCACTTTTTGCTGCATCAGATATTTGCCAAGCTCAAGAGTGGGAAACAAACAGATCGTAAACGAGAAGAGAAAGACGGCAAACCTGTCATAAACGGAGGAAGCAGGGACCTCCGGGAGTGACATACAGGGGCGGGAGTGTCTGGCGGTGGATTAAAGCGGCCTGAGGCGGATTTAACTCCAAGCTGCCTCCTGACCTGACATTTAATATCGACGGGCGCTGCTTCTCAGCAAAGCTTCGGCACCGGCACCCAGTCTTTTACAAATTAAGCACTGTCAAGGTCCATAATAAGGGCATATTTACTATCATGGCACCACACACACATTTCCGCCTATATTCGGGGGCTGGGATGATGTTTTTAGGTGGATGAGGAGGGGTACACTACATGCCCTGAACTCGAATCCTACCAAATGTTCAAAGTGAGTCAGACAGACCTCTCTTGGGCCGAGGTTCGAGGGGACTTCACAGTACAAGATGAACACACAACAACAGGGCTGCAAACCTGTGTAGCCCAAGTCGGTGTAAAATGTGCGTATCCCCGTGACGTGGGTGGGTGCAGCCGCGGCTCATACATGTAAGAGGGCTGGGGCGGTGGGACCCGGTGGTGGGATTTCGAGGGACAATGACGAGAGAAATTTAAATAAATAATGAATTTCCCCTCGTCATCGTCTGTCGAAATACTCCCCCCCCCCCCCCCCTGCCTCCGGGCCCCACTGCTCTTCCCTGCACGGACCGCGGCTGGGATACTGACTTGTACCCCCTTCTTTGTAGTGATCAGGTACCAGGGTATCCAACAATTTCGCTCAATTACCAAGTAGCCTTTTTTAAGAATTTGACTTTCAAGGAGTAGCAAAGTTCAACAGTCTTGGGATATACTCACAGTGGGGTAACATTAACCCACATGGGGTTACGGGGGGCCCAAGCTCTAGGGGCCCGCCTCAGCACAGTACACTCGTCTGGGACCAAAGTGGTAGATGGTGGTCTGGGGGGCTCCATGTAATGTGCAGGGCCCCCCTCAAGTTTTTTGTTACGCCTCTGTATAGTCATGGGGCAGAACAAGGGTTCAGGATGCACATATAAATCTCAATAAATAGAATGTCCAGGCAGTGATATTCTAATAAATAAATACACAAGACTGTATTTGTATCATTAGAGCATGCCCCCCAGGTACTAAAGTGCATTCGGAAAACTTACCAAATGCGTTTGTATTTTTCAAGCTGACACATGTACTGACAGGTTGTTTCACAAAATACAGACGCGTAGGGGGTCGCAGCTCGATATACCTCATAAATATTAATAAGGCAGGTCACACATTGCGACCCACTGCGATTCGCTGCCGTTGCAGGGCTGGGGCCTGCTGGGGTCAGCACACTGCTTCCGATACAGAAATCTTTTTTATGCAAGCTGCCTTATTACATGGAAAATAAGATGCTTTTAAAATGAAAATGACATGCTTTGCAAACATATTTT
Organism: Lissotriton vulgaris; assembly: GCF_964263255.1. Classification (NCBI taxonomy): domain Eukaryota; kingdom Metazoa; phylum Chordata; class Amphibia; order Caudata; family Salamandridae; genus Lissotriton; species Lissotriton vulgaris. Next base: position 1,123,918,882 of record NC_141698.1, read on the forward strand.
ATTAGTTATACTAGAACAAGGCCGACGGTGGAACCTTCATTACAAATGCACCTAAACAAAATGACCGAAACAGTCATTGTCCCTTTCAAGTAAGAAGAGGGGCTTGTGTGCACACCGATGAGCCCCCACCATCACCCACCATCACAGCGCCCGTTCCATACAGAACTTAAGGTAATTTAAATAATAAACACAGGTGCACCACATACACAGACTCTGAAAGCTGCATCACAGACTTATTACAAAGAACTGGGAAGAATGTCCAATTTTTTAGAAAACTTCTTTTTATTGTTCCAATGTGTAAGAAAGGACAGCCTAGTGCGCCTGGTTTTGTTTAGCGCCACCGCAGGCACGCGGCTCCATGTGCACGGGTGCCTCTGTTACAGGCCGTATTGTTTTTTGCAGTTTGATATAGCGTGAACTCGACCCAAAGGTATCAAGGCGCTTTACATAGCACCAGTTCCGCTACTCAAGGACACAATCATTGTTGGTGGGCATGGGGAGATTCGCCCCAAATCACAGGATCCTGAGCCGGCGCCGAGACTTGAACCTGGTTCCCCAGCGCCAAGGGCGGCAGCTCTGCCCGTTGTTTGTGCAGTGAGTGTTACCTTCCTGCAGAAAAACAATCCTGAGAGTCCTTTTCCTCTTTCTATGGGTGACGCGGAATGCATAGAAAGCGGAAGTAACAAGGAGAAATACCGTGCTCGCCCTCTTCAGGGAGGCGCCGTTTGTGCAAAACCCGGCTTACAGACTTCAGGGAATCTGGGTTTGCGTCAACATTCATGGGTGAATGCAAGGAAACTCCCACGCTCCACCTCTGGAATGCCTCAGTGACGCAAGGTCATATGTACCTGGGGCCTTATTTATGAAGGCTTTGCGTCAGTTTTGCGCGGCCGGTGCGTCACTTTTTGAGACGCACCGGTGGTGTAAAAAATGTGCCTTGTTGCGCCATATTTAAAAAGTGACGCATCTAGGTAGATGCATCACTTTTTAAACCCCTGCGCCACATTATACCTGCGTCAGGTATAATGTATGCAGAGGGGGCGTTCCCCCGCAAAAAGCCTCGTAATAGTGACGCAGTGAAATCTATGAGATTTCACTGCGTCACTTTTAGGACGCTGTTGCGTCAAAATTTTGCGCCTGCCTCACAGCAGGCGTAAGACTGACGCAAGCCCTTTCGCATGGGGCTTTCCCCATGTGAAAGGACGCATTGCTGGAGTTGCGTCACTTTTGTGACACACTCCAGCAATGCGTCACTTTTGCGCTTTCAGATACGTCAGAAATACTGACGTATCTGTAACTCCTTGTGACATGATGCGTCATACATTAAATATGACACATCTGGAATGTCGCAAGAAGTGTGCAGTGAAAAGTGACGCATCGCTGTTTTCACGCAGCGATGCGTCACTTTTCATAAATTAGGCCCCTGGCGTTACTGTTTCTTTTACAATCCATGCACAGCCACGTAAATCGAGCTTTGCGTGGCTTAGTAAATACCGATATATATTTTGCGTCAGGCTGCAGCAAAAAAAGTGAAGCAACATATTTGTTCATTTGGCCCTGGGCTGTAAAACAGTCTCAGTCAATGCCCAGGAAAAAACGTCATCATTCCTGTAGTTCCCTACATGCACGAGACCCTCTGAGCTTCAGTCCGGCAGACGTGTCCATGTGGCCCGCAGGCAGCCAGGCCGGCCCGGGGGCCCGACAGGGAGCCCGAGGCAGAGGGTCCGCGCCTGACCCCTCCGGCGCGCATCTCACTCTCTTCTCGCTCCTTCCTTTCTCTTTCCTGAAGCCTTCACCCCCTCACTCCCTGCTATAATGATCTGAAAGTGGAGCAGGTGTCAATTTATTTATGTATTTATTTATTTATTTATGCGATTTTATATAGCGCGGACTTTATCCGAAGGTGTCAGAGCGCTTCACAATAGGAACAGAACTGATACAAGAGAACATTACAAGTGAACAAAATACAGAAGCAAACGTTACATTACATGAGGCAAAAGTGACAATTGTGAGCAAACAAAATGCAAGAGGAGCAAACGGTGCATTGCAAGGGACCCGCAGCGCCAAGTGCCTTAAGAACCGGCCTCCAGGGGCGGTGCCGGTGAAATACAGGGCAGTCCGTGCCTGGGCATCCCTGCTCTGGGAGAGGCGCCCCTTCAAGTCGGCGTTGCTTAATCTGAGATTCCTCGCAGTGTGTGTGTGTGGGGGGAGTGAGGGGGGGGGGGGGGGATGCACGCGCATTCCTGCCGGGTGAGCTCACGAGCCATTGTTCTGGTGCCACCAGTATCAAAGGCGCGCACGGGCTTTGCTTCAACCCTCGCTGAGCACGGGCAGCCCTGCCAGCTTCTCCAGGTGGGGACACGACTGCCTGGCACCGCCCGCATCCCCTTGGCACAGGAGGCGATCCTGGCGGCCCCCCACGGTCCTGGCACAGAGGGGCGTCGGGACACGTTCCCAGCTGTCCCGGTGCAGGGTGTGTGCATGCCAGACTGACCGTGTATGGATGAGTGAACTATCACCTCTAGGCGCTTGAGTGCCGTGCTGCACCAGACGCGGCTTCAACCTGGTTGTCAGGGAGCCCCCCACACCTGACTGGCACCCGCCGCCCTCCAAAATGCAGGCTTCAGGCCGCAGTGACCTGAGGCTGGACGGCCGGGTGTGGCCCGTGTACATGTGGCGTAAAGGAAGGAATGACCTCAGCAGCAGGTGGAATGTTGAAGTTAGAATGTGAGAAATGAGAGATGCAGAAATAAGTTGCCTGGAAGACGCGGAGCGCCTGGTCGCACAATCAAGGCGCTTAGTTAACTTCCATCCGTGTAGGTGTTGAGCCGGCGGCAGACAGACGCCTCGAGGGTTTCAGAGTCCGATCCCGGCTGCAGGGCCCAGAGATGCGCGAGAGCTGCTGGGCCCGGACGCTGGTCCCGGACTGCATCAGCCAATCACCACTGAGGGCTATCAGCTCACAAGGAAGTTCAGGAGACTGGGTGAGACCTTCGCGCATGAAACAAGATGTGGCCTAGCGGTGAGAGCTGCCGGCTATGGAACCTGGGGAGTCAGGTTAGCAACATGGACACACGCTTGACGCAACATGGTGTCATTTTGGGCACATCACTAAATATCTGTGTGCCTAAAAATGTGACATATAATATGATGGTTGTATTTGTGTAATCCCCACTTGATGTACACGATCTTATTGATCGTCTCTACTTCCCCCAAGTTTCTATAGCGCCGAGATGCTTATTCACTAGGTTTGCGCCATATGTGCACAAATACAAACTGAAGGAAAGAAAGGGGGACAGAGCCGACCCACAGCCATTGCCAAAAGCCTCCCCCTGCCCTGACTGGAGGTTCAGGCTCACACTGACTCCCAGAGGAGCATGAGGGGCTGCCGGGCTGGCCTAACACCTGCCGGCAGCACGTGGTAGCAACGTCACTGTTTACTACTCGGATTACTTACTGGTAATCTTCATTACTCCGAGTCATAGTCTTCCTCATCACAGACCTCTCGGATTAAGTGTATACCCAAGACAAATAAAACATTGACAATACCAGGGCACGAGTCGGGGTACCACGCGGGTGGACGGCATCCCCCCACTTATTTCTGAGGGTTTTTCAGGGTGGACGCCGTCCACCCTGCTAAATCAAAACCGCGTCCATCATACCATTACAAAATGGGAGCGCGGCGCGCACAAATTAAACAAAGCATTTTCGTGCTTTCCTGCAATTAGCTCCTTTGCTTTTTCGGAGCGAGTGACCCCCTTGACTCTGCTGCGATTGTCCTCACACGGCCATCACGCCACGGTGACCCCCATCACCCACACTGAATCCGCACTGCTCTGAAGGGCCGAGGCTCCCTTCTGTTTATTTACTGCTGTGGGAAGCAACTTCCGAGCTAGTGCACTGAAGTTTGAAAAACTGCGCTTTGTCGGAAACTTCTCTTTCGATATCCTATCCTGGGCCAGTGCAGCAGCCTGCTGAGTTAATTTTAGCTTAATGATATGGCTTTCCTTGCTCTCATGCGCTCTAATCTGTACTGCACATCAATTATTTATTTACTTAGTTTTGTGTGTATTTATCGTGGTGTACGTGCAGTTTAAGTCTTTTATGGAGTGTATACCAACTGAGCAATATTTAGCGACAAAAACCAATGCAGTAAAAAACGCTGGTGTCTTTTTCAGTAGTATTCTATTCGGCAAGATATAACCTACGCAGAATTATATCTCTAACATTTTAGAAATTCTGCACATTATGTGGTCCAAAACAAGGACTTTGCGTACGACTTATTTGATGCCCGTTCAGAAGGAATGTCGTAAATACATGTTTTCAACACTTACATCTCTAAGACTATTTGAAATCCTGCCTAATATGTGGTTCAAAACAATGACTGCGAACCATTTGCTGTATTTAATAATTCACAGAGTAAAAGGATGCTGGTAACTTTATTGAGCAATGCCCTCCTCTCAAAAAATTCTCTGCCCCAGCAGCACCCCGTGATGAAGACACCACACAGGGCCCCAGGGAAGATGTCCCACAGAATCTCGGACCACACTCACAGAAGTTGTAAATTTACGTTTGAAGTGCATTTCTTTCTGTTATCGAAATTCACTTAGCATTTTATATGTAGACCTGGAAAGCTGCAGCAGTCGCAGGTTCCCAGAAGTAGTTTTGGGGATCTTTTTACAAAGGTGTTTTAACATGCTTAATTGTAACAGGCATAGCTTTACCCACTCATAACCACGACACTATAGTAAAACTGCATTGCAAAACTTTTTTTCTCCATTTGGAAGAAATTGCAAAACTTATTCCTCTAAGCATCAGCTGGTTTTGTGTGCATTCACTCCATGCTGGATTAAGATTTACTCCTGTCCTTGCCAGGAGTAAATCTCCAACCATATCCAGAGTGGGAATGTCTCTTGCTAAGTTTGTGAACATCCCAAAAAACTGGGTGTTCACAAAGTTTGTGGGCATTCCACCTGCTTTCCAAAGCATTCCCTATCATAGAATGCTACTCTGTGACCAGTCTGTATGCAGATGTGCTCACTTATAGGTCTGCATCAGTCTGTAGTCTAATCTCATCTTCAAGATTTCACCAAAAAAGCGCAGGAAATGTATTTTATAGCCCCATGTTCCTCGTCGCTCATTTGCAGTAACAGTGTAAGATTATGAGCAAATAAATAGCTTTGTGAATGTAAGTTCATTTTTTGGGGAATATAAATCTATATTTTCAACCATAAATACCCATTTTTTCACCAAAGTTTAACATAGCTGTACAAATGTTTTTGTGCAGTAGGATCCCTCTGCGCATAATGAGGTCCAGTCTCTAATAGGACAACTGTAAGGCGACGGCCTGGGATGCCAACCCAGCTTCCCAACTTAACAAATTATTGTGTAAGCTTGAGCATATCACTCTATATCCCATTGTCTGAGTCCCCATGACTGCTAACATTGTGAGTGCTTAGAACCCACCTGCATATAAGTAACATCACTAGAAACTGTCCCATTCTGTTCAGCTTCAGAGTAGTTTTCAGTGCTGTGCTACACAAGACTCCTCACTCGCAGAACCCACAATAACATGGTGACCTCACCCTAAGGGACAAGCGCCAAAGAGCTTCCAAGAAAAAAAGGGATCCGAAAGGATCTCATTCAAGAACCCTGCCTCTTAGCACCTTTACAAGCAGTTTCCGAGCAGTGTGGACTCTGCCACACAAAGACCTTTTTGTCATCCTGCCCACCAGCAGCACCCAGAGAAACAAGCCACTATGGAAGGGAAATGTGATGCAATGGTTACAATGCTGACTTTGGAAGCAGCAAACCTGGGGTTTAAACCCCTCTTCCATGCTTGTCCAAACTTATTGTGGCCTTTGGCAAATAAATCTTTATTTCTGGCATTAGGTTCCCTATCTCACATATTGGGAGCCCCTAGAAACACAAACTCGTGCTTTATGAACAACACAGATATTTCTTTTAAGATTGCAAGATCCCATATCTGATTCAGTTCTCAGTGTTACACTTTGCATCACCCAGCCTTTTGGCACTGGCAATACTTTTTGCTAATGCTTTTCTGCATCGGCAAAAAGAAAAAATATGATTGTTTGCTGATATGCAACACTAGCAACAAAAACACAAGAGCACTTACGTGTAAAGATGTGGCAGCTATTTTTTCTTTTCTTTTTACATTTCATTTATTGTTCTAAGATGGAAGACGCCAATCTTGGTGGGGTGAATTAAAAAAAGTCCAGGAGAAAGCATTCTCAAGAAACAAGCATTTGCAATGCAATAGGGCACGCATTCACACAAGTTTGAGCTTTTGGAATTATAAATGACAATGCCTTTTATTTATGTTTTGGGTTTTAAAACATAAATAAAAGGCATTGTTATTTACAATACTAATAGCTTAAACTCTCGCAAATGCAAGACCTATTGCATTGCAAATGCTTGTTTCTTTAGAATGCTGATGTCACTTCCTGTCGTGATGTCACTTCCTGTCCTGATGTCACTTCCTGTCGTGATGTCACATCCTGTGACCACGCCTACTTTGGAGAGTCCCCCCACTTCTTTTTTTAGGACTTGTGCCCTGGACAATACACAACACATGTCAGACATAAACAGATTTATTAACTGCGACAACAAAAAGAACAAAAAGAAAAACAGACCACTTCCCCCAATCTTAATTTTCAGCGCGAAATGAAAGTGTTTGGGTAAATGTTATGTTAAAGGACACAAGTCTCCGCAGCACAGATATGTTCTAAGAAAGACCCTGGAATGCTGCCCATGAAGAGGCCCTGCTTCTGGCTGAGCCACCCTGGATCAAGGAAGGGAGGACATTCTCATTCTGATAAGCCAAAGAAATGGCCTTTCTGATTCATCCGCTGAGAGCAGGAGCCGAAGGACGGGGACCCTTGATTGCTGGTCCAGACATCACAAAGAGAGAATCGACTGCACGATCGAGGCAGGTCACTGCAGACAAACAAGGAGAGCTCTAGGAACACCCAACCAATGCCAGAGAATCCTGGTCATTAGAAAGAAAAGCAAAAGACACAGGCAAGACTAGAACCCGGGATAAATGAAAAGAAGATGAGAATTTGGGAAGAAAGGATGGGTCTGGTCTGAGAACTACCTTGTCATCAAAAACCTCAAAATGGACCCAGTAAACCAAGTCTGAGCCCAAGGAGATGGCAACAAGAAAGAAAACATAAAGAGTCAGAAACTTTAGAGATACTGAATCCAAGGGTTGAATAGAAGGATGGTAGAGTGCCGAAAGCACAAAGGGTAGATCCCAAGAAGGGACAGAGTCTGAACACCCAGTCTTTGTAGAAAGAAACATCTCAGAAGTCTAGCAGCTAGCATTTCAAAGGTATCCAGGACAGAACCCCTGATGGCTCTAATCACTGCTGAAGACAGTGGATACAGATAAACCCATGAGGAATCTCCCTCCCCAAAAATCCAAACTAAGGTGCCCTGACAGGATGAGGCAACGTAACCCTTAGAGCTACCCCAAGAATTGAAGCGTCTCCAGTGTCTCTCATAAACTTTCAAAGTACTTAGGGGCAGATTTACAAGTTCTGGTGCATCTCTGCAAATCAGCATTGATGCGACAGAACCCTTGCAACAGGCAAAACCACCCGTGCGCCACCACTGATGCGCCGCATTTACAATGCGGCGCGCTGTGGCCTCGTATGCCACCTTATCCAGCTATAAATCGAATTTCACAAAATCTGAAGTTCTTCCATTAAAAAAATATTGCTTACAAGAAATGATTGCGGATAAGGGTTTTAAATGGAATGCCAACCATATTACTTGTCTTGGGGTTAAGCAGTCTTCCTCAATCGCTAAACTGGTTCAATTCAATTTTGATAATGTTCTACTGAAAGTGCTTCATATGTCAGCGAAATGGTCGCCCTTACACTTATGGTGGTGGGGTAGGTTGAACACAATTAAAATGATGATGCTCCCTGTTATCAACTTTTACTTGTCCATGCTACTAGCGAAGATTTCATTACATTTATTTAAAAAAACCTTAATAGTGCCCAGGGAATATTTTTATGGAATAAACAGAAAGCACGCATCTCTATGTCTTCTTTATCTGCACCTAAGGATAAGGGTGGAGTCAATTTTCCGAATTTCCAACAGTACCATTCTTCTTTTTTTAATACAGTAATTCTACCTCGTCTCTCCCCTGCTGCGGTTACCTCCTAACGTCTGGCTTAAATTGAAGATTTCTCTGATTCACCCTTTTTCCTTTTCCACACTGGCTAACTTCTCGCATCCGCCTTGTTCTTTTAAATCACCCGTCATTTCCCAGCCTGTATCGGTCATTTACCCGGTCCTTACCAAATCTCTCTCACCATTGCAAGTGTTTCTTGATTCATCTATATGGCATAATAAGTCCATTAAACTTTCAAATCGTACAATGTTTTGGAAGGATTGGGTCACTAAGGGAATAGTTCAAGTTAAACATTTGTTCCAAGGAACTCACCTTCTCTCCTCTCACGAAGTCCAACCTAAATTTGCCTTGTCCGTTACCTCCCCTCTTAAATATGATTTCTTAAAAACGATCCTTGCTCAACTTTTCTTTCTCCTTCCCCGATCTTCCTCCTCTTCATTGGATCCCCCTTTAGAGCCGATGTCCATCTCCCCTTCCCTTCGGGCTTCCCACATACACAAATACCTTCATTATTCTCTTTCAAATCGCCCTAAGAGAAAGGTTGAACTTTTAAGGGAGTTGTATTTGCAACATTCTCTGTCTGTACACACTTGGAACTCAACATAGTCACGAATACATCACACGTCCTGCAATTCTAGCGCAAACCAGACTTCATACTACTTTTACCATAGGCTTTATTTAACTCCAGGGTCTATCTCTAAATATAACCCCGGTCTATCATCTGCTTCTTGGACCTGCTCAAATACTCCTGGCACATACCACATTCTTTTTATCTCTTTCAAAGCATTGCTTCTTTCTGGGGGGGGTTGTAAAACAATTTCCTCTATATGCTCTATTAATTTCCCCAATTTGGTTTAGTGCTCACAAGTTGGGATTGTTTGTGGATTTATTACTTGCTATTGGCTTTCAAGTTATAACGTCTAACTGGAAGGACGCTACTAAGTTCACCTTTACTGGTTGGTGGAATCTTCTGTCATCATCATAGGTTCGACAGAGCATCTGCCGCTTTCACCCAAAATCTTCTTCCAAAATAAGCCTTTTCGTCTCTGCTTACTAACTATTTATCCTCTCATTCAATGCAGATCCAGGATAGTACCTCTGTTTTTCAACCGCCATGAGGTTTTTGGTTTATTTTTCCTATAGTGTTCATACTAGGATATTTCACTGTTACTATTATGTTGTTTGAAGAATTGCTTTTTATTTTTTTATTTATTTTTATCGTTTTATAAAGCGCTAACCAGACCCATGCTAGGGTATCAGGGCGCTTTACATAAGGCGTAAGGTGAACACATTCAAAGGGGAACATTGCATACAAAACAAACATAGTCTGCAAGTAACAAGGAGTAGCAAGACTTGTTCTGAACAATAAAAAGCTATTCAAGTTCGTGTGGGTCATCATTTCTCGTGGCAGCACTGAACCGAAAATACAATTTAAGTTCATGTAGGTCTTAATTACGCGGAACCCGAGAATAGAGGTAGTTTTGGGGTTTGCCGATCTTGTGTCGTGGTTGTACTGATTTAAGGTAGGAATTTGCTCATCAGGAATAATTTTGCTTCCTTTTTGAAGAGAGGGATAGAGGAGATTTTTCTGATGTGTGGTGGAAGGGAGTTCCAAATTCTTGGCGCTGCCCCAGAGAATGCTCTGTTGGAAGTTTTAGACTTTTTGAAATGTGAGGGTTTCAGCAGTAGATTGTTAGCGCTCCTTGAATGTCTGTTTCCTCCAGATAGGGTACGTTTTTGGGCTAGGTACTGGAGGGTGTTGTGGTGTAACGCCTTGTGTGTGATGCAGGCCATTTTTAGGTGGATTCGAGCTTCGTAGGGTAGCCAATTGAGTGCTTTCAGGTGTGGCGATATGTGGTCAAATTTCTTAGAACCTGTTATGAGTCTTGCTGCAGCATTGAGACAGGCTTTTAGAGGGGCAGTTGAAAATTTGGGAAGCACCGCGAGGGTGGTACATTCGTATTCAATAGCTCCAAGAAATGGGGCGCCATTTTGCCCCAAACCAGTGCACAGCGAGTTGTACCATTGTGGCGATTTACTCCATGTTCCATAATTTATTCATTATTTTCTTGCGTTTCTCCTTCTTTTTGTGTTTAATTTCTCTGCAATTGTAGTCCACAATCGGAATATTAGCCATTTTTCAAGGTTTCTTATGTTCCCAATGTGTCCATCCGGACCTCTATGTGAGACACGACTGACGCTCTGGGAACATAAGAAACCTTGAAACATGGCTAATATTCCGATTGTGGACTACAATTGCAGAGAAATTAAACACAAAAAGAAGAAGAAACACAAGAAAATAATGAATAAATTATGGAACATGGAGTAAATCGCCACAATGGTACAACTCGCTGTGCACTGGTTTGGGGCAAAATGGCGCCCCATTTCTTGGAGCTATTGTTTAAATGGTGTCATTTGGGCATGGCATCGAGCCAGTTTGCACGCAATCTTGGTACAGTATCCTGGATACATGAGAGTAACTTTGTAATAAAAGGTGTGCATCCCACTCCCTATTGACATTTGTATTCAAGCCAAGAAATAACTAGGGACTGGACTGCAGATTTGAGGTCCGAATTCTCAAGAAATGGTTTCATTTTTCTGAGATAGCTGAGATGGAAGCAGACATTTTTAGCCAATAAGTGGACGTGGTTTTGCATATTAAGGTTCTTATCCAGAGTGATTCCTAGTGATATCGAGGAGTCCACTACAGTCGGCGTGCAATTCAACGCAGTGATAATTTTGATCCATTCCTTTGTCTCAGTGGAGTTCTTAGGGGGGGAGATTAGGAGAAACTCCGTTTTTTGAGAGTTTAGCGTGCGGAAGTTGGTCGATAGCCATTGGACTGTCTTTTCGAGAGCTATATTCATTGACTTTATCTCTTCGATAGAGGAGATCTTGATGTAAAGATGGGTGTCATCCGTGTACATGTGGAAGGATATATTCTCCAGCTGTAGTAGCATGGTGAGTGGTTCGACGTATAGGTTGAATAGCATGGGAGATAGTGTGGAGCCTTGAGAAACTCCCAGTAGGTTAGGTGAGGAAACTGAAAGATTGTTGTTGATCAAGTATGATTGCGTTCTGTTTTCCAGGAAGGATTTGAACCACTGAAGGACTTTACCGGATAAACCCATCCTGTATTCTAGTCTTCTTAGTAATTTGTCGTGGTTGACCGTATCGAAGGCTGAGGAGAAGTCGAGTAATACTAGCAGTCAGGTTTTGTTGCAGTCAAGAGCTTGCAGGGCGTCATCTACAATGTGCAGGATGGCAGTTTCTGTGCTATGCCCAGGTCTGAACCCCGTTTGGTGAATGTTCAGTAGATTAAAGTGCGAGATGTGTTGGTTCAGTTGTTGCTGAACACATTTTTCCAGGACCTTGGCTAGCATTGGAATGTTGGTTATTGGTCGGAGGTTGTTGGGGTCGGACTTATCAGCTGTAGGTTTTTTTTAGGATAGGGGTGACTTGGTCTGTTTTTAAGCAATCTGGGTTGTGACCTTGTGCTAGAGAGGCATTGATGATATTGGTCCAGAGAGGTGAGATGATATGGAAGAGGTGAGGTAAGCAATCTGAGGGGACAGGGTGTTAAAGTGGTTGTTAAGTTTGGTTGTCGCAATAATATTGGTGATTTCATTGAGATCGTAGAGTTTAAAAGTTGCCCAGTGAGAGTTCTTTTTGGGCAGCGGTAGCTCATGCAGTGCAGGCATTTCGGCTTGACTGCTCTTTGGGGTGGCTCAGTTGAATGCTGCTACACTAAGTTCGAGTTGAAGAGAGTTAGTTTTAGATGAGAAAAATGAGGACAATTCTACATTACTCAACTGTGATTTCGATGTTAGGAGTGAAGATTTGGCTAATTTGTTAGATTGTTGTTTCAGAATTTCAAAGAGTTTCTTTGGTCTATTTTTGGCCTTGTCTAGTTCTGATCTGAAAAAGTCTTTTTTTGATTGTAGGATATTTTTATTGTAGGAGTTTCTCGATTTCCGAAGAAGTTTAAGATGATTGGGGGAGGGATGTTGCCTCCATTTCTGTTCCGCTGATCTCAGTTTGCATCTCTCTTCATTTAAGGCTTCGCTTAACCATGGATTTTTGTCTTTATCCCGAATTCTTTTGAGTTTTGGTGGAGCAGCTTGCTCAAAGTCTTTGGTCATTGCGGAGTTGTCGTGAGCTATGAGGTCGTTGACGTCAGACACATTATTGGGGGAGTGAGAGCCTTCTCACAGTGAGAGGCCAGGCTGTTCCAATCAATGTTTTTTGTGTCTCTTATGCAATGTTTTTGCTTGTTTTGTTGCGAGAAGGTTTTCTTGTAGGCGGATGGAATTTGGAAGGTGGTAATGTGATGGTCTGACCAGTCACAAGGCAAAACCGAGAGTGGGTCAATAGTATTTTTTTAGATATGATCCAATCAAGAGTGGCACACTTTGAGTGAGTTGGCATTGAGATAACTTGGGTCAGGGAATGGTCTGCTAGGAAGGTTTTGAGGGCGTTAACCTGCTTGTCCAGGGGGTTATCCCAGTGGAGATAGAAATCACCCAGGTATATGTCTTTGTAGTGAGGAAAAAAGTTTGAGGTAATAATTTCCATAAGCTGTTCAGTGAATTCAACATTCAAACCTGGATGATGGTAAATAATGTGTAGTTTGTGAGATTGGGTACTTGAAGAATTAACAGAAATCCCCAAGTATTCACAAGAGACAAGGTGTTCCGAATGAAATTTTGAGAGGGAGATGTATGCAGGCTAAGCCTCCGCCTGTCTTGTGTGCTCTGTCTAATCTAATGATGTTGTAGTCAGGGGGGACAAGAAGATCTAGGCAAGGGGAGGATGATCCATTGAGCCAAGTTTCTGTGAGGATGATTATATCAATTGTCCTGTTAAGGGCAAGGTCGGCGATGTCAGATGCGTGTTTTGGGGCTGACCGGCAGCTCAGTAGAAGACAGGAGAGCGCGCTTGAGGAGCTCTTTACAATTGGCTCAGGGTTCTCAATGTATGCGGTTAATGATTGAAGGTTATTCAGGTTTATTCCACTAGGTCTTGGATGAGAAGTTATGCATGGGTCGCTAGGGAATGGGAGTATAGCATATTCATCTTTATTTGTGGTAGGACCAGCCGTAGTTTCATATTGCTGTAGAAGTGATTGTATTTCACGGTCCGTTATGTTGTTGGGGAGTCTGCATGTGCACAAGACCCGATCCGATATTGGTAGGGGGATAGTTTTTATCCCCTTCTCGCCTGTTGCTAGCGATTTTTAAAGATGTTTAAGTGTAGAAAGGGAGTTTTCAGTGAGATGTAGGATGTTTCTGATTTCTAGGATAACGTTTTGTAAATTTCGGACGGTGACGAAAGTCTATGTTTTAGGAGAATCTTGATACGGCGGGGGGAGCTGAAGTTGGGTGTTGATAGGGGGCGTTGTTGTGGTTGTTGTTAATAGTTCTAGAAGAGGGAGTTAGTATGGTGTGTGAGATGGGCGGGGAGTTGTTGCCGCTTCTTTCAGCAGATGTAGGTAGAGGCACGGGTCGTAGCTCTTCTCAAGGTGCTTATAGGGTGGAGGGGGAAGTTAGGTACTTTTTCTTTTATTGTTTTTCTTGACATCTACCTTAATAATGCTGTTGTATTGTGCTGTTCTTATTTTATAAAAGAGCTTCTTGGCTGTAGTCTGCCCTCCGGGACCTCATCCAAATGTGCCTTCCAGCTGTCACTATGGAACCTGAAGCCAATGCAGCTGCACACAGAGAGTCAAAGGAAATATTCAATAGGATCAAACCTGCTGTTCTATCAATGTCAATCGTGCTATGGTCTCCTCACCTTGGTAAAGCTTCTCTGCTAAGAAATTAAAATCTTCAAGGAGGGACTGGATTTATAAGTCGTACACGCTAGGCCTGGGTGGTAAAATCCGTTCCGTTTGCGGAATTTGGGTAATTTTGTGTTCCGCGGAATTGCCAAAAATTCTGCAATCCGCGGCTTTGCGGAATTTTTGCTTGTTCACGCTTTAAATGCAAACAGGGTTCGTGAACAGGAAAAAAGCATTGCGAACGGGCGGAACACGAAATTCCACGTGCTCGCTGAACTTTTGCGTGCTTGTAGAGATTTGTTACCATTTCGCGTAGCTTTGGTGGCGCGACTACGCAATTTCCGCCCACCCCTTGCATAAGCCCTAGCCTGAATGGCAAAGCTGGAGGCAGAATAGGCTCTCTTGATGGCGCCTTGGACCTTCCTATCGGTTGGATCAGCCGGAGATGCTTCCTGATAGCCGGAGTTGGTCACAGGTTTGTCCTGCTGGGAACAGGACAGCTACATTTACCAGGGTAATGTTGTGTTCTGTCTCTTGAAGCCTGGTTGAACATGGGAGTGCCAGGATGTGGGTGGAAATGTGAGGGTGGTGTGCCTATATGGAGGGTCGTGTAGGCTGCATGAGAGGCAGTGGGAATAAGCTAGATGTGATAATATGCTTTGTACCTTTAATTCTTGGAATCCTGTTAGGGGTTCTTGTCTAGAATGTAGACTTCTCTGGAAGTCAGTTGATCGTTTATACTTCGTGGATGAGGTTATTAAATACCCACTTACCTGTATCTGATGTCTCCTGCTTCCTTATTTTAATGTGGTAAACACCACATTAATTTGGCGACGATCGGGAAAACCTCAACACGGAGAAGAAGAAGACTTGATAACACCCCTCCTCCAGCGGCAGTACTTAATGAAATGAAGCGGTGACTTCTCTGCGGCAGAAAGGACGATAAGCACGATTTCCCTGCGTGTCTTCATATGGTGAGGAGAGCGGTGGGATTTAACTAAACTCGGCACAAATATTTAAATTTAATTGTTAACTCGGAAGTGAAGATTATTTAAAACAATGCGAGCCGAAAAGGAGCGCGAGCAGTGACAAGCGCGAGCTGAAAGGGAGCGCGAGTTGTGAAGAGCGCGAGCTGACGTAAGCACGAGCTGAGTGTGCTACGCATAATCGTCACCTGCGTTTCATCTGTGCGTTCCACCTTCAGTGAAACAGCGCATTTGTTTCGTCACAATATCAGTGCGTTCCAGCTTCAGTGAAACAGCGCATTTTGTATCGTCACAATATCTCCATTCCAAATCTTTTATTTTCAACTCTAAATAAGGGAGAGCATTGTTACCTATTATTTCTCAGCGAGATTAAGACAATTATTCATTTTAACTCTGTGTAGACCAGCTTAATAAACGTAAAGAATATCGTTCCTTCAAAAAAAAAAGGTGTGGAATTTATTAAAAATCTCGAACACTTTTCTACCACACTCCTTTATATTTAAACAAAAGAGAAAAGAAAAGAACTTGTATGTATCGAAGTGCTTTGTCAAAAAATAAGTAAACAAGTGAACATTTAAAATTAAAAAAAAACTAAGAGCATTAAAGGAAGATAAAAAAATGCAGAATGTTACTCAACCAGCATTTTTCTTAGTTAGCCCTGGAGAACCTAATGTAAAGTGGAAAAAGTGGAAGAAAATGTTTGCGAATTATGCCAGAGTATGTGGTATAAATTTGAGTGCGGAAAGGAAACTTGCTCTTCTTCTACATTGTCTGGGTGGTGAAGGACAAGATGTTTTAGAACACCTACCAGATTTACCTGCAGCAGAACAAAGAAATTTGAACGAATATGAGATTGCCATATTACAGTTGGATCGTCACTACTTACCAAGGTTAAGCACTATAATGGAACGGTATCACTTTGGTTTGAGAGAACAAAAGAAAGATGAGACAGTTGAGGAATATGTATCATCGCTAAGAAAATTAGCTTCTTCGTGCAACTTTGGACAAACTCTTGACGAAAGAATACGTGATCAATTTGTTTTGAGATGTGCACATGATGACATTAGAAAAGAGTTATGGTTGAAAGATGAACCTCCACTTGAGGAAGTTTTAGCTATCGCAAAACAAGTGGAACATATGACTAAATGTGTAGGTGAATTAAAAAAAGAAAAAGAGAAACCTGAAACAAAGGAAGAAACTAAGGTGGAAGATGTTGTATGTCAAGTAAAAAAGCAGGAGGGTGGTTTTGGGCAAGAAAAACAGGGTGCCATGGCAAATGTAATGAATCCTAACATGTCTAGTGCTTTGTATTCTGCTCAAACTAGTAAGTTTTCTTGTTTCAGATGTGGTCAAACTTCACATTTAGCAAATTCCCCAACTTGCCCTGCGTTAAAAATTTTGTGTAACTTATGTGGAAAGAGAGGGCATTATGCAAAGTTCTGTAGAACAAAAATGTTAAAAGGTGATGTAATGAAGAAAAGGGGGTCTCAACCTCAAGTTAGAACCGTGAGTTTTGAGATAAAATGCAATAAGACTGATCATCCTTCACATTTGGTGAAAGTAGAGAATAGGATGATAAATTTTAAGTTTGATTCTTGTTCTCGAATTACCATAATTGATGAGAAATTATTTAAGGAGACTTTTCCAAGCAATCTTAAATTAATGAAATCTGATATATCACCTTTAGGTTACAGTGACAAACCAATAAAAATCTTAGGGTATTTTTGGGGTGAGATAGAATTGGGCAGTCGAATAACTGTTGGTAAAGTATATGTAGCAAAGAAAGGTGATGCTTTATTGGGGTGGTTACATCAAAGGGAACTTGGTGTGAAACTTGATCCCAATGCCTCACCTCAAGTTCAAATTCAGGAAGTGCATGAGAGTGACGACAGTTGTGTGAGTGATGATTTGTGTAAAGTTTTTTCAGGAAAATTTCCAGATGTTTTTAAAGAAAACTTGGGATGTTTACGTGGCTATAAACATCATATCAAACTGAAAGAGAATACTATTCCTATTGTAGCAAAAGTGAGGAGAATCCCTTTGGTAGAACAAACGAAAGTTCTAGAAGAAATTGACAAGCTGATTAGTAATGGGATAATTGAGCCTGTAGAGGCAACTGAGTGGTTAGCTCCTATTGTTGTCGCGAAGAAACCGACAGGCGAAATTCGTCTTTGCATTGATTTGAGGTCACTGAATAAGGAAGTAGTTGTGGATAGGTTTCCA
This sequence comes from Lissotriton vulgaris, assembly GCF_964263255.1. Taxonomy (NCBI): domain Eukaryota; kingdom Metazoa; phylum Chordata; class Amphibia; order Caudata; family Salamandridae; genus Lissotriton; species Lissotriton vulgaris. Next base: position 1,123,936,034 of record NC_141698.1, read on the forward strand.
TTACCAAACATTGATGAGTTGGTTGGCACTTTGGGTGGAGCAAAATACTTCACCACTCTTGATCTAGCATCTGCCTACCACCAGGTAGAACTGGATGAGTCCTCCCAGGAGCTGACGGCTTTCATCACTCATATGGGAACATTTAAATACAAAAGAATGCCCCTTGGTCTTGTTTCAGCAGCATCTGTATTTCAAAGAATCATGGCTAAGATTTTGAAAGGTTTGTGTGGTGTGAAGTGTTATCAGGATGATTTGTTGATATTTGGAAATAATTTGCATGAACATAATGGACTTGTGTGTCTTGTTCTTAGACGTTTGGGTGAAGCTGGTATGTCCCTGAAGAAAAGTAAGTGCAAATTTGGTGTACAAGAAGTAAATTATCTTGGACATAGAATTACTGGTGAGGGTGTTTTCCCAAAAAAAGAACTAGTAGAGACAATTTCAAAGATAAACAAACCTGTTAATAAGGATGAGTTACTTTCCTTTTTGGGGATGGTTGAGTTCTATGGAAAGTTTATCACTAATTTTGCGGAAAAGACACATAGCCTGAGGAAGTTGACTGCTAAGAATGTTGTTTTTGATTGGTCTGATGACTGCAGAAAAGAATTTGAAGGTATAAAATTGGAATTAAACAAGGCTCCATCTCTGCATGCCTTTGTTCCTGGTCTTCCGACTTTTATGTTCACTGATGCCAGTGATAAAGGCCTCGGAGCTATTTTGTTACAAACGAAAGATGGGTGAGATTTATTGATTTGTTGTTCATCGAGGAGCCTTAGGGGTGCGGAAATGAATTACTCGGTAATAGAGAAGGAGTCTCTTGCCGTTTTTTGGGCTTTGAGGAAATTCAGGAATTTGATCTGGGGCTCAAAGGTGTGTGTTTTATCGGATCATCAGCCCTTAAGAGAGGTATTTTCAAAGAAGGGTTTGGATGCCATTTCTTCAAGAATTAGAAAATGGGTGATCTCATTATAGGAGTTTGATTTTGAGGTGGATTGCATTCCTGGTGTGGCTAACAAGTCAGCGGATTGTTTATCAAGACTAGTTAGTGTTGAGAATTTTCAAGAAGAAGATACTTATGAAACAGATGACAATATCAGTGTTTGTGAAGTTACTGAAGGAGCTGTTGAGGAATGTGAATGGAGGACTGAGTTGGAGAAAGATGAAGAGATTTCTAAGGTTATTTGTTCCTTGAAGAACCATAGTTGTTTAGAAAAACCATGGTTATTGGTTTCAGATGAACTTTCTATTACTGATGATGGTCTTCTCACTCGTGGGCCGAAGTTAATTCCACCAGTTGGTATTAGAAAAAAATTGTTATCTCATGCTCATTGTGGACACCTAGGCATTGTCAAGACTAAGGAAATTCTCTGTTTGCAGTTTTGGTGGCCTGGCATGGATCTAGAAATAGAGAGAATGGTGAGAGATTGTCCTGAATGTTGTGCAAGTGATAAAATTTTAAAGACTAGACAGATGCCCACGGTAAAAAGGACTTTACCCAATCATCCTTGGGATGAGGTTGCTATCGACATTGTTGGTCCTTTGTCTGGAGTTTCTGATACTCCATATTTAATTGTTTTGATAGATTTATATTCGAGATGGATTGAGATTTCTGCTGTAAGAGACATAACTTCAGATGCTGTTATCAAATTTTTGGATGGTGTTTTTTTAAAAGAAAGTTTTACCAATAGTTTACTTTCAGATAATGGGCCTCAGTTTTGCTCGAAGTTGTTTGAGGATTATTTAAAGAAGTGTGGTGTGGCCCATAAGAAATGTTCTTTGTATCATCCTGAGTCGAATGGTGCTGTCGAGAGAGTTAACAAGACTCTTAAAGAAGCTATTCAGTTGGCAAGGTCATCTGGTTTGGACTGGAAGGTGTCTCTTAAGGACAGAATTACTAGTTATCGCATGGCTCCTCATTCCACTACTGGAAGATCTCCTTTTGAGTTGTTCAAGGGAAGAGTTCCAAATACTTTGTGGTGTCCAGGCTGGATGAAGTTGAACAAAGGTTTGGTTGATAATAGCGTTGGGGAATGGAGATGTAAGGAATTAGACAAACAAATTGCTAGGAAAGAATATTTTGATAGTAGAAAGTCTGTATTGTTTCAAAAGTTCAAACTTGGTGATCTTGTTCGCATCAGAGCCCCTGTGGGGTGTAGGCCTTGGTCAAAGTTCACTGAAGTTCGCTCTGTGGTGAAAATCTTCTGGAATGCTGTCAAGACGGATGATGGGAGGATATGGAATAACAGTCGTGTGGTTTTGGTTGGTTCAAGGTTGCCTGTTGTTGAAAGTGCTCACGGTGTTGGGGGTAGTTCAGGCAAATTCCGTTACTTTTCTCCTGGGTCGTTTTCTTCTAGAATTGGTCAAAGAGTGCGTAGACCTCCTTCTTACTTAAAAGATTATGTTTAAGTTTTCTTTCTTTTTTTTCTTTCTTTCTTTCTTTCTTTTGTTTTGTTAGAAAGGGAGATGTGTGATAATATGCTTTGTACCTTTAATTCTTGGAATCCTGTTAGGGGTTCTTGTCTAGAATGTAGACTTCTCTGGAAGTCAGTTGATCGTTTATACTTCGTGGATGAGGTTATTAAATACCCACTTACCTGTATCTGATGTCTCCTGCTTCCTTATTTTAATGTGGTAAACACCACACTAGAGCTCTCCTGGCTGGCCGGAAACCTTCCTGCTGGAGTGCCTTCTTTCCAAGAAGTAAGGCTCTGAGTGGGCAGTGTACATGGGGTCCTTCCCTGGTGGGATGCACGAAGGAGGGGTCCTTGGACCCGTAACCATGGTGAAGGACATCTGGATGGATGTTATATTGTGATATTGCTTTAAATCGCTGTAGAGCATGACCTACCTGTGGACCGGGGTGTCTGCCCGCTCCTGTACAGGTTAGTGCCAACCAGGCCCAAAAGTGAGCAATGCCAGCCAAGGGCGCCATGGCTGAACTCTGTTGGTTCAGATGTACAAAGTGAAAGGTCCTGTCCTAACACGTCATGTGGTACTGTGACATCACACTCACCCCCTGGCCAGAGGGTGGGAACTATCTTGAGAGAGCTCTGTGCCTATTGGTTAGAGGCCCTCTCTCTATCCAGTGATTGGCTGTGCAGTGTTGCCTGTGGGTTGTGGGGTGGCTGTCCAAGGTTGTGTGGGAGGCAGATGTCAGGGGGAATGCCTGGAGGTCACTCGCCTCTGAGAATGATAGTAGATGGGCACAGGTTTGTCAGGGGACCCACTGCCCCAATAGTGAATCCTAGCTGTGGAATGGGCAAATGCTGTACCCTAGAGCCACCTGCACCCACAATTCATTCTGGAGCTTAGGACGGGGTAGGGGCTGTGTTAGAGCCCCCCCCCCCCACCTGCCATACACATGGTTGTGGGTGGTGTGGTGTAGTGGGGACATAGAAAAAAAGAAAATGTTGAGGGTAGAACCAACTATCCTCGAGGCTGAGCACCAATTTAACAATGAAAACAAGTTTCTAATCAAAGTTCATGTATTTTATTCACTTCATCAAAGTGTTGCAATTCATCAATTCTGTGAAATTAGATGAAAACCCTAGCTGACATAATTCCATTCTTATGTAGCCATATTATTAAACAGTTTTCCGATATTTCATTACACCCAATGCATTTCGGGTCCAGAGAAACATGACCCTTCGTCAGAGGTCTGCAAATAAGGAACAAACAGGACCAAATTAGTCACTCTCAAGTTTCAAAAAACGTAAAAGAACATTGCACCAATGATTTAGCAGCTGCTGTAACGGAAAATGCAGAAAGCCAGAGTGCCGCCTCAGCGGGAAATTAAACGCCACCACATAAAAATTATTGCCTGTCATACCCACGTAGTGAGCTAAAAGTACGTATTACCGATATATATCTCAGTCACCTACTTTAACATCAATAAGCAACAAAATATGACTTACGCGTCAGCGTCTCACCGGGTTCAGTTTGGTTACCGCGTAGTTACGTACGACGACTAGAGAGCCATTTCATAAATTTGATTAACCGAGTGGATAATTCATGAAACTTTTGAGTGCACCGGGATAACACTTTGTTCTTAGTGGGGACATAGGGCACGCCTCTATCAGCCCCTGCAGGCCTCCTCAAGCAGCGTGACCTGGGGCATTAAGCATCAGTGGGGTGTCAGGCGGCAATTACCGGGTCCAGACCTCCCGTTTCCCAAACAGAGCCCCAGGTCTGGCTCCACATCACCCCACCCTCTCCTTGACCCAGAGTCCCAAGCAGTGACGTCTTCCTTACCTTTGAAACTGGAAGAGGCCGCCAGGACACCAGTCCCAGTTGCTGCAGCCAGTTCTGCTCCACACCCCATTTGGCGATCTTCTCGGAGGGCACGGGGCACAGGAGCCTTGCAGGGCAGGGGGCACAGGAGCCTTGCAGGGCAGTGGGTGGGTACAGGAGCCTTGCAGGGCAGAGGGCACAGGAGCCTCACAGGGCTGTGGGCACAGGAGCCTCACAGGGCAGTAATACAGGAGCCTCAAAGGGCAGTGGGCACAGGAGCCTCGTAGGACAATTGGTACAGGAGCCTCACAGGGCAGGGGGCACAGGAGCCTTGCAGGGGAGTGGGTACAGGAGCCTCACAGGGCAGGGGGCACAGGAGCCTCACAGGACAGTAATACGGGAGCCTCAAAGGGCAGTGGGCACAGGAGCCTCGTAGGACAATTGGTACAGGAGCCTCACAGGGCAGGGGGCACAGGAGCCTTGCAGGGGAGTGGGTACAGGAGACTCATAGGGCAGGGGGCACAGGAGCCTCGCAGGGCAGTGGGTACAGGAACCTCACAGGGCAGGTTCCGCTTCCTCACAGGGCAGCAGGAACATGATAGGCTGCCCCGGGGCACCAAAGGTGGCCACCTACGAGGGCAGCCACCCTTAGTGCCATAGGATGGCACAGACCCTGAGCGGTCTAGTGGTTGGGGGGGACCAGTGGTCCCCCCGTGAGGTCACTTCCTGTTCCTGGGGGAGGGGAGGAAGGGCTATATAGCCTAGGGGGCGAGGGTCAAGCACCCTCTTTGTTCCTGATGCAGCGGCGGGTTGACCCTCGCCCCTCCCCCAGGCTGATCCGGCTTCGCTGGACTAGAGACTGCCCGGCGTTTTTCTTGGTTCTGGTGAGGCCTGGGATTTCTGGAGTACGGTGGAGGGTGGTGCGCAAGGGGCTCGCAAGGCTGACTTAGGGTGGGGGGGCTGCCTCATCCGGCGCGGGTCGGGGGGGGGCGCTCTCAAGAGGTCGGCAGCTGATGCGTTCGCACAGCTTTCTGTGGGTCTGGCGCGTTATTCTCGGGTGCAAGGGTGTGTAGGGGTATTTTCAGTTGGGGTTGCGGAGCAGGGGGGATGCGGCGTCACGGGGGGGGAGGTTCCTGCCCTCGGCGTGGCTCTCGCAGGGTCTCCTGGCCTGGTTCGCCTTGTTGTGTGGCACTCTTTCTCCTCGTTGTTTTGCGGGGGTCTGCTGGGCGGCGGCGCCTCCCCCCCCTTGTAGTGGTTCCTTGTGGGGACACATCCTTGGACGCTCACTCCTTTCCCTCCTTTCCGGGCCACAGACGGGCTTTGCAGGCAGTGCTCCTGGATCCAGTGGGGGCTGTCCTCGTGGTGGTGAGGCATGCTGTTCATCTTTGCGCGCCCACGGCAGGTCCGCCTGCCATCCGTGCCCCTGCTGGGCCGCGGGGTCGGTCGTGTCCAGGGCTGGCGAGTCGCGCGGGCATGCGCTCTTCGTAAACCCTACCCCCCCCCCCTCCCTATCGCCTCGCACTCCTCGGGCCGGGTGTTGTCGTAGCAAGCGCTTTCTCTGGGGGGATCGCTGCCGTCAATTTATTTGATTGTTTAATTTATGGGTGCGTTTTGTATAGCGCGGAGTTGGCCCGAGGGTGTCGGAGCTTGGGAGCGGGGCTGATGCGTGGGGGCAGTGCGGGTGGGCGAAGTGCATGAGCGGGCATTGCATTAGGTGAGGCGGTGATGAGAGTAGCGAGCCACAGAGTGGATGAGGTAGCAAACGGTGAATGATTATCTTCGTGATGAGCACTCTTATTTGTTTCACTTGTTTGGTACTCGTGTGCAACTTGCACCCGTCACTTCCTAGATTATCACACTGTTTTCTCCTCGTACATTTGTTTAATTTCGATACTTGCGCAAGTGCTACCATGGCCTACGTATCGTCTGTCTTGTGCTTGAGTGCCCTCCATATTGTCACTTTTGTAATGCACCGTTTGCTGCCTCTTGAATTATGTTGGTTCGCGGTTGTCTTTTTTGCTTCATTTGACGTGATGCTTGCTTTTGTATTTTGTTCATTTGTGATGTTCTCGTGTGCTAGTTGTGTTCCTTTTGTGGGGCGCTCTGGCGCCTTCGGGTGGGGTTCGCGCTTTATATAAGTGCACGGATGGATAAATAAATAAAAATAAAATTACCCTGTGCATATCAAAGACATTTGGTTTTATATGGGAGGTGAGCAGCTGGTGGGCCTTTTGAATGGCGGGGGGAGGGTGGGGGAGACTGATGTGTTGATTTATCTTTCTGCAGGGCAGTCACCACGCATTGTTCGGTCCGGAGCGGCAAAGGAAGATCGACAAACATGGAGTGAACGGGGTGGTGGGGGGGCGGGTATAAGGTATTGATTGCTTTCAATTTCTATTACTGCAGGACTTCAAGATGAGTTTGTAGGATCACACATCACGACGGAAAGCGCAGGGTATTTGGTGGGTCCCACTGGCCAGTGGGCCGGCTTTAATGGATACAAGCGGCAGGATTGCTCGCCAGGAAGTTCTTTGTCAATAAATGTTGTAATGTTGATTCTTACTTTTCTTGTACAGTCTGTACATGCTGCGCTTGAGATTGTGTGCCTTCTGCCTGTGTTGCTCACCTCTATGGCCTGATAATTTTGCTTGTTCTTTTGCTGTAACAGTTATCTCAGGTAACGTGTCTGGTTATAGTGCAGTGCCCTGACACTTTAAGATATTCGTGTTCAACGAAAGGACTCTAAATAATAATTAACAATATTGAATTCTGGAATATCTTTGGGACTACCTCAATAAGTAGTGCATATGTAGTGGCGATCTTATGGATAGCTATGGCGGTACACCACGGCTTAGATCAGGGAGCCTAGGGGGCTACCCAAGGATGATTTACTGATGGGTGAATTGATCTCACTGTATTCCTCCACTGCGACGGGGCTAGATGGAGGTGAGAGAGTCGGATTCTAGGTCTGGAGTAATTAGGGAGCAAAACTAATGGTTGAGTTGATGTATACATCCTGCTCCTGTTGAGTTTGTAACTTACTTCCATAGTTAGGCATGTTGAGCTAATTTTCAACCCAGGGTCATCACTTTCCCAAGGAGCTCTTTTCTAGCTTTCTGGAGGGGGGTAAGAGAGTCGTATTTTAGGACTGGAGTAAATTAGGGACCATAATTGAAGGTTGAGTTGATGTATCATACATGCTACTGTCGAGTTTGTAATTTACTTCCATAGTTACGCAGGTTTAGTTAATTTTCAAACTAAGGTCAACACTTTCACAGGGAGCTTTCTTCTAGCTTTTGTATGTGAGAAAAATAACATTTAGTGGCAGTTACACTACATTATCGACCAGGGTTCAGCCATCATCCCTCCCCCCAGCTCCTACGGATGGAATTTAATCTGCGATATGTCTGGCCTAATTATGCATGGGAAACAACGTTGTGGACAGACAATGCACAATATATAATCATTCTTTATTGGTAATGAATGAGAGAGGGCTATTGTTTCTGCCTCTAGTGTGGTGTATTAAATGGACATAGCGTTTACTGCCACTAGGTTGAGCTCTTTACACCCGGCTACACACTGCTGCTGTACCCATTGTTACTGTATTCCAGTGGTTATTGTTGCTCATTGTGATTAATATTGCACTCTTGGGTATAACATGAATTACTTAATCTTTTCTAGTTGGTGTACTTGCATGAATAGGCACTAGACATGTCTTAGGAAGCAATACAGATGGGAAGATGTTGTGTCAACTATACGCTTACATGCCTAGGGCTTCCCAACGCCATAAGACATTATTCTGAGGAATGTTCTCGAGCCCGCCCAGCCTCCCCAGCGCCTGCTGTGTTGAGGGGGTGGGGTCCGGGCTTGGATGTCGTTTTCCATATACATGCTGGTATCCGTCAGAGTTGAAGACGTCCTGATCATCATGCCATAACATTTGTGATACCCGTAATGAAAAAGAGCAAGACCACCCAGCCCGTCAAGTTCAAAAAATGGATACGAGACACAAAAGAGGCTAATATTGAGCTACTCCTAGAAAGCTGTGAAAGGGACCTAAAGCCTTCTAGCAACCTGGAGAATGTAAATGAGATGACAGATCACTACATAACCTCAGATGGGAACATCGTCAATGACACCTTGCCATTAAAGCTGAAAAGAGTCACGGAGAAGGTAAAAAATCCTTGGTTCCATGGATCTCTAAACGAAGACAGGCGCAAATTGAGAATGGCCGAAAGGAAATGGAGTCAACACCCATCTTCACCGGAGTTGATAGCCCTCAGAAAAATCAGAAAGGAATATAACAAAAAGATCATCAATTCCAAAAAGGAATATATAAGATCTGAACTGGACAATGCCAAAAACAGACCGCGGAAACTCTTCGAAATCCTATAGCAACAGTCAAATAAACTAGCCAAAACCGTTCATGAAAACTCAAAAACTCCGATAAGTTGCGAGGAATTCTCGACATTTTTCACGGAGAAGGCCAAATCGTTGGAAGTGGAGCTCACAAGCGCAGCGGTTAACCTTCCCATCCAACCTTTGGCCACGAACGAGTCTGACTCGACAACAGGGTGTAGCAAGACAAAAAACAAGGCATACTGGGACACATTCGAATTATACGACCAGGACAAGGTCGCCAGAACGCTCTCGGAACTCAAGCCGAACAACCACTATCACGACCCCCTACCTGCGAAGTGCTTAAGAGAAATCAGCCATATCGTAGTCCCAATCTGGACCAAAATAATAAGCGCTTCCTTATCTCAAGGGATCCTCCCCGACTGTCTAAAATCAGGACAAGTTGTTCCCATAATCAAGAAACCTACAGCGGATGCAACAGATCCGAATAACTTTCGCCCAGTGACCAACATCCCTATATTGGCCAAGCTAATTGAAAAATGTGTACAGTACCGACTGAGCCAACACATCACTAAGTTCTCCCTTCTAGATGAATGCCAATCAGGTTTCAGATCCGGGCATAGCACGGAAACAGCTATCCTCCATATTGTTGATGATGCGTTACAGGCTCTGGACCAAAACAAAGCCTGCTTACTGATTCTCCTGGACCTGTCATCGGCATTCGACACTGTAAACCACGAAGAATTACTGATAAGGTTACAAGACAGGATGGGACTCACTGGAAATGTGCTGAAATGGTTCAAGTCTTTCTTACAGAACAGAACACAACGATTCCTGGTTAACCAATCAATTTCATCTATATGCCCTAATTCAATCGGAGTTCCACAAGGATCGACATTATCCCCTGACCTGTTTAACTTGTATGTCGAACCTCATACAGAAATTCTCCGAAACTCACATATGTCCTATCACATGTACGCGGATGACACACAGATATATATAAAGATCGCCTCCCTTGAAGACATTGAGCTAATGAATGAGACGCTAAAAAAGGCGATGCAATGGTTAACTTCCAATCATCTAAAGCTAAACACCCAAAAAACAGAGTTCCTACTAATCTCACCAACAAGGAGCCAGGCAGAAATAAAGGAATGGACTAAGCTGGTGACGGCGCTAAACTGCACCCCAACCCTAATCAACTCAGCTAAATCGCTAGGAATCACTTTAGACGAAAACCTTGACATGAAAGCGCACATTAACTCAATGGCTAAAAGTGCTCGATTCCACCTGAACTACTTAAGAAAAGTGAAACCCTTCATCTCAGAGGCGGATCTTAAACTTGCAATACAATCCCTAGTTATATCCAGGATTGAATATGGCTGCACCACATTAGCTGGCTTACCAAAAACGTCCACAGCGCCTCTAAAAGCACGCCTCAATGCAGCGGCAAGAGTCATCACAGGATCGAGAAAATTTGATCATATATCCCCTCACCTAAAAGCACTTAACTGGCTACCCTTTGAAGCCAGAATTCAACTAAAGATAGCATGTATTACCCATAAAGCGCTTCACTACAACACGCCAAGTTACCTAGCCAAGAAAATTGAGCTATCGGGAGGGAACAGACCAGCTAGGAGCGCCAAGGAGTTGCTGCTGCGGCCAGCCTTTTTTAGAAAGAAAAAAACTTATGACAGAGCATTCTCAGGAGCCGCCCCCAGAATATGGAACTCACTCCCACCAAGAATTAGGAAGATCCAGAAGACTATAACATTTAAGCGGGAAGTGAAGAGCTTCTTGATGAGTAAATACCTTACACAGGTTTAATGAACATGGTTACGATCAAGTGCAGCTCTACCTCAGAACACTCACGCCTCCAGAAGGGAAGCTTCAACGGGAAGAAGCTGTAAGATATTCAACGATATGAGACGGGTGGTACTATTGAGGTTGGTGTCACTACTGGAACTAAGCTATACACTAAAGGCTACCTCATGACAATGTGAACCTAGATACTACCTCACATCCTATTGCCATTTAATTTCTACCTCATACATGTTCATGTAGACGGACTATGATATAAGTTAGCCTCGATACATTTATCTTTCATATTTATCTCACTTCTTAAAGCCTTATAATTTTCTACCTCAGACACGTTTTCGTAGTTAGATTATGATTTAAATCAGCCTCTATACATTTATCTTTCATAGGTATAATTTTCTACCCCATACAGGTTTGTGTAGATAGATTATGTTATAAGTGTGCCTTACCGACCTCTTAATGGATAATGGTATATCGGAGGGTTATATATCAATACACAGCCCTAGAAGCATCTACCTCATATTTGTGTTTTTTGATCTTTGTGACTGTATGTATTAATCCTTAATCTGCTCTTTATGTGAAGCGCTCTGATACCCACGGGTCTTGTTCGCGCTATACAAAACTCTCTAATAAATAAATAAATAAATAAATAAACTGATGGTTATTATCATTCATGATCAGTTAAGAGCGCATTAGTGGTGTTGTCGTTATCAGTGCCCTCATTCATCTTTCCGGTCACGATATATTGGGGCAGGGGTAACCATGCTAGCATGGCATCATAATTTGATCCGGAACAGGGCGGGCTCACTAGGATGTATTTGGCTTTGCATAAGAATATTAGCCCACAAACTCTTACATCTTAAGGCCAAACTCTGGGGAGCGAGCATAGATTTCTAAATCAGTTAAGAGATGAATGACTGAACTATTCGGCAAGCATAGTGGCCCGCCGACGACTAGACTCCTTAGTTTATTATGCAGAGGTTATAGGAACTTTGTTTGCAAGTCTCTGCAGCTCAATGCTCGGGGCGTTGGATAGCTCGGACTCTGCCCAGGGGGTCAGGACGCTTCTCAGGGGGGCAGAGCGGATACTTCAATGGTGACTTCAGTAATTAAGCAAACGTGAAGTTACGCGATCCAAAGTGACTCATGAGCAGACAGTGGAAGAAGTTCCTACTGGGTATTGCAGGAGGAGATTGGGTTATGTCTGCTATTACTTTAGCCTATATAGTACTAATGAGGTCATTAGTACTTCTTGGTAGACAGTCACATGTAAGAACATATGTTATGTAGGCTTTGGTGCATTTGTGCAAACACCGATACATACCAGACTGTAAGAGGTAGCAAGCTGGGTGTTAACAGAGATTCGTGCAGGGTGCATTCAACTAAAGAGGACCAGACTCAATTAGAGGGCCATTACGCGATTTATGGGCAGACTCACTAGGCACCGGTCCTGAGAAGTCACCTCCGGAGTCAGGGAGAGGAGTAGTTCTTTAGGAAAGCTCTTCCATTAAGTATTAGAGTGGACAACTTTCATCTAGAAGTGCGCAGGCAATGGGGACTAATTAGTGCTCACAAATCCCACTTCCCGGGGTAACGTTTGGGGTATTGAGGGTGTAGGAGAGTAGGGTCTGCTATCCTATGGTCACCCCAATTTTTGCTTTTTGCTTCACTGGTTTTCGACTTACTGAGGCTGTGGGCTTGCTAATCAGACCCCCAGCCTGCTGTTCTCTCTCTAAATTTATAATACATGTGCTATAGGTACATACCACAATTGGAAATGGACTCCTTGTCAGCCCCTGTACCATGCACTATAGGTGCTCAGGGCATAGGTGCCACCAAGGCCTACCAGGGGCTGAAGCATAGCTTTTGCCACCCCTGGCTGGTTCTTAAATTGACACAACTGGCTGATCACTCAGCTGGGGCAAGTGGGTGTAATCACCCCTTGCTTAGATATAGTATACCTATATCTAAACCTATATCTGGACACATATAAACCTGTGAGCCACTCCTATGGAAGGCCTCATCAATCCTGGAGGCAGTGTGCGTGGTTTTATGTGAGATGGAGCTCTGGCATGAGCTGAGCCTGTCTGCAGCTGTCGGGAACAACTCCCTAAGCTGATCCGGGATAATGCCATACCATATACTCTTAAGCGCCTTATAATCCTCGCGGTTATATAGCAACTTTAGTTTGGCTTTATCAAAACATGTCGTGTAAGGTGTCATACGAATTGGAATACTACCCCCTCGCCAGTTCTGGCAACGGGGGTAGCATTCCACCCTTCTAGAGGGATAAGACATGTTACTTTACTGAAACGCGGTTCATTTAAAATGAGCCTCAGATCCACAAAATGGATGCCTCTGCCACAGACACGGGTCTGGCCTCCTGCTGCTGACCGAAACTCAGCAAATGGTGGCCTGGACAAAGGGTTTCCTGTCGAAGGGCGGTGTTAAACCACCCCAGACAGGAGATAGTGGATTGTAGCAGGGAGGTTTCAAAGAAACCAGACACTGCCTGGGGAGCACAAGGCTGCCCCTTGCATAATCCGGCCAAACCGGTTCTGGGGCCTTCCAGCCCCAGTCCCAGCGTGGCCTGGATCAAAGGAAAGGGGTGTAACCACCCCCTTCCTGGGTCCCACCCATAGGAGGGGACCTAGCAGGATGTCCAGCCCACCAGATTCGAATAAGAGTGGGAGCAGTGCCAATGCAACTCAGATCATCCTGAAGAAACATAAGAAACGAATTCTGGACCCTTCGACATTCTACTCGACATAGAAGACTGAAGAATCTCCCTTGTGGTCAAGGAGTGACCACCCTGTGCAAACAGGCACCATCCAGCCCTCGACCCTTGCTTTGTTGCAGTTCCCGCCGGAACTCGAGCGACAGAGATCGACGAGATCAAGCTTGCCTGCCTTCTCCCAGCCCGATCCACAGTCCCTGCAGAGCTAAGACCAGTGGAGGCGACCGGAAGCATGGGGCACGCCATCTTGAAAAGGCCACGAGACGCTGACCGTGCAGCCCACGAGTGATCCTCGAAGCTGTACACCGGGGTTTGAGAAGCCCCCACCCCGAGCTACACTTGCACCAAAGCTACCCCCTCCACACTCGACGAGTGCTGCGTGGGGCCCTTCTGCTTGTGTTGGCTCGACGCGTTGGTCCGGTCACTTGCCAGCTGGCTTGTGGCCCCTGTGCCGACGAAACCTTGAATACGACTTGCTTTTCTGGTTGCTCCAGATCTGCACCCGCTTCTGTGAAAAGGAGCCCCCACTCTGACCCTCCTGGTCCGAGTGAGAAGCAATCTCCCGGTTCCGTGTGGATTGCTTTTGCCAAGTGCTGTTTGCTGCAATCTTGAAGCCGACGGTGCTGACGGCGAGAGCCTACGTGGGACAGATCGTGACCTGCTCCTGGACATCGCAGATGCCCCAGAGCCCACGTGACAGCGGAGAGAAGCCTCTCGACAACCACCTGATTGCGCCCGACATTGCCTGGTTCCGTCCTGGTTCCACCCTGGTCACTGCTGAGTGACCCAGACTCTGTCCCCTCTGCTTTCAGGTACTTTTCAACTTCGATCCACCCTTGGATCACACCAGACACTTCTGCTTCCCATTGCCTGCAGCTTCTCCAGCTCCAAGCACCAAGAGCCTGCGTGTCAAAACCCGACGCCACTTCGACCCTGTGCACCCGCTTCCTGTGGGTGAGGTAACATTGCAACGCCGGTGTTCCCACACTGGTACACACCTCTAGGGTCTGTGTCTGAAGTTTTGTTCCTCTAGGTTCAGCGGAAGTATCTTTTAATTCACTTTGTGTAACTTTTACGCACCATTGACATTGCATTGGTGTAAGCCGCACTTTCCGTGCTGCACCCGAGTCCCGTGGGCTACTCCCGACTTCAGCATTGCTAGTCCTGACTGCTCCCAGCGATTCACTAGGCCCTAGGCCTAACCACTGTTCGATTGGTATCTCTTATACCACTTTTTTAGTATATGGTTTGAGTGGCCACCGGCCCTCATCCAAAATTGTGCAACTTTGTATGTTATACTGTGCTTTTGATTTAATGCTTGTGCCCCTTTCCTCATAAAGAGTACTGGGGATTAATTTAGAAATAAACACATATATTTTTATAATATATACTTGTGTGGTGTCCTTTCATTTGATTACAGGATTGTATGTGGTAAAACAGCTCGCTTAACACAACCTCTTAAGTTAAGCCTTTAAGGCTGCTTAGTCCATGCTACCACTAGGATAGCTTGTCTAGCAAGGTTGACTTACAACCAGACATCTTTGGGGTTTGTTTGGACTGATACCAAGTGGTTCCAGAATTGGAAACACAACATATCAGGCCAACTTCTCACATTGGTGTGCAGCGGTGCGGATTTGAGCTTGCTGTTTGTTTTACCATTGCAATCTTTATATCAAATTGAAAGATCACATCAAGTACCTTAGGTACATATAAATCAAAAGCTTAGCATATTAAGTTCTACTGAACTTAGTAGTTGTAGATTAAAGGGAGTAGCACACCCTGACTACAACTCACTAGCAAGGTACAGTAGGAAAACACTTAGTGTAGGTAAGTGCATCACTTACATCTCACTAGCAGTCATGTCTGATACAGGTGGAGCCTCAGGCTCTGCTCCTGTAGCAGTTGACCCTAGCAAGGCAACTTCCAGATATGACAACCTTAGCCACAAAGACCTGAGTGCCTTGTGCACAGCCAGGGGGCTAAAAAAGGGCAGAGGCCCTACCATTCCTTCCCTGATAGCTATCCTGGAAAAGGATGACTTAGATAAGGTGAGTCAGGCTCCCTTAGATTCAGGTGAGGGGATACACTCCCCTGAGAATGAGGATCTTCCAGATGAAGAAGAGGAGGAGGAAGAGGAAGAGGAAGAGGAAGGCTCAGATGTAGAAGAGCCTGAAGATCAGGATCAGAGGGTGACCCAGGTACAGGTTGCCAGGCTTAACCAGGCCAACCTAGACCTACATGGGAATGGAGAGGGCCAGCACCACTCCAGATCTCATAACCAAATTCTCCCAGGCAACAGGAGGGTCATCTTTCTAGTGCCTCAAGAGAATCTCAAAGAGGGATGACTCCCTCCCAGAGGAAAGAGCATAGGGCCAGAATGAGGGCTGTCCAACTCCAGATAGAGAGGGAAGAGGTAGCCTTGGCTCAAGCTAAACTTGCTTTAGCAAGAGAAAGAAAATTGTGTGGCTTAGATGCCACTGGTGGCAGCAAAGTTCCTAAAGAAAAAGACAGGGCCTATGACAATAGAAACCTGACAAAAATTGTGCCCCCCTACAAGGAAGGGGATGACATCCACAAATGGATGACTGCTCTTGAGAGGGCCTGCATGGTACAGCAGGTCCCTGAGGATCAGTGGGCAGCAATTTTATGGTACTCCTTTTCTGAGAAAGGGAGGGATAGGCTCCTCACTGTTAGACCTGAGGATGCCAAAAACTACTCTGTCCTGAAGAGTGCTCTTATTGAAGGGTTTGGCCTAACCACTGAGCAATACAGGTTGTTGTTCAGAGACACCCAAAAAGCACAGACTCAGGACTGGACTGATTTTGTTGATTGTGCCACTAAGGCTCTGGAGGGTTGGCTGCAGGGAAGTAAAGTCTCAGACTATACAGGATTGTACAATCTTATGATGAGAGAACAGATCCTTAATAACTGTCAGAACCAGCTGTTGCATCAATACCTTGTTGACTCTGATCTGACCTCTCCCCAAGAATTGGGAAAGAAGGCAGACAAATGGGTCAGAACAAGGATTAAGCAGAAAAACCAGAACCAAGGTGACCAGAAGAAAACAGACCAGAAGGGTGGGAATCAAAAAGATAAAGAAAAGGACCAGAAGTCTTCAGGCCCCCAAACTAGCAATAAGGAGGGGGGTTCCCAAAATGGAAACAAGAAAAAGAAGAATGATGGCCCAAAGAAACCTTGGTGTAATACCTGCAAATCAGTTTCACACTGGGGCAGTGAATGCACTAAGAAAAATCCAGTTCCTACCACTGCAGCTCCTAAAGCAACTGCACCCCCTAGTACAGTCAGCAGTGGTAGTGCCCAACCTAAGGGGATAGTAGGGTTAACCTTGGGTACTGAGGTGGAATCTGGCCTAGTCAGAATCCCCACACAGGCAGTTCTCCTATATGATGTGGACTTATCTTTGACCACTGCAGTAAGCCCCAGTAACCTGGGCAAATATAGGCAGACTCCCTTAATCAATGAGAAACTGGCTCAGGCCTACAGGGACACTTGTGCCAGTGTCACTATGGTGACACCAGACTTTGTGGACCCTGGTCAGATTGTACTAGGTGAAAGTTACCTAGTGACCAATGCAAGCAACTCCACTACTTCACATAGTGTGGCTGTTGTGAACTTCTCCTGGGGAGGGGTAGATGGCCTAAAGAAAGTTGTTGTGAGTGCAGACCTCCCAGTAGACTGTCTGTTAGGCAATGATCTTGAAAGCTCAGTTTGGTCAGAAGTGGAGTACAGGACTCATGCAGAAATGCTAGGGATTTCAGCTCATGTCCTTGCAGTGACAAGGTCTCAGGCTAAGAAGTGCCTTCCTGAACCAGTGGTGGATCTTGAAACAATAGACCAACCACAACCCAAGAGAAGGAGCAAGAGGGTTAAGGCTGTGCCTTCCCACTTGCCCCAGGTTGAGGATCAAGTTTCACAGGAAACTGATTCTGCAGTCCAAGAGGAGACTGTCTCAGAGGAGCTTGAACCTGACCAGGTTGGGTTTCTGGGGACAGGGGGACCCTCAAGGGCAGACCCAATTAGATTGCCCTTCCCTTGAACCCCTCAGACAGCAAGCTGCTGCTGAGGCTGCAGGGAATGCTCAAGGTACCCATAGAGTTTATTGGGATGAAGGACTCCTTTATTCAGAGGCTAGAGACCCCAAGCCTGGCACAACCAGGAGGTTGGTTATACCTTTGAAGTTTAGGGGTTTCCTTCTTACCTTGGCCCATGATATTCCCCTTGCAGGACACTTAGGCCAGAATAAGACTTGGGACAGGCTTGTTCCACACTTTCACTGGCCTCACATGTCAGAAAATGTCAAGGAGTTTTGTCGCTCCTGTGTCACTTGCCAAGCCAGTGGTAAGTCAGGTGGCACAACAAAGACCCCCCTGATACCACTACCTGTGGTGGGGGTACCCTTTGAAAGAGTTGGAATAGACATTGTGGGTCCCATTGATCCTCAAACAGCATCTGGGCACAGATTTATACTGGTGGTAGTGGATCATGCCACCAGGTACCCAGAGGCAATTCCCCTGAGGACCACCACAGCTCCTGTGGTGGCAAAAGCCCTCATTGCAGTTTTCTCAAGAGTGGGCTTTCCAAAGGAGGTTCTTTCAGACAGAGGTACCAACTTTATGTCTGGATACTTGAAAGCAATGTGGAAAGAGTGTGGAGTAAACTATAAGTTTACCACACCCTACCATCCACAGTGCAATGGGCTTGTTGAAAGGTTCAACAAGACCCTAAAGGGAATGATAAAAGGTTTACCAGAGAAGCTCAGGCGGAAATGGGACATCCTTTTACCCTGCTTGCTCTTTGCTTACAGAGAGGTCCCACAGAAGGGGGTTGGCTACAGCCCTTTTGAACTTTTGTTTGGCCACCCTGTGAGGGGTCCATTGAGTTTGGTGAAGGAAGGATGGGAGTTACCTCTCAAAAAGCCTAAACTAGACATTGTGGACTATGTACTTGGTCTCCGCTCCAGGATGGCTGAATACATGGAGAGAGCATCCAAAAACCTTGAGGCCAGTCAAGAATTACAGAAAGCTTGGCATGACCAAAAGGCTGTTCTGGTTGAGTTCCAGCCAGGGCAGAAGGTGTGGGTGTTGGACCCAGTGGGGCCAGCAGCTCTCCAGGACAAATGGACTGGACCCTACCCTATCATTGAGAAAAAGGGAGAAGTCACCTATGTGGTTGACTTTGGCACCCCTAGGAGCCCCCACAGGGTGCTCCATGTAAACCGTTTGAAAGCATTTGTTGACAGGGAGGACATGAGTCTCCTCATGGCCACAGATGGGGATCAGGAGGAAGAGAGTGACCCTCTCCCAGACCTGCTTTCTCAGAACCCTGATGATGGTTCAGTTGATGGAGTAGCCTTGGCAGGCAGCCTCACTGAGCAGCAACAGGTGGACTGCAGACAGGTGTTGCAGGCCCACAGACATATGTTTTCACTCACACCCAGCCAGACTCTACAGGCAACCTGACCATGTCAGGGATTGTATAAAGGCTGAGGTGCAAAAGATGTTGGAGCTTGGAGTGATTGAGCCATCAGAGAGCCCATGGGCTAGCCCAGTGGTCCTTGTGCCAAAACCTCATACCAAAGATGGGAAGAGAGAAATTAGGTTTTGTGTGGACTACAGAGGTCTCAATGCTGTCACTAGGACAGATGCTCATCCCATTCCAAGAGCAGATGAGCTCATTGATAAATTGGCTTCTGCCAAGTTTATGAGCACATTTGATTTGACAGCTGGCTACTGGCAAATCAGACTAGCTGAGGAGTCAAAAGCCAAAACAGCATTCTCTACCCCTAGTGGGCATTATCAGTTTGTGGTAATGCCCTTTGGTTTGAAGAATGCACCTGCCACCTTCCAAAGGTTGGTGAATCAAGTCCTTGCTGGGTTGGATGACTTTTGTGCAGCATATCTAGATGATATTGCTGTCTTTAACTCCACCTGGGAGGATCACCTGATCCACCTGAAGAAGGTTCTGGAGGCCCTGCAAAAGGCAGGCCTGACTATCAAGGCTACCAAGTGCCAGATAGGGCAGAGCAAGGTTGTGTACTTGGGCCACCTAGTAGGTGGGGGTCAAGTTCAACCACTGGAGAGCAAGATCCAGGCCATACAGGACTGGGCTCCTCCAATTACCCAGACACAAGTCAGAGCCTTCTTGGGCCTGACTGGGTATTACAGAAAATTTGTAAAGAACTATGGGTCCATTGTGACACGATTGAATGACTTGACATCCAAGAAGATGCCCAAAAAGGTTCAGTGGACAGTTAGCTGTCAAAAGGCATTTGATGACCTGAAGAAGGCCATGTGCTCTGCACCTATCCTGAAGAGTCCTGACTACTCCAAACAGTTCATTGTACAGACAGATGCTTCTGAGTTGGGGGTGGGAGCTGTGCTTTCACAACTTAATCAAGATGGTCAAGACCAGCCCATTGCTTTTATTAGCAGAAGGCTGACCCCCAGGGAGAAACGTTGGTCAGCTATTGAGAGGGAGGCCTTTGCTGTGGTTTGGGCCCTGAAGAAGTTGAGGCCATACTTGTTTGGTACTCACTTCCTAATTCAGACAGACCATAAGCCCCTCTTGTGGCTAAATCAGATGAAGGGTGAAAATCCCAAACTGCTCAGGTGGTCCATTTCCCTACAGGGGATGGACTTTACAGTGGAGCACCGCCCAGGGACTGACCATGGTAATGCAGATGGTCTCTCCAGGTACTTCCACTTAGAACATGAAGACTTATCTGGTCAAGGTTAAGTTTAATGTCCCTGCGTTTGGGGGGGGGGGGGGTTGTGTAGGAGAGTAGGGTCTGCTATCCTATGGTTACCCCAATTTTTGCTTTTTGCTTCACTGGTTTTCGACTTACTGAGGCTGTGGGCCTGCTAATCAGACCCCCAGCCTGCTGTTCTCTCTCTAAATTTATAATACATGTGCTATAGGTACATACCACAATTGTAAATGGACTCCTTGTCAGCCCCTGTACCATGCACTATAGGTGCTCAGGGCATAGGTGCCACCAAGGCCTACCAGGAGCTGAAGCATAGCTTTTGCCACCCCTGGCTGGTTCTTAAATTGACACAACTGGCTGATCACTCAGCTGAGGCAAGTGGGTATAATCACCCCTTGCTTAGATATAGTATACCTATATCTAAACCTATATCTGGACACATATAAACCTGTGAGCCACTCCTATGGAAGGCCTCATCAATCCTGGAGGCAGAGTGCGTGGTTTTATGTGAGATGGAGCTCTGGCATGAGCTGAGCCTGTCTGCAGCTGTCGGGAACAACTCCCTAAGCTGATCCGGGATAATGCCATACCATATACTCTTAAGCGCCTTATAATCCTCGCGGTTATATAGCAACTTTGGTTTGGCTTTATCAAAACATGTCGTGTAAGGTGTCATACGAATTGGAATACTACCCCCTCGCCAGTTCTGGCGATGGGGGTAGCATTCCACCCTTCTAGAGGTATAAGACATGTTACTTTACTGAAACGCGGTTGATTTAAAATGAGCCTCAGATCCACAAAATGGATGCCTCTGCCACAGACACGGGTCTGGCCTCCTGCTGCTGACCGAAACTCAGCAAATGGTGACCTGGACAAAGGGTTTCCTGTCGAAGGGCGGTGTTAAACCACCCCAGACAGGAGATAGTGGATTGTAGCAGGGAGGTTTCAAAGAAACCAGACACTGCCTGGGGAGCACAAGGCTGCCCCTTGCATAATCCGGCCAAACCGGTTCTGGGGCCTTCCAGCCCCAGTCCCAGCGCGGCCTGGATCAAAGGAAAGGGGTGTAACCACCCCCTTCCTGGGTCCCACCCATAGGAGGGGACCTAGCAGGATGTCCAGACCACCAGATTCGAATAAGAGTGGGAGCAGTGCCAATGCAACTCAGATCATCCTGAAGAAACATAAGAAACAAATTCAGGACCCTTCGACATTCTACTCGACATAGAAGACTGAAGAATCTCCCTTGTGGTCAAGGAGTGACCACCCTGTGCAAACAGGCACCATCCAGCCCTCGACCCTTGCTTTGTTGCAGTTCCCGCCGGAACTCGAGCAACAGAGATCGACGAGATCAAGCTTGCCTGCCTTCTCCCAGCCCGATCCACAGTCCCTGCAGAGCTGAGACCAGTGGAGGCGACCGGAAGCGTGGGGCACGCCATCTTGAAAAGGCCACGAGACACTGACCGTGCAGCCCACGAGTGATCCTCGAAGCTGTACACCGGGGTTTGAGAAGCCCCCACCCCGAGCTACACTTGCACCAAAGCTACCCCCTCCACACTCGACGAGTGCTGCGTGGGGCCCTTCTGCTTGTGTTGGCTTGACGCGTTGGTCCGGTCACTTGCCAGCTGGCTTGTGGCCCCTGTGCGGACGAAACCTTGAATACGACTTGCTTTTCTGGTTGCTCCAGATCTGCACCCGCTCCTGTGAAAAGGAGCCCCCACTCTGACCCTCCTGGTCCGAGTGAGAAGCAATCTCCCGGTTCCGCGTGGATTGCTTTTGCCAAGTGCTGTTTGCTGCAATCTTGAAGCCGACGGTGCTGACGGCGAGAGCCTACGTGGGACAGATTGTGACCTGCTCCTGGATGTCGCAGATGCCCCAGAGCCCACGTGACAGCGGAGAGAACCCTCTCGACAACCACCTGATTGCGCCCGACATTGCCTGGTTCCGTCCTGGTTCCACCCTGGTCACTGCTGAGTGACCCAGACTCTGTCCCCTCTGCTTTCAGGTACTTTTCAACTTCGATCCACCCTTGGATCACACCGGACACTTCTGCTTCCCATCGCCTGCAGCTTCTCCAGCTCCAAGCACCAAGAGCCTGCGTGTCAAAACCCGACGCCACTTCGACCCTGTGCACCCGCTTCCTGTGGGTGAGGTAACATTGCAACACCGGTGTTCCCACACTGGTACACACCTCTAGGGTCTGTGTCTTGAGTTTCATCCATCTAGGTTCAGCGGAAGTATCTTTTAACTCACTTTGTGTAACTTTTACGCACCATTGACATTGCATTGGTGCAAGCCGCACTTTCCGTGCTGCACCCGAGTCCCGTGGGCTACTCCCGACTTCAGCATTGCTAGTCCTGACTGCTCCCAGCGATTCACTAGGCCCTAGGCCTAACCACTGTTCGATTGGTATCTCTTATACCACTTTTTTAGTATATGGTTTGAGTGGCCACCGGCCCTCATCCAAAATTGTGCAACTTTGTATGTTATACTGTGCTTTTGATTTAACGCTTGTGCCCCTTTCCTCATAAAGAGTACTGGGGATTAATTTAGAAATAAACACATATATTTTTATAATATATACTTGTGTGGTGTCCTTTCATTTGATTACAGGATTGTATGTGGTAAAACAGCTCGCTTAACACGACCTCTTAAGTTAAGCCTTTAAGGCTGCTTAGTCCATGCTACCACTAGGATAGCTTGTCTAACAAGGTTGACTTACAACCAGACATCTTTGGGGTTTGTTTGGACTGATACCAAGTGGTTCCAGAATTGGAAACACAACATATCAGGCCAACTTCTCACAGAGTGCCTTGTCTCAATGCAGAGTGTTAGATCGGGGGACAGCTTTATGACTCTTTTCTGTCTCTAATGCAGGGACCGCGCAGGAGAATGGCCCTTCCCACATGGGAGAACACATGAATTATCAACAGGTATAGGGTTTTAGCACACTGTGGGCAGTGTGCTAGGGTCTGGGAGTCCCATGTTCCCCTCATTGTCATTACTATCCGTGGTGTGGGACGCATGCAGGTTTCATTCATGAAGGTTATACATTGATAGTCAACTGGGACCCGGGACATATTGGGTAGCCCTGTGCAGTATTTGGTATTTGTTCTCTCTGCTGTTGAGTCAGGACAATGGGTTTTACAGTGCAAAAATTGGGGTGTTCAAGCTGGATGCAGTGGCAGAACTGGAGCTACTCATGCATTTCATCCGATAGGGAATTGGAAGTGTTCTCATCTTACTACTACTCGATTTTGGCTTATCATGCATCCCATGCGCCATAGGAAACATGTTTGTTAGTTCAGCAACGGGGGCACAATGAAGGGCGCTGATCCTGGCGATCGAATGAGCAATGACTTACTTGTCATCGTTGGTTGGGGACTGTTCCATGGAATTGTTATTTCTTTCAGTAATGCACAGTTTTGCGCCTTTATGGTCACATTACGCCTAGCTGTCTGGCATGTTAGGCCTTGGAACTGCTTTAGGGAAGAACGCACTGTGGTCGGTGTCTGGGGGCCTGAGTCAAAATGTCCAGGAGGGGAGTGTAACAATTCTCGGATTTCTGGAAAGTACTGGTCAATTACACAGGCACCACTCTGAGTAGGACAGGTGGGAATGGAGCAGGAGGTCCATGGCGTGCCCCGGGCTCGGAACTTGAATGCTGTTCCTGGTTAAGTGCTCTGGGGGGGCAAGGCAACAATGAGTTTCTGACTACTGGTAGGGGAGAGTAGAAGCAGTGTTAAATACAGCGGTTGAGCAAATTCCAGAACAACCCTTATACTTCAGCCCGTGTTGTGCTCAATTCTTATGCAGATACTGGCCTCAGCGCGTAGGGACCCTCAGGGGTAGTGTGCAGAAGACTGGCTTGATAAAGACTAGCTTAGTATCTTCAGGGGCCATGGGTCTTTGGGTAAGCACGACCAGGGTCGCACAAGGTCCAGAGGATGGTGGACATCTGCCCTCTGCCCAGGGCAACATTTTCACGTTAAAGGGGCCGGGTTGCTTCTTTTGTCTCATGGTGTCTCTCTGGGCTGGGTCATTTCTGTTTGTTTATGAGACTTATTAGAAAGCTCTTTAGGGCAAGGCGGGCGCAGCAGGGACCTAGGTTAACCAGAACAGGCCTACTCCAGAGCTTGTCAAGTTATATATTATAGCATATGGGGCGCTGCACCATGTGTAACGGCTTAGTACAGCAGTTATTTCCCTGTTTCGGTAGGGTTCTTCATTAGTAGCGGCAGCTGGGCACATGGGTAACGGTGTGTCTCCATTTAGTTCGCCCAGGGTTTGGGCGGGCAAGGTCAGCAACTGGTGGCCGGACACGGTGTGGAGGAATGTCAGAACCGTGTAGGTTCTATGCACACTCAGCAGTCTGGCATGCTATATTTTCTGCAGAACACTGATTAGGTGAGGAGTTACGCAGTTATGTGTTTCCATAATATCTGCCTTTGGATCAAGTGGGTGTGTAAGTTATCTCCAGGAGTGGGCAATTTGACTTAAGTGCAGAAGTAAAGGGGATAGCGTTCCTTTTCAAAAAGCACCAGAACGCAGTTGGCAAGGGGGCACGGGGCACGCAGGGCACGGGGCACAGGAGCCTCACAGGGCAGTGGGTGGGTACAGGAGCCTCGCAGGGCAGTTGGCACAGGAGCCCCGCAGGACAGTTGGTACAGGAGCCTCGCAGGGCAGTGGGTACAGGAGCCTCGCAGGGCAGTGGGTTACGGATCCTCACAGGGCAGCGGGGACAAGAGCATCGCAGGGCAGCGGGGACATGAGCCTCGCAGGGCAGCGGGGACATGAGCCTCGCAGGGTAGCAGAAACAGGAGCCTCACAGGGAAGCAGACACAGAAGCTCGAAGGGCAGCTGATACAGGAGCCTCAGAGGGCAGCAGGCACAGAAGCCTAAGTTGGCAGTGGCCACAGGAGCCTCACAGGGGAGGGGGTACCGCAGCATCGCATGGCAGTGGGTATAGGAGCCACACAGACCAGGTAGTACAGGAGCTTCATACGGTAGTGGGTACGGGAGCCTCACAGGGCAGTGGGTACAGGAGCCTCACCGGGCAGTGGGTACAGAAGTCTCACAGTGCAGTGTGTATTGGAGCATCGCAGGGCGTTGCCAGCTTGGTGGGTTGAGCATGGCAGGTAAGTAGCCCTGATTTAAAGGTCCATCAGTAACTGGCACCCCCTCCTCTGCTCTGCTTTCAGTGCCACCTGCTGGGCACAACCACAGGACTGTCAGCCCAGCAGCCGGATGGCAAAGAGGGCCGCAACACTCTTCTGCACTCGGTTTCATTTTCTTTTCTTTTGGTTTCATCTCTCTTCAAGAAGGAACTGTTGGTGGTTCTTTGTTTTAACTCAAAAGTCACATTTTTTTCTGGTGGCATTGAGGGCACGTGAAGACAAGCACAGTGGTAAGCACACAGTTTCTTTTTGAGGCTGCCAGGTGAAACAATAGCCTGGTATGTGACAGCATTGCACAACTTAGCTTCTAAGTTCACATTTTGTGGCTTACATCAGGAAATACAGGTATCAATTAATGAACTGCACGTTTAACCCGAAGCTGCAGTACATTTATTGACAGAGAAGGAGCCATTATTGCCTTAAGCCATTGTCATTTTAAACATTATTGCGCACACTGCCAGATGCTTGAAGGAGTGAACCCTAAACGAGGAACAAAGAATAAGTGCTAACTTGTGTATGGGACTGGATTGTATACCAAACACGCATTTGCAGAGCTAATAGGTCTTGTCTTTGGAAACGACAGGTTTTGCCAACAGCTTTAGCCATGCGGCACAAGATCACCGATGTGATGCAGCATCGCTCATAAACGAGGGTGATGCAGCATCACTCATAAACGGGGAAAAGTCTATGCAGTTGGTGGTTTCATCTTGTAGGCAGGCACACAGAGGGCCTGCCCCAAATCAGATTGATTGGGACAGCGCCTGTAGAAAATTAGAAATATTGATGTACATAAGCAACGTTCATTTCCCTTTCCCACTCCTCTCCCTGCGCGTACCATGAATACCGTAAAGCATTGACTACATCCCACTGCCAGCAAAGGCCTGTACCCATGTGTACATGACAGCCATTTTAGGCACCCTGGCCTTTTGCCCGCCTAAGATTAGAATCACCGGCTTCCCTTCTGCGTGTATTCGAAACTCTCTCTCTCTCTCTCTCTCTCTCTCTCTCTCTCTCTCTCTCTCTCTCTCTCACATGCGTAAACCATGAAACCCTCTCCCTTTGCGCGACCCTGCCCTGAAAGGCAGCCCTTCTGCTTGACCCACGCAAACCCCCCCATTCCCTCTTGAAGAGGCATCCTTCGCCTTAGCGGACATAACCCTCCCCAGCTGCACCTGACTGCCCCCGCTCTCTCATGTACGGGTCATAAGATCTCTCTCTATGCGACTCTGCCCTTGTGTCCACCCCGGCTCCCCCTCCCTTCTCCTCACACGGGCAAGTCATAAACCTTCTTCTGCAAGACCCTGTCCTTGGGAGTCACAGCCGCGCCTGACCAGCACCTCCTGTCCTTCCATGAATGCCCCTCTGTCGACAAGCCTTCCCTCCACGCTCGATTGTCCACGCGGCATGAATACCACTCCTTTTGTGACCCCCTTCCCCCGAGTCCGGCTGATCACACATGTCCGAGGCCATTGCCTAAGCCAGGAGCCATTTACTGCCCTTATTGAAGTCACTCCTCTTCAAAGGACCCACTATTGATCCTGGCCACCCCACCCCCTGGGCTATGATCAGGCGCACACATCCTAAACAGTTGACGGAACACTCAGCTGCGTGATTGCCCTCCCCTCTTATCAGCAGGTCAAGGGTCCCTATTGTGAACATATGTGGGGTAGGATTGCCACGAGGATTATAGGGATGTCTTTTCTTTTGCGCCACAATGTCCTGATTGTAATGCCAAGTGTTTTGTAAGGTATAAAAGAAGACGTCTCAGCTCACTTGTTAGAGCACCTCCCGATGGCACCTTGTTTCGTGTCTGAAATGACAGGCTCTCCTCATGAGTAAATAAATCCTGTTCTTGTGACTCCTGCTCCCAGCGCCTGTCTCTTTATTTGGTAACTATTCAGAATGAGAACTAAGAGGCGACTTGCGCCAGCAGCCCGGGCATCGATGGTAGTATGGGCTCCTGTTCCACAATTGGCGTCCCAACGCGGGGTCCATCAGTGACATAAGGTCCGGTAAGAGAGATCCAGACGAAGAAGTGAACATCTAAATGATCGGAGTATACCTGCCTTGAGAGGGCCCTCGCCCGGCTGCCGATCGAAAGAACTTCACCAATTCTGAACGGACCTCTCTTGAGCGACCTATTGTCCTGACTGGAATCCCACAGGAATGCTGCATGGAGAAAGAGAACAATCGGGCGCTGGAGGAGGAAGACGAAGAACTGTCCGTATGGTCCGGTCCGGGTAAGATTGCGTAGGGCGTTTTGCGCCTGATTGGTAGGATGGTTTTATCCATCTGATTGATTGATTGATTGTATTGGAATCGGTATTTGTATACTGATATTGTTGGTATTGGTTCATTTAGCTTTGGATGCTACTTGAAATATTGGTTCTCTTCTTGAGAACGAGACATTCTCTGTTTGCAAACGGCGGCGAATAGGAACGTTCGTCCCTCTTTGCAGATAGAGAAGGGTAGGTAATGCAGACTTTTGTCCCCGTTGTAATCCGTCATGCCTACTTTTCTCCCCACTGATTGTTTGAAATCGATTAATAATCGATTGTTGCTCTTTGAGATCTTCCCTGTCTACAAACTGAGACGAGTAGAAATATTCTGTCTTCCTTTTTGGATAGCGAAGGGCAGGTAATGCAGACGTTTGTCCCCGTTGTAATCCGTCATGCCTGTTTTTCTCCCCACTGATTGATTGGTTGCCTGGACATTGTTGTTCCAGGAATTGTTTCGTTTGAGGTATTTTCTGCCTGCAAACAACGTGGAGTAGAAATATTCCATCTAGTCTTTGCAAGTAGTAAAGGGTAGGTTATGCCCCTTTGTGAATTCGTCAGTCCTACCCACTCCCCACTGGTTGGTTATTGTGGGGTAGCTCGCATGGTCCGCCCAGGAGACTACCCTTATGGAGGACATATGCTCCCCGCTCATGGGCCATTTGGTGGAAGTAGACCATCTGGTCCGTCCAGGAGGCTACCCTAGTAAGTGGAAGTACATCGCTTGGTCCGTCCAGGATGATACCCTAATGAAGGAATATATGTTCCCCTTTTGATCGATAATCTCGTTCCACCCCGGACCATTTATTGGAGGGAACTCGTCTGGTCCGTCCAGAAGTACCCCCTAGTGAAAAGGACACATAAAAATATGAAGTGATCACCGTTCCCTACTAACAGAAAGCTTTGGCTCGAAACACGCTAAGGAAGAGAAAGAAAAATATAAAAGAAATCAGGCTAAGTCAGTAACCCCCTGATGAGCTCTTGACTTCACTAAAAATAAGAAACATGAGAAAAAGTTTGTAATAAGAAATATAAAATGGCGAAGATTTGACAGCAAGACAGCCACGAGGTAGCTAGGTTACGCTGCCTACTGCTGCTCCAAACATGTCTGCCTCATTGCCCACCACGCCCAAATAACGGTCACATGAAATAGATACAAATCAATAGGTACCTACCCCCATTCCGGAAGCTCCCGAAGTGCAACAGGTCCGCGGTTACGCCCATCCGGAAGGCGAGGCCTCGAGGCATGCGGGGCTCGCCTGGCCGCGGTCAGTAGGAGATGCTGTTGGGCAGAGGGCCCAAAGAATCATAAGGACCTCTCCTTCTCTCCTCTTCTGCTGCCCTGCAGGCCACGGAGGGGGGGGGCTGTCTTGCCTCAGCCGCCGACCACCCCCTCCCTCTCACTCTCGCCTGATCCGGCCCGCAATGGAGGCCGAAGCCGAAGCAAGGACGGCGGCGCTTGTAGGTAGTCCCGCCACATGTCAGCGCCTGGAAAATTACAGGTAGTCCCGCCACATGTCAAGAGAAAGGGGGGGATGTCTTGCCTTGGCCACCGACCCCCCCGCCATCTTCAATAGCCGGCACGGCCAAAACCAAAGCGGTGGAGCCGAAGAACGGCGCGGGGTCGCTGGAAGGGGGAGGCGGCGCGAACGAGCCTCCCCCACCTCCCTCCAGGTGGAGGCTTCCAGCGACACCCCAACGCTCTTTGCTTAAAGAGGGTCCACCTCGAAAAGCGGTCTTCTGCCCAGGACGGGCACGCACCCCATGCCTTCTCTCCTCAACCTTGAAGATTCTATGAGAGCCGGGGGGCACCCCGATCCCTCCGCAGGGGCGCCCCCGCCCCCCTCACTGGGAACCGCGACATCGGTGCACTCCTGCCGGCGCCAGCCTCAGTTTGGAAATGGCTAAAATGCAGCCACGGCACAGACTTGTTCAGTTCCGGAGGAACACCAGAATGACCCGGTAGGAAAATTGTTGCCGCCCTCTCCACTCTGTGACTGTTGTTAGACTGTTACCACATTGTGCAAAACTTTTTGAACTACCAACGGAAGGTTCTGGTCCAACCACGAGTCGTTGGAGACATTCTGACTGTGCTGGAACTCGCCTGACCCCACCCAAAATGGCGCCAACACAAAATGAGACTTTTTAAATAAACCTTGTTGCTCCCTGATTGCGCAGCTCTTTGTCCCGAGATATGTATGCAGTTCTTGGATAATGAAAGTAGATATGAAGGATATTGAGTATGTGCTTGGACAATGAACTGACTTAGGGTGGGTACTGATTATGATTTGGAAAATGAATTGGTGTAGTTTAGATAATGAATGAGCATTGGATAATGAATTTATGAATTAATTAAAACTGAATTACTGACATGCATCATGCTTGCTCTGTAGGGAAGTTTGATACGATTTTATTGCGCTGCTGCACTTTATGCAATGAACTGCCACCAACTTCGTTCTTCTTGCGTACAGTTCCAATCTGCTCCATGGCCGGTCCACTGGGTCGTAGGCCTGTATTTTTACATCAACAATTTTTATTAAAAGTATTTTTGAAAAAGAAAGCATGGTTGTAGCAGTTGCATTAATGAGTTTTGGATGTTTTACTACGATGAGCGAAGAATAAGTATGATGAAAGCTGAAGGTTAAAAAGGACCAGACATTTAGCAACTGCATTATGTGTCACAGGCAGCTGGAAAAATGCTTTAGACGCACTTAAATCGACACCACAGAAATGCCACCTGACCGCTACCCTTGCACCCAACAAGAGGGGTTGCGACCAAGTAACTCCTGTAGATACGCAGACCATTAATGGTTATATATATCTGACATTACTGGTCCCTCTGGGCTTAAACGCCGAGATGGTAAAGAAATGCACTACGTGGAGATAGGTCGAGTATGTGGTAGGTAAAAACATTTTCGGATTACTGCATGCTGATGTGTTTTGAATGCTGCCCCCCCCACCCCTTCTTTCTCCTCCCTTCTGCAGGTCACGTCAGAACGTCGGCTGAAGTGTGGGAGAGCGGTGATCGAACCACCGACGAAAAGGGAAGGAGGGAATATGTGCATAGTCCTTATGACGATAAGATTTTTTAAAGACGTAGACTTAAACATGACTGTTCCTCCTTAGAACGTAACGACTGGGAGGATGGACTGACATAAGAAACTTGACGGGTACTGTAATGGCGGAAAATTGACTCGACATTAGCACGCTAGATAACGCGATTATGACGTTTAATTAGATAGGGAAAGGACTAGGGAAAGTCCTGAGGTAAGGGTACCCAGGCACCACCCGTCTGGGGAGTTAGAAATGTTGCTGATGTCCAAAATGCACTGCCCCCTTTCTCACACTCCTATAGATATAACCAAGCTGTCCGACTGTTCTCCCGATCAATGCTTGCCGCTGCCCCAGCCTGAAGAACTTCTCACTGGAGGAAGAAACTGAAAATGGTTTAAGATCCAACCATGGGTAAATAGCGCGACCAGGTTGATTTCTGATCGACTAACCGAGGTGTAAGTATTGGCAATTGAGAACGCTCGAAGAGATAACAAGCAAGAGGGAAAAGGAGGGAAAGGTAAAAAAAACTAAGCATGTAGATAAATAGGATAGTAAAGATAGGAAGGATATAAAAAAAAATTAAAAAAAAATAATATGGATTTTGTTGGCCAACTATTGTTTTCTGTTTTGTCGTGAATGTCTTATATATATGTAATACATGTACTGTCTTCCTTCGTCTGAGTTTGTGTGTGTGTACTGTAGGGATTTATGTCCTCCCTCTGTTTGCGTCTCTCCGTTACCTGACCCCCCCCTGCTGTTCTGTGTTGTGAGCGCACTAAATGACCTATTTTCGTACACGTCTCTCTCTCTCTCTCTCTCCCCACCCCCTTATCTGTCTCTCTCTCTCTCTCTCTCTCTCCCTCTCTCTACATGTCATACGTGTACCGAATGGCTCGTTTAGATTGCGGACGACTCTCACTCTCTATGAGAGTCTCCCTATTTCCTCTCCCTCTTTGTGATAAAATTGTGCCCCCGGCACCAGTCTGATTGGATACTTATTGAACGCGAAGGTGTTCAGCGAAATTGACAGAAACTAAAATGATTGTATCTCGCCATATTACTACCTCTCCTTTCTGCAAAATGAATGAACTCGAATTGGCCGAGAAGGAAAGGACAGGTAAGACGACTAAGGTCCCCCAATTTGGCCTTTTATAGGGGAACTGTATGTCAATGGCACCTTATTTTTCTGTTCATCAGAGACGAACGCCAACGTCTAGATTGACCCCCAATGCCCAGATTGCCCCACCCCCCTTTTGCACCCAAGCGCGAGCGCCCGAAGCATCCCCGCCCCACTTGATTGACCCCAGCTGCTGTCCCGGATATAAACATGATGACCATGAGTAACTGTCGTCCCTCGAGAAAAACCTGTTTTACCCTGACTCTCAATGATAGCGCCCCCGCCCTGTTTGAAAAGGTCAGCCAGCCTTGAAAGGAAATGTTAGACTGTTAAGGCTCAGGTTAGAAAGACGAGTCTCCCTGGAGGTTCCGAAATGTTGAGTTTGATGAAATGCACAGTTGATAAGAGTCTGACTTTTCTCCATATGTGACATATATAGACGATGAATAAAACTTGGCATGAACTCAGTAGGAATGCTGACATATGCACTGCTTGGTAATGAACCTCTGACTGTGACCGATGAGCGTATCTCCCAAGTGCGTAGGATTGAGGGAGGAATTCACATGCATAGATGTCTTCTCCTGACCAGTTCTCTAAAGCTTGTTTTGTACCTATTTCAAAGATATACGATCACCGGAGGAGAAGGGTCGGACGTGACACACAGCCTAGCTGCAGATCTTGAGACACATGTGACCTCGACCAAAGGTGGAGCTGCAGAGCAACAAGATACGGGACGAGACAGCAATTTCAACGTGGAAAATGAGAAATGACGGGCCGCCCTGAAGCCCTCCGTCTGCTAACCCACGTGTGCCTGGAGTCTCCGTCCCTCTTCTTTGGGCCCGATTGATGGGCCTGCCTGCTTGTTATCCTTTGCTCCCTTGGTCCCTTTTGTGTGTCCCAGGAACTCTGACCCAACTCCGCCCCCTCTCCTATCGACTATTTGAACCACACACGCCCTCTTTTCCACGTGACTTATTGCCAAAAGGAAGAACTGCATTCAAGTGGGAATAGGGTGTTGCCACGGAAATATAGGTGCCGAGCATAAGGCGCCACTAAACGGATTGGTTAGGGAACAGGACTGTGGTCTAACAGCAGAGGACTGACCGCACCCTGCAACGTGTAAGGATAAATCCGAGCTGGACCTATAGCTCCACCGCCGGTGCTCAACAGCGCCAATGAAAGTACACGGACTAGAGCCTACCAGTGATGGCTCACTACTAAAAAGACACTGTGACGAAGAGATCTTGTGTATTGAACTGAATTCCGCCCTCAACTACTTGGTCAAAATGTTCATTGGTCACATTTTTTTAAGTCAGAAACATTTATGCTATGTAGTGCTTTGAAATGATAGGAACTCGACAAATGCAATCTCCTATGTGCTGCATTCTGCCAAACACATCAACTGTCCATGATTATATGCCATATGCTAATATTGACAATGCTAATTCTGCGACCGCGCCTGTTTATATGTACCATCATCGATTACGAGAATGAACTTTTGCTATGTAAAAAGGGGCGACTGTAGAAAATTAGAAATATTGATGTACATAAGCAACGTTCATTTCCCTTTCCCACTCCTCTCCCTGCGCGTACCATGAATACCGTAAAGCATTGACTACATCCCACTGCCAGCAAAGGCCTGTACCCATGTGTACATGACAGCCATTTTAGGCACCCTGGCCTTTTGCCCGCCTAAGATTAGAATCACCGGCTTCCCTTCTGCGTGTATTCGAAACCTCTCTCTCTCTCTCTCTCTCTCTCTCTCTCTCTCTCTCTCTCTCTCTCTCTCTCTCACATGCATAAACCATGAAACCCTCTCCCTTTGCGCGACCCTGCCCTGAAAGGCAGCCCTTCTGCTTGACCCACGCAAACCCCCCCATTCCCTCTTGAAGAGGCATCCTTCGCCTTAGCGGACATAACCCTCCCCAGCTGCACCTGACTGCCCCCGCTCTCTCATGTACGGGTCATAAGATCTCTCTCTATGCGACTCTGCCCTTGTGTCCACCCCGGCTCCCCCTCCCTTCTCCTCACACGGGCAAGTCATAAACCTTCTTCTGCAAGACCCTGTCCTTGGGAGTCACGGCCGCGACTGACCAGCACCTCCTGTCCTTCCATGAATGCCCCTCTGTCGACAAGCCTTCCCTCCACGCTCGATTGTCCACGCGGCATGAATACCACTCCTTTTGTGACCCCCTTCCCCCGAGTCCGGCTGATCACACATGTCCGAGGCCATCGCCTAAGCCAGGAGATACCATTTACTGCCCTTATTGTATGAAGTCACTCCTCTTCAAAGGACCCACTATTGATCCTGGCCACCCCACCCCCTGGGCTATGATCAGGCGCACACATCCTAAACAGTTGACGGAACACTCAGCTGCGTGATTGCCCTCCCCTCTTATCAGCAGGTCAAGGGTCCCTATTGTGAACATATGTGGGGTAGGATTGCCACGAGGATTATAGGGATGTCTTTTCTTTTGCGTCACAATGTCCTGATTGTAATGCCAAGTGTTTTGTAAGGTATAAAAGAAGACGTCTCAGCTCACTTGTTAGAGCACCTCCCGATGGCACCTTGTTTCGTGTCTGAAATGACAGGCTCTCCTCATGAGTAAATAAATCCTGTTCTTGTGACTCCTGCTCCCAGCGCCCGTCTCTTTATTTGGTAACTATTCAGAATGAGAACTAAGAGGCGACTTGCGCCAGCAGCCCGGGCATCGATGGTAGTATGGGCTCCTGTTCCACACGCCCTCGACAGAAAGAAAATGTGGTGATTGCTGTGGGGCAGAGGGTATTTGAGGTGTGAGTAAGATGGGAGGGGGCAGGGGGTTGATGGGGTACTAACAATTACGCTGAGGTACATTGAGGGTTGATTACAAAGTCTTTAACAGGACCTGATAGAGACCAAGTTGGATGATCGAGCTACTGTTTGCACGACATTGTCAGGCAGCTCCCTGCTGCGCCCTGACAAATTTTGGCACCCAGGGCCCGGGCACTGCTCACCCATGCCCAAGGCCGGCCATGTGCACACCCAATATATATATATATATATACGCATGCCAACAAAATCACATTATTTTTTTTGCTTTTTTTACCTATCCGATCAGTAAATTATAAAAAAAAAATAATGAAAGCGAGTGGGGACAAAGAACGCGAGTGGAAAGAAAGAAAGCAGGTGAGGCCCGCCAACGTGAACGGTGGAATCACAGAGGTTAGGGAAGCAACAGGGGTGGGTGAAAGCAACACTGAGGGTGAGCGGAAGCAACACCAAGGGCCAGATTTACAAGAACTGGTGCATCCCTGCATATTAGCAGGGTTGCTCCAGTTAATTTGCGTGACGGAAAAATAACCTTGCACCATCATAGACGCGCCGCACCATGGTGTAAGGATAGACAGATGTGTAACGCATCTTGTCAGCGTAAGGGCAGCGCAATGCTGGAGTCGTGTCGCAAGCACAACGCAACTCCAGGAATGGTTAGGAATGCCTATTCTTAACATGCTGTACCACTCCTTACGCATGCTTCAAGCAGGCGCAAGGTTTTGACACAGTGGCGTCGTAAAAATGACTCTGTGAAATCTTGTAGATTTCACTGCGTCACTTTTACGAGGCTTCCTTGTGATGAAACGCCCATCCTGCATTCATTATACCTGATGCGGGTATAATGTAGCGCAGGGCTTTACAACATGACCCATCTCCCTAGATGCGTCATGTTGTAAATATGTTGCATCGTGATCCATTGTGTACGACGCCGCTGCGTCACAGAAGTGACGCACCAGGGGCGTAAAGTCGGCGCAAGAGGCTTGTAAATCTACCCTTATGCATAAGGGAAGCTACACGGATGGCACGGGTGGGAGGACACTGGAGGGCAGCAAATGGAGTCAGAGCAACATGGGGGGGAGTGAAAGTGAATGAACAAGAGAGAGCGCAATGTAGAGTTATAGCGCATAGAAGAGGGGCTTGATGAGCAAAGCTGTATGAAAGGGAAAACATACAGAAGAGCAGTTCAAAGAAAAACATTTGAGGAAAAAGAAACCTTTAGAAAGTTATGAAAAGAAATGTGATGGGAGAAATGGGGAAACACAGCAAATAAAGAAAATGAATACACTCTCTTTTTCTAAAAGGACTCCATGAAACTGGAAAAGGAGACATGTTTGGAAGGAGAACAGAAGCCAGTCAGAGAAATGGTAAACAGCTGTGCTCCAGGGGAAGAACAAGGACTATAT
Organism: Lissotriton vulgaris; assembly: GCF_964263255.1. Lineage (NCBI taxonomy): Eukaryota > Metazoa > Chordata > Amphibia > Caudata > Salamandridae > Lissotriton > Lissotriton vulgaris. The sequence continues at coordinate 1,123,971,741 of NC_141698.1, forward strand.
GGGCAGGCAAAAATAAAGGTGCTGAGCAGCGGCGACCACTCCATTAGAGCAGAGAAGCACCGCCACCACCAGCGCATAAAACAATAATAAAGCAGATTTTAAACCCCTTTTCTTATCATTTTATTTTAATCCCCTGGGCCCGCCCCAGGACTCTGATGAGTCTTGGGGGTGGGTCCATGGGATGACACAGCTGGTGGGGGAGTAGGGGGCACTCCCTTCACTCCGCATGAGGGTTTGGCCGCTCGTCTCAAGCGCAGTGTAGCTCCCCCCAGCCCCAGCTGCATTGATGGGGCTGGAGAGCAGGCCTAAGCTCCCAGTGTGCCTGGGAGCGCAAGTTCTCGGTGCTCAGGCCAATCCTGACACTGCTTTAATGCAGCGTGAGGATTGGCTGCAGTGCAGTCTGGGAGCCTGTGCCCAGATGCTGGAAGAGCGCAATGAAACGGGATACGGTGGCGGCGTTGAGGTAAGTTTTATACTATTTTTTTATTTTTTTGGCCCCCAAACTCCCCTCCCCTTCCCATCTCCGTCCTCCTTTCCTCCAGTCCGTCCGACCCACCACCTTGGCAGGGGACGCAACGCTACTGGTGCTGAGATCTTGGGACTCTCAAGAGGCGTGGTTGCATGCTACCAAATGTGGGACTTCCAGTCCTTTATAACCAAAAGAGGGGGACTCTGGGCTTTTACACAGGTCCAGCATACATGCCCAAAAGTAATCCAGCAACATGAGTATGCTTTTTCGTCTCGTATGCAGGCGAGACGAAAAAGGGAAAGGTTGGCTAAGTGTGAGGCAGTGTTCACTAAGTGGTGGGAGGAGAAAGGGGAATTCCTCCTGGCGGAATATTCCGCAAGGGGGAATTCCCCTTTTTCCACCCACCACTTAGTGAACACTGCCTCACACTTAGCCAACCTTTCCCTTTTCGACTTGCATTCCTTTGACAGTGTTGAGTCAGTGTCCTACTGGTGAACCTCAGTGCCACAGGCGTAAGAAGGCTCTGCACTATGCCAAAGCGGGTAGCATAGATAGGATGAGTGTGATCAGTTTGCAAAACAATTATCAGGGGAAGAGATGATAATGGATGGCTGGCAGTGGTAGATATTAATGAGTTTGGTGGAGAAATGTCAAAGAATGGGTAATCTGAGAATTAATTAATAGAAAATCATGAATGATAGAAATAGTGTGGTGGAATCGTAAGCCTCCTGATTGTGAGGGGTGGATTCGAGGAGGTGGAGTGTACATGTTAGCAGATCGGGATTGGCTGCACGCATTCATTGATGAAAATACCCTCAGGAGGCTCAGTGGTTGTCTTTGAAGGAGCCGGGTGTGAATCTGGGGGGTGTTCTGGGTGGAATTTGAAGTTGAATTAGGGAATTTGAAAGACCGTACCCATGCACTTTTGACCCAGCTAAATGCATTGTATTGTAGCATTTATAAAGCACTTCATACCCCTGTCAATGCATCAAAGTGCTCTGATTAAAATTGGATTCAGCGTGTTTGATTGGGAGATTGTGGGGTGTTTTTTTCCTATAAACAGTTGTTTGGTGAGTTGTTTGAGGTTCAAAGATGTGCTTGAAGCATTGCGTAGTGTTTTAGTATCTTAATCTAAGCATGTGTTGCAGAACAAAGAATAGAAGCAGCTGCACCAGTACTTATCCATTGTTTCCTGTATGTTTCATGTGGCTCCTCAAAATTCTAGGTGATTGTCAATTCTCCTTATATGAGTGGGGAATGAGTTCTAATGCATAACCATCAGAGCAGAAAAGGAGGTTCTCTCTGTTAGAAATGTACCTCACACATTGAGAAGAGCATTGAAGGTAGAGTTGTGCAGGTTCTGTTTGAATAACATAATCTGATTTATCAAAGCATTGGAATGGTTAGCTCCAGTGGTCTTGGCGTGAAAGTTCTTTGGCAAGGTACATGTGTATAGACTTGCAGGATAGACAGGCTTCCCCTTCTGAATTTAAATGAGATTCTGGGCGAAGAACGGTATTCAGTCCACTTCATTTGTTGAAGTTATACCTTCCAATCACTCTTCATCCAGATTGCTGGCAGTGCCATAACCAGTTTGTCATGGGCCCTATTGCAAAGAAAGAAAAAGACACTTAGGGGCAGATTTACTGACATTTTCCCAAAGGTTTGTGACACAAAAGTGATGGAAACTGGTGCAAAGTATTTATTTGGATTTAACTTTCTAGCGCAAAATGTGTTTTACAATAGACAATTTCTTGCAAGTAACACAAAACAGTGTCAGGGTGGTTTTCCATGGTTGGTATCCTGGCATTCCCTTGAAACCATCATGGTTTGTGGTGCAAACCCATCTACTAAGAATAGTAGACAGGGTTTTGCACAAAAAATAAAGCCTTTTTGAGAGTAGTGTTAATTTTAAGAAATGCTACTATTTCTCTAAACCTTTCCATCTTTGCATGTGTGTTGCACTGCATAGCACACTACCAACGTGGAAAAAGTTTTAAAGTTTGTCTAGGTATAGTATTTTGTGTTGGAGGGGTACGGTTTCAGTGCAAAACCTATGCTAGACATCACACACACACTCTTCAACTAAGGTGCTTCCCTGCTCTCATACAACGCTGGGCAGAAACGTTGGTTACTGCACACTGTTGCGAGACATTTTTGTAATTCTGACCATAGTCCCTAGAATAAATGCAATTAAGATAATACATCAATTCATTTTGCTATGCACTCACAGGGTTGCCACCCATCCTCATATCCGCTGAGGAAATCTGCAACTGGTGTTGATGAATACAGCATGTTGAATGTGGCAGAAAGCTTGGTCAGTGCCGGTGGCGGCACGTGGGGGCATCAACACTCGTTTTTGGGGACCCGGACTTAGTTTTCATCATTAGACCCAGAGCAAGAAAGAGAAAGGCAGGAAATGGAGAAACTGAGAAGAGAGAGATGTGAAAGGAGCGACAAGGGAAGAAGGCAAGGATGAGAAAGAATGTGTAAGACTCAGCGATCTAAGAGGCAGGACGTGCAGGGTCTAGAAGGAAAAGGAATGGCGCGGAGTCAACACTAGACAGCCTTTGCATTCGTCAACCCAGGCTTTCAGCCACATTGGCTGTGGGCTCCTATGAACAACTTTGTGCCGCTGCACTTTTTTTAAACAAATGAAGCGCAGAGTAAGCAGAAGGTTTGACTCGTTTCAGTAGAACAGCCTCGGAATACATGAAGTTCTGAAATATGCAGAACCAAATACGAGTCACATTCTAATGGAATGGAATCAATCAATCAATCAATCAATCAGACAATTTGTAGAGTGCACTACTTACCCGTGAGGGTCTATGTTGCAATAAAACTCTCACAAACTAAGACACAACAATCCCCGTCCTGACAATTCAATATAAAATACCCAGTGAAGCGTTCCTTGTGTGATGACTCAAGTGCTGAGAAGGGCTCATCAAGTCACCGTTGTCATAGATGGTCATGAAATGCAGTGGCGGCTCCTCTGGTAAGGCGGAGGAGCATTGCCCCGCTGCACATAAAGGAAAAATAAAATAACAATAATGTATTGTTATTGCATTTTATTTTGCCTATTGCATGCAGCCTGTGTGCAGTGTGGGGCGGGGCTGGCCAGAGTAGGGGAGGAGTGGTCGCATGAACTGGTTGGCCAGCCCTCTTGGGCCGACCAAACAGTTCATGCGTACTTTGAATGTTCCCACCAGGATGCATTACACAGCCTGACGAGGACCATGCACAGTCGATAACCACATAATTAGCTACTTGTCGATATATGCGCAAACCATACAACTACTTAACTTAAACTATGAGCATTGTTTGCAGACACCACTACATCTACATGTGTACTTCTAACTACGTCACAGTGCGGTCCAATTAACAAATAGTGTACATGCAGCTGGGAATGTCTGTATGCCAACGCTAACTATACGGTCAGTGTTAATTGGCACTATATATGCTAAAAGGTCTTCTTGGGGAATTTTCACAATTTCAGTGAAGAGATAACATTGTAGGTAAAGTTTGGCTTCATGTCCTCCAAATATTTTATCAGCACCACTGCTTAGCTTACCATCTGACTGTTTTACAAACGGGATAAAATACAGCGTGTACAACATTAATAGTTTATAGTTTACAATTTTCTGGAAAATATCCGAGTCTCAATCAAAAAAGTCTTGTTTAGAAACACTTCACACCTGCATCTAGAGCCCCAGTAGGACTCAGAAGCAGAAAGGCGCGATCAGAATCAGAATATTTTATTGTTTAGTTAATTAAAACCATAAGAATATGCCAATAGCCTCAGTACAAAACACCATTGAAATATAGCATAAAAAGATTACAGTTAAAAATACTTGCAGATGTGCCGTTAAAAGTTCAGTTAGGGGATATATAAAACATCAAGATAAATTAACAGTTTAACAGTGCATCTGTGGGTCATAAATACACGGAGTATACAGGATAAATAAACTATACAGTACATTGATAATAAAAAAGAGACAAACCTTAGTCTCTAAAGTGCTGTTATGCTTAGGCGCTAGTCGTGCTTAGTGCCACCTTGCAATTAATAAAAATGTTTTTTTAATTATAGTTAAGCTGTGTGCCATTTGGATCAAGACATGTTTGTATTGCAGTTCCACAAGAACGAATGCCTCTTATGTTAAATAGATTCTTCAGCAATTTACGACGGTGTAGACTTGGGCTGGGCAAATGCATATTAGATTAATAAAATCCTGTAGTGGTGATCAAGGGTACATGACTTTGGGCCCTGGTATTTCCAGCAGGGCTGGTCCTCATAGGACGGCAACATTCCTAGTCGTACTGCTGTTAACTTAGGTGCACATTCTCATGAACATGTGATAACCATTGCAAAAGTTACTTAATGCAACTTCCAACATCGCAGTCTATCACGGGAAAATTACGCCGTGTTAACCAAGCATTCTAAACACAGCGGTACTAAGCGATAGGCTCCAGATAACGTGTTAACTGACGGTGTTAAAATCAATGCCACACCGCAAAAATGCGAAACGCGAATGCAAAAATAGCCACGATGAGGTCAATGGTGATACTAAAATCAACGAAAACCAGCAACAGGCCTGTAATTCACACGCGTCATGCGAAAAAAACACCATAAAAGTAGAAACAAAACTGACAAACAAATACCAAACAACAGCGAAGCACAATGGATGTTGCCGCAGCAAGTACGGCGGAGAACCAGAACCCCACAAGCCCCCCCCGGAGGACCTGCCTGGGACCTTCAGGTCAGGGAAGGCCAAGGAGAAGAAGAGTAGGAAGAAGTGCTTCAGTCCGGAGGAAAACAGGATGCTGATAACGGAGGTGGTCAAACACCATCCACAACTGTTTGTCATCTCCACTGTGTCATTGGCAAACAAAAATGGATTTTGTCAGTCTATCGTGGACAAGGTGAATGCAGTCAGAGTGCTGAAGAGGGCAATGAAAGGGGTCAAGAGGCGCTGGAATGATGTCAAACGCAAAACCAAGCTGAAACTCGCCAACAACCGGAAGGCAGCAATGCAGACTGGAGGTAGGAGTCTTGCACCACAGGAGGAGCTGGACAATATGGAGGAAATGGTGTCCACATTCATCAGTGGGGAGACGGTGACTGGAGTCGGGGGACCAGACACCGCTCAACATGACCGGACCCAACAGCAACAGGGTGAGTAACGACCAGGGACTGGGGGGACGGGGGAGATGGGCACAATGGCACACATGCACAATTGAGCTGAGCACATCTGCGGACAAACCATGCCCAGACCCCAACTCCCACCAAGAGACCAATGTACACAAGTATGCAACATCTCAGCACTGTATAAGCACAGAAGTCAAAGGCACACCACAGAAAAGGGATAAGGGGCAGCAAAACAGAGCAGCAGGGGCCACACCCCTGAAATGCAGCACACACACATGGCATGCAGAGCACATCAACACTGACAAAAAAAGGGGCACAAACCGCAACACGTCCACAACAGAACACTGGACACAACTGGTGCTGACTGGGTGTAAACACTGGGTAATTACAAGTGGCATTGCAGGGAAATGTGAGATGACTATGTACAAGTACAAACACACACACGTCTGTTGTCGATCTGTCCACTGTCCCCCATTAAATAGGCACCTCCTCACAAACAGCCACGATGTACACAGTCATGCAGTCTGTATGTAAACATGTACAATGCGAAAACACACATGAGAACACATTGTTAAACTGCATCTCAACTTCACATTGCAGAGGGACAATCAACACCTCGTGCGGAGCAGCCCGAACCTCTCTTCTCTGATAACAAAGAGGACCACCACAGCTTCAACTTCACCTTGGACCTCGCAATGGACTGAAATATTCTGTTTGATCACCAATGACACAGTAAACAGACTGCGGACTGAACTCTTCCTCTTCCTTTGGACGTGTCATTCCATGAAGGACTCTGGCTGGCCCGCCACTAGCCATCATTGTTAGCATGGCCCTGTAGTTGCTCCAGATGAAACACTCCACTGAATGTGCATTAAACATTCCGAATCACACAGATGTGTTGTGTCTATGGTCTTTCAAGTGTGGTAGCATGGATAAATGTAGGGTCAGTGAATTCCATTTAAGTCCATGTGGTTCATGTCATTGGACTTGGGTCACAGGGTGAAACATTGCCAAATGTTGTCTGGGTGGCGCCGACGCAACAACAGCGAAACAGGCATTAGTTACTTCCTTGCCCAGCCTCGAGCCCCGGGGTCATTGTTCATAACCCTTACGCTGGACTGGCAACGCCAGATCAGCCCACTACCCTTACGCTCCAGGGGGGACAACAATACTGCATGTGCCAGGACTTCCCTGTAGTGATCTGTTGATCACAGGTCTAGTTGTCAGCATTACACGGCCGCTCCCTCATGGCTGGTGTACACCCACACCACACCCATCCAGCACATGCATCACAGCACATCTGACCCTGCCAATAAAAAGGTCCGGGCGCACGTTCACAACGACGATTCCAACCTCTCTTGGGGTGTATCCGTGTGGTGTGCATGTAGGCATGGGGGCCCAAGTGCCTGCGACATCACATTCCACAGGCCCAGAGGTGACATGATGGCGTCCGCACCACAATACCGAATCATATAGGGTCCATGACTAGCGGGGCACAGACTTGATGGCACCGGATGCACTGCGGAGGGCACAATCACACAGGAACAGGACTGTGACTTTTGGTGCACTGAGGTATGGGCACCTTAAGTGCTGAGCGGGTGTGCAGCCTGTGATGATGCCCTGTTCCGGCGGTCCGGATGGCTCAGGTTTTGTGTGCCCTGCTGGACTGCAGTGTAGGCCTGAGCCAGCAGGCAGCACGTGCCTACCACCACGTGGCATTGTCTCCTGGATCACAGAGTTAATTGCACATATGAGGCTGAGCAGGTGTGCAGTCTGCGATGATGCTGGGTGCACTGGTAGGTCCTCTTCCATGGAGAAATCAAAACCCAGCACCAAACGTGAGACCTGGGGGCCCGCGGAGCTGCTGTTTGTGGAGGGTGAGATGTACGCGAACCCTGGGCTCGGGGCTTGCACCAGCACATGATGGGCCCTCATTTCTACATGCCGGTGGCAGAAGGTGAGCAGTGAGGCCTGGGTGGGCAGGGGCAGGCATGCTCTGCTGGGTGGGGGGAGGGGCTGGGGTGCAGCTGCCTGGGTGCGCAGGGGCAGACAGGTGATGATGTCACGTGCTATTGTATGTACTGTGCGATTCATGGATCTGGACTCTGTTTCAGATGATAGATCTGTTTCAGATGTGGGACCTTGTGAACTGCACTACACACCAGCACGTGGTGGGAGGCACACCGGTGGCAGCCGATGAGCAGTGAGCCCTGTGTGCACAGTGTCGGCACTCTCTCTCCCTGTCCATCTCTTCTGTTATCTGTGTCTCTCTCCCCCTCTCTGTCTGTCTATCTTCCTCTCCTCCTCTCTGTCCATCTGTCTCTCTCTACCCCTCTCTGACCGTCTATATCTCTCTCCCTCTCTCTCCCCCTCTCTGTCTGTCTGTCTCTCTCTCTCCCCCTATCTGTCCGTCTGTCTCTCTCTCCCCCTCTCTGCCTGTCTATCTCTCTCTCTCCCCTCTCTGTCCATCTAGCTCTCTCCCCCCTTTGCTCTCTCTCTCTGTCCCTTGATGTGTGCATTCATTTCTGTTCTGTGTTTGTTTTAAAAAAAAATCATTTGTTGCTTCGAAGGTGAATGTGTGATGTTCATTTTTGTGTCAACACATGCATGTAACCAGATGTGGTTGTGAGACATCAGGTGGAGTATTTGGTACATGATTCCACGTAGTTGATGTGGCAAGTCTTCGTCGGGGGGCCCCAGGGAGGGGTGCCCTAGGGGTGGTGGCGGTGGGTGTTGTGGTCCTGTTGGGGCTCCGAGCTGCATGATGAGTGGCTCCATGGCATCTGTTGCCCTTCAGGTGTGGCTCTGGCCTGGGCTCCCTTTTGTGGTGCAGGCTGTGGTCCGACTTTACACCAGGTCAGAGCAGGTGTTAGTTTCCTGCTGCTGCTAACGCGCCTTATCGCCTGTTTGTGTTCTTATCACCAATCTGTCTGGTTGTTGAGAACGTTGCGGAGTGGTGTTGTCGCTGCTTTTTGCTTGGGAACGCCTACTCTGCATCTCATTAGTGATAGTTGCGGGACTCATCTGTGGAAATGTTTTTTGCAGCTGCTCTCGCAGGTACATTGGTGCTATGGGCTGTTAGCACCAGCTTGGGAATGGGGCGATACATTTATCGCAACTTTGGCTCCGATAAAGTGCTGTTAACTCGGCGATTGCTCCTTGAGAATATGACCCTTAGTCTTTAAGTAAGGAGTTAAGGGCAGGCCCAAGAAGGGAGCTGGTTGCGGTTTTGTATACGACTGCAGTACTATCCATGCCTGGGCTCGCTTGCTTAGCCTGGCTTTGGCCTCCATTAGTGAGTGTTTTTTTGACTCCTTCTTTAGTATTTGATGTAATTTATTTATTTATTTATTTATTTTATTTATTTGTTAAGCTTTTAAAGCGCGATAGCTACCCAAAAAGGGTTTCCCGGCGCTACGAAATAGATAGCTGATTGGGCAGGCATGATGTTCTGAGATGGCAAAGTCAGATTACTGATTAAACAGCCAGGTTTTTAAGGCTCTGCGAAAATGCACATAGCTTGTTTCTGCGCGTAAATTTAAAGGGAGAGAATTCCAAAGCTTTGGTCCCAAAAGCGAAAAAGACCTTCCACCCATCCTGGCTAGTCGAACTTTAGGCACTCTGAAATGACCCTGTGATGCGGATCTCAAAGAGAGAGCGGGCAGTAGGGGTGCACCAGAGATTGCAAATAGCTCGGAGTAGATCCAAATTTAATTTTATGCATAAAACTGAAAAGAGGTGAATGGTAGGTTCTGCTGCCAAAGGTCTGCCATCTTGGTAAGTTTCAGGCGCAAAACGTCCATTGGGCTCAAAGGGCTTCAGCCCCTCATGCCTCCCCTCCTTTCCCCCCCCCCCACCCCCGCCCCGTTGTGTGTTGCAGCCCGGGCTGAGACAGCTTCCCGGGCACACACACCGCCGCACCAAGCACTTCACAGGTCTTTAAAAGACCATTAAGTTGTTAACGAGGCTTTGTTGGTCTTACACCCCTTCTTAGAGCCCCTGCATCTTCACACTGCTGATTGCTGGAAGAATTAGCCCCTCCCCCGGCACCCCCCTTCGCCCCCATCCCCCCCCCCCCCCCCCCTGAAATTTCACTCCAGTTGCACCTCTGGTAAGTTTTAAAGTTGATTGCAGGTATTTCTTATAGGCGGACTGGCGGTCACCTTGTGATGCACTCCAGAGCGCATTAATAATCTCGTTTCCTCGGTTACTCCTGATTTTGTACCAGGGTTTTGTTTTTACCTATTTTCTGTTTGTTATTTGCTGTTGGAGCCTAAATTCCAGCCAGAAAGGCACCTGCAGGTTTGTTCCCTCGAGTGCTGAGCCTGCCGCGCCTCGTCATGTTAAAGGCACCGGAGGGTCATGTAAATGTTTGTGTATTCCTGCTTTTCTTTTACAGTGGTTTGCGCCACCAGCGTCGCTTCAGGGTGCCTTCTTGTATTGTCAACACTGGCTTGTGTGGGTATCATAAATCAGATTGGCTTCGTCTTTCTAACAAGGGCCAAATATTTGTGCTGTCGGTAGATGGCGCCAGAGACTGTTTCATGTACAGTCACATAGCAACGAGAGCCAGCCTTTACGTTTCCATCCCGAAGACTGGCTAAAGTTCTCCCCACAGGCAGAGGCGCTGGAATAGGGCTGTTTTTGTGGTTATTTTGGTGACGTCGCAGTTTTTACATAATTATGAATACGTAGCATTTACCAAATAATTCCTAACCTGTTGCATGATCTGAAGATAATAACAAAAACATCGTTTCCAGTTCAAACGGATCAAAAGTTACAAAAGCGTCACAACATGTGTTGCCGCAGTGGGGGGCCCTTTACAAAGGTTTATTGTTCACCTTTCGGTTGTTTTTTTCTGTATTTGGATATCAAAATGGTCTAACGAGGTGAATGGAACCTTTGCCCAGACAGTTGAACCTGTGTAAAGGTGACAAAATAATGCAATAATACTATTACTATAGTTAACGCGTTATGCCACATCATTTTCCTTTTTTTGCTGCATAATTTAATCAATCCTGCCGCATAATTGTGTCCTCTCCTGTAGCATAATCCCAGTGGCCCTGAGCAATTGGTTGTTAGATTGAATTTATGATGTGTTTTATGTTTATAAATCCTCCACTGCTCCGTCAGTAACTTTCAAGATACTCACACACTCACAAATGCCTCCACAACACCGGGCCTCAATATCTCAACAATAGAATATATTTCCAGGTACCCAAGAGGAACCTCCAATCCGCAGAGCTCGCCCTCGCTGAGCTCCCACGCATCCGCAGAGCAAGAACGGGTGGAAAAACCTTCTCCTACATCATAGCCAAGACCTGGAACGAGCTCCCGATCAACATCAGATGCGTCCCCCACCCTGCACATCTTCAGAAGACCCTGAAGGCCTGGCTCTTCCACCGGTTGGAGCTGCTCCCCCCCAGCACCTTGAGACCCTCACGGGCACACCACCCAGCACCCGACATTAACCACAGCAACTGACAGCACATCTCACTTCACCACGCACATCAGTCACCCACACCACACCGCAGCACTTTTCACCCACACCAACTGCCTGCTAGGGCCGTAATGTACTTGTCACACACAATTCACCATCGGCATCTCCCCACAACTGGAATCCCTCCTAGCAGTTTAAGGTACCTTTTACAACACCGCTGCCTTTCTAAGACTACCCAAAACACCCTCTTTAAGCTCAGTCACCCGCTACTTCCTTCACACCACCTCTCCGGCCTCCTGGCTCCCCCACCCTCATGACTCCTTTCACAAGAGCCATCTCATCCCATATACAGTACCCTCTAGATACAACTCACTCAAATTCCACACACTCATATTCACAGTCGAAGTTCCCTCAAAAGTACCCTGAAAACACCAATTAGCCGACACGGAAACACACCTACTTTTTTCACAACATAGGCACGCACCAACCACGCACTCTTCTCAACAACACATCACCACCCACAAACAACCATGAAACTACGGGGGTCCATCTCTCCCCCATGGGAATATCACTGAGCACCCCCCTTTATGATAAACCCCTCCCCAAGTCTCAACAACAATCAAACCCGTCAGCCTGGCAGGCGATCAACCAGGCACCTGAGAAGCTGCTGTCATAGCCACAGCGCTGCAATACAGCGCCTCACCCGAAAACAAGCCAATTGTGCTATCCTTCAAACCTCAGACATTACCCCCCCCCCGGCCCCCCCTGCAGAGCTGAGAACAGTGAGAGCAATAATGGCCTACTGAACCGATCCCTCAGATCAACCCCCACCACCCCCTAAAAATGGTGGCACGCTGAAACAGTTTGAGACGGTCCCCAACCACATCTGAGGTCAAACATTACAAGACACAGAGAACCACAAAGCCATCTTCCCATCTCCCAGGTCACCAGTGCCACAACCAACCCCTTCTCATTCATTATCCAAAATAACCCATCAGGCTGAAGAGCCCACCGGTCTACCCCAAAGAAGACCGGATCTCAAGACTTCTCCCCTAATTGCCAACCTCAGCCATGGTCAGACTCACCCAATGTCGCTCGATGACCTCAGAGCAGCCGCGGAGGCGGGATGTGTCCATTGGTGCTGCTAGGCCTCCGCGTGGCCGTGTACGCCACAGACCAGGTGATTCACGGTCTCCTTCTGCTGGTCGCAGACCCTCTGATTCCACCCTCCCTTGGATGGACACCCTCCTCTCCACCCATCTCCAGACCCTTAAGTGGACACCATTAGCGGAGGAGCCTCGCCGCACCGCTGGAGCCAGCAGATGAAAACATTAACAATAAAATGATAATAAAACAATAATATTATTCCTTTGTTTTAAATCACTGAGCCGAGCCTTGGGGGCTGGGCCATCCTTTGACAGCAGCAAAGCACGGAGGAGGAGTTGTGTTTGGGCGGCTGTCTTAGGCCAGCCAAACTGACATGCACACTGAGATCTCTCCAACCCCAGCTGCGTTGCCGGGTGGAGAACAGCCGGCACAGGCTCCGAGTCCCCGTGGGAGAGCAATCCATCCCCCTCAGAGCAATCCCGGTGCTTCTATCATGCTGGTTAATAGTATTCCCAACATGAGAGCTCCGTCTGGATTGGCGCCGGGCAGTCTGGGAGCCTGTGCACTCGCAGCACAGGAGCACAGAGGAAGCGAGCAGCAGATAAGTGACCTTTTATTATTTTTATTATTGCCCCCTGCACTGCCCCACGATTTTTCGTTAATAGTGACCGCCACTGACCGCTTGTTCAGCCCCTATCCAGGAGCCTGTGGGGGTACCAGCAGGGCCACCTACATCACAAGCTCTCTTTAACATCTAAGTCCAACCCTTCCTAAACATCACAGGTGTTTACAACCTACTCCAGTCCTCCAATGAAAACACAGATGTATCAGTGGGAAGGAAACCCTTGGTCTACACCAGTCTGTATTCTCCAGAAACCTTCAGTACCAGCATCAGCAGTGAACAACTTTCTACTCCCTGTTCCTTCAGAGTCAATCTCCTGGCGACACTCTTACTGAGAAGAGACAGACACCTAGTTCAATGTTTCCGCTTTACATTTTGTATCACCCACTTCAAGGAGGCAGAAACAGATGTTTTTTCTAGTAATCTATCTATCACTGGAGGGTAACTGTTTCTAATGGATGTTTGAGGGCACTTCTACAATTAGGATGAATCCCCACTTTTTTTTCTTTGTATCCAGCCTTTAACTAATAAAGAAGTTAGGTATCCCTTAATTATTTATTTTTTATTTTTATTTATTTACTGACATTTATAGAGCGCGAACGAATACCCGTAGGTGTCTCGGCGCTAGACTGCAGTAATGTCTCTCCTCAGAGGTGAATTCATGCTGACTGGTATACTGTATTATTGGTTGAATAACCACGTCTTCAGTCTTTTCCTAAACTGTAGGAGTGAGGGACTAGTTTTTACGTGGTATGGCAGGGTATTCCAGATTTTGGGAGCTGCAACTAAGAAGTGGCGGTCGCCCCAGGTGACTGTTCTGCTACGTGGGACCACTAGTTGATTAAGTGATGAGGATCGGAGCTTTCTGGCTGGGTTGTAAGGTATTAATTGGTCTTTTAGGAAGCGAGGCCCTTGATCCTGCATCACTTTGTAGACTGTACACAGTGATTTAAACTTTATCCTGTTTTGGATAGATAGCCAGTGGTAGGTCCTCAAGGTATCCGAGATGGGTGCGAATTTAGGCTTTTTGGACAGCAAGCGTGCGGCCGCATTCTGTACCGTCTGCAGCTTTTTTGTGACTCTGGTTTGTGCATTCAGAAAGAGTCCATTACAATAATCTAATGAAGTTAAAACCAATGACGTGACCAGGGTCTTGGAGGCCGTGTCAGGCAGAAAAGGCAAGATTTTCCTTATCATTCTGAGTTTAAAATGGGCCGTGGACGCTACCTTATTGGCATGTGCCATAAAGTTGAGCTGGTCGTCAAAGGTGACTCCCAAATTTCTAACCTTAGAGGTAGGACAAGGTGGAGTGCCGAATGCTGATGGCCACCAAGTTGCAGGCCAGGATGGCGAGAGAGTGCCAAAGATGACTACCTCCGTTTTATCAGAATTGAGCTTCAGGCAGTTTCCTGCCATCCACTCACCGATAGCTGTCATTCCTCTTTGGAACCGTTCTGCCACCTCCTGTCCGTCACCCTTAATGGCCAACACCAACTGCGTGTCGTCTGCGTATGAGGTTAGGCTCATCCCATGTGCTTTGATGACACTAGCAAGGTCCGACACGTAAATGTTAAATAGTGTCGGACTTAGGGATGAGCCTTGAGGAACCCCACACGGTAACGACAAATTGGCAGATTGGAATGGTCCTAATGTGACCGCCTGAGTTCTATTAGCCAAGAAGGAGGCAAGCAGGTCTCTCGCAGCGGACTGAATACCCATTTTTCCGACACAGTCGACCAAGGTCTTGTGGTCGACCGTGTCGAAAGCTGCCGAGAGATCTAGGAGTACCAGCAGTGCTGTCCCTCCTTGGTCCCGGATGAGTCTAATATCATCCGCTGCTTTGATGAGAGCCGTTTCCGTCCCATGGTATTTACGGAACCCGAACTGAGTATCATCAAGCAGGTTGTTTCTCTCTATGTGTTCCGACAGCTGCTGGTTCATGGCCTTCTCTGTCACTTTGGCTAGAAAAGGGAGACTTGCTATAGGCCGGTAACCTACACTGCGCATAAGTAAGCGTGGCCCCGCATCCAGACCTTACGTCTCCTTTCAGAGTCCTCTACAGCAAGAAAATGCCTTGGCTTAATTGCATTCATGTCTAATATAGGCTTTGAAGACCCGAGATTTCCACCTGCCGAGCCGCTTGATACAATCCTCCCACATACCATGCACCACAGCAGTCATCGCTACCCCTTTGCGGAATGAGTGTGACCCAAACTCTGTGGGGGATTACTAGCTCACTCTAGATTTAGTCTTACCATTGGAGTGAAATGACTTGAATAGGCTTTCCTGTTTTCAGTTTCTATTTTTGGTAAATTTTGGCCTTTTCTTGCTGTAGAGGACTCTGAAAGGAGACGTAAGGTCTGGATGCGGGGCCACGCTTACTTTACAAGGACCCAGTGCTAGGCACGTTTGAGGGATCACTACAGAGGCATCTGACTGTGCAACACCACAGTGATATGGAATGGCAAACCAGGCATGTGGTGACACAACTGCTGCTGAGAGTCGGCAAAGTTCTGCAAACGTTAAGAAAGCCAGATGCTGCTCTAATTCAATTAGGGTCAAATTTTAGTGGGCTTTTTCAGGGTTTTCCAGTGATTTTATTACCTAAAAAAATGGTTATCAGTGGTTACACATTTTCACGCCATTAAAAACAACAGAAACAGTGTTTTTCCGATGTTTATGGAACATTTTAGTTTTATTATTGCTTGCTTTCAGTGCAGATAGTGCATGATATATACACAGTGTATCTACAGTGTACATGAGGTCCAAATACATGTTTACAAATCAGAATTATTCTAGTACGCCATACAATTCTTCTTCAGTGAGTCATTGGTCATGCTCGCTCACTCTTCTCAAACTTTTATCTGTGACAAGGCCCTCTCAACATTGGTATTTGAGAAGATCAATGCCAAAACAGCCAATACACAATTTGCTATCTCTGGCCCCAGGCACAGCTTTCCATGCCAAAACTGGTGCACCTGAAGATTGAGATTCTCTGGGACAGGCGCTGCAACAAATGCATTGAACAGGGCGTACATGCCCTCAGAAGCTGTCAAAAATTAAGCAGTCCTTAGAAAATTCACCTTTATGGAAGGGATCCAGAACTTGTGCAGAGTACCTCACTGAGGCTTCATTGACTCAATGCCATGGCTGATGGTGAAGGGACCACCGGCTAAATGACACAGTTGGGATGGCTCGTTCTTTATTGTCACACAAAACGAAAAATATTTGCATTTTAGTTTGTGCACCAGAATAGACTAAAAAGTCAATGCCATTCTTCATTAACTATGAAGATTGTATAACTGCTTTCAGCATACCACCTAACAAGTGGCAAGGATCTCTTACAGGGAAGCCCTTCAGCTCAGGTATTGATTTTGACAGGTCATCACCCAACTTTTTCAGATACGTAACTGAATCACTGCAAATGCAAACAATATCACTGCAATCTTTGTTGAACTTGTTTAAAACTTTTTGCAGCAGCATTTAAAGTGGCACTGCGTTCCAAGGTTTCCAGAAGTATGGTGTCATGTTTTCACTACTATCCCAGATGTTTGGTGATAGCGCTCTTTTCACATTATACACTTTGCATTGAATGTTTAAAGCCTGGGGTGTTTGGCAATTCACCTACTATCAATTCTGACTCACTAGAAAAGGGGACTGATGTATCATAGGGTTTCCACCATTCTCTGTCTGTGGGTAAATGTGATGATACATATCGGGAAAGATTCTTATTAAACCATCCCTTCACCTATCAGTGAAAGAGTTAAACGTAGCCAAAATCTCAAATATGAGTATGATATTTTCTGATTCTCTGCAGTTTATAAAATAATTAAATAAGACCTAAAACATGCTTCTAAACCCTGCATCTTTAGACCAAAGACCACAAAACTGGAAAAGCTAATAGAAGAAACAATATTTTAGTGGCATCCCTAAACAACTAAACTCAAGCAGTAAAATTTTAGCCCAGTCTTTCTTGCTGCTACCTTGTATAACAAAGTTACATTGTATTGGCCTCTTCAGGAAGAAATAAAAATACTCTTTCACTCTCCTGTTCCATTCTTTCAATAGCATTAATTTGTGGTTGTGCAGGTGTTTACCAGTGTTTATATGTTTACACTGGAGAGGGCTATTTCCCTTTTGGTGGAGTTTTACCAATTATTATAGGTTTAAACCTAAAATAGAATAGCCTAGGTATGTCCCATCTTGGTGGATAAATAGATGTAGGCCCCCGTGTGGTCTAATCATACGGTGGCCCTGTGCTAAGCAGACCAAGCAGAATTTGGAGTTTGATGCAGCTTAGGTGAGTGAACTTGCCTTATCCTTCTTGATTGGTTTTAGATCGCCTTAATGTTAGTATGTGAGCATTTCCCATGTGTACATCTTGTAGTCATATGCATTCAGTGCCTGGGTTGCTCCTTGCAGGGAGGGACCAGCTCGCTTACCCTTTAGGCCCTGAAAATGTCCACAGTAAAAGTGGCCTTCAACAGGTCCATCTCCCCATCTGCTGTGCGGGCAATGCTTGTTATAGCCCCCTCAGTCTGTGAAAATCGATGGACAACCTTAGGTCCTTTTGTCTTACTTTGATGCCCCCCCGGTTTGTTATTCGGCAATAAAAGGAATGTGTGTGATCCGCCCCATGTGTAGCTTTGAGAAATATGCCACTGTGAGTAGACACGTTTGGGCCCAAGATTTGGTTTTTCTACTAGTGAACATCCAATGTGTAAACTTTTCAACCTCTCCATATGCTATCCCCACTTGCATGTCAGCAATACCTGCTACCCTTTGGAAGAGTGTCAAACACTTATGTTACTTGTCAGCAGTCTTAAGTGCAAAAGCCTGGTCAACCAAGGTCGCTAGGTAGGGTCTTTCAGATCGCAGAACGTTCTCGGAAAGGGCATAATCTCCTGCTCAACTTGAGGTGCCAGCTGCCAGAACCTTGTCTACTGAAACCAAGAAAGAGCAACTGCGATTGAGTTATCACATCCTGAGAAATGCCTAGCTCTAATTGCTATGTTGGCACTCAGCTAGCAGCTATCCAAGTGCCGCAACAAGCCTAATACCCCAGGGCACCTTGCTGCGCCTAGGTTCAATGATTGCACCACTGAAGGATTATCTGATCACTGCATTACTTGTTTGTTTGAGAGTTTGTCTTTCTATAGCGAGAACGCCACCACAAAAGGGAAATGTTCAAGTAACCTTATTTTTTTATAAAAGCCTTCTCATGCCATGAGCCCAACCAATGTGCTGTGCGCCAAGCCACACCTAGAATGGTCCCGAAATCTTTGCTCCCCGCTGCGTCCTTGAATAGTTCCAACTGCTCCACCATAACCCTAGGTTTGCAACTTACCTGTGTTCTGTTTTTCACCCGCATTGCCTTTTCCATTTCTCTATTCACTAGATGGGTGAGAGCCGGCACAGTTGCTGAGGTGTACACAAACTTGCAAGCCTGGGCCCACTTACATTCACCTTTCTTAAACTTCCAGCATGTTGTAGCATGGCTCTTCCCAGCCCTCCCTCCAGAGCATGGGACCAAAATAGAGGCTCTTGTGAGCTCACCCCTTCGCGCGCTGCCACCATGTTATGGGTGAAGCCAGTCGCACTTTGATGATCCTAATCTAGGATGGGCCACATTTGCATCTTTTCTCTAAAGCACTAGAGTACATGCCTCATGAGAGTACATCTCATAAGAGTACATGTCTCACAAGAGTGCATCTTATGAGAGTATATATCTCACAAGACTTCATATCTCAAGAGAGTACATATCTTGAGAGTACGACTCATGAGAGTACGCTGGAGAGTAAGGTAGCCTGCAGACTAATGATGATCGTTCTAAGCCACTTGCTGGAAAAGCCAGGATTTTAGCTTCTTCCTGAAAACTGGATGCTCAGAGATAGCACGCAGTTCCAGAGGGAGTTTGTTCCAAGCCCCTGATCTGAGATAAGAATACAATTCTCCTCCAATTCGGTCCCGGCAAATTTTAGGGATGCTGGCTCGATGGCCATAAGTTAAGCCTAAAGTCCTGGGAGGCGAGAAAAGGGCACAAGGGAGACCCTACTCACACAGAACCAGGGTAGTCTAAGTATGAACAGAAACAATGGTTCCTCTGGACTAATATAGCAATCTTTGATAGGAAAAATATGTGCAATCGTAATAAAAATGGGTTAGATTGATATTGAAAGGAGAAGAAAGCATGTACACTTCTGTTTATGGTTATATCAATCATAGTTTATATATAAAGAAGTATACGATGTATTCAAAAACCAAAGCAATAGTGCATAGTGTCCCCAGTGAACATGGACCCTAAAACATCAGTGACATGTTGGTGATATATACATTTGGTTTCCTAGATTTTATAAAGTTGAACATCTTAAATAATGCTTCATAGAACAGCGGCCTAATAGAATAATAGGGGCTGGTTAATGGTTCGCTTTAGTTTTTTGTCGACGGCGTTTCAACCCTGTGCGCAATGAAGGGCCTCTTCAGGACCTAGGGATGGAGGGACATCTGAGGAGATGGTTGTGCAGCTGTGTGATGAACAGGTGCCACAAGAAAGTGAGATGGAAAGGGGTAACTAACATGGGACCCAGGCAGGCACCCAGTGTGAGGTTTAGGGAGCTGAAAACGATGGATTACACTTATTGAGGAATCTGGAATAATGTGTTTGAGTGTGTAGTGTTTTTATCTAGGAACCTGAATCAATATTACCATTTTATGCGCTTACACGGCTATAATCAATAAATATCCCTATAATGGCATAAGAAACAGATCCATATTTCAGTAAATCGCCCTTGCAGCCCAAGGCATGGCAAAAGCTACTTCCTTAGATTCCTAGAAAGCACAACGAGTTCTTTCAACACACCAAACCTCCAGCAACCTGGGAAATCCCAGCTTGCTTTGTTTTGATTTGTAATAGAACTCCTGCGAGCACTGTAAGAACGGCCAGTTCTTAGTGACATCTTTATTGACGTCTTATGTCCAAACCTTACGTCAAACTCGGCACCTTTCAGGTATAAATATACCAACGTTGCCTTAAGCAAACACACTGTGGTGGTTCTGGAGCAGAGCAGCTAATCTACTTGCCGAGAGCCCAGCAGACGCGGAGAGCCCACGGACGCTGCCCCTCATCTTTGACGCGCTGAGAAAGACGCTGTCTTTTCTCTTGCCGAGAAAATCCAGTTCCGGCGTTTCCAGCCTACCCTTGCGGGTGACTGGGATATCGAGTCCTGAGAGAGAGATACCAGACCTCCTACATTCTATTCCCAAGGTACAGTGCTGACTAAACCCTTAGAGAGAATTCTTGAGTCAGATTCTTGGCAAAAACCTACTTAACTTAAACTGCTACTTACTTACTCCTTCCCACGTATTAGGCTTAGGTCAGGTACACCGGGGTAGGCGTATTTTAGAAGCACCAGTTGAGCACGTTAGCCTATGTATATATGTATATATATTTTATCCATTTTAAAGTGTCTTATGGCTAAGAAACCATATCAATGCTTTCACAGTATTATTTCATAATACTCCTTTTACTGTATATACTTTACTTTACATTAAGTATTGCAATTGTGGCAATTCATTTCACTTGCATGAGAAGGAAGACTGTTCAATAAATAATATATTTTATTGAAAACGCCCGTCTTTCTATTCTCTGCACACTGGTGAAACTAAGAATGCACATCTGACTGAGTGAAATAGCTGTCTATTGTTTCACATGATTCTAGAGATTGACTCTTATTCTGGGGGAGCAAAGTTGTCATGTTTATGCAGTTGTCGGAAGCTGAATCCCTACTTGTCTGAGCCAGGGAAGCTGATCCCTTCCTATTCAGTCAAGAAAGTTTCCAGTGACCTCTGAGCTAGCTGGCGCAAACCTAAATTGAGTCTAACATAGTCAGTAGAGACCTAGATGACCTCAGTCCAACGTCTACACTACTGTTTATGTGATTCCAATGTGCAGGGCCTATAGGGAAAATAGGAACTACACTACATGGCGCCCAACATTTGGTAAGGCGATAAAACTAACGCAAGACGTTAGAGTAACTCAGTCGTGCTTTTTCACGCAGACCCTTTCTCCCGTAAATACTCCAATAGACGTCTGAAGTGGGTGAAAGGTTAAAATCCGCCGGAACTTAGTAGGAAGAGATTCCTATGAAGAGTTTTTGGTCTAGTCAACGTTGAAGGATACAGTGTTCCAAAATATTGTGCACCTAATCTTTTGTCTCCTTGAAACTTGATCTGCAACACAAAAACCTTTCTGACAGTAAAAATGCCAGGGAGTGAAGACGAAAGGTAAGCAGCTAGATTAGCAGCCCGACTAATAGAGGATGACACGAATCTCCTACAGAATGACCGGAATGCTATCCTCATTCCGGTCAACATAAGAAAAACTATAACTCTAAAACTTATAGAAAACGGACTGACATCACGAGGTGGTACAGTCATTTTCGTGATAGAGGCACACGAATATCGACAGACAGAGGTATTCTATACATGGATAAACTTTCCAGCGGCAAACGCTACAACACACGAATTCCACTATTACAAAATAGAGGAACCTCCGGATGAATACACTCCTTTAAAGGATGTGGAAATCCCACTAAATTACCAAGAGCACCTGCTCTGGTTTAAAGGCGTACTAAAACATAATGATCACATCACCAGGCTCGGTCCACTAGGTAGACCAGGAGCAACGTGGCCGGTTCTAGCCAGCTACACACCACATCCTGACATTGATAAAATGTCAGACAAGGAACTTTTAGCCCAGCTAAAATTACTAATTAAAATTCACAGACAGTTAGTCCAATATGTAATGCGGACTGCAACAGTTCAACCAGCTGTTAACATCCCACAGCTGAAACCTCATCAGGGAAACACAAACAAAATTACACCACAGAACATACAATCATGTCTTGGTAAAACACACGTAAAACGGGAACAAATTCCATTCTGGCTAGCACAAAAGATAACTCAAATAGAGGCAGTAGTCCGAATACTACCCCTATTGAGAGACACAGAATTCTGACTATCTGCCTTCCAATGGGGGTCACACCACATGTAGAGGACTGTGACACTTGGAGTACAGTCTTTGCTTCCATTTACACAAAAACACATGGTGTTCCGTCTCTGGCGGTAATACCAGATGTGCTAAGACAGATTCAAAATGAATACGGTCCAGAACCTGCTTTAACTCTTGGTAAGAAATTACTGAAAGACTTCAAGCAGGTCTCGGCTATATTATTAGCCAACATAAAAGGAGAAGCAGCATGTGTGGCGATCCGCCAAAAATTGAAAGAAACAGATATAACAGACCAACCAATTGAACTTGCCAGAATCATAGAAAAATCCTATGAAGAACTAGGTAGAGATAGTTTGGGTGGGAAACCGGTAAAACCCCAACTAATTGAAAATCCTGAAAAGATATTCATTAAGAATAATCTGAACACTCCAAAAAAGAGCTGGGATGGAAATAAACAATCCAGTCCCAAAGAAAAAAGTTTCCAGTCCAGAGGAAGGTCTCCTCAGCGGAGAGAAAAAGCTCTGAGCCGAGAACACCAGTCTCCCCAAAGGGAGCCCTCTGAAAAAAGATACTACCTTAAACCTTAGGGATAATTTGAAAAAACCTGATAGATATCAAGATATTGATACACGTCCCTCTCGATCTTTTTCGCAGAAATCGGAAAGAAGAGGGCGGTCAGAACACAGGGAAGAGCACGTGAAGTCCAAAGACAAGGAACCTGCTCAAAGTAAAATATTACAATTTCCAAAAAAGAAGGTAGCCAGTATTAAAATAATTGAACATGCTGAGGATACTGAGGACACAGCTGAAAAACGGAGAGTGGGCACAGACAATGCTAGACAGCGCAGCAGAAATCACCATAGCTCGCAAGATCCTGATGAATCATCTGGAGACAGTGGACACGAATGAATACATTCAGGTGGAAACTGCAGACACCAGAGTTAGCGAACCTCATAAAATATACAAAATAACATTGCGTATAGAGGGAGATAAGACTAGGAAGGTAAGGGGTCTGTTTTGGGATAACCTCTCAAAAGGCTATGACATCCTGTTAGCTGAGAAAGACTGGCCCCCAGAGTTTGTCAGGGAGTGTCCTCATGGCGAAGAAATGATTATGCCTGCCTTCTCAAATCATATTCCGATACATAGAAAATATATATATGCCAGAAAATGGGCAGTAGCTCAAGCACCTGCATTATATAAGAATCATGTAGGATGGGATGAGGACTCTCCTCCTCACAAAATCGAGTTAAAAAGTCAACCAACTGCAAAAAGGCAGTACCCAATTAAGCAAGAAGCTAAAAAACAGGTCAGGGAGATCTTAGATCAACTTGAATACCAAGGGGTGATCGAAACATGCACCTCTCAAATGAACAATCCTATGTTTCCTGTCTCCAAACCAGACGATTCATATTGTCTAGTCTTGGACTACAGACACCTTAACTCATGTTGCAAAACATTTGCGGTACAAAATTCGCACAGTGCGGCACTAATGAATAACATAGTTCGCAAAAAATACAAAACAACATTAGACATCTCTAATGGATTCTTTTGTCAAAATATCGCACCGGAAAGCAGGTATTTAACCGCTTTCTCAATAATGGGGTCACAGAAAATTTCTGTCGAATCCCACAGGGATTCAAGAATAGCCCAGGTTTATTCTCAGCAAGAGTAACAGAGTTACTACAAATGTATGATGATGAGGCATTATCTTATGTCGATGACATCTATCTCACAGACGACGACTTGGATACTCACTTGAAAAGAGTGAACACCATAATACTTGGGTTTGCAGCAGAGGGTTACAAATTCAACTTTAAAAAGTCACGAATTGCCCATCTAACTGTCCTATTTTTAGGATATGAATTATCAAGTGAAGGCAAAAGCCTAGCAGACAACTTCTTAGAGAAGTGCGCTGTACTCCGAGCACCAAAAATGCTGAAGAACTTACAATCGATACTAGGCTTCCTGAATTTCGGAAAAACTTACATTCTAAATTATGCAGAGATAGTTAAACCTCTCTACGAATTAATAAAACCTGATTTCAAATCAATAAATTGGACTCAAAAACACACAGAAATTTTGAGATCACTGAAAACAGACATGTTAGCTAAAACAAAATTAGAAACGCGCGACAATACACGCAATCTTGTAATCCGAGTCATCCCAGGAAGATGCGGATTCACGTACCTGACCTCTAATGAGGGAGAAACAGGACCAATAACTTACAAATCACACTTGTACACAAAAGCTGAAATAAAATTCAGTTCAACAGAATTTTTTTTAACTGCGGTTCAGACTGCTGTAGCAAAAGAAAGGGCCCTAGCACAAGGTAAACGAATAATAATCGTTACACCGATACCAGCCCTAGAATCGGTAACAAAAGCAAGCATTCCAAATGCTACAGCACTACATCCGAGATGGATCCAATTGGTTAATTCTCTTGCTGCAACAGACGTAGTATATGAATTTGATCCAAATCTAAAAACACAAGAATTTTTACAATATGAATATGCATGTCCTCTGCCAACCGAAATCCTGCCTCTAGAACACTACGGATGTATAATATATACAGACGGATCAGCACAACCCGCAGTTGGGGGTAAACAAGCTTACAGTGCTGCGTGCGCGATTGTTAAAGGTCGTTGGCACAAAGAAAAATTTAGACCACTGGTCACTAAAACACAATCTCTAGGAGATTGTACAGCTCAGCGAGCTGAACTACTAGCATTTAAGATGGCGCTTGAAAATACCGATTGCGAATTCCCCACACTTACAGTGTGCGATTCATATTATTGCATTCAGTCTTATAATGAATACTTACAGAATTGGGTTGAAAACGGGTTCAAAGATGCAAAAGGTGGCACAATCAAGCATAAAATGCTTTGGGAACAAGTAGTTCTTTTACAGAAAGAACTACAAAAGACTCACGTGATACACACATTGAGTCATCAACGTGATGGCGTTCACGTTGTGGGGAATTCATTGGCTGATGAAGCCGCGAAGGCAGCTGTGCAAACGGCTTCCGTAGCTGCTATCACCCGGTCAAAAACAAATATAGACAGCACATACTACAAGCTGTCAGTGCGTCAGTAAAAGATGACAGAAAAACACTCCCAAAAGGCTTTCCAGAAAAGTACTCATACATAACCGATGCGAATAATGTTCCTTTTGCCCGAATCCCTGGAGTGGGGGATAGGGTAATTCCAAACATGGAACACAGGTTAGGACTAATTACAGCGGCACACGAAGGGCTCGCTTCTGCACATGCTTGTGTTGCCGCCACAATATCATTATTAAAACAGAGATATTGGTGGCCACGCATGAGAATACAAAATAAGAAATATGTGCTAGAATCCGAAATATGCCAAAGAATGAAAGTATCAACAGTGAAACGACTGGTGCAGACACCCCTTCTAATCTCAGATAAACCATTAGCATGTGTTTACCTGGACCACTGTGGTCCCTTACAAAGGGATGGTAACTATAAATATATCATGGTCGCAGTGGATTCCTGTACGAGATTCATTTGGATGTGGCCCCAGCGCTCGGCTGACGCCAGAACTGTTATAAAAGATTTGCGAGTCTTTATCGGCACATACGCAATTGCCATGCTTCATTCTGAGCAGGGTCCTGCTTTTAGCTCTCAAGCTTATAAGGAGACCATGACCAGCATGAGCATTGGGTTGCGGTACTCTTATCCCTTCCATCCTGAGGGAAACGGGATTGTGGAAAGAAAAAACCGAGACATAAAGCAATCTATAACGGCAAAGTTACTAGGTTCGGGTAATGGGTGGGTCCAGCATTTAATAAGTGTCCAACGTAGTCTTAACAATCTGCCAAGAAATTCTCTAAAAGGTTTCAGCCCGTACGAACTATTGTTCTGAACTATAATGTATATTCAGGATTTAGATAGTCTAACTTCAGTGGTAGAAGATAAGAAAAAATGTTTTGACATCAAAGATCATTTGGCTGTTTTACAGCACTTAAATGAAACAAGAAAAGCCCTGAGCAACATAAAGTTAAAACAGCAGCCAACAACCACTGAAGACACACCACCTGTCCCAGCAAGACCTGTCTGGATTCCAAAGATTGGGGATCTGGTCAGAGAGAAAATAGCGGTGAAGAAGGTTGTTGGGCCTTCTTACAGAAAAGCAGTACCTGTTTTAGCTGTCAACGGAACGAGATCAGTTGTACTACCGCCCATTGCTGGTAAAAATGGAGAACCGAGTTGTATCCATCAACCTGGTAAAAGCACAATCATGTGGCCAATAATAAGTAGTAGGCCAAGTTGACTCCCAAGAAATAGCAGAATACCAAAATTTGCTACTATCCAAGAGGTTCAAACTGAGAGACTAATCACACTTGATAAACCTGCAGTAAATACAAAAGGACTATGCAACAATGCCATGGAATTTGTGCCTCTTGAAACCCAAATTGAAACAGTTCATCAAGAAACACCAGTCTACAACGATGTAGCCTCAGACTGTGCTAATGAAAGACAAATTGAAAAAGCAATCCCAACAATTGACAGAACTGCATCTGGCTACTTCATCAATTTCGATAACTTTTCTGAAGATCAAAGCAACCCTGAAATAACGCCAGCAACAAAAAGTTTTAAAGACAAAGCAACAGAAATCTTTCATCAACTCAAAGAAGCGTATCTGAATGCACCATTGATTGAATTTTAGATTGTATTAGGGGTACTCATACTCCTACTCTGCCTAATTTTAGGAAAATGTATTTCAGTACAATGGACACAGCAAGTCAGAACATCAACTTGGTCCTAAAGCCACACAAGTCATCTCACATCGAGAAAAGAGAACTGTCATCAGTGAATGTCACAGCCATTCCAATACCCGGCGGGGTAGTTTGGGACAAAACGGATTACGAAATCTATGGCCCGGTCGAACTCTTGAAATATCCACACCAGTTCAAGGTTTCATTAAGTGACTTTGTAAAACCAAGTACATTCTCTGATGACTGGGACTTTGAAAGCATAAATAATATGATGTCAGATTTAGTAATGTCAGCAAAATTTACAGAACATGATTATTTACAGAGTTCATCGAACTATGAACAGATGTATTGCTATAACCACTATGCACACCACTACTTGCATAAATCTGCTCAACCTAGAAATGTTTTTAAATATAATCAATGGGAACATTGTGCAACTCCACCTAAAAACAGTTCAAAAACATTCTATGAGAAATTCCCATACTTCTCAGGGTTTAACACAAGTGATGCAGAAACATTTTATTACAAACTGTTAGATAAAACAGGGACAAAAACATGCTGACAAATACTAAATTGATTTATTCGGAAACATTTTATGAAAAAATGATTACATTTGGTTTTGATTTCTGGAAAAACAACATTGAAACAAAAACCATCTGGGGTACAAAAGAATGGCAAGTACAAGGCCTAGAAGCATTATTTCGAGCCTGCATGATCCCAGAACAAATAATGTTCTTGAATGACACCGTTCAACAAACTACCTGTCTGGCCTGGTCAAGATCAAAGACTTAAACAAACCGTCTATTCCAAAGCCAATACCTGATAACACAACCACAGATATTGATATGGACGTATCCCAAATTTTACATCAAAACAGAACACATCAAGTGGTTAATCTGGCCAACAGACACAAATAAATGTCAAGATAGATTCCTGAACAAAATACAGGGGTTAAAAATGACCAGACCAGACCCTAGATACTCCCAGAGACAACATCCAGGGATAGTAACAACGTACAGTGTAGGGAAACTCTGCCTTGAATGGCTACAAACATCCACACTGGCAGAAATTAGGCAACACCTGACTTTACTTAAAGACGGTGCTGACTTGCGCGATTTCATAATGGGACCACGCAAACAGCATCAAAAACGTTTCATAGCGGCCAGTATATACGCTGCATACAACGAAGCATGGAAAGTGACTCAAATTGAGACAGCAGAGAAAATACGAGAAATTGATCGTATTAATTTAGAAAAATCACTTTCTGTTGTGGACAATGGGTTAATGGCTCTGTCCTCCAGAATATATTCACTGGACAGTATTGTATCATCTGCTATAGATATAATAGATCAGGACTTACTAATGTTACAACATGGTCAGTCCCAATTACGTTCTATTATACAGCTAGGCTGGACGTTGCAAAATCTGCATTCAGGCTATGTGCCTTGGCGTTTAATCAACACAACGTCATTGTTCTCTATCTTTAACCTTACTGATAAACAAATCAGTTTGGCACAAAAAGGAGCAGACTATACGATTCTGAGCATTGAAAAACTTGAGAGATTACCATTGACAATGTCAGAAAGACCTGTCATTGAATGGATAATTCACGGAATTATCACAATTCCGATAACAACTTTCCAATTTAAAAAAATGCCAAGAGTATATACCAGCAGGCCAGTGTGAAAGGTTGGGTAAAGGCTACATTAAGTCATCATGGAAATTACCTTATACACATACATGTTATAGTGACAAAAACCAGAATGTATTTCTTAGTGGTAATAATTGTAAACGATCACTAAGCGGTATACTTCTGTGCCAAAGTATTAATTTACATGGGGCCTGTGAGGGGACTTTAAATAACCTTTCATGCCACCAGCACGGCACACCTGCAACACAAATAGAACCATTCTTTAGACAACTTTCTAACAGGAGTTACGTTCTATTAATGGACCACAGCTGTTGTGGCATGGTGCCAGGGAAAGCATATCTCGTAAGCGTTAGTTCCATGATCACTTGCTGTATGCAAGCATTGTATCCAACCATCCCTACTGATACCGAGGCGAAGATTTGGACTCCGTTGAATATCTCTTCTATACAAATTGATGCTTTAAACAGAATGAAGTCTGTGCTTTTACAGACAACAGTGCCTATTTCGTCATCAAAAGAAACGTATGATCTTCAAGTTGCAAGGACAACGGCAGAGATACATACACTTTTATCAACTAATTGCCCCGGTGCATTTCGTAGAAATGCTAAGCCAAATCCTAAATATGTCAGATGCCAGTGGTATCGCACATGTATTTAAGACAATTTTTTCGTGACAGTTAACACCCTTCGAAGCAGTCCTGGGCATCATTCCCAATTTGGTCCATTCGGTCTTTGGCGGCCTACCACTACTTTTGGCAGGAATTTTATTTTTGACCCTTCTGCTCCGATATGGCAAGCCAAAACGCAGACATGACTCCAGCAACAATGGAAGAAACGATCCTAGCAATACGCTACCGGGACCGCATAACTAAAGTCCTTGGATTAGCCCAGCTAAGAGATCTGAATATGACCTAGTTTCTTTCATTTAGACCTATATGGCAGAACTGCATCTTACCTGTGCTTCGATGTATGCTATGCGGAGAAGAATGCGTGTTGGACACCTGTCTTATGCTACAATCAGCAGTACCAATGGATATCGATACTTTGCTAAGTCCAGTAACGGCTCATGCATCGTGTTGTCCCCAGCGGTTACCAATCTTGATGACGGCATTCGTTGAGACTTCTCCACTACGATTAGGTGGTGGCAGTGAAGCAAGAAATGAGAGCAACATCACCCAGGTACGACCTTCTGTGAGCATTGCCGATCCCGACACCGATGATAGCAATCATTCTCACGACTGCCCAGTTACAGCATTATCATCCTTGGTCGAACTTTCACCTAAAGCTGTAGATTGTTTTTTTGCGCATCTATCTGAAGTAATGTTCTCCCCTGAACCAAAAGAATAACTTTTAAGCAAACCGGCACACAGCGTTCCCCTGAACTCTGAATTTGGCCTTCAGCTTTGATAAACAAAAGCTACTGAAAACATTTGGAACTATTTTTTCCCCTGAAAACGAAATTATTTTTTTCCAAATTTCCAAAATATTTACTTTTTTTTGGCACATATACTCTGCTTACAGTAGAACTATTCATAAAGAACAGAGCTTCTATTTTTAGTAATTCTAGAGACGATATATATTAACTCAGCCTCTAGCACACTCACAATTGATTATATTTATATATGATGAAATAGTCTCGACCTTCTTTTCTGTAATTAAGAGACATTTCATGTGTAATTTTCGCAAGTCATTCAGCTAAAAATATATGCATTTTTTTTGGATGATTACATTTCGAATGCAAAATGTATTTTGGGGTGGGTTGGAATACACATGCATCTTTATTGCTTAGTTTTTATTAATTGATGGACATAAAATCGTGGAGTGGGTGTAGTGTTTTTATCTAGGAACCTGAATCAATATTACCATTTTATGCCCTTACACGGCTATAATCAATAAATATCCCTATAATGGCATAAGAAACAGATCCATATTTCAGTAAATCGCCCTTGCAGCCCAAGTCATGGCAAAAGTTACTTCCTTAGATTCCTAGAAAGCACAACGAGTTCTTTGAACACACCAAACCTCCAGCAACCTGGGAAATCCCCGCTTGCTTTGTTTTGATTTGTAATAGAACTCCTGCGAGCACAGTAAGAACGGCCAGTTCTTAGTGACATCTTTATTGACGTCTTATGTCCAAACCTTACGTCAAACTCGGCACCTTTCAGGTATAAATATACCAACGTTGCCTTAAGCAAACACATGGTGGTGGTTCTGGAGCAGAGCAGCTAATCTACTTGCCGAGAGCCCAGCAGACGCGGAGAGCCCACGGACGCTGCCCCTCCTCTTTGACGCGCTGAGAAAGATGCTGTCTTTTCTCTTGCCATTTGGACAAAGGAGATTGGTCGTTGATGGGATGGTTATGGGGATTGATATCCACTTGGGGTTGGAAGATTCTGATGGTCATTGGGATGGTCTTAGCTATCCTTTTCCTGTTCTGTCTCTGTGTGAAGTGTGCTCCTGCTATTTGTGGCCTCTGTGCTGCTGCGTGTGCAAAGAGACCTGTCCAGAGAGAGGTACTAAGTAATAGGATGATGCTACAGCAACACATTGATGATCTGATGAATATAGATCCGGATTAAGATTGACGTGGGTTTGGGTCTGTTGCCTATGTAAGGGCAAAAGGAGGGTCTGTAGTTCCGTGAGTTTGTGGGTCTGGTTCGGTGGTTCCGAACCCGTTCAGTATAGGTCGTCGGAAATAGACGATTTTGGTGTCAGCAGACCGCAAATGGCGAGTGTAGCGTGTTCGGGTGTTTTCGTATGAATCGATCTATGAGAACACTACGTATTTGGGATTCCGTTTGAACCTTCGGGTTCCATTTTATGTACGGCAGCCATTTTGAGTGGTTGTCCTCACATAGGCCGATGACTGCGGCCGAACGAGTCCTTGAGACACGTATGCCTTAGCTGACTTCTGAATGACCTGGCCGAACTGACTCCTTGCCCGAGCCTGACCTCGCTGAGCCAGTTCCTTGTTAAGCAGCTGGTTAGATAAAGATCAAAGAGTAGGACATGCCCGAGTTTATAGTACACTGCTCCCACCTTTCTATCTTGCTTCCAATCTGTTTCTGTTCCTTCCTTTACAACATAATCACTGATTTGGGTTGAGGGTTTTATGATGGGTTTGTCCGGCCTGACTGAGCAGGATAATGGAATGTGCTTGGTCATTTATGGTGGGCTGGACAACGGAAAGTGGGATTATCGTCATACGCTACTTTTTGAATTGTCACACTGTCATTGGTCGATTTGTATGAACCCAATGCTAATTCTGAAATGTTGCCTGAGGCTTGATTTTTGGCATAAAAGACCATGCTCCGCTCATTGAATTTGTGCTGTCTCTAGCGAACCACCCGTGTGTGCTTCGTAGATCTCTGTTCCTGGTTGCAGCCAATAAACTTTGGTCTTTGACATCATCAAGAAGTATCCCGTGTCTCTGTTTGCCAAGGCAGGGGAACTCGAAGGCATCGGGCGTTCTCCCTGACGCCGCTGGGTTCTAAAACCCGGTCCTTCAGTTAAGACCTAGTTTCCATAGGAAATCCGCAACATTCTATTTGGAATAACTTTGGCGCTGGTGGACGAATCTTCGCAAAATTCTCCAAGAAGATGGGGCGCTCTGCTCCTATCCTGAAAGTTTCAGGGTTATTTGTCAAGCGGGGGCTGAGAAAAAAGTGGGGTCCCAAAACGTGTTTTCCCCATGCAATTTTCCATAGGGACCTTCAGACAAGGCTACAGCCTGAACTGCTGAACGGAATTACACCGAATTTGGCAAAAAGGTAGAGTTTGGTTCGCAGATTATACTTTTTGTTAAATGGTATAAATCCGTTCAGTAGTTCCTAAGAAAATCAAAAGTAAAATCATAGATATATCTATAGACGAAGTACCGTATGCGTACGGTACGCATACCATTACGAGCATGAGCTGCATGCTAATTGGCTGTGAACTGTTTGTCAACACTCCAAGCCAGGAAGTGTTGGCAGCCATCTTGTGTCTCGGTAGAACCGAGGCACAAGAAAACTTAAAAAGAAGTGGGTAAAAGACGCAAAGGGGACAGGGTAGAAACACTGTGACCCCCTAGGCCTGCTCAGTGTGACTGCAGTCCGGCAGCACCTGGTATCTCAAGAGCAGGTTGTACCCCATGCCTACTGCCGTGTTGTCAATGCTGACAACACAGAGAGTCGTTGTCCAATGTCTCAGGTTCCCTTTGAGTGGGGGGGGTCTCTGGTACTCTGCAGGTTGCTTCGAGAACTGCCATGCCTGTAGACTGTTTGCTAGGGAATGATTTGGAGAGCTCCCCTTGGGAAAAGGTGGAGAAGACAACTCACCTGAGGATGGTGGGTTTACCCGATTGGGCGTGCGTGACCACCAGGTCAATGGCAGCCAGTAGGGGTGTTCAAGAGGTCCTGGCAACTGAGGGAGAGGCCCAGGAACCGGGCCTTAGAGGGAGGGCGCAGGAGGCGCGGGAATCCGGCCCCTGAAGTTCCCACGGCCCAGGAGAAAGCAGACCTTGAGGGGGATGCCCTGGAGCCTACCGGGGAACAGATAGCCGATCTGGGGGACCTGCCTGAGCTGACCCATTGGCAGCAAGAAGGAGGCCCCTCCAGGGAGGAATTCTGCAGGGAGCAGAGAGAATGCCCCTCTCACGTGGGTGTGCGGCAGCAGGCTGCAGACCAGGCCAATGGTGATCAGTCCGGTACACATTCCATTTACTGGGAGAATTACCTCCTGTATTCAGAGCCTAAGGTTGCTGAACCTGGGTCAGCCCATGTGCTGTTGGTACCTCAGAAGTGCAGAGCCTTCCTACTGGGGCTGGCTCACGATGTGCCATTAGCAGGGCATTTGGGGCAGGACAAGACCTAAGAAAGGCTGGTCACCCACTTTTATTGGCCTCAAATGCACAGGAGCTCAGATGCTCATTGTAGGACCTGCCAGACTTGCCAGGCAAGTGGTAAGAGTGGGAAGAAGCAAAAGGCTCCTCTCCAGCCATTCTCCGTCATCAGTACCCCATTCCAGCAAGTGGGAATTGACATTGTGGGGCCTCTGGACCCCAAGACAGCCATGGGCAACAGGTTCATCCTGGTCTTGGTGGACCATGCCACCCGGTACCCTGAAGCCAGCCCTCTGAGGACAGTGACGGCCCCCATGGTGGGATGAGCACTGATGGGAATTTTCTCTCGAGTGGGATTCCCTCTAGAGGTGGTGTCTGACAGGGGCACCAATTTCATATCCAAATATATGAAATCCCTTTGGCAAGAGTGTGGTGTAACCTACAAGTTCACCACCCCCAAGGAAATGGGTTGCTTGAGAGATTCAACCGAACCCTAGAAGGCATGAATATGGGTCTTGAGGAACCCATGAGGCGTAATTAGGACTTCCTCTTACCATGCCTTCTCTTTGCATACCGTGAGGTGCCACAGAAGTCTCTAGTGTTCAGTCCCTTTGAGCTCCTGTATTTCCACCCGGTCAGAGGACCTCTAAGTCTGGCCAAGGAAGGCTGGGAACAATCTCCCAGGAAACCTCCCCAGAATGTATACAGTTACATGATGGCCTTCAGGAACCAGACTAGGCGATTCAGGCAACTTGCTGAGGCAAATCTGGAAGCCAGCCAGGAAGAGATGAAGCGGCGGTACGACCAGAATGCCACTCTGGTAGAGCTGCAACCTGGGCAAAAGGTGTGGGTCTTGGCCCCAGTGAAGCCTTGTGCACTTCAGGATAGGTGGACAGGCCCCTTTGAGGTTGTGGAGCGCAAGAGTCATGTCACCTACTTTTTGGACTTACAGTCTCCCAGGAACCCCTTGAGGGTCCTACATGTCAACCGCCTTAAGCCCCACTTGGAGAGATCCGAAGTCGGCATGCTCTTGGCCACCGATGATGGGATGGAGGAGGAGACAGAGCCTCTTCCTGACTTCCTGTCAGCCTCAGAGTGAGATGGGTCAGTGGATGGAGTTAACCTCTCACCCACCCTGACCCCTGAGCAACAGAATGACTGCCGCCAACTGCTGGGGCAGTTTCCTGATCTGTTCTCCCTGGTTTCTGGTGTCACAGATTGGTGTGTCCATGATGTGGACACAGGAGACAGCTTGCCTGTAAAGCACAAGGCCTACAGGGTGACTGACAGGGTCAGAGCCTGCATCAAAGAGAAGATGCTTGCTCTTGGGATGATTGAGTCCTCCAGCAGTCCTTGGGCCAGCCCACTGGTCTTGGTCCCAAAGACTGCAGCGCCAGGAGCCATACCCGAACTCCAGTTCTGTGTGGACTACAGAGGACTCAATTCAGTCACCAAGACTGACGCGCACCCCATCCCCATCCCCAGAGCTGATGAGCTTATAGATCGGTTAGGGGCTGCCCGGTACCTCAGCACGTTTGATTTGACGTATGGGTACTGGCAGATCGCCTTGACTGATGGGGCCAAAGAGAGGTCAGCATTCTCCACACCTGATGGGCATTTCCAGTTCTGGGTTATGCCATTTGGGATGAAGAATGCCCCTGCCACCTTCCAGAGGTTGGTCAACCAGGTGTTGGCTGGGCTGGCTGAGTTCAGCGCCACCCACCTGGATTACATCGCAGTGTTCAGTGGCACATGGGAAGAACACCTGCGCCACCTCTGGGAAGTGTTGATGGCACTGCGCAAGGTCGGCCTCATGATCAAGGCAAGCAAGGTTCAGATCGCGCAGGGTTGCGTGGTGTACTTGGGACACCAAGTGGGGAGCGGCCAGGTGGCGCCTCTACAACCCAAGATTGAAACCATCCTGGCTTGGGAACCCCCAAAGACCCAGACAGAGGTGAGGGTGTAGGGTACTACAGCAGGTTTTGTCAAGGGGTATGGCAGCATTGTTGCACCCTTGACAGAGCTGACTTCTAAGAAGCAGCCCAGGAAAGTGATCTGGACTGACACCTGTCAGAAAGCTTTTGACACCCTGAAGACTGCCATGTGCACGGCGCCCCTGCTCCTGGCTCCTGACTTCTCCAAAGAATTCCTTGTGCAAACAGACGCTTCAGAGCATGGTAGAGGGGCTGTTCTCTCACAGATGACTGAGGAGGGCTGGGACCAACCTGTAGCCTTCATCAGTAGGAGGTTACTTCCACTGGAACAGAGGTGGAGTTCAATTGAGCGAGAAGCATTTGCTGTGGTCTGGGCGCTGAAGAAGCTAAGACCCTACTTGTTTTGGTCTCACTTCCGGGTTCAGACAGACCACAGGCCCCTCAGATGGTTGATGCAAATGAGGGGTGAGAACCCAAAACTGTTGAGGTGGTCCATCTCCCTACAGGGTATGGACTTCACTGTGGAACATCGCCCTGCCACAGATCACGCCAATGCTGACGGTCTGTTCAGATGTTTCCGCCTTAGTGATGAGGAACTCTGTGGGGTAGGGTAGTTCTCCCCACGTTTCAGCTGGTGGGGACACGTGTTAGACCTGGCACCTTGGCGTGAGTCTCCCTTCCACTTTTTGCTGATGTGCCTCATGTGTTTTGCTGGTGTTAGCTGCTCAGGGCACTGCCAATCAGTGCCACAGTACTAGTGCTCCCTATGAAAAGTGTATACCTTGATTGGTTTCCATGATTGGCTTATTTGGGTTACTGTCAGTCCCCAGTAAAGTGCACCAGGAGTGCCAGGGCTTGTAAATACAAATGCTGCTGGTGGGCTTGTAGCACTGGTTGTGCCACCCACAGAAGCGGCCTAGTAAAATGTGTCTAAGGTATGCCATTGCAGAACATGCGTGCAGTCTGGTACTGTCATGCTGGCTGGGCAAGTGCACCCACTTGCCAGCCCCTAAACCTTCCCTTTACTTCATGTGAGTCACCCCTAAGGTAGGCCCAAGGGCAGGGTGCATTGTAAGCATAAGGTAGGACAAGCCCTGATGTGTGTGGCATGTCCTAATTGTGAATTAAAGCCATTTTCGTTTTTCACTATTGTAAGGCTACCTATTCTCATAGGCCAGAATGGGCAACTGGAATTATTACACTCTATAATCCCAGCAGGCTCAGGGAACATGGTAGAAAGTAAAGTTTAGTATGCCTGAACTCAGAATAATAGAATACTTCTTTTAGTAAAGTTTATTTTAATATCCTGTGTTTGCAAATGCTACTTTTAGAAAGTTAGCATTTGCTTGCTGACCATTTCAGCCCACCTCTGCTAGGATGTGTATCTGCTGTCTGGTTTCTGTGAGTGACAGGGCTGGGGGATTGCAGGAGACAGTCTGGGCTGCCAAGTGGTGAATAGAGTGATTACACCAGGATGGGTGGGAGGAGTGCTCCTTGATTCTGAATAGGGCTGTGCTCTGCCACCACAATGCTGGCTCCACCTCCTGCGGAGCGTCTGATGTCTCTGCCCTGCTCACTGAAAGAAGAAGCCAGAGTCACCAAAACAAAGTGCTCCAAAACTGGGCTGAACCAGGCTCAGGCCCCCTGGCCTGCATGAACAAAGGATTTTCAATATAAATGTAGGAGCCCTGCTCCTAAGAAACTAGATCCTGTTTACGCCAGGAAGAAACTCTGCCCAAAGAGAAGGACCTGGGAAAGCTGCAGGGCGGACTACTGTCTCTAGCCTGAGAGACTGGCCTGTGGTGGGTGCCTTGCTGCAAGAAGGAGAGAAGACAAAGACTGAGAAAGACTTTATTTCAACTTGTGCATTTTTGTGAACAGTCTCCAAGGGCTTGCGTGTGAGACTGCCCCTGAACTGCGTCCCAGGAACATTGCACGCTACCCCTCTGAAGGAGAAGCTGCTGCTGGTGTTGCCTGTCCCTGCATCGCTAACCACGGAGAACTGAGTGCGCTGTGAAGCTTGCCACGCACTCTGAGAGCCTGTGCACCCCCGTCCCGCCGAGCAACGCAACTTCTGGGCGATTGCGCCGCAACTCGCACAGTAAAGGCGGAGAAGTGTGCCTCAATGGTTAGAGCGGTAGACCCTGATGCAGAGGCCTGGCCCGGGACCAGGGTTCAATTCCCCGCCTCGGCGGGTCTTGGGCTCAAAAATTCCACGGACCTGATAATTCTTGCCTCGGTGCCTATTCCAATCATGGAGTCCCACTCTGCAACTCTGGGCAATAGCTTGCTTAATCTCCAGAACGGCCCCCACAACGCTAAGGATGCCTGGCCTCCACCCTGGGGGTGCCCAGGAGTGGACACCTCACAAGGAAAGCCAGGATGGGTTCCACAGCGGTATTCATACAAGCGCCTTGAGACCCTTGCGGGTGAGTAGTGCGCTATACAAGTATCAATTTACATTTTTTACATTTATAGGCCAGCCCCGCCTGGCCTGAGCACTGTGACTGCTGACAAATCGAGCCGGAACTTGCACTGCAAGAACGGACCCGTCCGGCCCGAGCATCGTTATCCTGTGGCCCCTGAGCCGTAGCTCACAAAGTAAAAACGGACTTCGCCTGGGCTCGCCCCTCCGTGAGACGCCCTGCTGAAAGCGCC
This sequence comes from Lissotriton vulgaris, assembly GCF_964263255.1. Lineage (NCBI taxonomy): Eukaryota > Metazoa > Chordata > Amphibia > Caudata > Salamandridae > Lissotriton > Lissotriton vulgaris. The sequence goes on from NC_141698.1 coordinate 1,124,009,339, forward strand.
TCGCCGCTTGCATCACCTCAAGCCGCTGCACCCCCCTCTTCAGGACCGGAGCGTATGCCGAGATCAAGAGCCTGCCCCACAACGCATCGCTGCCCTCAAAGAGAAGAGACTGCTGAGCCATCAAGCCGTAGCTTGCATCAAAGGAGGAAGGCACCGCTGCATGGGACGTCGGATCTTCTCCCCCTGTCCGCACCGAACAACAAAGAAGGTACTGTGAATTTCAAGCAGCAAATTGTACGTTGTGCGAGTCTCCCCACAGCCTACGACTCACACTGCCTCTTTGCTAAACGAGCCCCTGGTACGCCTGCATCGTACACCTTGCCCCGGAAAACAGTGTCCGTGAGGTGCGTATTACTTTGAAAGCCGCTTGTTGTTAACGGAGTATGAGTTGCACAGGAGTGCTACGACTCGTACCCCTGGTGTACGCCGGCCGCGCTGTACGCGTCGTAACGCGAGACACGTGAGGCTTCACTGAACATATAGGAGCGCTACGAAGCGCACAGCCTTAATAAACATCACAACCAAGACCCGCAGCTTGCCTGGAGTATTGTGGGACCGCTTTTAAAGTTACTGGAACCGCTTAAAAGTCATTGAGTCTGTAAACTAAGCCTGCTTGAAGTCTAAATATAAAGAATATATTTTTACATAAGAACAGCCTTGTGTCTCTCTGTGGTGGGTTGATTGATTACTGTGTGTATTATCACAAATGCTTAACCATACATGCTCTGGGGATTAGCCTTGTCTGCTCGCGCCACGCCGCCTAGAGAGTGAGCAGGGGTTATTTCTAGGAGTATCCTTTGCCCTGACTAGAGGAGAGGGTCCCTGCTTGTCACAAGTGCATACATGTGCCAACCAGAGATCCCCAATTCTAACACTAAGTCTTAGGCCTGGGCAGTAAATTCAGTTCCGCTCGCGCAATTTGCGGAATTTTGGTAACTTCACGTTCCGCGGAGAACGCAAAATTGCCCTAAAATCTGCGTTCCGCGACTTTGCGAAATTGTTTGCTTGTTCGAGTTCTCAAATGCGTGTTCACAAGATATTTCTCAATGAGCACGCAAACAGCGATTACGAACAGTAAAAAAAGGGGGAACATCCTTTACGACGCGGATGTTACCCCACGCTACCATTACGAAGAGTCTCTTACAAACCAAGTCGTAACCACGACTTGCGCTGGAGGCGCTCAAGGACAAGGAATAGTTAATTTACTATTCCAACACCTTCCCTACTATCCACGGGGACTGGTGTTGGAATAGTAAATTAAACTATACCTAAGTCCGCACCCTACAGCGCAAGTCGTGGTAACGACTTGCGTTGTAAAACACGCGTTGTAACGGTACGCCTGGTAATAGCCCGCGTCGTACCGTCATACATCCGTAAAAAAGCCTTGCGAACATGAAATTCTGCGTGTTCGCGGAATTTCTGTGTGTTCGCAGAGATTTCTTACCGTTTCGCTGAGATTTGCGCAACGCGGTTACGCATATTCCGCCCACCCTACTAAGTACTCATGCAGCAAAGAAGGCCTTCAGGCATTGCCTGCTTCAAACCCCTATAGACTATGCATGCAGTCTTCTATGCACCTGCAAACTTGTCTTTTATGCATTCAATTCCCCAGTCTGTATCCTTACACTTCCAGCAAACGATGTACTGCGCCATTCAACAGGATGTGCTTATCTATGCACTGTGATAAAACTGAAACTGTTATGAATTCAGTCCGGCACTCTCCTTGCAGAACTGTAATCATCCAGTCAATACCTAAGTACTAGGCCTGGGCGGTACATTCCGTTCCGTTCGCGGAATTTGCTGAATTTTGGTAATTTCACGTTCTGCGGAGAACGCAAAATTGCCCTAAATTCTGCTTTCTGCGACTTTGCGAAATTGTTTGCTTGTTCGAGTTCTCAAATGCGTGTTCACAAGATATTTCTCACCGAGCACGCAAACTGCGATTGCGAACAGTAAAAAAGCACCGCGAACAAGAAATTCTGCGTGTTTGCGGAATTTCTGTGTGTTCGCAGAGATATTTTACCGTTTCTCAGAGATTTGCGCAGCGCGGTTACGCAAATTCCAACCACCCCTACTAAATACTCATGCAGCAAAGTAGGCCTTTGGGCATGGACTGCTTAAAACCCCTATAGACTTGCTAAGAGCAAGGAATAAGCCCATTGACCAGCAAATAACCTGTAATATCCCGGGTGACGCTTGGTTTGCCCATTTCTCCAAGCTTTATTCTGCTGCACTGGACTTGTCTCTTCCATGTCCGGGATCCTTGTCCATTACAACAGTTAATCCCCTTGCTATTGACGTCCCTTTCACTAGCCAGGAAGTTGAAAGGGCTATTAGGGGCATTGTCCCCAATAAGGCTCCAGGTCCCGACGGGATCCCAGGTGACCTACTGAAATCCTACCCAGCAGTGTGGAGCAGATTAATCGCTTCACTTCTAAATGAGGCTCTGCTGGGAGGATCTTTTCCTGACTCTTGGAGGGGTGCAGAAGTTGTGCCTATCTTTAAGAAAGGCAGCAGGGACAACCCAGCCAACTATCGCCCTATAAGTTTGCTGGATTCAACACAGAAGGTTGCGGGGAAAGTTGTCCTGGGTAGGATCTTGCAGTGGGCCGATGAGGGAAAGATCCTGTCCGATTTCCAGGCAGGCTTTAGAACAGGGACAGGCACCATCGAGCAAACATTCCGCCTTCTAATGATATATTGGAAGGTGGTGGTGCTGGGAGGGGGTACGTTATATCTAGTCTTTATAGACTTGAGAACGGCCTTCGACCTGGTCCCGCGGGCACTACTATGGAATGTCCTTGATGGATTAGGGTTACCCACCTACCTGTTGTTCTTGCTTAAAAAATTCCATGAAGACAATTTCGCCCAGATCAGGTGGGGTGTCCAGGGAGAAAAAATATCTCGCATCCCAGTAGACAGGGGCGTCCGCCAGGGGTGTGTGCTTCCCCCACTCTGTTTTCTCTCTATGTCAACGGAGTGGTGGAGCATCTGCTGCAACACCCTGCGGATGCACCTACTCTGGCGGGGAGAAAAGTCCCAACGCTCCTGTTTGCGGATGACACCCTCCTGATCTCGAAATCCCCAGCGGGCATTCAGAAATTGCTTTCTAGCTTTAAATCCTTTTGTGACATCAGGGGTTTAGCTATAAATATAAGCAAGACCAAATTCCTTGTTCTTAACCCCCCCAAGAAATCAGTCGCCCCACCTGTTTTAGACTCCATCCCTCTGGAGAGAGTCAAAGAATTTGATTACCTGGGAATACGTTTGTGTGACTCAATGAGTTGGAAGGCACACCACCAAAAGGTGTTTCTGACTCATAAAAGGGTCACAGGTGCCTTGCTCAAGGAACAACGAGCCTCTTCCTTGAAACCAATTGGGGCAGTGCTAGATATCTACAGAGCAAGGGTTGTAAGCGCAGCTCTATATGGCGCAGAACTGTGGGGCACGCAGAGAGTCGATACCTTGGCCCATCTTGAAAACAATTTTCATAAAGATCTGATGAGGCTACCCCACAGTACTCCTACAATCCCTCTCTTGTTGGATGCAGGTACTCGACCAATTTGTGAGCAAGCAAAATTACGCCCCCTGCTACTTTGGTCCCGGGTATGGAATGTCCCAGAATTGTGTAGTTACGCTGACGCCCTGAAAGATTTGTTGTCTCTCCCAGGTTGCAATAAGGTACCCTGGTTCAGGGAGGTAAAACGATTGCTCTATGAGCTAGGATTAGGAGATGCCTGGGCCAATAAAACAGCACCGCCCAAGCAGTTCCTAAAGAACGTTTACTGGTTATGGGTAAAAAACAACAGAATGCGTAACTCTAACCATTGCAAATCTGTTGCCCAGTTCTTACTAGTCAAGGAGCTCCCCCTCAGGGAACCTTATCTGGACTTAATTCACAGCTCCGGAGACAGATCTCTATACTTCAAATTCAGGGTGGGTGTTCTCCCCCTAGGATTGCTAACTTCCTCTTGGAATCCTCCCTTCCAAACGGTCCCGTTTTGTCCGTTTTGCGATTCAAGGGTTGAGTCTGTCGCCCACCTCCTGTTTGAGTGCAGTGTCTATGCAGCTCCTAGACTGAAATGGCTAAAGCCCTTGTGTAGAAGTCTAGGAACAAGATCACATCTAGAAGCCCTACGTATACTGCGCTCTGATGCCCGCCCATTCTTTGCATGCTGCATGGCAAAATTTCTTGGCTGGGCATGGCATATAAGAACTGCAAGAAAGCTATTGATCCAGTAATGCGTTTTTTGTGACCCGTTTTAGATACTAGCGTAAATATCTGTAAGGTTATCTTAAATGTGTATCTTGTGTATCACTGTTTTTATTATGATTCCCTACAGTATTTTATATTATGCATCTCTGTAATGTTTTTATTTTTTGTACTGCTTTTATGATATGTACCGTATCGAAATAAAGCTATACTACTACTACTACTTGTCTTTTATGCATTCAATTCCCCAGTCTGTATCCTTACACTTCTAGCAAACACTTTGTCACTGCTGTTTCTGTATTGTAGTGAGCCATTCAGCAGTATGTGCTTCTCTATGCACTGTGCTAAAACTGAAGCTGTTACGAATTCAATCTGGAACTCTCCTTGCAGAGTGTAATCATCCAGTCAGTACCTAAGTACTCATGCAGCAAAGTAGGGCTTAGGGCATGGACTTCTTCAAACCACTATAGACTATGCATGCAGTCTTCTATACACCTGCTCACTTGTGTTTCACACCTTCCATTCCCCGGTCTGTATCCTAACACTTTCACCAAGCACTCTGTCACTGCTGTTGCATTGTTGTAGTGACTCATTCATCAGTGTGTAGTAATCCATTCACTGCATTAAAACACTAAGGGGCAGATTTTCAATAACTGGCGCATCCCCAGGGATATGCCAGTTATTGTGCGCCATTCCACCACCACCATGGATGCGCCACATTTACAATGCGGCGCACCATGGGGCAAAAACGGCACAGATGCGTGACGCATCTGTGCCGTAAAGGCGGTACATTGCTGGAGTTGCGTCACCAGCACAACACAGCTCCAGCAATGCTCTTGGGGGCCTATGCTCACAATGCTGTGTCAATCCTTACACCTGCTCCAAGCAGGTGCAGGAGTTTGACGCAGCATGGGCCCAAAAGTAACTGAGTGAAATTTTTTAGATTTCACTCAGCCACTTTTAGGAGGCGTTCCTGTGCTGGAACGCCCTCCCCCCCTGTGCAGGAACGCCTCCTTTTGGCGCAGGGCTTTACAACGTGACGCATCTCCCAGATGCATCACGTTGTAAATACCCCGCACCATGGCGCATCTTTTGCGCTGCCACTGCATCACAAAAGTGACACAATGGCAGCATAAAAGAGGCGCAAGGGGGTTGTAAATCTGCCCCTAACACTTACAAATTCACCCAGGCAGTTTCACCAGCAGTGCAAAGGGAAGCATAGACTTGTAACATATTTATGTACATATGTTACATTCAAATGCTTCGGAAGTACTACAGTATACTGTAAGTAAATTCCTTATTGACTTATGCTGTAGCACTTCCTTATAGTTCTGCACTTTCACACTCATCATACAGTACTAATGTATTCTTTCATTCATTTATGCACTACACATTCATCCAAAAAAACTTTTACACACTATTATACTAATGTACCTCTTTTTTTGACCAGTGAAGTTAGTTCTTAAAATAACTTTTTTTTGTCCTTTTGTTAGATTTGAAAAAAATTTGTATTTTTTTAAACAGTTTTTTAATTTGGGGGGGGGTTAAAATGGAAAAAAGGAACTATGCAAACAAAAAAGTGTCCAACAGGAGCAAATAAACAAAAAAAATAGTGGCGGGAGCAACGGTGCTCCTGTTTGCACCGGCAAATCAAATCAATTGATTGCTCCCCATAGCACAATGTCTCTTTGCAAAATTTACAAAGACTAATCAAGTCTCCAAATTCGGGACAGATGTCCGGATGTAGACTGAATGGTGCTGTGGATGGTGCTGCTGAAGTGCTGGGAGCAGCAGGTGGAGGGTCGTCCCGCAGCCTATCACATAAAGCTCTTGCATAATTGCGAGGATGGAGGGTCTTCTCGTGATGAACCATGCTGGTGGTTCCAAATGAATACTTTTTGGTCCTATCTCCTCTGGATAGTCTGGTCCCACACACTTTGCAGGTGACCTTCGCAGCATTTACTTTCTTCTCTCCATCTGGAAAGGTGAAAAATTTCCAAATTAAGGCTTCTTTTCTTTTTGGCTGTGCCTCCTCAGCCACAAATTCCTCTTCTGAAGAGTGTTCAGAAGAATATTCTTGCTGAAGTGCAGCCATATTAAAGTTTTCTTCTAAGACACAGGAGCTCCACTAAGAGATGGTTTCTCTGTGAAAGTCAAAGAAGAATGATTAAAATGGGTGGGGTCTTTCAACAGTTAGAAAAGGAAGTATTATGAACCAATCAAATCTCTTGTGTTGAAGTCACATGGCGTGCGCGTACGGTACGCTTACGGTGCGCTTACGTACCACGTACCACCGCGATTTGCGTAATTGCTTTTAAAAGTAATATGCGCTTATCAAAAGTTTTAAAAAACTACTTTCATGATTATCGCAGATAATGTCTTGCCTTACTATTTACATTAAATACATAGATATATCTTTTTGAACATTATTAAGAAACTTTCCCGGAGTACGCGCACGGTGCGCCGTAGAAACGTACATGACGTCACGTGGAAGCGCCGATGCGACGCGGAACGTCAAGACGTATTCGGAATGTATGCGCGGGTACACCTACAGTACTAGTACAGATACAAAGGATGGTGCGAGCACCGTACGTGTACAGTACGTTTACCACAAAATAAATGCAAAAAGAAAATATCTGGAATTTAATTTTAATATTTTGAAAAAATAATAACATTTAGAAAAAAAAAAATGTTTTTTATTATTTTACATTAAAAATGTGTAATGTAATTTAAAAAATAAAATAATTAAAAATAATTATTACTAAAATGTAGGAAACTAGTATAAAAATAAATAAATATAATAATTAATACAATAAAAAATTGTCATTTATAAAACCTATGAAATTCACTGAAAAAAACATAGGGGTCAGCCACATTATAGTTAGGAATTAGCATGTAAAAAACCTTAGAAATTCACTGAAAAAACCATAGGTTTCACATAGGTTATAGTTAGGAATTAGCATTTAAAAAACCTTAGAAATTCACTGAAAAAACCATAGGTTCCACACATGTTATAGTTAGCTGGACATTTCACTCATACAAAACCATTGAAATGCCCCCGTTATAGTTAGTTCAGCTAACTATAACTCGTGCGCCCGCAATCCACTGGTAATGACGTCACATATTACATCACTCATGACGTGGTCAGTGACATCGCTCATGACATCACTGGTGACATCATCCTTGTGAAAGAGTGGCACACCTCCTCTCGCCCTAATATTACCTTTGATACACACATTGAAAAATAGAAACTAAAATGTTTAAAACAATGGAGATACCAAAACCAGTTAGAACAACCTATACAGTAATTCCAAAATCTACTTACACATCCACTCATTCACCATCAGTTCTATATAGTCACTCATACATGTATTCACTCATTTTTTTAGTATTCAAAAGTGCAATACATATAGCAAAGCCTACAACCCTGCGGGCCGGCTGCAAAAGAGCGGTAGATCGTGAGGGTGAAGGTCTGCAGGGGAGGGTGTGCTGTTGCGCTCCACTTGTCTCTGGCATGTAAAATTTCAGGTATCATGGCCACATTACTTTCGTTCAGCAAATAAACAGTCCCATAAGTGACGTCTTATTTTACAATTTTTCTAGAACTAAACCATGAATTCAGCAAACTAAACAGAACAGTTTGTATCGGTGTGTCCCAATGTTCCTTTTGCGGCTGCGCCGCAGCATGTCTGCCCGCTTGCACAGTGTTAAAAGAAGACCCCTCTAGACAGTGTGGTGTACACTGGTAATGCGTCAGTACATTAGGGGGTCAGTGGTGCGCATGCGCAAATGATCGCGGACTTGAAGTGGGACAGCTCCTGTGGGCCGTGGTGTCTCGCCGGTCGCCGGCCTGGCTAGCGGCGTGTGTAGCAGTTAAGTGGAGTAGCCTAGCTGTTGGTGTGGCAGATGTCGCCCGCGCCTGGACTCGTTGTCGGGTGCGCGGTTAGTGGCGTCCGTCCACCGTGGCGTGGAAGGCTGTTGAGGCTACAGCCGGTGATCAGGAGTCCGATACTACAAACATGTGAACATATGAGGGGAAGGGGTGGGGGGGGGTGGAGTGTACTTGCGGGAGCGGTGTCAACGACTTGGAGCTGGGGGCGGTTTGTGAGGCGGTGTCTGCTGGTGAGCACTCGTGTGGGTGGCTGGCCGTGTCTGTGGTCTGCACGCTGGGTAATCGATGTCCAGATCGGGGGGGGGGTGGCACGATGCGTGGTGGTTCCGTCTACTGATCTGTTGCCCCCGTGGCGTTCGCCCAGCACTGCTTTCCCTACGTGAGCCCTCTGACTGTGCCCTCCCCCTGCAGGGACCCCAGGATGCCATCCCAGAGCTGTGCAATCGGGAACTGCCTCAGACCTGCTATTTCCTCCCGGTGAAGTGCCGTACCCTCTGCTCGGGCCCAGTTAGTGAAGGATGCAAACCAGTGTGGGGTAGGTGGATCCCGCCGCTTCCAGTGCCTAGTGAGCAGCCGCTTGGCCGTGATGAGGCCCAGATCCCAGAACCGGGCTTGCGTTTTGTTCAGTTTAGTCCTTTTATACAACCCGAGGATGCATGCCTCCCACGTGTCAGGCAATCCCGGGCCTGTGCTGTGGGTCAGGAGTGATGTCACTTCCCCCCAGTACGTAGCCAGAGATGGGCAGTGCCAGAGCATATGTAGGATGTCCGCGCCCAGCAGGTCACATCTGGGACAAGCGGCAGTGTTGATCGCAAAATACTTATTTATTCTATCCGGTGTTAAGTATGCCTGGTGTAATATGTATAGCTGGATGATACGGAAGCGGGAGTTGCGGGGGACGTTCACAGGGCTGGCTAGAACCAGGTTCCACTCCTTATCTGTCCAGTCCCTCCTTCGGTGTGCTGCCCATTTGTCCCTGATCTGCTGCGTGGGTTTTTGTGTGTGGATGAGAAGCGCCTGCGCTAACCAGTGTGTAATGTGTGAGCCTCTGCCCATTACGTGCAGGTATTGGATCAGATGATGCATCGGTGGCTCCTCCTGAATGTCCCCCCAGGAGTCAGTATATGCCCGCAGTACCGACGCGTGGAGCAGGAATTGCCCAGCCGGCAGGCCCGTGCCCTCCGACAATTCCGCAAATGGAAGCAGGGCCCCGTCAGCATACAGGTCGCCCATGGTCTCTACTCCGGCTGCATTCCAGTGTTCCAGGTTGCGTGGCGTTACCATCCCACTCCTCCTGGGGGTGCCCATCAGGGGATGGCAGGAGCATACGGTCTGACGTTCTGCGTCAGTTTCAGGCTACGGACAAAGCATTTGCGGGCCACAGCCACATGTAGGGGTAGAGGGCGGGGTCCCTTGGTCAACGGGTGAAACAGGGCACACACCTGGGGGTGGGTCCATTGGTAGTCCGCGGTGGCCGTGTCATCGAGATGTGTGTCGCTAAGCCAGTACGTCACCCATTGTAGCTGTGCTGCTAGGTAGTATAGCTCCATGTTGGGGACCGCCAGTCCTCCCTCCGCAGTCGGGGAGTACAGCTTAGCCAGTGCCACGCGCGGGCGTCCCGCGTTCCAGATCAAGCCGCGAAGCATTGATTCCAGGTCGCGGAATATCCGCGAGGGGACATACGTTGGGATATTCGCGAAGTGGTAGAGCAGCCTGGGGAGCGCTATCATTTTGGATAGTGCTATCCGGCTGGGCACGTTCAATGGCAAAGTTTTCCAGAAGGACACCTGGGCTCGCAATGAGGAGATAGCACGCACCAGGTTACCCTCCAGTATGTTCTGCGGGTCTCTGTAGATGTGTAGCCCGAGGTACTTGAACGTGGTCGGGTACCAAGCGAGCCGAGCCCCTCCAAGGCGCACATCACATTCCTCCTGGTCTTGGCTGAACGCGTATATTCCGGACTTGGTCCAGTTGACCCTAAGGCCCGAGACCTCCGCGAAGGTCTGGAAAATGTCCGATAGCTCGGCGGGTACCGCGGTAAGGTCCCGCACATAGAGCAGCAGGTCGTCCGCATATAGCGAGACCGTATGTGTTCCATCGGCCAGCGGGATCCCCCATTCCGCTCCTCTGTCCCGTAGTAGAGCCGCCAGGGGTTCAATGGCTAGAGAGAAAAGGAGGGGCGACAGGGGGCAGCCCTGTCTGGTGCCCCTGTGTACCCTGACCTTCTCTGACAGCAGCCCGCCCGTCCGCACTCGGACACTGGGTCTCTGGTAGAGCAGTCCGACCATGTCCGCGAAGGCATCACCTACTCCGAATCTGTCCAATACGCCCCCCAGATACGGCCACTCCACAGAGTCAAAAGCCTTCTCCAGGTCCAAGACCAGACACCCCGATCTGGGCCAGTGCGTCGCGGCCGCTTCCTGAACCCGGAAGAGGCGGCGCAGGTTGCGGGAGGTACTTCTCGCCGGCATGAAGCCATTCTGATCTGCATGCACCAGGGTTGGGACCTCTAGGGCCAAGCGGCGGGCCAGGAGGGAAGTGAAGATTTTATAGTCGGTGTTCAGCATGGCTAACGGTCTATAGGACCCCATGTGTGTACCGTCCCTGCCTGGCTTCAGTAGTGAGACCAGGTTCGCCTCGTTGAGCGAGTCTGGGAGCGCCGAGTCCTCAATTGCATTGTTGTACAATTTGAGCATCTCCGGGATCAGCGTGTCCGAACATGCCTTAAAGAATTCGGCGGGTAGGCCATCTGGGCCAGGGGACTTGCCGTTGGACAGTGCGAAAATGGCTTCGCGCATTTCTTCCGGGGAGAATGGTGCCCCTAGAGCGTCCTGCTGTGCGTCTCTGAGGGAGGGCAGTGGGATGTCTACAAGGTAATCCGCAATGTAGGCCGCGGAGACCCTCAGTTGTGATTTGTATTGGGCCTGGTAGTGCCCCACCAACGCTTGATGTATCCTGCTTTGGGTGTACACTATCTCTCCCTCAGCTGTACGGATAGCGGATACTGGCTCCGTGCGGTTCTCCTGTCTGACCAGCCAGGCCAGCAGCCTTCCGGGTTTGTCACCGTGTTGGTGCACCCGCGCCGAATGGGCCGCGAAGTTAACGTGCCGTAGCCTTTCCAGCAATGCTTCATGTTCCGCCCGGGCCTCCCTCAGCTGGTCTCCTGTGCCACCCACCGCCTCCTGTTCCCAGCAGAGTAAGTCCGCTTCCACCCTGCGCAGGTCTACCTCCAACGTCCTCTGTATGCTTCCCTGAGCGCTCAGGCAGTGTCCCCGTATCACCACCTTGAAGGCATCCCACTCTACCCTCGGGGAGGACGCTGTGTCTGAGTTGTCAGTGAAGTATTGTGCCACGCAGGCCTGCAGGGAGTCCCTAAAGGGGCCGTCTAATAGCAGAGCTGGTTGTAGCCGCCATGTGGGGATGGGTGGGTGTGGGCGTTCCCATGCCATGTGTAGGGTGTGGGGGTTGTGGTCCGAATGTGTCCGGCCTAGGTATTGGGAGTCAGTAATGTGCGGCAACATGTCCGTTGACACCATGTACCTGTCAAGGCGGACGTGCAACGTGTGTGCCCCTGAGAAGTAAGAGTATACCCGAGCGTCGGGATTGTGCACGCGCCATGCATCTTTCAGGTCCCACTGTGTCGCCCACTGTGTGAGTGCCCTCGTGGCCCCCAGGGATGTTGCCTCTGGCCTGGGCGGGACCGAACGGTCCATCACAGGGTCCAGTACCGTGTTGTAGTCACCTCCCAGAATCCATGGGACGCCGTGCCAGGGTGCCAGTTTCTCCGATAGACGCGCCAGGAAGGTGCCCTGGTCCGTGTTTGGAGCGTAAATGGATGCCAGAACTACTGGTTGCCCGTCCATACGGCCCTTTACCAGGACATACCTCCCCTCCGCATCTATGTGAGCTTCCGACATTGTGAAGGGAGTTCCCGGCTTCACCCACAATAGCGCCCCGCGGGCAAACGGGGAGTATTCAGTGGCATACAATTGTCCCCTCCATCTTCGCCTCAGCGCAGTCACCTCCGCCCCACATAGATGTGTTTCCTGCAGGAGTGCAACCTGCACATGTTGCCTTTTCAGGTAGAAGTATATTTGATACCTACGCGCAGGTGTGTGCATGCCTCTAATGTTCCAGGTACACAGCTTTATCGCAGTCATTTTGGCAGTATATCCTCCCCCTCAACATTTCTACCAACAGCTGCACCACCAAGTGCTCTCACATCGGTTCTCCCAGCTCTCTCGTATCCACCCCCCATAGTACACTCAGCAATGTTCGGGAAGACATTAGGGCGGGGAAAAACAATGAATAACAGTAACCAACAGCGGGCAAACCCCACTAAAATACCAAAAGGGCAGTGGCAAAAAGGGCCACCGTCCATGCTCTCAAGTGAGAGGAACATCCTTACTTGTCTAAGGGGCAATGTGCGCTAAGCACAATCTTGGCAAAGAGGATATGTAGTCAGTTAGGGAAATCAAGTCTCTTCCCGAGCCATATATTACAAGGTATAGGTGGCCACCGTCTGTGTTCCGGTGCTCAGAGCTACTCTGCTCGTGTGAGGCCCCACTTGTGTGAGTTTCTGCAGGCGTGGGGCAGAGTGCCCTGTGGTGTGGGCAGTGGGCCCCTATTGGGAGGAGACCCCTCCCGCCCGGGCCTGCACATGGAGACGACCAAGTTCAGGTGCATGCTGAAAGACAACCCCGCCATTACCCACCCAGTAGACCACCAGTGCCGCAGGGGCATTACTCACTGTTCCAGGTGTCCACTGTTCAAACGGCAGGCAGGGGGGGGGGGGGGGGAGACACCCCCAGCAGTGGCGGGCGCCAGTTGCGCCCCATCGTCCTGTCGACCTCCGCCAGCCCCCCCTCGCCGCAACAAAACCATTGCAAACTTCACCTGCAGGATCAGTGAATCAGGTCAGAGGTTTGCGGCGTGACGACAGGCAGGTCCACCGAGATCTGTGAGTTCGGGATCCCGTATATGGTCTCATCGTCGTCGCTTGGTGCTGTCCGCTGGCCGTCTTCTAGGGCCGTCTCTTGGGAGGGCGAGTTGCTCAGTTGAGAAACCCTCCGGAGTGCATCGCGCTGTTCTTGGAGCATCTGGTCTAGCGGGGGAGAGTGGCGTGCCCCTTCCTCCGTATGCTGGGACTGCTGAGTTCTGTGTCTGCGGCGGCGCCGTGGCCCGCGCGGCCTGGACCTCGTCTCGCCTCCACGAGAGCGTTTGGGTGCCGTGTCCGTGCCCCCGTCTAGCCACTCACTGGCCTCCTCAGGGGTGCCGAAGAAGTAGGTGTTGTCCCCCGCCACCACTCTCAGTTTGGCAGGGAAAAGTAGGGAGTACTTGAGGCCCGCGGTGCGTAGTCTCCGCTTCACGTCCATGAAGTCGTGCCTCTGGCGTTGTACCTGGATGGTATAATCAGGGAAGAACATGATCGACGCGTTGTCTATACGTATCTCGCCCAGGCGTCGTGCCTCCCGCAGCACCGTGTCCCTGTCTCTATAGTTCAGTATTCTGAAGAGCAGTGGTCTTGGGTTGGCGCCGGTGGTATGGGGCCTCGTCGGCACTCGGTGAGCGCTCTCCACAACAAAATGGGGTGATAGCGAGCCTTCGGGTAACAGGGTTCGAAGCCATTCTTCCACATGTTGCGCTGGGTGGTTCCCCTCCCATTTTTCAGGAACCCCCACGAGTCTGATGTTGTTGCGTCTCGTCCTCCCTTCCTCGTCCTCGGCCCTGTCTTCCAGGAACTCCACTCTGTTCAGGAAATCCTGCACCTGCCTGTCCGTCTGGGTGACCTTGGGCTCAATCTCCTTCACTGCGCCTTCCAGGGTCTTGGTCCGGTCGGATAATTTCCTGTGATCGTCGCGCAGGAGGGTCAGGTCCACAGCGACTCCATCTATTTTGGACTCCAGAGAGGTTCTGGTCTGCTGAAGTGACTGTTCCATGCGCTCCACAGCTGCCAGCACGCTGTCCAGCCTCGGGGCCAATTGGTCGGCGGCCATTTTGTGCAGCAGTTTGTCTGTCTTCCCCTTCGGCGGGCCCCACCAGTCCCGGTGTGGGTCCGCACTCCCCCGGACATGTGCAGGTGGTGTCCGTCCGGCAGGGTCGTCGCCTGTGCTGCTTCGATGGTGGTACCCCCGGATTCGCTTCACTCCTGGGTGGGGGGCTCAGTGGTCGGCAGCCGTCTCCTCAATCGAGGCCGTCGTTGTTGCACCCGGGGGGGGTCTATCAGGCGGTTCCGCACCCTACCGCCCCACCGGTCCGGGTGTAGTAGAGGCCGAGGAGGCGTGTGCGGTGTGTGCGCCCGTGGGGTCCGGGCGTCACTGTCTGGGCCGGGTCCTCCCACCACGTGTGCCCCACTGTCCACCAGGCAGCTTCCACTTCTGTGGGAGGGGGGCCCGCAGGTGGGCCTGGCGTTGGATGCCTCTGCGTTTGTCCTCGGTGCAGGGGGGGGCCGTTCCGTCCCCGGCAGCGGCGTGACTCCCAGGCCGGGGCTTCAGGCCCTCAGCATCAGGCTTGGGGGCTGCCGCTCCCCACCGGCCCCTCTGTGTCCGTTTGGGTATGGTGGGCTCCTCGGGTGGCGCCGGCTGCTGTGTGGCTTCCCAGGGGATGGCTGCTGGTCATCGGGGCTCCCGCTACTCCCCGCGCCTCCCCTGGGTCAATCTCTGCCTCCCGGCTGCTTCGGATGCGCCAAGGGGGGGGGCCTGTTGTGCCTCACCTCAGTCTGGGGCGGCGGGCGTGCGGAGGCCGTGATGGAGGCGGGGGGCGCCCGTTTCCCCTGCCGTCCTGGCCCGTCTCTGGTGTCCTGCAGCTATGCGGGGCGACCTCCGGTGGGTTCTCCCGGTGGGGCAGTGGGCAGCCCGTGGGTCCCAGGCAACTCGGTGTGGTTGGTCCGCTGGGGCCTGTCCGCTAGGCCCAAGCCTCGGTCTCTCCCGGCTGCTCCGCCTGTCAGGGGGTGCCCAGTCCCGCAGGAGGATTGTAGGAGAGGTCGGGTCGGCCCCGTCGGCGCCCGAAAATGACAGTCCGTAGAAGTGCCGCAGTGAGCTCCGGGGAGGTCCGCTCACAGTTCCAGGCGGCCACGGTGGAAATTAGCGGATAATTGGCTCAGGGAAGGGGAGCTGATTACGGAGCTCTACCCAAGAGCGTCCGTCGCCATTGCGTGCTTAGCCACACCCCCATACATGTACTCACTCATCATATGTACTCATACACCTATAGATCCTGTTACACACCTACACTCATACATAGAGTTACTCACACAAATACTCACACATGCAAATTAAGTATCAAACATCCATTCACTTGCTTATACAGCTATACACACACCACTACACTTACTTCTACAGAAACGTACACATATTTACTCTCTTAAACAATCACTTATAGAAACACATACTTATTTATATAGGAACACTTCCAATGTTTTACTCTCATATATACTGACTTATATACATCAATATTCACATATAGTAATTTAAAACATATGTACTTACTCATAAAGACACTATTGAGACAGTCATTCACTCACTAACACACCCATACACACACTCATCCACCCATACAGTCCTGCACACATGCTGTCTTCAAAACAAGTACAAGCAGTGAGTCAGTCATTCATGCATCTATGCGGTAAGTAATATCCCCCACCGAACCATACAGACACTCATACTGATACTCCAAAAACCAACTAATAACCCATATAGACACTCATGTAGCTACTCACCAACGCATGCAGCCACTTATAAACAAAGTGAGACACTGATACAGATATTTACATATTTAAACATTACTAGCTAATACACGTACTCACTAAGATACACTTAATAACTCAGTTATGCAATCAATTTTACAAAAAAACTATCCATTTAGACACTTATTTACCCATTTATTCTTCCATCGACCTTTGGATATACATATATAAAAAATATTTATTTTTCAGAAAGACACATATTCACTGGATGATGTCATTTGAGATGTCATCAGTGATGTCATTTGAGATGTCATCAGTGATGTCATGAGTGATGTCACTGACCATGTCATGAGGGATGCAATATGTGATGTTATCAGCAGTGGATTGCGGGCGCGCGAGGTATAGTTAGCTGAACTGACTATAACGTGGGAATTTCAATGGTTTTGTATGAGTGAAATGTCCAGCTAACTATAACATGAGTGAAACCTATGGTTTTTTCAGTGAATTTCTACGGTTTTTTAAATGCTAATTCCTAACTATAACGTGGCTGAAACCTATGGCTTTTTCAGTGAATATATATACATATATACACACACTCGCACGCACACATGCATATGCACGTGCATGACACATACACACGCACCCAGACTTGAGCACAGTTTTTTTTTAGACAAATATGAGATATTCATACACCAGCACTCAGTCCCAGACAGCAAACAATCCCCTGCTGGTTCTGGGGCAGCAGTTGGGGGCCAGACAGCCCTTGTGTGGGGGTCCCCCGCTCAGCTCTGAGTGCTCAGCTCTGAGTGCCCCCCCTGCTGGCGGTGAGTGACAGCTCGCTCACCCTGCCTGGCTCAGTCTGACATTCAGAGACCTCCAGGCGCTTAGCAGTGTCAGCTCTTAAAGGACACCGCCTCGTCCCTGCCTTTGTCTCAGGCCGGCGCCTGCTGGCGCTCCGAGCTGCGGAAATGTCACAGGGGAGGTGGGCGTGGGCCCGGCCCCGGAAAGCGCCGAGAAGGCCACCTCACTCATAATCAGGGGAACCTTTTAGTAAAAGTCAAATTCTTCGACTAAACACCTGTTGATCTTTGGAAGGAGCGCGTGAGGGATGCAGACTCGTACATGACACATCAATTATTAAAAGTGTGTATTTCCCGGGTCTCTCTCTAATGAATGCCCTTTTGCGGCTCAGAAACATTGCATATCGCAGGCTCTGCGGTAACCCTGGGCAACAGCGCCTATTTTGGAAAAGTTTGAACAGAAGTTACCCACAGATTCGTGCATCAGGCGCATTGACTCACCGAGCTATCCTAGCAGAATGCTATCTGTTCAGAAAGTCGCTGAGACAAGTCTGAAGCTCCGGGCCGTTTACAGTCTGAGGACAGGGTGGGCTTTGTTAGCGAGTAATAGGGACCCTGGTGCCCCTGTTGTAGGTGAAGGGGGGTCCCTCATGCAAAGCCTCTGCGGTTTATATTAATATTTAGCTGAGTTTTATCTCTTCTCAACTTGACAGCATTTGGTTCCCGCCACCAAGACGTTTGCATCCTTGACACAAAGTGGCGGGGGTAACACGCGCCCTGAATCCACTTAAATACTGCTAGTTCCTCAAAGAATTGGACGTTTATAATGTAAAGTTAATTATGAAACAGCAGACATGGTACAAGGACTTTTAAAGGGAATTAGTAAAGCGAGCTGAGGGGCAAGAGGTGTTGCCTCTGCTCCCTCGGTGATGCTGGGGCGGGGGCGGGGGCGGGGGCGGGGGGGAGGGGTGGGGGGCTGCCATGAATGTCAGTGGAGTCACAGAAACTGAAAAATATAACATCACTAGAAACCTGGGCCCCCATATATGGGCATGTGGTGCAGGACAACCCAGCAAATCAACTCGCTGTGCTGCGTCAAAGTAAAAGGGCAGGAATGCGCTGTATCTATAGCATATGGCACGTGCTTGTCTTTTCTCCCTGTTGAGAAGTGTGGCTCAATGGTTAGAGCGGCAGACCCTGATGCAGAGGTCTGGCCCAGGACCAGGGTTCGATTCCCCGCCTCGGCGGGTCTTGGGCTCAAAATTCCACGGTCCTGATAATTCTCGCCTCGGTGCCTATTCCAATCATGAAGTCCCACTCTGCAACTCCGGGCAATAGCTTGCCCGGTTTACACGTCCTTGTAAATCTGGGAATAGGTCAAACCCCATGGGTGTTGCATGAGAAATTATGCGAATAAGTGTGATCAATTGGAAACTGATGACATCCTTTAAGGCACTCTGGTTAATGGTGTAATCCATATAATTAAACAAAAGAGAGAGTAAGGAATCTCCACAGCGGCCCCCACAGCGCTGGGAAGCCTGGCTTCAACTGGGGGGTGCCCAGGAGTGGGCACTTCACAGGGAAAAACGAGGAAGGTTTCCACAGTGGTATGCGTACAAGCGCCTGAGATACCCCTTTGGGGGTCGATTCGGTGCGCTATACAAATACTACTACATTTACATGGGGCCGTTTTTGCAGCCTAGCATCAACGCAGGTACCTTTGCACCGTGGTGTCTGCATTGTTGGCAGGATTGCTTTTGTGCGGAAAGAGGCACCTTCCTTCAAATAAACAATCCATGGATACGTTGTCCTCAGAATGCATCACACATAGAAAGAGGAGAAACAAGGCTAAATAAAAGTTATTTCTCCTCGTTATGCCTCCCCTGTGGAGGCGTACGGTTATGATGTACAACATCACCTTCCTCACGGAAACCATCACCACCGCCATCCTGGACGGCTATTGCCATCACACACAAAAGCACCCTTCATCTCACCACCCACACAGACGACCACTCGAGCAACAGGGAGCACCTCCACTTCCAGCTCCAGACCAACCCAAATGCCACCCTCCACTGCACCCTCATCGACAGACACCTCGGACCCTGTCTATTCTTCAGCAATTCCATCATCAACTTCATCGCACTACACACTCTTGCCTCTACAGACTACATCTTCCTCGGCGACCTCAACTTTCACTTGAACAACTCCAGCGACAAAAACACAGCATCCCTGCTGGAAAACCTTGCCACCATCGGGCTCAAACAATGGGTCACATCCCCCACTCAGCAGGACACACGCTCAACCCCATCTTTTCTGCCAGCGACAACATCACCTTCAGCCACAGAACCGCACCCAATGACACTGGACCACAGCAGACCCTAATCAGCTGTACTCACCTCACTCACCTCACCGCTGACCACACCCTCAAGATCATGAAGAGCATCCACTCTGGGCAGCCTCGGACCCCCTCCCACACAACATCTTTAACAGAGCTAGCACCACCATCACCCCCGAGCTCTGCTGCACCATCAACTGCTCCATCAGCTCCACCACCTTTCCAGAAGACTGGAGAGATCAACCCCTCGCTGAAGAAACCCTCTGCCGGCTTCATGGATCTCTAGAACTTCAGACCCATCTCTTTTCTACCCTTCCCAGCCAATGTAATCGAGAAGGCCATCAACACTCAACTTTCTGAGTTCATCAAAGCGAACCACATCCTGGACCTCGCCAAATCCGGCTTCTGAAGTAGCCACAGCACTGAGACCACCCTCTTCACCACCACAAATGACGTCTGCACCCTCCTCGACCGATGCAAAAACTGCAGCTCTCATCCTTCTGGACCTGTCAGCCGCCTTTGATACCATTTCTCACTGCACCCAATGCACAAGACTCCACAACCCCGACATCCACGACAAAGCCCTGGAATGGATCCGCTCCTTCCTCACCAGCCAAACACAGAGAGTCAGACTACCACCGTTCCACTCTGAACCCACAGATATCAGCTGCGGAGTGTCTCAGTCCTCCTTCATGAGCCCCACTCTCTTCAGCATCTACATGGCCCCACTCTCAGCCATCGCCAGGACCCACGGACTCAACATTGTCTCCTATGCCGACGATTCCCTGCTGATTCTCTCTCTTACCAAGAAACCCACAGTCACCAAGAACAACTATCACAATGGGATGAAGGCTGTTGCCACCTGGATGAAGAACAGCTGCCTCAAGCTCAACTCAGAGAAGACCGAAGTCCTCATCATGTGCTCCACCCCCTCCACCTGGGATTACTCCTGGTGGGCCACAGCACTTAGAACCCACAACCCACAGACCATGCAAGGAACCTCAGCATCATCCTGGTCTCCTCGCTCACCATGAACCGCTAGATCAAAGCCATCTCATCATCCTGCTTCCACACGCTATGTCTGCTCCAAAAGATCTTCAAGTGAATCCCCATTGTGTCCAGAAAGACTGTCACCCAGGCACTCATCAGCAGCAGAATCGACTACCGCAATGCACTCTTCGCCAGCCTCACCCAGAAACTCCTCAAGAAACTGCAGAACATTCAGAAGGCCTCCACCAGACTCTTCCTCAACATCCCTGGCTGCAGATACATCACTGGCCACCTGAGAGACCTCCACTGGCTCTTAGTCAACAAAAGAATCACATGCAAACTCCTCACACACCTACAAAGCCCTATGTGATACTGGATCTCAAAACCTCAATCACCGCCTCACATTCCATGCACCCACCAATGACCTCCACCCCACCCAACTGACCCTGGCGACCATCCCACGTATCTACAAAACCATGGTCAGAGGAAGATCCTTCTCCTACCTTGCAGCAAAGACTGGAACACCCTGCCACCCCACCTCACTGACTCAATTGAGAAAGGACATCAAAACCTGGCTCTTCGACTAAACCACAGCGCCTTCGACCGATTGGCAGTTTCTCCAGCCCAGAGTACCTTGAGACCCTTACCAGTGAGTAGTCGCACTATACAAGCCTTCTAATTGAATGATTGATGCATACCCAGGTTTACACGTCCTTGTAAATCTGGGAATAGGTCAAACCCCATGGGTGTTGCATGAGAAATTATGCGAATAAGTGTGATCAATTGGAAACTGATGACATCCTTTAAGGCACTCTGGTTAATGGTGTAATCCATATAATTAAACAAAAGAGAGAGTAAGGGATTTGATTCACAAACGTGAATGGAGAGTACTCCTGATCCCCTGGGTATCAGTAATAAACAAACAAAAGAGGAGTACCATCAGAGATAGCTTAACCCTTTTGATGCTCATGACGAGCTCAGCTCGTCATGATGCACAGTTGAGCTGTGCTGATGACGAGCTGAGCTCGTCATGACACCAGCAAAATGGCAATTTTCAGCAAAGGAGGGGGAAAACGCCTAGCAGCCAAGGTGTTAAATAAAGCGGTCTGAATGGGATGAGTGAAAAAAAGAAGAGAGTCCTTCCTTTATTAAGAAACCCCTCACTCACCGACCTAGTCGGTGACATGCTTCATCATCGGGGTCCACCCTGACAGCCGAGTGCCATCAGGGTGTGCTGCGACACCTGGACTACAGTGGAGCTGGTATTTGTGTGTGTGAAGTGAAAAAAAGGGTGTTAAAAATTGTCCTGGTATACTTGTATGAAAAATTTATTCGCAAGGAACTGGACAATATTAAAATTAAGTGTGTGGATACATTAAGGTGTTATGACCGTGTGTATCACTTATGTGTGAGGTCTACATGTTTTAACCCGTAGGATGGAAGGTACCGGGTTTTCGTCAGGACCAGAAGGAAAATGGGTGGTCAGGACACACTAACGCCCTGCCGTTCCCTAGATTCCTGTGCACTACTGACAATTAGTCAAAGTGAAAAAGAAGCTCAAAAACAAAATAGTCGAGCTAAAAGCAAAAAGACCTGGAGGGAGAAAATAGGCAAAAAGTCACAAGTATGATTAATACAAGCCTGTTACGAAGTGCCATGCTGGTTCTCACGTGTCTGTTGCTATATAGTGCATCCCATTCAGAGCTTAATGTGATCGGTAGTGACTGACTATCACTAAAGCTGGCACACTCTATCAATAGTGTTGTGCTCGGTGATCACTAGATAGTTAATATGACATTCGATCATATTCAGCACTTAATAGTGCGTGGTTAAAATGCTCACAATTCCATTAGCGTGAGGAAACAACGACGTGGAATCTACGTTTTTCAACTTTGACTCAAACTGGCACACTCAAGTGAAAGCGGTGTGCCCGGTGGTCGAGTGGTCGTTAATTGTTTATTTTGACACAGTTGAAAGCACTCAGCACTTCCGTGTGCAAGACTCAACTGCTCACGAATTGAATTAAAGTGAGTAAATAACGACACAATATGTTTGTCCCATCAAACGTACACTCACACTATGCAAACACACAAACAACACACATACATAGGCCGAAAGGGAATCAAGGCTTACTCCTATTATGGATCTTTTAGGCTTCACGGGGTGGAGGGAAGGTAAAAAAACTCAAACTGCCATATTCTGCAATAAGGAAATAATGAGACAGCTATCACGAGTTATGCTCACGAAAACGTGACCGAAGCAAAGCGGCCAGGATCGGACTCTGAGCTTTAAAGTTACTTACAGTTTAGTTGGGTTTAGGATTCTAAGTACCTACTCGCCTCTCCGTGCCTCCCCGCAAATGTTTCAGGAGCCGACAGTATAGATATAGCGACAGCTATGCTTCCGGGGTGGGCGTGGGCGCGCGAATACGTAGTGACGTATTCACGGTCATAACACCTTAATGTATCCACACACTTAATTTTAATATTGTCCAGCTCCTTGTGAATACATTTTTCATACAAATATACCAGGACAATTTTTAACACCCTTTTTTTCACTTCACACACACAAATACCAGCTCCACTGTAGTCCAGGTGTCGCAGCACACCCTGATGGCACTCGGCTGTCAGGGTGGACCCCGATGATGAAGCATGTCACCGACTAGGTCGGTGAGTGAGGGGTTTCTTAATAAAGGAAGGACTCTCTTCTTTTTTTCACTCATCCCATTCAGACCGCTTTATTTAAGCTATCTCTGATGGTACTCCTCTTTTGTTTGTTTATTAATGGTGTAATCCTCCTCTGTTGTTCAAAAAGTAAACATTGGTGGTTTTCAAAAATGTATTTTCTTTTTGTCAATTGTATTTACTTTGTATCCATTGTCAATAAAGTTTTGTTGCAAAAACACTATTCAATCCAACTCCACGGATATACGTTGTTAAATCCAGCTCCAATGCATTTCGGGCATCCGCCCTTCATCGGGGAGCATGAGATTACTCGGGGGTCAGAAAAGAAGTTTGCAACACGGTCGACGATGTCCTCAAACGCGAGTTTGAGGACATCGTCGACCATTTCTCCAGCCACAGGCCACGCCCACGGCCCTGAGGCCACGCCCCCTTATACCGGCTACTTAAAGCGCGGACACTGAAAAGCTCGCATTCAGAGGCACAACACTCCTGAGGCGGAAGCCGGGAGCACGCTCGATTTTAAAAATTGCAACTGTCACAAATACTTTGTTTTTACTTGCACTGCACTTACCTAGTGCATTCTCTCACCCTAATCCCGCTCAGAAATCGCTGTGCAGCCGATATTAATGCTGCCACGGCACAGTGATCTTCGCCGCCATTTCTCCAGCCCACAGGCCACGCCCACGGCCCTGAGGCAACGCCCCCCTCATACCGGCTACTTAAAGCACGCTGACTGAAAAGCTCGCATTCAGAGGCACAACACTCCTGAGGTGGAAGCCGGGAGCACGCTCGATTTTAAAAATTGAAATTGTCACAAATACTTTGTTTTTACTTGCACTGCACTTACCTAGTGCATTCTCTCACCCTAATCTCGCTCAGAAATCGCCGTGCAGCCGATATTAACACTGCCACGGCACAGTGATCTTCGCCGCCATTTCTCCAGCCACAGGCCACGCCCACGGCCCTGAGGCCACGCCCCCCTCATACCGGCTACTTAAAGCGCGCTGACTGAAAAGCTCGCATTCAGAGACACAACACTCCTGAGGCGGAAGCCAGGAGCACACTCGATTTTAAAAATTGCAATTGTCACAAATACTTTGTTTTTACTTGCACTGCACTTAACTAGTGCATTCTCTCACCCTAATCTCGCTCAGAAATCGGCGTGCAGCCGATATTAACGCTGCCACAGCACAGTGATCTTCGCCGCCATTTCTCCAGCCCACAGGCCACGCCCACGGCCCTAAGGCCACGCCCCCTCTCATATATAAATGTGCCTTCCGCGGACGCACAGCGGACGCGCGCAGCGGGCGCGCCGCCTTCGCGCCGAAGCCGCGCCAAAGGCAAGCCTGTCTGCGCCCGTCCGCGGCCGACCGGGGCAAGGGGCCACCACCCCTGCCCGGTCGCCCTACCAGGCCAGAACCCATAGCCCCCACTCCCTCCTCCAACTAAAGCAGGAAGCTGTCCCACCTTGCCTACATGCATGGGATCCATCCATACAACACCCCGCCTGCAACCAGTGCGGATTTCATTTCTCACCCCACCCAAAAATGGAACCCACACAATACTCCATGCTCCTGCTCAACTGCAGATCCATCCCCAAGCACACTACGGAAATTTCTTCACTGATAGAGGATCCAAACCCTGACATCCTCTTTATCAC
Source organism: Lissotriton vulgaris (assembly GCF_964263255.1). Classification (NCBI taxonomy): domain Eukaryota; kingdom Metazoa; phylum Chordata; class Amphibia; order Caudata; family Salamandridae; genus Lissotriton; species Lissotriton vulgaris. Next base: position 1,124,033,597 of record NC_141698.1, read on the forward strand.
AGAGACTTGGCTGCAGGAACACTCGGAACGTGATTTGGTACAAATTCTTCCACACGGATACCAAATATTCCGCCTTGACCGCAAAACAGGAATCGGTGGAGGGCTAGCAGTGATCCACAAGATAGGATACGAAGTCACTAGCACTCCCGTTCGTGTTCCAGATAGTGAATGCCTCCCCTTCACTATAAAATTCAGCCCCACAAATACGTTCTCAGGTATGCTCATATACCGCCCACCCGGGACGCAAGGACAATTTCTTTCTAACCTTGCCCCAACAGCTGCAAACCTCGCACTCAGCTCCGCTAACTTCACACTCCTGGGTGACCTCAACACTCTGCATTCGTGCCTGCTTGCTTGCATTTGCTGACTCAATTATTTGTGCCTGTGTTTGAGCTTGCATTTTCCGCTGTTGCTCATCAAGCCTGTATTTGAGAGTGTCGCATCGCCGATCACATTGCCCGCATTGCTGCCTACTGCTGCCTAGTTTGTTTGTGCCTGCCTGATCGCATTACGTTGGTTGGTGATTTGTGCCTAGGTCGTTCCCCAATTGCGTCCTATCTGTCCTTTGTTGTTGTTTGCTGCCATTTTGTTGACTCCAGCCTGTCCCCCCCCGCTCCCGCCTCCCAGCTGCCCCTCCCTCGCACTGGCTACCTGGAGCGTCCCGTCCGGAGAAGCCCTGTGACCAGCCTGACTCCTGCAGACGCGGTCGCTCCTCCCTGGCTCCCTGGCTACTGGTATCGTAGCGCTACACTCCCCACTGCATTTGTGCCTGCTTGCTCGCATTTGCTGACTTAATTATTTGTACCACTGCATTCGTGCCTGCTTGCTCGCATTTGCTGACTCAATTATTTGTGCCTGTGTTTGAGCTCGCATTTTCCGCTGTTGCTCATCAAGCCTGTATTTGAGAGTGTCGCATCGCCGATCACATTGCCCGCATTGCTGCCCACTGCTGCCTAGTTTGTTTGTGCCTGCCTGCTCGCATTACGTTCGTTGGTGATTTGTGCCTAGGTCGTGCCCCAATCGCGTCCTATCTGCCCTTTGTTGTTGTTTGCTGCCATTTTGTTGACTCCAGCCCACCCCCCCCGCCTCCCAGCTGCCCCTCCCTCGCTCCGCCCACCTCCACTACCCATTTATGACAGATGCATTTACGCGCAGCGTCCACACGCAGCGGTCACGCCGAAGGTGCGCCAAAGGTAAGCCCATCTACGCCCCTCCGCGCCTGGATCGCGCCCAGCGCCAGACCCCCTGTCCCCCGCAAACCGCACTCCTCCCGTATAACGTATGACGCCGCCACCCTCTTAGCCCTTAACCCCGGACGCACACCACAATGCTACGAAGCTGCCCCAGGACGTACCCACGGTCCCTTCGCCTGCCACTCCTGCAAGTTCGCCTGCATCAAGACCCACACCAAATCCACGACCTCCAAACACAGCTCCGACTCTAACCACCTGAAATGCATCCTGCTAAACACCCGCTCGATCCACAAACACACCACAGAACTCTGGGACCTACTCGACACTGCGTCACCAGACATCGCCTTCCTTACAGAAACCTGGATGAACGCATCATCAGCACCCGACATTGCCATAGCCATCCCGGACGCTTACAAGATCATCGGAAAAGACCGTACCAACCAAAACAGGATGCGGCATCACCATCGTTCATAAGAACACCATCAGAATCACGACCAGCTTCGACGACTACCTTGCAACCGCCGAACACCTCCACTTCCAGATCCACACCGACCCCAGGACCACACTTAGAGGCACCCGCATCTACAGACCACCAGGAACCCGTAAACAATTCTGCGAAGACATCACTGACTTCATCAGCCCACATGCCCTCCCCTCCGAGAACTACATTCTACTGGGAGACTTCAACTTCCACCTGGAAAAGAAAAACGACTGCAACACCACCACCCTTCTGGACAACCTGGCCAATCTCAGACTCAAACAACTTGTTGACACCCCCACCCACTTAGCCGGACACACGCTCGACCCTATTTTCACCTCCAGCAAACACATCTCCTTCAATCATACCACAGCTCTCCATTGGACGGACCACAGCTGTGTTAACTTCAGCTACAAAACTACCACAACTCACAACCCCCCACAACCAATTCCTCAAAGAAACTGGAACAAAATCACCACCGACCAACTCATCACATCGCTCAACCAAAACCCTCCAGCCCTCTCATCAGACCCATACGAAGCTGCCAACAAACTCAAACAATGGATCACCCACAGCGCTGACGAATTAGCACCCCTAAGAAACCACCAGATCAAGCAAGGTAGCAAAAAGTCCGCCTGGTTCAACGATGACCTTAAGAATTCCAAGAAACTATGCCGTACTCTCGAAAATACATGGAGAAAAAACCCAAACACTGACAACCTGACCACCTTCAAGGCAGCCACTTGCAAACACCACCAATTGATCCGAGCCACCAAGAAATCAGCATTCAAGGATCGACTAAACAACAACGCCCATAACAGCAAGGAACTATTCAACATCGTCAAAGAATTTACCAACCCCACCGCAGCCTCAAACGACATTACTCCCTCCCAAGACCTCTGCGACTTATTATCCTCTTTCTTCTACAACAAAATCGCCGACATACATAACAGCTTTAAGAACATTTCGAAAGAACAGCTCACCCCACCCACTTCCAAAACCAAACCGCTCTCTAACAACCTTAACGCCTGGAACCCAATCACCACTGAAGACACCATCCGCCTAATGAACTCCATCCATTCAGGTTCGCCAACCGACCCCTGTCCCCACCACATCTTCAACAAAGCAGACTCCAATATCGCACCCCATCTCCGTGATGTCATCAACTGCTCCTTCAACTCCGCTACCTTCCCAGAAAGCTGGAAACACGCCGAACTCACTGCCCTCCTGAAGAAGCCCACAGCTGACCCCTCTGAACTTAAGAACTACCGCCCCATTTCCCTCCTCCCTTTCCCAGCCAAAGTCATTGAGAAAGCCGTCAATAGCCAGCTCGCCGCCTTCCTTGAATACAACAACTCCCTCGACCCCTCACAGTCCGGCTTTCGAGCCAAACACAGCACCGAAACCGCCCTCATTGCAGCGACAGATGACATCCGAATGCTACTGGACAACGGAGAAACAGCTGCCCTCATCCTACTCGACCTCTCCGCCGCCTTCGACACAGTCTGTCATAGCACCCTCATACAACGCCTCAGCAACGTCGGAATACAAGGAAAAGCCTTGGATTGGATCATCTCTTTCCTCGCCGGGAGAACCCAGAGAGTCCGACTCCCCCCTTTCAAATCAGAGGCCACCGAAGTCATCTGCAGAGTCCCACAAGGATGATCACTCAGTCCCACCCTCTTCAACGTTTACATGAGTCCCCTCGCATCCATCGCGCGACAACACAACCTCAACATCATCTCCTACGCTGACGACACCCAGCTGATCCTTTCCCTCACCAAAGACCCTAACACCGCTGTTGGACAGGCCTCATGAAAGGCCCGATCCCTCCCCGCGTGGCGGGTCACGGACCCCTGCTCCTCTTGTGTCCCGGACAAGAACAACCCCTGCAACCCGCCGGGGCAACCCACAGCCCTTCCCAGACGGAACCCCAGCTCCTGAACACCCCAGTATCGGCTGGCCCGGGCCCCTTCCAGAACCACTGTCCCTGGCCCAGCTGCCATTTTGGACACTACACGACCAGGCAGCGTGGCCTCGGGTCGACCTCGGCCTCGGGCCCGACCAGGCCCCGACATCGAGGCACCACCATCCACCCAGGTGGTGAAGAGACCACTTGGCAGTTCAATGGGAGAAGGAGTGTCGATGGCTCCCCTCCGCCAGGTGTCGATCACCACCAGCGTCCCCGGGCGCTGGCTCCACCCCCCTGCTGGGTGTCTGGACTCCCTCATCCCGGACCTCCCGACCTCCAAGTGCGAGGGTCCGGACATCAAAGGGTGCCAGACCTATAACTGGGGCAGCTCCAGAGCAGGAAGGCAGTTGTATCCTGGAGTCGAGAGACACCGAGACGAACTCATCCTTGGAGGCCTGCTGGCGTTGCCGCGGCTCCTCTTCGTGAACCATCTTCAAGGCCTGCTGGCGCTGCCGCGGCCCTCCTCGTCGTAAACCATCTTCGAAGCCTGCTGGCGCTGCCGCGGCCCTCCTCTTCGTGAACCATCTTCAAGGCCTGCTGGCGCTGCCGCGGCCCTACTCGTCCTAAACCATCCTCGAAGCCTGCTGGCGCTGCCGCGGCCCTCCTCTTCGTGAACCATCTTCAAAGCCTGCTGGCGCTGCCGCGGCTCTCCTCATCGTGAACCATCTACCAGGCCTGCTGGCGCTGCCGCGGCCCATCCTTGCGAACCCTCCAGATCGAGGATTGTGAGCGCCACCTTTTTGCTGCTTCTGTACCAGACTGGTATCCAGACTGTCCCGCTACCCTTTTCCCCAAAGAGACTAGAATTGACGGGATCCTCGTATCCTGGTTCCACTGTACCGCTCATCACATTGCCTAAAGATTTATATAAAAGTGTACAGAACTTATCCTTGTGTGGTGTCCATCTGTGGGGGGGAAGTTACTTGTCTGTACGATTACCGGAGAGGGCCCTCGTCGGAGGCCTCTCCCCCTGTACTCGGCCGACCCTCCGGGTCCCCGTCTAACAACCGCCAAAACCAATCTTCATGAAGGCATGAAAGAAGTAGCAGAATGGATGAAAAACAGCCGCCTAAAACTTAACTCAGACAAAACGGAAGTTCTCATCCTAGGACCTTCACCCTCTGCCTGGGATGACTCTTGGTGGCCATCGGCCCTGGGCACAGCACCCATACCACGCACGCAACCTGGGCTTCATCCTAGACTCCTCCCTCTCGATGACCAGACAAGTTAACGCCGTCTCATCCTCTTGCTTCAACGTACTCCGTATGCTCAAAAAAATCTTCAGGTGGATCCCCACCGAAACAAGAAAGACGGTCACACACGCACTGGTCACTAGCCGACTGGACTATGGAAACACCCTCTACGCCGGAACCACAGCCAAATTACAGAAAAAACTCCAACGCATCCAAAATGCATCGGCCAGACTCATATTGGACATCCCTCGCCAAGCTCACATTACCGGCCACCTGAAAGACCTCCACTGGCTTCCCGTCAACAAGAGAATAACGTTCCGTCTCCTCACCCACGCTCACAAGGCCCTCTACAAACTAGGACCCGAATGCCTCAACACACGACTGTCCTTCTACACACCCACCCGCCAACTAAGATCCTCCAACCAAGCGCTTGCTGCAGTTCCGCGCATCCACAGATCCACCATGGGAGGAAGATCCTTCTCCTACCTGGCGGCCAAGACCTGGAACTCTCTCCCCACTCACCTCCGCCTCACACAGAACCACATTTCCTTCAGAAAGGAACTTAAAGCCTGGCTATTCGATAAATAATGCACCCCCTCCCACAAGCGCCTTGAGACCCTATGGGTGAGTAGTGCGCTATACAAATTTCTGAACTTGAACTTGAACTTGATCTACTGGACCCCATATTCAGCAACTGCCCCAACCTACACGTTGGAAACCCTTCCCCCCTTCCCTGGACTGACCACTTCCTTATCCCTTTCACATGGACCCTTCCATACCACCCCCTACCCAAACCCATGACTGTTCAACAGTCACGCAACTGGTCCAAAATCCCCCAGCCGGAATGGCGGGACCACCTTGATACTGGACCTCGGCTTTCTTAATAAATGCCAGTATTTACTGCGAGAAGCACTTGGATAGGGCGATTGCCTTACAGAAATACATGGATATAATCCATAAGGCACATATGCATTTTTGGGGTTTTGCCTGGCTGAGTTACGATGAAGAATTCAGGGCCAGGTATCAATCCAGATAAGCTTTGGGGGAGGTAGACAAAGAGCTATGGATGCAGTGGATGTTCTCTACACAATCCTCGGCATCCACGCATATGGCCAGCGGCCTGCCAGTGACGTATCGGTCCTTTCAGGCGTGTCTCGCTTAGGATGGAACGGGAGGGACAAGTTTTGGGACAGGAGGGGCAGGTTTCACACCGAAACAAACAGGGGACAACATGTGGGTATGTTGGAACTTTAACAAGGGATTATGTTCCAGGCACCCATGTAAGTTTAAACATGAATGCTCCAAATATGGGGGAGGCACCCACTCGCACAGTGTTTCACGCTGGCCACCCCAGCGGAACAGTGGAGGGCCACAAATGGTCAGGCAGTCTGGGCCAAAGGGCCCCCATCCCAGTTAGGATTGAGGCCATGGGCTCGTGGCTCTCGATTTATCCTGACAAGGAGGCAGCGCTAAAGTTGCAGTGGGGATTCATCAAGGGTTTTCGGGTAGAATACCAGGGTCCACAGGGGCACAGATGGGCAGACAACTTATAATCAGCTAAAGAATTGCCACATGTGGTAGCAGCAAAATTGAAGAAGGAAGTGGAGGAAGAGAGGATTGCGGCCCATTCACAGAATGGCCCTTGGAGAGCTTGATCATTTCACCTTCAGGTGTGGTGCCTCAAAAGGAGCCTGGGGAGTTCAGAATGATCCACCACTTATCTTGGCTAGAAGGGGGGGTGTCAGTCAATGATTTCATTGCGAAGGAAGGCTCTAGGGAGCTGTATGCCTCAGTGGATGATGCCTTCCGCTTGGTGAAAGTGTGTGGGCAGGGAGCGCAAATGGCAAAATGTGACATCAAATCTGCCTTTCGTTTGCTGCCCATACACCCGGTGGATTTTCCGCTACTAGGAATGCAATTTGAGGGAGCCATATATGTGGACAGTCTTGCCAATGGGTTGTGCAATTTCCTGTGCCCTGTTTGTACTTTCTTGCAGTGGGTCTTTACAAAGAGCAGCAGTCACCGGGGGGCATCTCATTACCAGGACGATTTTTTGTTCATAGCGAAAGGAGCCTCCGGGGATTATGCAAGGGAACTACATCACTTTGAGGGACTGATACAGGTCTTATGGTGCAGTTGGCACCGGAGAAAACAGCAGGCCCCGTTTGCAGGATGACCTTTTTAGGCATCGAACTGGACTCACTGCAATGGATGGTGTGGGCGCCCAGAGAAAAAGTGGTGTACATCCAGGCCTTTTTGTTGCAGGTGGTGGTGAGAGGAAGATTGAGCTGAGAGCATTGCAGAAGCTGCTGGGTTTCCTATATTTTGCGTGCAGGGTGGTGAGAGCATGGAGAACTTTTTGCAGGCACCTGGGCATGGCTATATCAGGAGCAGTGCTGCCTCAAGACAGGGTTATGATTTCAATGGAGATCAGGGCAGATTTGGGGGGTGTGGCAAACATTCCGTCTGGTTTCAATGGTGCTTAAGACTCCTTAGCTCACGTTTTGTATCTCTTAGTTTAAGCAATATATATGTGTTTCCACCATACACCAATCATTCACTCATAAATAAATCTGATCCTTTTAGTCTGGATTGTTGTTGATGTTGTTTAATTTCTGGAGACGTCATAGCCAACACGTATTAGTCGGTACGGGAATGTAACCCACGACTTTCACAAGGCTGTTTAGGTAAAGTTGCTGTATAGCTATAAACACCACCAAATCACGCCAGAATAACTGATGCCCTAAATGTATTCAAATGTACAAAAACATCTTGCAATGACCAAAAATAGTACTTTACATCGTCCTTTTTTCTTTACCTAAACAGCCTTGAGAAAGTCGTGGGTTACATTCCCGCAACGACGAAACACGTGTTGGCTGTGACGTCTCCAGAAATGAAACAACATCAACAACAATCCAGACTAAAAGGATCAGATTTATTTATGAGTGAATGATTGGTGTATGGTGGAAACACATGTATACTGCTTAAATTAAGAGATACAAAACGTGTGCTAAGGAGTCTTAAGTACTTTGTGGCCCAGGCTAAACCTAGAAGAGGGATTGTGCTTCTCTTCTCCTTGTAGCACCATCCAAAAAATATCTTTCTAGAATTACTTAAGGTGGATAAATCTTTGCGGCTCCAAAACCTAGAGAAATGCCACTAGTCAAGTTAAAAAGCTGATTTCAATGGTGTGTCATTGGACTTTGTGGAAGAAAACACAGTTTGACAGGTGCACATTTTTTTTGGGATGCGGCAGGAACTTCAGGCTTTAGACTGTTCTGGGATGGATGCTGGTGTTCAGAGAAGTGGCTGGCACACTGGTTGAGGCAAGGGTGCACTCTCCTACTTTAAAAACAGAGAATGGGAGGAAATACTGACAACCTACTCACACCACTCTGCACAAGCAACTCAGACCCGAGCAATCCAGTCCCTAGCCCTCCCAGGAAGCCAGCAAACCAGAGGCAGGAGGGGCTCAACACCAATAAGCATGAACAACAACTGGACAACCCTCCTGAACTTGGTGCAGCTATCTGCGGACGCACTGCAATATAAACCTTGCAAGATGGACGTACAACTTTCGCTTCTCAATACCTTGGCCATCTTTGTGGCTGGGATCAACGACAACCTTGTGGAATTAAATTCACTGATCAAACGGGTCTAGTTGGACACCACATTCACTTATGCTCAAATAAACAACCCTTGTACCAAAATCGTTGACAAGCTGTCAACACTTCCCTCAATGCTGGACGACTTTATAACAGGGTTCAAAGAACTCCCACTGCCACAGGGGGCTCAACCCATTGGCGGGAAATCCCCAGA